>NC_092744.1:62556047-63170810 GCF_047496795.1 Chiloscyllium punctatum
GGCCCATATCCCTCTAAATCTTGCCTATTCATATACCCATTCAGACGCCTTTTAAATGTTGTAATTGTACCAGCCTCCACCACTTCCTCTGGCAGCTCATTCCATACACGCATTATCCTCTGCATGAAAAAATTGCCCTTTAGATCCCTTTTATGTCTTTCCCCACTTACCTTGAACCTTTGCTCTCTAGTTCTGGACTCCCCAACTGCAGGATAAAGACCTTGTCTGTTCATCTTATCCATGCCCCTCATGATTTTATGAACCTCTATAATGTCTCCCCTCAGTTTCTGACGCTCCAGGAAAGCAGCCCTCGCCTATTCAACCTCTCCCTATAGCTCAACTCCTCCAACCCTGGCAAGTTCCTTGTAAATCTTTTCTGAACCCTTTCAAGTTTCACAACATCCTTCTGATAGGAAGGAGATCAGAATTTCATGCAGTATTTCAAAAGTGGCCAAATCAATGTCCTGTATAACCACAACATGACCTCCCAACTCATATACTCAATGCTCTGACCAATAAAAGAAACCATACCAAATGCCTTCTTCACTATCCTATCTACATGCAACTCTACTTTCAAGGAGCTATGAACCTGTGCTCCAAGGTCTTTTTGTTCCCTAGGACCTTACCATTAAGTGTGAAAGTCCTGCTCTGATTTGCTTTTCCAAAATGCAGCACCTCGCATTTATCTAAATGTGGCTTAAAAAGAATTGTCTACTTATGGACTAATTGTCCAAGTAAAATCAATCATTGCTTGAAATTTGTAATTGAGGTGAAGAGTTTGCTGTACGACCAATGTATAGAAACTGAAAAGTTTTTAAGTTCAAGCCTTCACCTCTGTAACCTTAGCTGGTCTGGTGATGGCCTATATTCCAGTGGGTCATAGTATTCCTGAACTGGGTGAGAGTTAATTCAGTAAGGATTCCTAGGTCCTGTTTGCATTCAATGATTTGTACTGAATAAGGATTATGCTTGCCTGTGATACATGCCTTAGTCATGCTGAAATGCACAAGCTTCACCCACAGAATGGCAGCTTAGTGAACAAAACCTGAAAACAGAGAAATTTGGAGTTGAAGTGGTGGATGGAGTATATTAAAATAGTACTTATCTTCATTTAGCTGTCAGGAAGTACAAATATTTACCATTTTTGGACTTGAAGGTAAGCAGTTTTGGTCAGTGAGTGAGCACAGATCATATTTACAATATTTACAATATTTTCTTCCTTTAGTGTTTGGTTGGGCTGGGTGTCATTTTCTCCTCCGATGTGGACAGTGCACTGACAATTATAGGCTGGCTGTCTGATGCTTTGCACTTGTTCCTGTCCCTAATTTCTTATTTATCACCCACCACAGTGAATAACAGTACTAGTAAGTAGATGCAGCTTCAACGGGGACTCGTGAATTCAATTTGCCAACACGTAATGTTCTAAAGACTTGCAATTATAATCCCTGGAGTTAGGGTAAAGTAATGGAAGGAAAACTGAGTTTCTTAAGGCAACTGAACCCTAGAGACATGCTCCAGATTACATAGGACCTTGTAAATATATGGTTAGCAAGGGTTAATCTGACAGATGGTGTCTAACATGTTATTCAATAAATCATCTAGACTACGATGCTTCTCGGGCGCAATTTTTGGCATTTTTAATTAAATTAAATCCCTCAAGATGAATGATGGTACAGACAGTGTAATTCTCTATATCTCATTTTCATCTCATTAATGGAAGCATTTGTCAAGTAATTCTGTTTTTGTTTTGAAACTCTAGGTAAACCAGTAATGATCATAACTGAATACATGGAAAATGGATCTCTGGATGCATTCCTCAGGGTAAGTCATCCATCAGACTCTGAAGGAAGTGCATTTTTCAGAAACAGCCACTTTGCAAAATGTCAGCTCTTAATTGGTAGTTTGCTGCATTGTATGTCAAAAGTGAATGTGATTTGTATTGTTTACAGAAGAATGATGGCCAGTTTACAGTGATTCAGCTGGTAGGAATGCTGCGAGGAATTGGTTCAGGAATGAAATATCTCTCTGATATGAGCTACGTTCACCGAGATTTGGCTGCACGGAACATTCTAGTGAACAGTAATTTAGTCTGCAAAGTTTCAGACTTCGGCATGTCCCGAGTTCTTGAAGATGACCCGGAGGCAGCTTACACAACACGGGTAAGCTTACGTTTAGAGAGTACCAGTTTGAAATTAGTGCTGGGGCCAGGGTAAAACATTCAGAATCCACAGATAGAGAAGTGAATTCTTTTTTCTTCCTCCTAACTGATGGCCAAATTCTAATCTACAGGGTGGTAAGATCCCAATCAGATGGACAGCACCTGAAGCAATTGCTTATCGCAAGTTTACCTCAGCAAGTGATGTCTGGAGTTATGGGATCGTCATGTGGGAAGTGATGTCATATGGAGAACGGCCATACTGGGACATGTCAAATCAGGATGTAAGTAGACTTCCTGTGATCCCAATGTTCATTTGGGATGCAATAGTTCAGGAATTTAAATATTTAGAGTTTAACACTGATCCTATTGGAAGGATGTTGTGAAACTTGAATGGGTTCAGAAAAGATTGACAAGGATGTTGCCAGGATTGGAAGATTTGAGCTTTAGGGAGAGGTTGAACAGGTTGGGGCTATTTTCCCTGGAGTGTCGGAGGCTGAGGGGTGACCTTATAGAGGTTTATAAAATCCTGAGGGGCATGGATAGGATAAATAGATAAAGTCTTTTCCCTGGGGTGGGGGAGTCCAGAACTAGAGGACATAGGTTTAGGGTGAGAGGGAAAAGATATAAGAGACCTAAGGGGCAACTTTTTCACGCAGAGGGTGGTACATGTATGGAGTGAGCTGCCAGAAGAAGTGGTGGAGGCTGGTACAATTACAACATTTAAAAGTCACCTCAATGTGTATATGAATAGGAAGGCTTTAGAGGGATGTGGACCATGTGCTGGCAGGTGGGGATATCTGGTCGGTATGGATGAGTTGGACCGAAGGGTCTGTTTCCATGCTCTACATCTCTATGACTCTCTGCCTCTATGAACATTTTCCTCCTCTTAATGTATTCTTCTAAAAATTACAACCTCCTCCCATTAACATCCACAACACAGGAGAACATTCGTCACATTTTGCTTCAAATTTACAAATTCCATTCTGTTTCAGTCCTCCCTGGTCTCATCTGATCTCTGTAACTACTGCTAACTCTACCACAATCCTGAAACTGTGTGTTCCTCCAATTCTGGTTGCTATGCTTCCCCCATTTCTTTTTAACAATCTGAGTTCAACACTAGAATTACAAACCTAAAATAACCCAGCTTCTCCATCTCCCTTTAGCACCCAGCTTTGAAGCTAACTCTTTGACCAAGCTTTTATTCAGCTCCCCAAATATTTCCTTCTTTGGTTTCTGTCCATTTTTGTGTGGTTACATCATGGGAAATTCTACTACACTGTATGAATGCAAGTCATTGTGGTGGGTCTTACATTGTATTAAAAATACATGTCAGTGTACATCAGAAAATAGGTTCAGAATTGACTGTAACACTTTAATTTTCTTCATGTTGGAACATTGTGTTGTTTCTCCTGGCTTATGTTTCCATGTACTTGGATGAAATACCATTATTGATCTTTAGCGCTCATGACAACATAGTGTGTTGTCGACTTTGAGAAAATAGGGTTAATGAGACAAATCAAGGACAAGTATTTTAAATTGGAAGCAGGTACCATGACATTTTATAAATTGTATTCATAAGAAATTGGAGTGAGTTGAAATTCAAGAAAAAGATTCTAATGTGGGAAATATGGATCTAAATCAAACTCTTATTTCAGGTGATTAAAGCAATTGAGGAAGGCTATCGATTACCTCCACCTATGGACTGTCCAGTCTCCCTCCACCAGTTAATGCTGGACTGCTGGCAGAAAGAACGCAATGATCGACCCAAATTTGTGCAAATTGTAAATATGCTGGACAAACTGATTCGAAACCCAAGCAACCTGAAAAGAACAGCAGTGAGTGAGGTTACAAGGTGAGTATTTAAAATCCTTTGATATTTTAGATTACTTACAGTTTGGAAACAGGCCCTTTGGCCCAACAAGTCCACACTGACTCTCCAAAGAGCACTCCACCCAGACTCATTCCTCTACATTTACCCCTTCACCTAACACTACGGCAATGTAGCATGGCCAATTCACCTGACCTGCACATTTTTGGACTGTGGGAGGAAACCGGAGCACCCAGAGGAAACCCACGCAGACACGGGGAGAATGTGCAAACTCCACACAGACAGTTGCCTGAGGCAGGAATTGAACCCGGGTCTCTGGTGCTGTGAGGCAGCAGTGTTAACCACTGTGCCACCATGCTGCCCTCAACATGTTATAGCTATATCTGAAGTAAGGACATTATAAATTTGTTTTTACACTTCATTATTACTTTATATAATTGTGTATATTGAGATTGCCATTGAGTATTGCTTATTTTTAAAGGTTGAAAATATTTCTAGTAAGTCTATATGTTTTCATGCCTACAGCCACTAAATATTCAGCTCAACAATCCACCACACCCTTAAACACCTCAGTTCTTCAGGTACCCATAATTTACAAAATGTTACAACTTCGATAAGTTTTTTTATCCAGAATTAATGCGTTAACAAAAGATTGAACATGTAATTACTCCTGAAACTGTTGTCTTGTATTCATGTTTCTTTGGGTATTACCACTTCAATTACCACTTGTCCCCAATGAATTGTTAGTATAATTATCAACTTCTATATTAATTGATGTCCTTATAGTACAAGAATGCACAATGAGAAATGTCACTAGGCAGACTGTTCTTGCAGATACTGTTACATTGCTTTGGAGTTACATTCTCATTACTGGCTCACTGAGGCTATTATTGACCTTTTACATGATTTGAACAGGTAGCAACCACCTTGGAGCCAGTAGCTGACACATTTTTCTTCAAACTGATTTAATTGTGGCAGGGCAAAGGCCCATCATGCATCCACGTGATGCAAGTTAATTATTCAGAAAGAAGGAGCAATTTATCCAGTCAAAGACTTAAACCTGTAAGCCTGCCCTCAATCCCAACTCAAGAATGCAGGTAATAAATATTTAATAATACAATACATTATTAAAATGAATCTGATCAACTTTCAGCCAAGAATTATTGCACTTTTGCTCCCGGACACTAACGATGACAGAATAGCAGCAAATGTATAGTTACATTTAAATACTTTCTTTCTCATAACCATTAAAACTGTATTTACAGTTAGGAATACATGGATAGATGTATGTAATAACTTTGGATTGAATGATTATTTCAATCAGTTTGTCACATCACACAAGTTAGATTTTTAATGAATCACAAATATATACAAACCACTTCATTTCACACTAATGCCTAAACAAACACAGAACTTGGCATGCAGCTAATTAGAAAGATAAATGGCATGTTAAACTTTCTTGTAAGAAGACTGGAGTACAAAAAAGGAATTCTTCCTTCAATTGTATGGGGCCTTGTGAGGCTGCATCTAGCAGACTATGTGTAAGTTTGGTCTCCATTTGAGGACTATATATATTTGCATTGGAGGTGGTACCATAAAGACTCACTAAAATAGTTCCTAATGATTAGAAGAATAAGAGCATTTTCCCCTTGATGAGAAGTTGACTCAATTGCATACATGTTCTCAAGTTTAGAATAATGTGAAATGATCCCATTGAATTGTGCAAGGTTCTGTGGGAGGTTTGATATTACAGACGCCTGAGAGATTTTTATTCTGACTGGAGGATATAGAACATGAGGATAGTGTCTTGGAGTAAAGGATCAATATTCAGGACTGAGATGTGGAGAAATTTCTCAACTCAAGTGGTTGTGAATCTTTGGAATTCTTTTCCCCAGACATGCCACAATTGAACTTATTTAAAGTTGAGAGGGACAGACTTTTTGATGTGTCAGGGAACTGGGGAAAGTAGACAAGTGGAATTGAGGCAAAAAAATCACCAGTGATTATATTGAATAGAACAGCAGACATAAAGGTCATATGCTCTTAGAACAGAATCTCTTTTTTCAAAAGAAAGGCATAAAAATAAGCTTTGTCAGAGGTACAAAACAGATGATAGCTACTGGACCAACCATTATATATTCCATATGATTTATTGAAGTTTGATAGAAAGGCAAATGGAGTAGGGATTATGTTTGATGCTGGTAATGGTTTTTAATGGTCACTGACTTTGAATCACACTCCTAAAATCTTCCATGATGCAGAAAAAGGAATTTATTTTTAGGATATTTGAGTTTTACACTCCAGTTGCTCAGTGTCTCCTGCATTATCTATAACTACATGCCTTTTACTATCTTTTTGTATCCTGACCTGTTTCATTGTCACCAAGTAATTGGTAGGATTTGTCCATGGAAAATGGATTGTTGTGAAATTACAAAAAAAAACAAACCATCTGCTATTTGCTTTGGTATTTAACTCATTGTTCACAATTTCATCAAAAAGTATGGAATGACACAGGAGCAAGGGCGCAGAACAAATCACCGAACATGTCCAGGAAAATAGCCAGGTAATTTACAAAAAAGATAACTGAGAAAAAACCAGCTAGACCACCCAACACAAACATGATGTCTTAAACATCATAATTCACAATGCTCCGACCCACCAACAGCCGTGCAACCTCTGAGGAATCTAAAAAAAAATTCTTCTTTAAAAATCACAGCGCATTTATAACAGTGGGAGAAATAGAAATGTCTGTCCAACCCCATGAAATGATCACCTGCAGGAGACCATTGGTAGGATGTTCCCTGTAGTCTTCCCTGTTGCCAGGCTAAGATGCAGATGAAAACCTGCACTGTGCAGGAAACAATCACTCAATGCAATTTTGTTCCCCCCGGCAGCCAATTAACGGCCAGAGGGTAGTTTGTTGATGTTGTATTGAATCAGAGGCCTTCACCAGCAGACTGCGGTGGAAGGTAAATCAGTAAGACAGTACTTCACAAATGAAGAGACCACCCCACACTTTGTTTTTCACAACAAGTCTGTGCCATTACTGTGGTTGGGGGGTTTGAGGAGCACTCTAGAGGGTGACTTGTAATTACAATCCGTCGGGCATTTAATCCTGCTTGGAGTAACTCCATCCTGGCCTGCCAATAGGAGACCATCTACAACTAGTTCCATTGGGCGATCTCCACCTCCAGGGACTCAGAGGCTGACTGGGAAATCCTAGTTTGTACCTTGTAATTGCGATTAATTGGTCATCCACAAGCTGTGCACACAGGTAGCACTGCCACCATCCCACTTCCATACTAATGGCCTGATAGTGGAATAAAGCTGGCAACTGGCACCTAGACAGGCCAAACTATTTTTAATTCCCACCGTCCTCTTGTCCCAGTCCCTGGGGGTGGTGGGGGAACTAAAAATCAAGCCCAGCTCATTGATGGCGTTCACTTGCCTATTCTGCCTGAAATTGGTGCAGTGCTTTATGAAGGTGTGCAACAAATCAATCTTTGCTGTGTGAACCAGCAATTTCTTCCACAGGTTTATACGACAGCATATTTGCTATTTACTATAGCTGATTAATATTTAAGTCCACTATGCTGTAAATTATAGATGAATACTGGACAGCAATAAGGTTTCCTTAACTTCTTTTGCTTGATACTTCTTTTTAAAATACAGACCTTCTACTGCATTATTAGACCCAGGCACACCTGACTTCTCAGCTTTGGGATCTGTTGGGGATTGGCTTGAAGCTATCAAGATGGACAGATACAAAGATAACTTTACAGCAGCAGGATATACCTCCCTAGAGGCAGTGGTACACATGAACCAAGAGTAAGTACTGAGAAGTTATGTATAGGTCTGAACTAATTACAGACAGAATTTTGCAAAGATTTAATACATTTTACATGTTGCAACTTAAACACAAGAATATGGGTTACATCTAAAGCTTAAACCACTTACGTAACAGCTGTGAATATCCACATAGATTTTTTCTAAATTAAGAGTAATCATCCCTAACCATCTCCAAATGTAGTAGGTACAAAAATAAGTTTGTAACTGTGATTGGAGTAAGATTATTTTTGTGCACACTATAAAGTTCTACAATCAACAATAAACTCAACTCCCAATTAATTTGTTTGTGGTGAGGTTAGTTAAGAACTAAATCTTTACACAGGACCCACTATTCTTACTGTTCGTATTCAGCTACTGCCATGGGTGTTTTAGATCCACTTTGAGAGTAGACATGGCCTTAGTTTAATCTGGCTTCTGAAGGGCTGCACTTCTCTGTATTCAGTATTGCATTGAAGTGTCTGCCAAAATAATGCTCAAGCATGCAGGGACAAGGGTACAAGGACTGAGACCGCAGCTCAACATTTTGTTTAAAATATAATAACCTGATCTCATCTGGACTGCAACCATCTTCCATTTATGTAGTGTAAATTATTTCCTTATCCCTCCTTCCCCAGAATCAATGAGTAGCCTGACAAGCTGAAGGCATCCCTTATACTACTGAGGTAAAGTGAGGAGCATAATCTTGTCTTCAGTTACCTCAGACTCTACAGACTCTGAGTAAATGTGACATTTCATCCCACTGAGCATGAATGGGTAGAAAGTGCAATACCTTGGAGTTAAAGAATGCTGTGAGATCACATTTAATTGCAAGTTTGTCAAAATTCCCAACAATGTCTACCAGTGCAAAACTCCTGCAGGTAAACACTATCATCAATGAAGCTTTATGTAAAAATATATGTTGGAACCCTGTATTTGATTTTGCTTGGGTAGAATTGGGGCAGGCAGTTCTGTTTTGTGAACAGTAAATGTGTGTATCACGTAGCTAATGTTCCGATGTTTATCTTCCTTTATTTGTTACCATAGTGACCTGGCTCGAATTGGAATCACAACAATAACACATCAGAGCAAGATCTTGAGCAGTGTCCAGGGAATGAGAGCCCAGATGCAACAGATGCAGGGAAGAATGGTTCCCGTCTGAGCCAGTGCAAAAACTCAATGAAATTATTTTACCTCATCCATGCACTTTAACAGAAATAAACTGCACTTTTTACTTCATTGTTGCCCTTTGATACAAGGATACTTTGTCAGCGGTTTGCCTGGTTTGAGGACAGAGTGCTGAACTTTATGACCACTGAATGGCAAATAAGAGATCTTTGTCTAAATAAGAGGAAACTGGATTACACGTGTATCTATTTTCAAATTCCTGCATTTCTTAGATGAACTCATGAAGGAGCAATCTAATAATTTCATGATTACCATCAGATTTCCAGTTTGCTTTCGTAATCACTGGATTGAAGGTTACTTTCTATTTGGCGGGCTTTCTAATGAGTGACTTGTGTAAAATGATTTGAAGGTCTCCAAGGCATTCCAGTTTTCACAGTTTTGATTTAAACAATGAATAACGAAAGGTTCTTCTGATGGACGCATCCCATGAAGGTTTTGGTAAACTGCCGCCATGTTCTTCCAGTTATTCACTGAACTGAGCAAGCAGCCTTGTGGATTACCATTTAAAACTATAATGACATTAATGTAACTTCTAGTAGTTCCCTTTACAAACATCATGGAGATTCCTTCCATCAATAAATGTTTAGGTAGATTTATGGAGTGGAAGATTCTCAAACTTTGGCGAAGGGACTACCAAATCTTTCAGTCTCTTTGGATGAAGGGAAATTACTACAACCAACTACAAAGATGACAAGGTAAAATCAAACTTGATCAAACTCTAAATAAGTCATAACACTAATTTCAAATGACCATCATTATGTGGTTGGTTGCTTTGAGTAATGTTACAATACAGATTCCCTTCCATGCCATCAAATCATTTTTACTCCTTCCTCTTCAGCTGAAAAGTCTGATTCATGTTTCATATGGTTTCAGAGATTCCCATCAGCCTTGCTCTACCATCACAAAATGGCATTAAATATTGGCAACCTATTTAACCAAGAGGGATCAGCATGTGTATTTGTAAAATGTCTATTGAGCTGTGTACAAAGAGCGACAGGAAATTGTGGCAGGAAGAAAGATTTAAATCTACTGAAGCATTTCCTTGGAAGCAGTTCTGCCAGATTCCTGTTTAAGATTGGTCCATTGCTATAGCATATTTGTGGTGACAACTTTACATTCCATGGTGATCTCTAGAAAAAGAGCCTTCTTTTTCATATTGCGAAATCATAGAGCTGCATTCAACCAGTTGTATGCTCTCCACATTTGTTTTGCCAGGTGAAACAGGTGAACAGCCATCAAGAAGTTCTATATAATTTTTTTGATGGAATGTCACTTGAGTGATCAACGTATTGCATTTTTGCAAATTATCTCAAAATGTAGTTTGATTTCTTAAGCAATAACAGCATATTTATAGAAGCAAATGCAGAAAGTCTCATTACAAGTTGTGGTTGAGGTACCAAAAATTCCAACTTGAAGTGAAACGACTTTTAAGTGAAACATTGGCTCCTACAGGAATCAATGTTAAAACTGGTGTTGCACTCAGTAGGGCCTTCAAACTGCACACTCCAATGTGAAATGCAATATTGTAAATCGCTTAATTCCTACTTTAGGTAGTGAAATAACAACATCAGCTTTAAAATAGAAAGGGAAAAAGTAACAGTCTGCTGACAGAACTTCCAGTATTGGCCTCTCCGATACTGGAGCCAGGAGGCCTTGTTCATTGGGTTTCTGGTTGCCTGCTGGAGCCGTCACTTTTACTGGCCATGTCATGGTTACCACCTGGTGACATCTGTGGGAGTGTGTGGGGGTTGGGTGGGGGGCTGAAGTGCGGTTTGGTATTGCCCTGTAACACACCTTGGCTGCTGCCCCATGTCCACTTGCGCCACTATTTGGTGGTGCTGCTTCTCTTGGCCTTTTCCTTTATTTCCCTCTTGCGGTTGGGCTTTTGGTCATGACTGGGTTTGGTGGCTTCTCTTCCTTTGCCTGAGCGTGCCCCCTCCCACCAAGACACCCTTCCCTCTCTCTCTAACTCTCTCTCTCTCTTCCCCCTTCTCTCTCCCCCCTGTCTCTTTGGTGAAGATTTTGCCCAGACTTCAAGGAGGGGGTCGTGGCACAAAGGCTGAAGACCATTTTGGTAGCTTACCTATGTTGTTCCAGTGGCTGGAGGGGCGGAAGTTCAGGGGTCAACTGGTTAGGAATGGTAGCTGAAATAATTGTCAATAATTACCTTTTTGTTTCTGTTAAACTTTGAAATAATTTTGGAATCTTGTCTATATTTTAGTCTGATGTTTTATAGGCACTGTTTTCTTTTCCTTCACCATGAAGTCACCCTCATGGCTGATAAACCCTCAGATGAAGTATGAATAAGTAACCTAGCTCCATGAAAATACTTTGTTCCCTTCTACAAAAGGCATTGATTCTTTATTGTAGTATGGATCATTGCTGTGTGGCATCAAATTACCATTCTTCATATGTGACCAATAGCAGGCTACTTATTTGGCAGGACAATTACAAAAATAACTTCCAGAAGAGGTTTTGGGATGGCAATCAAGGGCATTTTTAAAAAAATGCTCTTACCTGAAATAAGCAGAGATGGAAAGCCACCACAGCTGAGAAGAGCAAACAAAATGCAAATCTGAAGTCAAATCTACAGCCTCAGGATTTGTACGGCTCTGCTGTCTTAATCAGCTGAGCCACTGGTAGAGCCAACTGACTCCCTTTAAGAAAAGTAGCATTGAAGCTGATTTGGCTGTTTTCAGAGGAAATGGAGCTGTACGTATTTCTTACAAGTGCATGACTTATCTAATTATAACAAAACCTGGTTAAACCAAATCCGTTATTTGGTTCTTAGCTTTAAAGATGAAATGTGGAACTGAGATTTTCAAATTTGGAGATCCTTACAGGGTGGAAGGGAAGAATTCACATCTGTGTAAAACATTTCTCTTTCTTCTCTCACTCCTCCACCATTCTTTCAACTTCAAGTTCCAAAAACTCTGAACCAGATACGTTTCTCAGACTGGGCTTGATGTACTGAACCTCAGTATCTTATTGCATCTGATCTGAATACATTCTACATCATCTTGAGTAAATGAAGTGGTCTACTTCCTTCTCTAATTCAGTATCTGTGTAAACATTATTTCTCAGGCACCTCAGTGACTGAAACCAGACTGTTGCTTCTTCACAGCTGGATATTAGTTTTAAAACACAATTGTTTTTGTTGCCACTACAGAGACTGAAACAAAAATCATGTGACCTGTATGCATTGTGATTAACATTAGTGACTTTGATTGATGACAATCTGGGGGATTATATGTAGATGATAAAATTGTTTCTAACAAACAGTATTCTCCAAATACAGACTGATATGGAAGAAAATTAATACTAAGCTAAATAAAGTTGATTTAATCTTTTCTATGACATGTAACCAGCATTGTTACATTATGCAACAATTAAATCAATTATCCATTGCTTTACTTTAGAACTGACTGAACTGCCTAATCAACCTCAGCATGCAGCTTCTGGGAAGTCAGATCAACAATGAACATGAAAAATCCCACAGGATCAAATCCCACTAAAATCAGATCCAAGGAAGGAACTTCAGTTCTAAAAACATAGGCTTCAGACAAGCCCAAACTCAAAGCAAAAAAAAACTAATGCTTTAAGTATATAAAGTTCAGCATCTGTTCTGGAAAATCACTAGAGGAATGTACCATGTAAGATAACTAACCTTTGTGGACTTCTGCATGTCACTGCTGCGCCTAGTGTGACGACCTGTTCAAAATACTATTCGGTATTAATAATGTATGGAATCTGTTATATAGGAACAGATCCCTGGACCTGTCACTGAGCTGTCTGCGTGTATTTTATTGGAGTAGCATTTCAAAATGTGCCATTGGAATTAACTTGTTTTATATGCATTTGATAATGTCAGAAAAGTCTCAGTCATGTTTAACAGTCTTGGGTCATTTTCTTTTCAGATTATTTTTTTCTAGATACTTAAAATGCACACTTTCGTTATAAAATATGACAGTAAGTCATTCATCTTTCAAAGTTTTCATGAACTGTAACTGATAGTTTCATTTGCATTTCACATTCTTCTGTCTTGAGCAATGTTCTTCTTAAATGCTAAATTTAAAGAAATGACATAGATCTATTTTTTGTATTCCTGCTTGGACCTGATTGGGTATATGCAAGACTGTGGTCTTCTGAATAAAAGTGTACAGCATATTTTAATTTAGTTCAACTGGAATTCTTCTAACAGTCCAATATCCTTTTTTCCTTTGTACCCTTTTTTCAATGAGTTAGACATAGATTATTTTTTTTATTTGAATTTTAGGTACATGTAACTTATGTCATTTATTTATGGTCTTGAGAACTTTTTTGTACCTAGTTTGTACATTGTAAAATAAATAGTTACAAAATGTGCACAGAAAGTGCATTCCAAATAAAGTAGTTACAGCACAATTTTTGGCTCAAGGTGATTAATGCCTAGATTGATAGAATTGGTTTCTGTGGTCTAATCTAGCAGAACAAATTTTCCTTCTTTTCGCTGATGGTTGTGGAGCGAAGGGAGATAGGACTTGGGGAATTGATGGTTTAAGACAAGAGATGCAGCTCCTAATGGACAGCATAAATAATTCTCTAAAGTCCAGGAACAGGTCACTGAAGGGGAATTGATCGTATGTCCAAAGAGAAACCGTTCTGTTTGCAAGGGGCTTTGATCTTGACATCAGAGGCTATTTAGGAGGGAGAAGTTAAGAAACAGTTTCTCATACTAAGGATGTAAAACTCTACTACAAAACGTTGCTAACTCAACAAATAATTACAAATCTGAAATAGATTTTTACTAGTTAAGTCTGTTAATGGATTGAAAACACAGTAGAAATTGCATGACAGATCAGTCATAATCTCCCTGAATTACAGAATAGACTGGAGGAGCTGACTGAACCAGACCATTCTCTTTATCAATAAACTTCATAGAGCACAGATACACGAAAAAACCATTAAGATCTACTGCACAGAAGGGGTGGTCTCCTTTGTCGTTAGGAAAGTAATCCAAAACACATCCCATAGCTGTGTATCCCCTTTGCATCAAATCTTAATTAACATTTGCTTAAAGATGCCATGACCTCTGCATCAGCCACTTGCTATGGAAAAGCATTACATATTCTTCCCGTGTAAATAACATTCTTTTAACACCTCTCTTCACTCACTGTGACAATTTTAAATTGGTCACCTGTTATCACCAGCTACCTGATCAGAAGATCACTTATTAAATTACTGTTTTGCTTTCTTTGCTCCAGGCGTAGTCTAGTACCTGATCAATAAATTTGCATATGCTTTCTTGCTTCGCAACTAACAGTACCATAACTATGGCCCAACAGTGCCTTGCACAGATTTATCATAAAATGCAAGAGCAACACAACTTAAGTGTCTAGAAAATCCAAAGGACTAATGTATTTTTTATGGCTTTAACTGCACTTGAATTTTCAAGAATTCAGTTTTGCTTGTTTGCATTAGTTAATGCAGCAATCTCAGCTGAATCAGTCAAACAAAGGCAAAAGATCAGAGAACTTTAATTGTAAATGAGTTGCATCCAAAACAATTTCCATCATATTATGTGATTTTTTAAAAAAACTTATTTACAGGTTCAAGATTTAATCCATTCAAATAAATCTCTCACCTACAAAACTGGCAAATTGTAGAAGATGCATGTTGGTCATGGTCACTTTAGTTTTGACAAGGAAGTTACTGAGGCTAGAGGATTTTCATCGAAGCACTGTTTCATACTCTTACCAGAGACCAGTTGATCTTTTCATCAGTTAGATTATAAATTGTATGGGTACTATCGCATTGCTTGACACCAGTCCAGCTTTAAGTTGTATATTTCAGATCACCCACACAAGGCAGTTGCAGTCATAGGATTGTGAAGAAGTTTCTTTGACATCTAAATCTTTGAAGCACAATCCACAGAGCCTCGTTTTTAAGTTAAATTTGTCAGACCAATAACAAAATGAAGAGTTTTAAAAATTTATCAAAGTACTTAGAAGTCCCCAGTTTGCTTGTTGGATAGACTCTGGTTATCAGAAAACATCCACTACATTTCTGTACTCAACATGAACTACCATTTATTATAAAAAAAAGACTCTCACTACAAGTAAACAACTATCACCTGTTGGCATATAACTGTTCTAGTTAAAACTTTACTCCCTCTTCTGAAACACCCCTCTCCCCTAACAGACAGACAACAAAACATTGGTGGTGTTGTTGGAAGATAAAGTACTGGGAAATCAGTTCAGTGTCCCCAGTCCACAGGGTTCACTGAGAGGATCACTTTGCTTGCCAGGATTTTCTGTACTTTAATCTCTCTTTTCCACATTCTGTTCACCTCTCAGGAGACACTGGCAATTGGTGCATTGTCTACAAGTATTAGTTAAAGGCCACAGCTTTTAGTAACTGTGGAGGGAAAATAAACTGGCCTTTATGAGGCTTTAGGGATTTTACTGAAGAGAAAGACAGTCTGAGGCTTCTGCCTGCATCATTCACAACCACAAGCTGTCCAGTTACCCAGGAGCCAATCAGTTGTTGTCAGTATAATGGCCTTTGCCACCTCCAAGTAATCACAAGACCACAAATCAACCAGCAATCTGCTTTCACTGAATCTCTCTTTGTACATACCTCCTGTTGCTTGCTGTTCTGCAAACAGCCTCCCCCAGTGCTTGAACAAAGCAGCAGTGTAGATACACCTACACTGAGTTTTCGTCACATGCTTTTTTAAAAGAGTAGCAATTCCTTCCACCTCCTTGGTTTTACAACAATCCTTTAACCTTTTCAGTCCACAATCAAAAATGAGTCTTTACAACACATAGCAGAAATTTATGACCCTCATGAGGTGTACTTGTTAGGTATATTTGTTAGTATTATTGCATGTAAATCAGCTGTTTGTTTTTCTACATTATAACAATGGGCTGAATCCTACTTTGGCAACGTGTTGGATTTCATGGAGGATTGTGCTCCAAGAGACTGAGCATGTTTATTCTGCTACCAACCCAAATAATTGGAAAGTCAAATGGAATGTTACCCTTTCAAGGGAATGGAGTTTAAAAGTAGGGAGGTTTTGCTAAAACCATATAAGGCACTAATCTGGCCACACCCAGAATACTGTAAATAGTTTTGGACCTCTAATGAAAATAATATTGGCATTGGAGGCAGTTCAGAGAAGGTTCACTATGTTGATCCCGGGTGTAGAGGGCTTTTCTTATGAGGAGGAGCTGAGTTGCTGTCTGGAGTTTGGAAGAATGAGAGGAGATCTTATTGAAATAGATAAGATTATTAGGAGGCTTGTCAAGGTAGATGCAGAAAGGTTGTTTTCTTGTGGGATAGTCTATATCAAGACAGCATGACCTCAAAATAATGTGCTGCCCATTTAAGACAGAATTTAGGAGAAATCTTTTCTCATACAGTGTGGTGAATCTGTAGAATTTTTCAACAGAGCATTATGAAGGCTGGATTGTTAAGTATATTTAAGGTTGAGTCAAACACATTTTTACACATTAAGGGACTGAAGGGATCTGGGAGAACACAGGAAAGTGGAGTTGGAAACTATTAGATCAGCTATGGTCTCATTGAAAGGCAGAACAGACTTGAGAGGGCAAGTGGCCTACTTGTGCTCCCACATCTTATGGTCTGTAATGAGAATTTTGAGGATTACTCCCCTTAGATATCAAGACATGGCAGTTCCTTACAGTAGTATGTTTACCACATGTTTACCACATTTGGGCAGCACGGTGGCTCAATGGTTAGCACTGCTGTCTCACAGCACCAGGGACCCAGGTTCGATTCCAGCCTCGGGTGACTATCTATGTGGAGCTTGCACATTCTCCCTGTGTCTGCATGGATTTCCTCCAGGTGCTCTGGTTTCCTCACACAATCCAAAGATGATTAGCCATGCTAAATTGCCCATAATATTGAAGGATCTGTAGGTGAGGTGCATTAGTCAGGGGTAAATGCAGAGTAATGCGGTATGGGTCTGGTTGGGTTACTCTTCAGGGGGTTGGTGTGGACCCGTTGGGCCAAATGGCCAGTTTCCACTCTGTAGGGATTCTATGATTCTATACGGCTGGCATATGACGAAGATGTGAGACGGACATAACACTGTGCAACATGTCCAACCCGTTAACTGATGATTACTGACGAGCATGACCAGTTGCCTGGCCTATGACTCTGTACTAAATTGCAGTCACAAGCACAAGCACAATGAGCCTTTAAAGTACAGCTGAGGAGACAAAGCATTAAAAGACATAGCAAGGCAAGGCAGGAATGCTGTGAGTGCAAAGTAAATGAGCGCTAAGGGAACAAGTTGTGAGATGCATCCTGGGCTATACCATGAACTAAGTGTTTGTATCTGCATGTAAGTGTTAATTCAACAGCATTCCAAAGATAGTTATCAGAGCCCCATAAGATCAGTGTGGCAGTGCAGGAGCATATCTTAATTAGCTTGGAGAGGTGTCATGACATTGTAGAGGGGCTAATACATGGATATAGAGTCCATGCAGCCACTTCCCATGAAATGTGCCCTGAGCTGTTGGTGCAGGGTCCAATCCAGAGGATGAGAAGTGCAAGTGGGGAGCTGGAATCGCCAGGCTCTCGGTTTCATGTTGGGAATTGTTGCTGTCTACTCTCTATCCAGCAGGTAGTAGAACAGGAAAGTGCATATTAATGAGGTAAGATTACATAATAAAGAAGGTGATAATGTGCAATTATCCCCATTAACAGGCCTCTCACTACTCACTGGTGAGACTTTCATCTTGACATCCGGAACTTAATTGGAAAATTTGATTTGCTTCTCCCAAAGTCAGGAAAAGACTCACTCGACGTCTCATGTGATTCTCCAAGGTTTCTTGCCATGGCCCACGTTATTTAGGGCATGGTCCTTATATTTCAAAAATATTTCATTGGCTGTGCCGCACTTTGAATTTTCCTGAAGTCCCAAAAAGAAATTTTTCAAGGAATGTTTTTAATTTTCTTTTTTATTTGCATGGAACATATCAAGCCTGTATGAAACATGAACAATCAAGGAAAGCTGTGGAGGGGTAACTTTGGCTTTTTAAATTAGTGAGTATCCTTCATTTTCCTATTTATACTCCACCCAATCAATGGGGGACAAAAAAAATCAGGCTTGCCTTCAAAGAGGAAGCTAATTTATTGTAATCTATTGGCTGGAAGTAATAGTTAAAATGATTCTCCCTGTCGGAGTCCTTTAATCAACATGATACTTGTATTTGATTGTGGTGATTATCTAACCAAAGAATCACAACAGTTGAAAGCATAATGCATCCTTAATAGTAAACAACTTTTAAAATATAAATGCAGAAAAAATAAAAGATAGCTTTTTATTGTACTTAGAACTGGACTATGAAAATAATCAAATGATTAACATGTAACTTAGAATTATTACTGCAGGAGATATCCTCTGCTCCATTTCTGAACATGTATTTGAGAAACAGGTTTAGGAATTCAATGGAGTTAGTGAGTAGAGGAAAACTTTGCCCATATTTTATAAAAAAGGGCACCAATGACAATCATTCCTTTATGTTTTAGCAGCATTCTTGGCTGAGTGATTATCGATAACATTAAAATAAGACTTTGGTTCCAATCATTATTTCTTTATTCAAAGGCAGAACTCATTTATGTTTTATTGGCCAGGTTTTCATCAAAATGAAGGAGCTGTCAGGTTTAGATGTCGGGTCGGTAATTCTGCCAATCTCCACACCCAATTCTGACAGTTCACCAGTAACTGATTACTGCCGGCAACAAAAGCAATTCACTGTTTCTGCCAGGTATAATATTAAATGGGTGATGATTAATGCTGCATTTCACTCAGCTTTAAAGCCTCTCACTGGTCTGTGGAACTATAATTATGCTGGGATCTTAGTATCTGAAAATACATGGAGACTGCTGGTGCAATGGTTAAAACAGGGGCTTTTTATTTACCATTTCAAACTTAGGTCTGTGCTGCCAGGGTCATTTGTAAGATAAAGTTTGAATATTCACGAGCTGTTTTCTTGTGGGTTTGAAGTAAAAGCACAGAATTGGTTTGGATTTAACAATAACTCAGGGAGAAGAACTGAATACACAAAGGGGAATGGTTTGAGGGGGGGGGGGTTGTCAAAGTACATAGACCATAATGCAGAGGAGCAGTGGTAGACCTTTGACTCATCGAATCATTCCACCATTCAATTAGATCATGGCTGATCTGATAATTCTCAACTCAACTTTCCTGTGTATTCCTCATAACCTGTGATTCCATTGCTAATTAAGCAACTGTGTATTCGTAACTGCACTTAAAGACCCAACCTCTACAGCATTCTGAGGTAAACTTTCCACAGATTTATTACACTCTGATAGAAAACAAATCCTCATCTCGGTCTTAAAATAGGTGACCCCTTACTCTGGAATTATGCCCTCTGGTTGGAGGATTTCTTCAAAGGTGAAGCAATCTCTTTGTACCTGGCATATCAACCTTCCCTCCCCCCCAAATAAATCTTACACCATCTTTTATTCTTCAAAACTAGGAGTGCAAACCCAACCTACTCAACCTGACCTCCTAAGAAAATCCTCCTGTACTTAAAATAATCTTGTGAACTTTTTTCTGGACTGCCTCCAATGCCAGTATATCTTTTCTTAGACATGAACACCAAAACTATTCACAGTATTGCAGGGGTGCTCTGATGAGTGCCTTGTATGGTTTTATCAAAACCTCTGTATTTTTAACACCCCTTTCTTTTTGAAATAAAGGCCAACATTCCATTTCCCTTCCTTACTACCTGCTGAACTTGGATGCTAGATCTTTGTGATTTATGTCTAAGGACTCCCAAATTCCACTGTGTCACAGTCTTTCTCCATTTAAATAGTATTCTGTTTTCTACTGTTCCTGCCAAAGTGCATAACCTCACACTTTGACACATTGTCTCCCATCTTTCACTCAGTTAGTCTGTCTATATCCTTCTGTAGACTCTTTATATCATCCATTGGAAGGTAACCACATAGGCAGAAAATGAGTTGAAGAGGGAATGAACTCTAGAGCACACTGTCTCGCCATATTCTGGCTATTGAGGGAGTGCAGCGTAGGTTCACGAGGTCAATTCCTGGAATGGCAGGATTGCCTTACACGGAAAGACTGAAGCGACTGGGCTTGTATACCCTTGAGTTTAGAAGACTGAGAGGGGATCTGATTGAAACGTATAGGATTATGAAAGGACTGGACACTCTGGCAGGAGGGAACATATTTCCGTTGATGGGGGAATGCCGAACCAGAGGACACAACTTAAAAATACGGGGTAGACCATTTAAGACAGAGATGAGGAGAAACTACTTCACCCAGAGAGTGGTGGCTGTGTGGAATGCTCTGCCCCAGAGGGCAGTGGAGGCCCAGTCTCTGGATTCATTTAAGAAAGAATTGGATAGAGCTCTTAAAGATAGTGGAGTCAAGGGGTATGGAGATAAGGCTGGAACAGGATACTGATTAGGAATGATCAGCCATGATCATATTGAATGGCGGTGCAGGCTCGAAGGGCAGAATGGCCTACTCCTGCATCTATTGTCTATTGTCTATTGTCTATTGTTGAGGCAGACAGTGCAAGAAACAAGACACTTCTTGTGTCAGTGGAGAATCCTTCTGGTTCAGAATGACTGGAGCAAATTGCTCAGGCAGGACAAGAGAAGGAATAGAGAGATTTGCAGAAAAGAAAAGGACTTTCAAATGGATTTCATAAGATACAAGAAGGCTATGGAACTTGGCAAATGCGTGCCTATGGAAATTTGTGTGGGAGAAGATGGTGGGTGTCATAGTTTCAGATTAGTTTCAATTAATGAAGTGTGTAACATGGTGGCCAGTGAGAAGAGTTTTGGAATCTCAAGTGTTGCATTTGTGGAGTAGAATTTCAGCAGCTGTGACGGGGCGTGGGGCAGGGTAGGTAATGAGGGAATTGAAAAGGCAAAAGCAGACAATATTCCAGAAGTTTGGGGGAAAAAATGATCTTGGCAATTTACTGAATGCAAGTTAGAAAATTTAACTCAGTTGCAAAACAGAATAATGCCAAGGCTGTAAATCATTGGATTTTGCTTGAAGGAGACAGCCAGGCAGGTTGATTGAATCAGGGCCAGAGCTGTGCAAATTCTCACAGGAGTCACAAAGGATGGCTTCTGGTTTCCCAAGACTCAGTTAAAGAAAGTTTCTGCTATGACTTGATGTTTTACAGGAAACTGGGAAGTATTAATTCATACTAATTTAGCAACCTCAGTCAGGAGCTAGGGATAGCTGATGTAAAAAGTGGAAACCAACACAATTCTACAATAGAAAATGCTGAATTGAGGTAAATTATCGGGGCAGTGTAGATGTAACTCTCCATCAAGTTAAATCAAACAGAGCTCTCAATATTATTTAAAGCATTCAAACTTTTGTGCCTTTATTCATTTTCCTAACCTGCTTGTTAGAATGTTCTATAGGGACTCAAGTTTATTAAGTAAATAAATCTGCTTTCTGTCACCAATTCTTCAAGAAGTTTTAATTTTCAGAAATTTGCTGACTGACACAGTGGACATAATATCTGTCCACAAGCAAAACTGTAATCTTAAAGATTTTTGTTAAACCTTCTTCTTTGCAAGAAAATTAAAATGTTATCATAAAATCCCTAATATCTGGACAAAGAACTTGATAGTTCTCAGAACTGTGTACTTGATTTCATGTCATGAACTTGGCAATTTATCCAGCAAACGATATCTAGCATGTTATAAGCACAATAAATACACACCCTCCTCCTCACAACTGTCTAATTTTACATGGTGCTTCACTAAAATGAAGTTGTGAGCAAAAGAATTGCCAAAGGGCCAATTTTAACTCAGGCAGGAATCAGCCGAGTCTGGGTGAAAGGGCTCCATGATGTTAGCGGCCAGAGCACCAGAGCATTTTAACTCCAGGTCCTAATTACCATTTGATTGACAGGCCCTCCTGAACACATTATGGGCCAGGTAACACTTCCACTTGGCTGCACAATTTTCACCACAGGCCTACCTGAGGCCTATCGAGAACAGCGATGCCCCTCTTCAAGTGGATTTGCTTTAACTGCATACACATATCATTGTTGCAAGTTTAAGCACGCTCTATTGCATGGATCTTATAACAAGTACAATTGCTGTTGGCACTGCTCTCCCATCAAATGGTTTTGCTCCACGAAGCTAGAATTGTGCAGAAAACCATCGTACAGAAATAATTCTGAGTTGATCAAGAAACAAAATATGTGGAAATCAACCTTTTAAGAGAATCTGACAGCAAAATGATCTTTTAATCTGGAACTGAGAGACCCTCTATCTTTATCTTCAGTGGCTCTCATGCACAAACCTAACCAGATCTCCTGCTCCAGATTGTTATCCTGATGCTGTTGTGCTTTAGTGGATTAAGGCATGATTGGGCTTGGCTGTGTTACTGTCAAGGTTCACTTGAGTGAGACTGAGGACTTTATTTGTGGAACTGCATCACAGATAGGAATTGATGACTTGAAGAGAGAAAAGGGAAAGAAAAGACTGATGAATAAAAATCTTCTTGTTATGTCATTATAATTAAGTATTGTTCCAAAATGGCAAGTTACGAGGAATAAATATACACCATACTAAGTTATTCTGTGTATACAGCATTATGTAGAAGAAACATTTTATGGGGAAAGAACCTGGCACTGAGTCAATGCTTTGTCACTCTCTCCTAACTTTTTGATCTATACATAAGAACTCCTGAGCCAAGAAAAAAAAAGTAATTTTGCTTTAAGATTCCCTGTAGAGAGGCAGCAGCAGATGTGAATGCTGTGATGTGGCGCAGCTGAGTGCAAGTTAGATACAAGGCCAGTCAAAGCATAAAGTCTGACTAAACCGCAGTCGTTGTTAATAAATTTGGGCAAATCCACATTCTAAAGTAATTGAAGACTGTCTTAGTGGTCATTTTCTAGCATCTGTTAATTCGCCTGTGTTCTGGCTCATAAAAACTCGATTATTCTGGTATTCTTAGAAGGGCTGAAACTCAGCAAAATCAATGTGAATGGGCAGTGGTAGCAGCCTCAATTTGATATCTTTACTGCTCCACTAATTTTGTTGCATCAATTAAAAGCATTCTAGAAATTGGTCAGCCCTAAGCCAGTGTCGGAGTACCTGGCTATTTCTGGAAATTGTTTATTTATCACCCTCCCACACCCAGCAAATTTGCGTTCTAATTACACTATTGAAGCAAATGGAATGGAAACATCAGTCAAGATGAACTACTACCACCAAGTTTACCCCCATCTCAATACAGCGAGCCCCCACTCAACAGGCAGTGATGTTGAGTAGCTTAGCCAGTTCAGCCCACGTACAGCTGGCAAAAAGTGCATTGCCAGTCCTTCAGACTCTCAAATGGAGAGTAAACACTTGGCCCAAGGCTGGATAGTTGCAGACACCCATGGAGCCACAATTCAGCATGTTCAAGAAGGTTAGGAAATGGGAGGGGAACAGTACAAAAGCCTGGATTGCAATACTAATTTTCCCAAAGGGCCAGCCTTCTCGCAGAGCTTTCACTTTAGGTTCACCATGGCATTTTGCCCAGAACTGAACATTTCCTAATGATTCAGTCCCTTCCCTCGTTAGCAGGGAACTTAGCCAGAACACAATTTGGATGGTTGTCATACAAACCTTGATTTTCTCACTTACCATATTCATTCGTAATAAAATGCACGAACAATCACCTGGTTTATTTAAGTAGGATAGGATTCAATTGACTAATCTAACTGCACCAAAGTTGCAAACTGTTTGTTTGAATAAAAAGCAGAACTTCCTTTCTGTTCTTATTGGAATACCAGAATTGCTATGTTTGGATACCTTTATGATATTGTGGTTACATACTAACATGCTTAAAATATTAGTTAGTTATCAGCAGCTGTCTTTTCAATAATTAGTGAATAGATCTCATTATTAAAGCTCTCAGAATGGTGGTCAATGACCAATTAATGAATCAGCTGATCACTTGCATCCCTACAGAATAATGTGCCTTAACTGAACAATTACAAGGCCAAAAAACTAAATTCAAAATAATACTCCACTCCAATTCCTGCACCATCTGGTTTTTACATTATCTTCAGAACTGGATAATTTATTTTTGCACACTAATGGAAAACAAGCATAATTGAATTTAAAGGAGATGAGAATAACTGAAAGGAGAATGAATTAATGAGGGAACAAACTTCTTCACCTTTTGAAGCACTTTAGACATTATCACAGTCCATTGTCAGTTTATGCTTAGAAATGAACATGTATTCATTCCTGTAAGATCTGGAGTGTTCAATCTAATTTTAATTGGAAAACTTAATTCAATACAATCACAGAGTTGGGACAGCCAATGTAGGTCTTACAGTGCTGACTAATTTCAAGACCACTCGAGCCTGTTTTCACTGAATTTATTAAGTTTATCATGATAACCTCAAAATAATGATACTTGGGCAGTGAATAGTTGGTCCACTTTATCATGATAACTTTAAAACAATGATACTTGAGCAGTGAATCAGTCAGTCCACTTTAGCTTGTGACTTCTGGCTAACTGGGTGCTTGTGATTTATTGACCAGAATCTTTTTCTGTTTCCTCTTCTTGCTGCACACCTGTCTGCTACAACCATTGTTTACATGCTTTACAAGAATTCTCATTACAGTCTACAAGATTACCAAGAATCAAACTTGACCATGGAGTTGAATCTGTGCAGCCTATGTTGTCTGAGAAGGAATTATTATATTGTTAATTAACTGAAAACAAAATAATGTAACATGGTACCAATGAAAGACAAGCTTATGAAATATAACAAGTCAAATATCAATATTCAGGGGATTACCACTGACCAGAAACTGAATTGGACCAACCATACAAATAGATACAAAAGCGGGTCAAAAACTAGGAGTTCTGGAGCAAGTAACTCAACCTCTGCATCCACAAAGCCTTTCCACCATCTGAAAGACAGAAGTCAGGCATGTGATGGATGCAACTTGGATGAGTACAACTCTAATAACACTCAATAAGCTTGATATAATTCAGGAGAAAGCAACTATTTTGACTGGCACCATCAAAACACCTTGAACATTCACTCCCTCCATGACTGATGCAGAATGGTTCTGGATTAGTGGTGCTAGAAGAGCACAGGAGCTTCGAAATCAATGTTTCGGGCAAAAGCCCTTCATCAGGAATAAAGGCAGTGAGCCTGAAGCATGGAGAGATAAGCTAGAGGAGGGTGGGGGTGGGGAGAAAGTAGCATAGAGTACAATGGGTGAGTGGGGGAGGGGATGAAGGTGATAGGTCAGGGAGGAGAGGGAGGAGTGGATAGGTGGAAAAGGAGATAGGCAGGTAGGACAAGTCTGGACAAGTCATGGGGACAGTGCTGAGCTGGAAGTTTAGAACTAGGGTGAGGTGGGGAAGGGGAAATGAGGAAACTGTTGAAGTCCACATTGATGCCCTGGGGTTGAAGTTTTCCGAGGCGGAAGATGAGGCGTTCTTCCTCCAGGCGTCTGGTGGTGAGGCAGCGACGGTGAAGGAGGCCCAGGACATCCATGTCCTCGGCAGAATGGGAGGGGGAGTTGAAATGTTGGGCCACGGGGCGGTGTAGCTGATTGGTGTGGGTGTCCCGGAGATGTTCCCTAAAGCACTCTGCTAGGAGGCACCCAGCTTCCCCAATGTAGAGGAGACCGCATTGGGAGCAACGGATACAATAAATTATATTAGTGGATGTGCAAGTAAAACTTTGATGGATGTGGAAGGCTCCTTTAGGACCTTGGATAGAGGTGAGGGAGGAGGTGTGGCTGCAGGTTTTGCAGTTCCTGCGGTGGCAGGGGCAAGTGCCAGGATGGGAGGGTGGGTTGTAGGGGGGCGTGGACATGACCAGGTAGTCACGGAGAGAACGGTCTTTGTGGAAGGCAGAAAGGAGTGGGGAGGGAAATATATTCCTGGTGATGGGGTCTGTTTGGAGGTGGCGGATGATTTGGTTTATGCGAAGGTTGGTAGGGTGGAAGGTGAGCACCAGGGGCGTTCTGTCCTTACGGTTGGAGGGGTGGGGTCTGAGAGCGGAGGTGTGGGATGTAGATGAGATGCGTTGGAGGGCATCTTTAACCATGTGGGAAGGGAAATTGCGGTCTCTAAAAAAGGAGGCCATCTGGTGTGTTCTGTGGTGGAACTGGTCCTCCTGGGAACAGATCCGGCGCAGGCGGAGGAATTGGGAATACGCGATGGCATTTTTGCAAGAGATAGGGTGGGGAGAGGTATAATCCAGGTAGCTGTGGGAGTCGGTGGGTTTGTAAAAAATGTCAATGTCAAGTTGGTTGTCATTAATGGAACTGTAGAGGTCCAGGAAGGGGAGGGAGGTGTCAGAGATGGTCCAGGTAAATTTAAGGTCAGGGTGGAATGTGTTGGTGAAGTTGATGAATTGCTCAACCTCCTCGCGGGAGCACGAGGTGGCGCCAATGCAGTCATCAATGTAGCGCAGGAAGAGTTGGGGAGTGGTGCCGGTGTAATTACGGAAGATCAACTGCTCTACGTAGCCAACAAAGAGACAGGCATAGCTGGGGCCCATACGTGTGCCCATGGCTACCCCTTTGGTCTGGAGGAAGTGGGACAATTCAAAGGAGAAATTGTTAAGGATGAGGACCAGTTCGGCCGAACGAATGAGAGTGTCTTTCTTTGGTTCAAAATCCTGCAATTCCTTTCCTAATAGTATTATAGCTGTACCTAGCCACAGGAACTGCATCAATTCAAGAAGACAGCACACCACCAAATTCTCTTGGTAATAAATTTTAGCTGAGTCAGCAATGCACACATCGTGTGAATAAATCATTATAAGTCAAAACTGATGCAGAATGGTAGCAATGCATAACATCTACAAGGTACACTGCAACAATTCATTTAGGCTCTTGCCAAACTTTTAAATTCTATCACCGAGAATGACATGGGTAGCAGATCCATAGGAACAACACTACAGGAAAGTTCTCTTCCAAGCACTACCATCTAGACTTGGAACATCATTGCTATTCTTCCACTTTCTTTGGTTCAAAATCCTGCAATTCCTTTCCTAATAGTATTATAGCTGTACCTAGCCACAGAACTGCATCAATTCAAGAAGACAACACACCACCAAATTCCCGAGGACAATTAGGTAATAAATTTTAGCTGAGTCAGCAATGCACACATCGCGTGAATAAATCATAAGCAGTCAAAACTAATTATGTCATTTAATACATTTGCTTATCACATGTTTCAAAAAAAGTGGCAATTTCTCTTTAAGGTACTTTAAATTTGAAAAAAAGCCAAGCCAGTTTAGAACATAGATATATTTTGAAACCTTAAGCTACTTTACATAACACAATAGGCTTTTAAAGAACTACATAGTCAACTCACTTCCCAGCATTGAGATTATTTTCACAGCATTTACTTCGCTGAGTATGCTCCACAATTGGTTTTGATGTAAAAACATGAACTCATAGAGTCATAGAAATGTATGGCATGGAAACAGACCCATGAAACCAACCCGTCCATGCCGACCAGATATCCCAACCCAATCTAGTCCCACCTGCCAGCACGCGGCCCATATCCCTCCAAACACTTCCTATTCATGTACCCAACCAAATGCCTCTTAAATGTTGCAATTGCACCAGCCTCCACCACTTCCTCTAGCAGGTCATTCCATACTTGTACCACCCTCTGTGTGAAAAACCTATGCCCTCTAGTTCTGGACACCCCGATCCCAGGGAAAAGACTTTGCCTATTTACCCTATCCATGCCCCTCATAATTTTGTAAACCTCTATAAGGTCACCCCTCAGCCTCCGATGCTCAGGGAAAACAGCCCTAGCCTGTTCAGCCTCTCCCTATAGCTCAAATCCTCTAACCCTGGCAACATCTTTATAAATCTTTTCTGAACCCTTTCAAGTTTCACAACATCTTTCCGATAGGAAGGTGACCAGAATTGCACGCAATATACTGTCAGTGGCCGAACCAATGTCCTGTACAGCCAAAACATGACCTCCCAACTCCTGTACTCAATAGTCTGACCAATAAAGGAAGCATACCAAACACCTTCTTCACTATCCTATCTACCTGCGACACAACTTTCATAGAGCTATGAACCTGCACTCCAAGATCTCTTTATTCAGCAACAATCCCTAGGATCTTACCATTAGGTGTATAAGTCCTGCTAAGACTTGCTTTCCCAAAATGCAGCATCTCGCATTTATCTGAATTAAACTTCATCTGCCATTTCTCAGCCCATTGGCCCATATGGTCAAGATCCTGTTGTAATCTGAGGTAACCGTCTTTGCTGTCCACTATACCTCCAATTTTGGTGTCATCTGCAAACTTACTAACTGTACGCCTTATGCTCGCATCCAAATCATTTATGTAAATGACAAAAAGTAGAGGACCCAGCACCGATCCTTGTGACACTCCAATGCTCACAGGCTTCCAGTCTGAAAAACAACCCTCCACCACCACCCTCTGTCTTCTATCTTTGAGCCAGTTCTGAATCCAAATGGCGAGTTCTCCCTGTATTCCGTGAGATCTAACTTTGCTAATCAGTCTCTTGTGAGGAACCTTGTCAAACGCCTTACTGAAGTCCATATAGATCACATCTACCACTCTGGGCTCATCAATCCTCATTGTTACTTCCTCAAAAAAACTCAATCAAGTTTGTGAGACATGATTTCCCATGCACAAAGCCATGTTGACTATCTCGAATCAGTCCTTGCCTTTCCAAATACATGTGCATCCTCTCCGTCAGGATTCGCTCCAACAACTTGCCCACCACTGAGGTCAAAACCCTGAAGAAGGGCTTATGCCGAAACGCCGATTCTCCTGTTCCTTGGATGCTGCCTGACCTGCTGCACGTTTCCAGCAACACATTTTCACCACTGAGGTCAGGCTCACTGGTCTATAGTTCCCTGGCTTGTCCTTACCACCCTTCTTAAACAGTGGCACCACATTAGCCAACCTCCAGCCTTCCACCACCTCACCTGTGACTATCGATTATACAAATACCTCAGCAAGAGGCCCAGCAATCACTTCTCTAGCTTCCCACAGAATGCTCGGGTACACCTGATCAGTCCTGGGATTTATCCACCTTTAACCATTTCAAGACATCCAGCACTTCCTCCTCTGTAATATGGACATTTTGCAAGGTGTCATCATCTATTTCCCCACATTCTATATCTTCCATATCCTTTTCCACAGTAGATACTGATACAAAACACTCATTTAGTATCTCCCCCATTTTCTGCAGCTCCACACAAAGGCCACCTTCCTGATCTTTGAGGGGCCCTATTCTCTCCCTAGTTACCCTTTTGTCGTTAATGTATTTGTAAAAACTCTTTAGATTCTCCTTAATTCTATTTGCCACAGCTATCTCATGTCCCCTTTTTGCTCTTCTGATTTCCCTCTTAAGTATACTCCTATTTCCTTTATACTCTTCTAAGGATTCACTCGATCTATCCTGTCTATACCTGACATATGCTTCCTTCTTTTTCTTAACCAAACCCTCAATTTCTTTAGTCATCCAGCATTCCCTGGACCTACTAGCCTTTCCTTTCACCCTATACTTTCTCTGGATTCTTGTTATCTCATTTCTGAAGGCTTCCCATTTTCCAGCCGTCCCTTTACCTGTGAACATCTGCCCCCAATCTGCTTTCGAAAGTTCTTGCCTAATACTGTCAAAATTGGCCTGTCTCCAATTTAGAGCTTCAACTTTTAGATCAGGTCTATCCTCTTCCATCATTATTTTAAACCTAATGGAATTATGGTTGCTGGCCCCAAAGTGATTCCCCACTGACACCTCAGTCACCTGGCCTGCCTTATTTCCCAAGAGTAGGTCAGGTTTTGCACCTTCTCTAGTAGGTACATCCACACACTGAATCAGAAAATTGTCTTGTACACACTTAACAATTCCTCTCCATCTAAACCTTTAACACACTATGGCAGTCCCAGTCGATGTTTGGAATGTTAAAATCCCCTACCATAACTACCCTATTATTCTTACAGATAGCTGAGATCTCCTTACAAGTTTGTTTCTAATTTCCCTCTGACTATTAGGAGGTCTATAATACAATACCAATAAAGTGATCATCCCTTTCTTATTTCTCAGTTCCACTCTTGACTTTACATTTGACCTGAGACCAGATGGATGTTGGTGGAACTTTGGGAATGGTGGTCATTCTGTGCTTTGTATTGGTGGTGACATCACATTTTCCTGGCCAGCTACCTGCAGTGAAAGAACGGAATTTTTAGCTTATATACATGTCTAGTGTCAAAATTTATTATTTAATCCTCCCAGAGAATTTGGTGGTGAGCTGTCTTCTTGAATTTTTGCAGTTTCTATGGCTAGGTATAGCTATAATACTGTTTGGAAAGGAGTTGGTTATTCACTTTCACCACACATGGTTGAGATGACAACTGCTCAATACAGGTTTCAAATTGTAATAATGGCAGCCTTTTGCTGAAAGTGACCTCATAGAGGTTTATAAAATCACGAGGGGCATGGATAGAGTAAATAGACAAGGTATTTTCCCGGTTTGGAGAGTCCAGAACTCAAGGGCATAGGTTTAGGGTTGGAGGGAAAAGATTTAAAAGAGACCTAAGGGGCAACTTTTTCATGCAGATGTTGGTGTGTATGGAATGAGCTGCCAGAGGAAGTTGTGAATGGATATATGAATAGGAAGAGTTTAGAGGGATATGGGCCAAGTGCTGACAAATGGGACGAGATTAATTTAGGATACCTAGTCAACATGGATGAGTTGGACCAAAGGATCTGTTTCCATGCTATATATCTCTATGACTCTAATTCCACTCTGCCTAGCTCTGGTACTAGTGCGGCAATTTGAAATTTTGCTTTCTGTCATTTTGCTTTTATTTTGTTGCTCATGCCTTTTGCTAAATCTGCCTTCAGTTTTTTTTTGCTATTAGAAGTGTAGTTCCCATGTAGCATGACACAAGTCTTTGGTCTGGACTATTTCCCACGCTTTTAGGTGGTATGTTTCTCTACTCATGGATTGCCCTTGTACAAGTCTGTGCTTGATTTGCTTGATTCCTTTAGGATTCAGTTGGTAATTTGCATTGTCACCTGAACCTTTCCATTTGACTGGATATAGTGTGGATGTTTGGTGTTGAATTCCCCAATCCTTTACCATCGCAATGACTGGAGTTCCGTAATGACTGAAGTGTGTGTTCGGGCATTCTATAATCTTATTGGTAGTAACTGATGTTAACAGGTCTAATTCCCAGTAGTTAGATTAGTATTAATGGTGACAAGATAATTAGTTCCTGAAAGAGTGAAGAGGTCTACTCCAAGCCTTGTCCAGGGTCTGTTGGGCATGTCATGTCTCATAAGTATCTCTTTAGCTGACTTACCATTCTCTTCAATAAAAAATTGCAATGGACTGGTGTGGCCATTAATCTCATTGATCATATTTAGTGAGTAGAGACTTGCCTTCCTCAGACTTGATTCCATTCCTTGATAGCTTGCATGGATATGCTTTAGAATATCTTCTCTCATTTGCTTTGAGGTAATGGCTCTATTTCCTTTATACGAGGTGATATCTTGGGATATAATTTCACCTCTGCTTGTCCAACAGTCTCAAAGTAACTGCCCTATGAGGGACCTCTCATATGATTTTGGCACTTTCTGGGGTGAATTTGGCACTCACCCCAGCATCTTTGTATATTGAGAATCGGTATCTATGGTCTTATGCAGCATATATCCCATCACAGTTGCCCAAATTTACAGTCCCCTGAGGCTGTTTCAGGCTAGCTCCCTATCTGACAAATGCCACAATTATAGTCCTCTCCATCCACTCAAGTAGTGTTCTATGGATTCTATCAGCTTCTGTCCAAATGGACTTGAATTCTTGCTAATGAATAAGGAAGGTTAATTTGACTCTGAATTGATCTCCCAATTACTCCATACCTTATGAGGATCTTTTAGCTCTATGGCTGTTAATCCTGACATGTTCACTCAGTGCAGACCTTTATTCCCAATTGCTAAAAAATCTTAATGGCTTGTTTTTCTGCATTGGACACACCCAAGTCTACAAGGTGTAGCTTTGAGTGCTGTTTAAATATTTTGAATTAATGTTAAAAGATTTATGGTGCCCCAATTTAAAATAGGGAAACCGGAAACATTCTGGCAATTTGCCTTTGGTGTTCAATAAAAACTGAAAGAACTGCAGATGCTGGAAATCAGAAACAAAAACTGAAATTGCTAGAAAGGCTCAGCAGGTCTGCAGCATCAGTGGAGAGAAATCAGAGTTAACGTTTCGGGTTCGGTGACCCTCTCTCTGCTTTTGGTGTTCCACTGTTTGTTACTGATCCAACATACACCATGAATATAGGTCTTTCTCACGTGTGTCAGACTGGCTTCTCAATCGGCATTTGTCTGTTTACCAGCAAACTGTGTTTTTAATACTTTCCAATGCCATAATGAAGCATACGTTGTCAACAGTCATAATTTGGAGATGCCGGTGTTGGACTGGGTTGTACAAAGTTAAAATTCACACAACACCAGGTTATAGTCCAACGATCACCTGATGAAGGAGCAGCGGTCCGAAAACTACTGTGCTTCCAATTATACCTGTTGGACTATAACCTGGTGTTGTGTGATTTTTAATATTGTCAACAGTGTATTTCACTGGTAGATTTAACTTGCTTGCTGACTATTCAAGTATAATACACTTCTTCAGCATTACTGCTCACCATGACATGTTCATGGGAACGGTCTGATGATCCATCATTTGCCAGGGATTGGTTAACTCTATGGTTACTTTATTTAAACAGTAAAAGACATTCCCACGTTTTGAAGCAGGCATTACAGCAAATCAACTGATTTGTGTGTGTGCAGCTTGCATATCGACAACGGACTGCCAGGCAGAATCACAATATTGTATACACTCAGCACATAGAACCCTTAGAATTGAACTCTTTTTTAAAATATATTTTTATGAAAAAAGGAATTTTTTTTCTTTTGAATATTACAAGAAATTTAAAACCAAACAATTCAAAGTAATATTAAAAAACGAACCTGCTAGTTACATAAATAAATATCGACAAGTAACTAAGCTAAGAAAGAAGTCTTAACAATAAAGTAATGATAATAACCATAACAGCTCAGCAAAACAAAGCAATAGCCCTCAATCATTGAGCTCAGAAGTTTCATATGTTGATACATATTCATATGTTTGTAAATCCTCCCTTCTGGATACCAGATTCATTACATAGAATTGCCATGGCTATGTAAAGGCTCTTATTAGTATGGCGGACAAATCTGTACCCAGGTAGTCCAAAAAGGGCCACCAAGTCTTATAGAATTCTCAGTTTTATGGTGCACCATACTCATAAGAAAGTCCAAGGGGATGTGCTCCATGACTAGCTGATGCCAGCTCACCAGCCCCAGGGGATTTTTGACACCCACCCTGATAGAATTTTCTTCTTGGCACAAGAAGTGAGGATACTGAAATGCCTTTTTTTGTGTGTGCATCTAATGCAAGTGAATTAACAAAGCCAAAAAGAAGAGATACTGGGCCATCTCCACCTCTGTCCCCAAGGCTTTCTCTATTTCGCCTTCCACAGTACTCCAGCATGCCCACGGTCTGTGGCAGGACCAAAGACAATGAGATTTAGGACACATTGGAGATGCTCCCACTTTAAATTTAATGAGGTGGCATGGGGCCAGCTGGACCCTGTGCAGAATCTTCAATTGCAAGGCTTGACTCATGTTGAAAATTGTGATCCTTCTTCCCACATTTCAGAAGAGATCTCAACGTCCAACTCCCTCATCCATACCTTACAGAGCCATTCGGTCTCGTCCGAGGGACCCTCTCCCAATAGATGATAAGCATTGCTTTCGGGTAATACATCCTCAGCACTCAACACCTTCTTCTCCACGTCAAATCAAGAAGGAGCAGTTAGAAGTATGAAGTTTTTGTACAAGGTTCCTCATTTGAAAGAAACAGAAGTGGTCCCTACTGAGCAATTCATATTTCCGAGCCAAGTGGTCAAAGGACATCAATATGTCCCCTTCGAAGAAGTCACCCAGGCAAGACACGCCCCTAGCTGCCCATAGGTTAAACCCAGAATCCATCATCCCCGGCTGAAAACCCAGCATTTGAACTATGGGTGTTAAAAATGATGTTTTGGCAAGGTTGCCCTCATCCTAACATATTGCCCTCCACGTCTTGACAGTATTGATGACTATTAGGCTACGACAATATTCCTTAGCAGTTCTCATTTTGTCTCAGAACAGCAGACCAATAAAGGGGCATCTTGCCTCAGATGCTTCGATGTCCAACCGTAGTGAGTGTGAATCCCGCCCGCTGCATCTATCCATCCTGAACATCATTTCACACAACTCATTACCAGAAAGGAGACTCCACCAAGTTCTTTTTAAAGATGAGAAAACCCGAACAGCTCTGTCTTCTACGCTTTCTCAGCCATTTGACTTAAGTCAACGTGTCCACAAAGTTCTCCGCTTTCTCTGGCGAGTCAAACAAATGTATGGATCCACTATGATTGATCCGAAGCACCACTGGATATCTTGAAGAATACTGGATCCCACGCTCTCTCAATCTCCTCTTGATGCCATCGTAGGACTTTCTTTTCTGGACCACTGCCGCCGAGAAGTCTTGAAAAAGTATGACGCTGGAGCCGTCACACACCAACGCCCGCGAATCCCTCCCCTGGGCTCTCGAGGCTTCCATGGCCCTCTGCTTGTCTTTATAATGATGAAACTTCACCAGGACTGGGCGTGGGCGCTGATCCACACCTGACTTTTGTGCCGCGATCTGGTGTGCTCTTTCAATTGTTATCTTTCCCTTCTCAACCTCCAACCCAAGGAGCTCTGGGAACCACTTCTCGAAGAACTCCACCGGCCGCTCACCTTCCTTCCCTTCCGGTATGCCAACAACATACAGGTTCTTTCTTTTGTCCCTGTTTTTGAGATCATCTACCAGACCAACAGACCACAGACCTGTGTTTCCAGGGCTTCAATCCTGCTCTTGGAGGAGTCAATCCAGCTACTCCTACAGCCCAGTGCTTGAGCTCATCAGTCCTTTAACCCAGGTCTTGCAGTATAGCAGATACAGGAGTCAGCTTCTCCTTGATTTTTTCCTGGATCTGCCTCTCTAGGAACTTGTGAGATTTGTCTAGCTCCTCAAACAGGGCCTGGTGAGTAAGCAAGCCCACTGCTTCAGAGGGCTAGGCCGTGGACATGGCCCCAGGTGAGCCTCCTCCTTTCATCAGCATTCTCCAGCTGCAAGGACAAAGGTAAGTAGATTTATTTCAAGCTTCTAGCTCCTTTATTGTGTTTTTACTCACAGTAAAGTGTTTGGGATTGGTCCTGGCTCTGTCAGGTCGGTGTTGCAGCGCAGAGCCTAGCAAACGCAATCCTAACAGGACACTACCATCTTGGATTCCGCTCCTCCCCAAGGTGGACTCTTTCAATGGCAAGGTACCCTTTCAGCTTTCCTGTGATCAAAGGCACTTTTTTGTTTTTCTTTATTCTTTTTAGTGTATCATTCATTTCTTCCTTCACTTGTTCTTCCTTGGCATTATTACTGAAGAAACATTTGACGCATGTCGGAAACTTGCAGATGGAATGTGGTGGTGGGTCCAAGGTGATAGCATTAAAGGTCCTAAATTATTTAAATCAGCAACAAAAATTTGCATTTCTCTAGTGCCTTTCAAATAGTAATACTCTAAGTTACTTTACAGGAATGTTTCCCTATAAAATATGTCACAAATAAGGAAGTAACAGAACATTGGATGAAAATCTTGCTCAAAAAGGTATAATTTAAGCTCCATCTTAAAGAAGGAAAGGGAAGTAGAGGGGCAGATATTTAGGAAGGGAATTCTAAAGTTTAAACCCAGGGCAACTGGAAGTATGGAAGGTCTTCAAGGAGAAGGAAGGGGAACCTCTGTTCTCCATCTTGTCGGCGGTCCCATTGTATGTGCTTCCTGTGCAGAGGAGTCGGGTTGTAACAATCCAGATGTACAACCCCCACGTCCCAGCAGCAGATGTCCTGACCTTCCTGAGAAGATACGTCCAGGTTGAGGGAGAGAGTACCGATGTAGTCGATCCTTTCGGGATCTGGACCAGCAAACGACAGGTCAGGGTAACACTGAGGATCGATGCCAGTGGGAACATCCTCCACCCACCCTCCAGCTTTGCCATCAGAGGAAGCAAACGTTACCTGACATATGCAGGACAGCTGAAAGTGTGCCGAACCTATGGGAGGTCAGGCCACATGACGGCGGATTGTAAGGTGACTGTCTGCCGAAACTGCAAGCAGGAAGGCCACCCGACTGAGGAATATAAAGAGGCCAAGAACTGTAATTTATGTGGAAAGGTGGGCCACATGTACAAGGCCTGCCCAAGACGAGGGGCCGCCACCACCTACGCACAGATGGCCGGAGGTGGCCACACGAGCCGTGGACCACCGAAGACCAGCAAGGTACCACAAAACAGCACGGGAACGGTGTCTGGAGGCACCCAGAAGGAAGGGCAGGCTGTAGCAGAGCAGGCGGCAGACAGCGGGGAGATGCAGCAGCCGATCCAAGCTCCTTCAAGACAGACGGAAGAAATGGAAGAGGAGGGAACAAAGGAGGCAGAGGATTGGATTACTGTCAAAAACAGGAAGAGGAAACCTCTCAAGAGTGCTAAAGCCACCCAGCAAAGGGGGAAGCGACACCTACACGATGAGGATACAGGCAGCTTTTTCTATGGTGACGACGGGCACAAGGAGGGTCGTCACCAGAGGAAGAGACAAAGCGCCATAGGGAAAAAGGAGGGCAGCACCGCCCAAACAGGAAAAGACAATCCCTCTGAGGGGATGGGTGAAGGCCTCCCCCGACCTGGTGAGAACCAAGAGGTACCCACCGGCCCACAGCTCCAGGTAACTGGGAGCAGTGGTCCTATGACAGCCCCGTTCATTGGAGAACTGGACGGTGGGGACCCTGGGCCCGACCCGAAGACACCAGAGCGGGGAAATGGCCCCAGCTTGGAGCCGGACAGCTACCTTAGCCCTGGGCGGGTCCAGCAGTTTGCCGCCACCACGGGGATGCACACAGCTACCCCAGAGGGGCAAGACCAGCAGCAAATAGACACTGTTAATCTCGTAAACTGTTAAAATGGGGTTAAAAATTGCCAGCATCAATGTGCGTAGCATCAAATTGGCTACGCGATGTGTTTCTACGATGGCCTTCCTGGCCAAAGTTAAAGCTGACGTCCTGTTTCTGCAGGAGTGTGGGATACAGCACCTCAGCAACTACAAGAGATGGTTGAGCTTGTGGGCCCATGGGCTGTCAGTTTGGTCAGGGGGCAACGATAGCTGCGCCTCCAGCCTGGGTATCCTGTTGCAAGGAGGCAACTCCACCATCTCCGAGGTTAAGGAGGTGGTGGGCGGGCACCCACTTGTCACCGACGTCATGTACAGGAATGCTCCCCTGAGACTGATTAATGTGTACGCCCCAGTGGGTAAGAGTGAACGGTTGGCCGTCCTGCAGCAGCTTCCACTGTTGCTGGCTACGTCCAGGCCGGTCATTCTGGCCGGAGACTTCAACTGTATCATTGATGCAGATGGACGATCCAGCGGGGGGGTGGGATAGTAAACTGAATGCCACGTCCAGAGCCCTGATGACAACGGTAAAAGATGCCAAGCTGCACAACGTCTTCAGCACCCGTGCAGACGGAGCGCAGTATAGATACACCTGGTCACAGGGTCTATCCACTCAAGGATAGATTACCTGTTTGTATCCCAAACGCTCTTGGTCAGATCCACCAATGTCAAGCCGGTGTTATTCTCTGACCACTGCCTCCTGCTGGCCGACTGTCACCTACAGGACAAGCAGCAGGCTGGTAAGGGAATGTGGAAGCTGAACACAAAGCTGTTGACCCTGGGAAACATTGAGGAGCTCAAGAGGGATTACGCAGGTTGGAGAACCGTGAAGTCCCTCTTTGAGTCCCCAGTGGACTGGTGGGAAACAGTAAAAGGGAACATCAAGAGGTTCTTCATCCTCAAAGGTGTTCAGGAGGCGAGAGAGAGGTGGGGAAAACTGTCCTAGCTTCAGGAAATTATGCAGAACCTGCTCCTGCTGCAGACGAAGGGGGTCGATGTCACGGAGGACCTCAAGGAACTGAACAGACAGCAAGCCTCGCTCTTTGCCTCGGAGGCCTCCAAGATAATCTTCCGGTCCAGAGTCCGCTCCGTGGAGCAAGATGAGACGTGTTCACGTTTCTTCTTCCACAAGGTGTACAAAGAGAGCTCTGGGCTCAGCAGCCTGAAGGAAGAAGATGGCTCAATAACATCATCTCAGGCTGACGTCATGAGGATCAGTAAATCCTTCTATGCCAGTCTGTATGACGCGATGAACTAATGGCACAGATAATAGTGAATGATTATGATGTAGTAGGCATCACAGAGACTTGGTTACAGGGGGGTCAGGACTGGCAGTTAAACCTCCATGGTTTTTCAACTTATCGAAAAGACAGAGAGGTGGGCAGAGGGGGTGGGGTTGCCTTGTTAGTTAAGAACAAAATTAAATCTATAGTATTGAATGACATAGCGTCGGATGATGTGGAGTCTGTGTGGGTGGAATTGAGGAACCACAAAGGCAAAAAAACCATAATTGGAGTTGTGTATAGACCTCCTAACAGTGGTCAGGACCAGGGACGCAACATGTACCGGGAAATAGAGAAGGCATGTCAGAAAGGCAAGGTTACATTGATCACGGGAGACTTCAATATGCAGGTGGACTGGGTAAATAATGTTGCTAGTGGATCTAAAGATAGGGAATTCATGGAATGCTTACAGGATGGCTTTTTGGAACAGCTTGTCATGGAGCCCACAAGAGAGCAGGCTATTCTGGACCTAGTGCTTTGCAATGAACGAGACTCTATAAAAGATCTTAAAGTAAGGGAACCCTTAGGAAGTAGCGACCATAATATGGTAGAGTTCAGTCTGGAGTTTGAAAGGGAGAAGGCAAAATCAGATGTAATGGTGTTACAGTTGAATAAAGGTAATTATGAGGGCATGAGAGAGGAACTGACTAAAATAGACTGGAAGCAGAGGCTAACCGGGAAGACAGTAGAGCAAAAATGGCAGGAGTTTGTAGGTATAATTGAGGACACTGTACAGAGGTTCATTCCCAAGAAAAGAAAGATTAACCGGGGAGGGATTAGACAACCTTGGCTGACAAAGGAAGTCAGGAAATGTATTAAAGAAAAAGAGAGATCCTATAAAGTGGCTAAGAACAGTGGGAAATCAGAAGATTGGGAAGGATACAAAAGCAAACAGAGGATAACAAAGAGTGTAATAAGAAATGAGAGGATCAAATATGAAGGTAGGCTAGCCAGTAATATTAGAAATAATAGTAAAAATTTCTTTCAGTACATAAGAAACAAACGACAGGCAAAAGTAGACATTGGGCCACTTCAAACTGATGCAGGAAGCCTAGTGATGGGAGATAAGGAAATAGCAGGAGAACTTAATAAGTACTTTGCGTCAGTTTTCACAGTGGAAGACATGAGTAATATCCCAAAAATTAAAGGGTGTCACGGGGCTGAGTTGAGTATGGTTGCCATTACGAAAGAGATAGTGCTAGAAAAGTTAAAAAGTCTTAAAATTGATAAATCTCCTGGCCCCGATGGGATACACCCTAGAGTTCTGAGAGAGGTGGGTGAGGAAATAGCAGAGGCATTGGTTGAGATCTTTCAAGAGTCACTGGAGTCAGGAAAGGTCCCGGATGATTGGAAGATGGCTGTTGTAAACCCCTTGTTCAAGAAAGGATCAAGGCAAAAGATGGAAAATTATAGGCCAATCAGCTTAACCTCGGTTGTTGGTAAAATTCTAGAATCCATCATTAAGGATGAGGTTTCTAAATTCTTGGAAGAGCAGAGTCTGATTAGAACAAGTCAACATGGATTTAGTAAAGGGAGGTCATGCCTGACAAACCTGTTGGAATTTTTTGAAGAGGTAACAAGTAGGTTAGACCAGGGAAACCCAGTGGATGTGGTCTATCTAGACTTTCAAAAGGCCTTTGATAAGGTGCCACACGGGAGGCTGCTGAGCAAGGTGAGGGCCCATGGTGTTCGAGGTGAGCTGCTGGGATGGATTGAGGATTGGCTGTCTAACAGAAGGCAGAGAGTTGGGATAAAAGGTTCTTTTTCAGAATGGCAGCCGGTGACGAGCGGTGTCCCGCAGGGTTCGGTGCTGGGGCCACAGCTGTTCGCATTATATATTAATGATTTGGATGTGGGAACCGGGGGCATTCTAGCGAAGTTTGCCGATGATACGAAGTTAGGTGGACAGGCAGGTAGTACTGAGGAAGTGGAGAGGCTACAGAAGGATCGAGACAGGTTGGGAGAGTGGTCCAGGAAATGGCTGATGGAATTTAACGTGAGCAAGTGCAAGGTCTTGCACTTTGGCAAAGAGAATAAAAGCATGGACTACTTTCTAAATGGTGAGAAAATTAATAAAGCCAAAGCACAAAGGGATCTGGGAGTGCTAGTCGAGGATTCTCTAAAGGTAAACATGCAGGTTGAGTCCGTGATTAAGAAAGCGAATGCAATGTTGTCTCTTATCTCAAGAGGGTTGGAATATAAAAGCAGAGATGTACTACTAAGACTTTATAAAGCTCTGGTTAGGCCCCATTTGGAGTACTGTGTCCAGTTTTGGTCCCCACACCTCAGGAAGGACATACTGGCACTGGAACGTGTCCAGCGGAGATTCACACGGATGATCCCTGGAATGGTAGGTCTAACATACGAGGAATGGCTGAGGATACTGGGATTGTATTCATTGGAGTTTAGAAGATTAAGGGGAGACTTAATAGAGACGTACAAAATAATACATGGCTTGGAAAAGGTGGATGCTAGGAAATTGTTTCCGTTAGACGAGGAGACTAGGACCCGTGGACACAGCCTTAGAATTAGAGGGGGTCATTTCAGAACAGAAATGCGGAGACATTTCTTCAGCCAGAGAGTGGTGGGCCTGTGGAATTCATTGCCACGGAGTGCAGTGGAGGCCGGGACGCTAAAGGTCTTCAAGGCCGAGATTGATAGATTCTTGTTGTCTAGAGGAATTAAGGGCTACGGGGAGAATGCTGGTAAGTGGAGCTGAAATGCGCATCAGCCATGATTGAATCGCGGAGTGGACTCGATGGGCCGAATGGCCTTACTTCCACTCCTATGTCTTATGGTCTTATGGTCTTATGGTCTAAGCCAACTGACAGCGCAGCCTCCCAGTCGTTCCTGTCCTCTATCACGGAGGTCTTCGACGACAGAACACGGGAGAGGCTGGACCAGCCGCTATCTCTGGATGAGCTGACCAAGGCCCTCGAGTCCTTCGAAAAGAATAAAACTCCCAGAAGCAACGGCTTACCGGTCGAGCTCTATTCCGCTCTGTGGGACTTGATTGGCCAGGACCTGCTGGAGGTGTATGTCAGTATGCTTTGGGTTGGTACCATGAGTGAATCCATGAGGAAAGGCATCATCACCCTCATCTACAAGCGGAAGGGGGAGAGGGAGGAACCCAAAAATTGGAGACCAATCTCACTGTTGAATGTGGATTACAAAATTCTGTCAAAGGTAATCGCCAACCGGGTCAGGTCTGCTCTGGGGTCGGTGATTCATCCTGACCAAACCTGTGCTGTACCGGGCAGGAAGATCGCCGAGAGTCTCACACTCCTCAGGGATACGATCACCTATGTGCAGGACAGAGGGTTGGACACCTGCCTGATCAGCCTGGTCCAGGAGAAAGCCTTTGACAGGATATCACACAGGTATATGAGAGATGTTCTCTCCAAAATGGGCTTTGGGGAGGGAATCTGTAATTGGATCAGACTGCCCTACAGCAACATTGTCAGTGCAGTCTCAATCAATGGGTGGGAATCGGATAGATTCCCAGTCAGATCTGGAGTCAGGCAGAGCTGCCCTCTCTCTCCTGCCTTGTTTGTGTGCTGTATAGAGCCATTTGCCGAGTCCATCAGGAAGGATGCGAGCCTGAGAGGGGTGACTATTCTGGGGCAGTGGGGGCCTGCAGGTTAAGGCCTCCCTGTACATGGATGACGTCGCCGTTTTCTGCTCAGATCCGCTGTCCGTGCACAGACTCATATGTGACCAGGTCGAACGGGCCTCAGGGGCCAAGGTAAACCGAGGCAAGAGCGAGGCCATGCTCTTCGGGAACTGGGCCGACCATCCTCGATCCCCTTCACCATCAGGACCGACCACCTGAAGGTGCTGGGTATTTAGTTCGGAGGGGTTGGGGCGTGCGCCAAATCTTGGGAGGAGCATATCAGCAAAGTGAGGCAGAAATTGGGCAGATGGAAGCTATGGTCGCTCTCCATCACAGGAAAAAACCTGGTCATCGGGTATGAGGCACTGTCATTGCTGTTATACATGGCACAGGTCTGGCCTATTCCCAGAACCTGTGCCGCTGCAGTCACCCGGGCCATCTTCCAGTTTATATGGAGGTCAAAGATGGTCCGGGTCCGAAGGGACTTGCTGTACAAAGATCTGGGCAACGAGGGAAAAAATACACCAAATGCCACCCTCACCCTGATGGCCACCTTTGTGTGTGGCTGCATCAAGCTGTGCGTGTATCCGTACGCAAATACCAAGTGTCACTACGTACTGAGGTTCTACCTTCCCCAGTGTTGCAAAGGATGGGCCTGGTCTCGCTGCTGCAGAACGGTTCGAGTAGTTGGACCATTCCGTATCACCTGTCCTTCATGGAGAAGTTTATGAAGAAAAACACCATTGACTACAAGTCCGTCAGGAAGTGGTCAGCACGTAGTGTCCTTGAGACCCTTCGGGAAAAGGAGAGGGCGGATCCTATCAAGCGGTTCCCTGAGCAGACTGTCAAAGCCATTTGGCAGAATGCCTCATCGCCAGAACTTTCCAACAAGCACCAAGACGTGGCTTGGCAGGTGGTGAGAAGGGCTCTGCCTGTGAGATCATTTATGCACACCCGGACTCTCTGCCGCACCGCACGCTGCCCTCGAAGTGGCTGCGGGGGACGAGACTGTCGCACACCTCCTTCTGGAATGTGCCTATGCAGAGGAAGTCTGGAGAGGAATGCAGTGGTGCTTGTCGAGGTTCGTCCCGAGCAGTGCCGTGACGCGGGACTCCGTGCTCTACGGCCTTTTCCCCGGGACTCACACCGAGATGAACATCAACTGTGCCTGGAGGATCATCAACTCGGTGAAGGATGCTCTCTGGGCAGTCCGAAACCTGTTGACCTTCCAGCTGAAGGAGTTGACCCCGACTGAGTGTTGCAGACTGGCACATTCCAAGGTCCAGGACTATGTGTTGAGGGACGCGCTGAAGCTTGGGGCAACTGTCGCCAAGGAACAGTGGGGAAAGACCACCGTGTAACATCTGCCTGCCTAAAGAAGAACAGGGGGCCCACGCAGTCATTTGGGCTGTGCTGATGCCTCAGCTAAAAATGTCATCGTACAGACCTGTAAATAAGAATGATTACTCTGTTTCGGTATGCAAAGAAATGGAATGTTTACATATATATGGCATGTCCAACTGAACAGACCATCAAAGTATTTTATGAATAAAGTATATTTTTGAAATAAAAAAAATGCAGTGCCTTAAATGAAGAATGCATAACAAGCTCTAAATTGAGAACCTTGCTCTGAAGAAACAGATTGGAGGAAACTTCTGTCTGAAGGGACACAATTATTTGATATCAGCCATTGGCCAGTTGGAGGATTGAAAAGGAACTTGAGAAAGGAATGCCAGTGATATTGAAGTCATAGAGTCATAGAGATGTACAGCACGGAAACAGACCCTTTGGTCCAACCTGTCCAAGCCGACCAGATATCCCAACCCAATCTAGTCCCACCTGCCAGCATCTGGTCCATATCCCTCCAAATCCTTCCTTTTCATATACCCATCCAAATGCCTCTTAAATGTTGCAATTGTACCAGCCTCCACCACTTCCTCTGGCAGCTCATTCCATACATGTACCACCCTCTGTGTGAAAAAGTTGCCCCGTAGGTCTCTTTTATATCTTTCCCCTCTCACCCTAAACCTATGCCCTCTAGTTCTGGACTCCCCGAACCCAGGGAAAAGACTTTGCCTATTTACCCTATCCATGCCCCTCATAATTTTATAAACTTCTGTAAGGTCACCCCTCAACATCCGACACTCCAGGGAATAAAGTCCTAGCCTGTTCAGCCTCTCCCTGTAGCTCAAATCCTCCAACCCTGACAACATCCTTGTAAATCTTTTCTGAACACTTTCAAGTTTCACAACATCTTTCCGATAGGAAAGAGACCAGAATTGCAAGCAATATTCCAACAGTGGGCGAACCAATGTCCTGTACAGCTGCAACATGACCTCCCAACTCCTGTACTCAATACTCTGACCAATAAAGGAAAGCATACCAAACGCCTTCTTCACTATCCTACCTACCTGCAACTCCACTTTCAAGGAGCTATGAACCTGCACTCCAAGGTCTCTTTGTTCAGCAACACTCCCGAGGAACTTATCATTAAGTGTATAAGTCCTGCTAAGATTTGCAAGATCAGTTCCACTTCTCACAAACACCTATGGCTCTAGGACTGTGTTCATCAGCCATGCAAGGAGCCTATTAAACCATGACTAGTAACATGAAGTTTCCTAGATAGACAATCATGGTCATTGCAAGTGAAACAATTTGAGAAGCAGAGAGATCTTGGAGCTAGATACCCCAGCTTATTAGGTTCCTTCTCCCCTCCACTTTACTAAATCTTTTGCTGCAGTGTTCAAAACCTTGACCAGCTCCCCCCCCCCACCCTGCACCAACCACCCCCCAGCCATCCCCACATTCCCCTCCCTTCTGTTGCCTCCCAGCATCTAACAGTGATCTTTTTTGAGCACAGTTTTGCTCTTTGCACAGGGAGGACGTCTGCTGGCAGATAGGGACTCCCACAAGGAGAGACAGCCACTAATAGGTAATGATTCCCAACCTAGAATTTGGGATAGGATAGTAGTGGGGGTGAAATGGCGAAAGCTCACCTAGCCTCAAGCACATGAGAGTTAAAAAGAACTTACAGCCTAATGGTTAGAATTTAAGAGAAGATTTTTAGGGTGTTTAAATATTAGCAGAATGTCTTTTGCCACATTCTTCATCCATGAATACTCACTCAGGTTTAACATTCTCCACATCTCAATTATGAGCATATTGTTGAGATATAATGTGTTTTTAAAATAGCTGTTTGCAGTTTCAAGACAGGCAAGAACCATTTCACTTATATAAATAAGAGATACAGAAGCATTTTGAATCTTGATTACATTCTGAATAAACTATACTGCAAGAAAAATTGTTTGACTGTTTTTGACTCAGTGGCATAATAGCAATTCTTTACAATAAGCCATTCCTGAGATACAAGAGTGTTTAAAATTCATGAGTTGTGCCTTGACAATAATGACAGTACTTAACATACCAGCACTTTGACATTGTCTAATTATCTGAGTGGGGGATTTGGCAATGAGAGTTTACAGCTTTCAAAGCTGAAATTCCTGACTGCCATCTCTTTCAAACATAGAATGACCACTTAGCCTCAGCAGCTGTTAGTGACCTTGGATTCCTCATTTAAGCGTGCCCACATTCCAAGTTTGTTAACACACATTCTCATTTGAAGTGCTAAAGGGTCAGGAAGACCTGAATACAATAGAATAATGACTTACAGGATTAGATCAATCATGTTCCCACCTCATACCAGCAGGAAAAATTTGGATTACACAGGGAGATGGCCATTGTGCAGATTTACCTGATCAAGGAAAATCATGCTGTTTGTTTTCTTCCATCTCCTCCTCCCACAACTGAAACAATAGAGAAAAAAGTTCTGGCTCAACTTTTCTTCTTACCTTTGCTGAGAGGAGATAGGGTATAAGTCAATGTGGGGCTGGATTCCCCTGAAGTAAACCACAACTGTCCAATAATGGTAGGGTAGGAACTCTAAACACCTCAAACTCAGATGCCACCTACAAAAGGATAATGTTGTCATGCACTTTGGCTACATGCCTGGTGACAGAAATGCTTGAACCAGATCAACTGATTTGTTAAATCTGAAACCTGGATCCACCAGATTCATCCTTCTCCAGGGCTTAATTGATGAGACACTTGGCTCATTATTGAAACCTGTTGAAGTAACTGCTGGGTATTTTGATTTACCAAATCCACTCGAGACAATCCAGCCAGTCAAAGTCCTAGCTGGATAAGCAGTGGAAACTTACCAGTGATGTGTATTTCCAAACAGTGTGATTTTAGTTCGATAAATCAAAGTATCTGTGTGCTCCTCTGGGTGTTTGTAAAAGGTTTCTGACACTAAGGTAAAGAAATACAGGTGGATTCTCCCTGGTGTCCAACCCAATCTTGCTTACCCTGAAAGACAGGTTATTGCAAAGATCTGGAAAGAAAATGGAAAACAAAGCTGTTTTAAACCAAGGAGGTGGTGCACCTTTAAATATCATTTTGGCTGCAGCATTATGCATTGTACTCCCAGTGGGCAGAATCTTACAGGGACCTTAATGATGTGCACAATGGCACAATCACACAATATTTTCAACGAAGCCTATCTCGAATTCTGGAACAACTCGCTGCATCTTTTCACTAAGTTCCAAGTGTTGAGGTGAGATTCTCTCTAGGAAGCTACAAATTGCCCATTAAAGGGGATGACTGTATATTAATGACCTTTTTAAATGCACATCTCACCTCATTAATATGCAGCTTTCTCAACATGTGAGTCAGAGCAGGGATTTGATGACTTCCCTTGTCATTTGCTCCACAGGACTTCCATGTCAGACACCAAGAAGCGACATCTCAGTGCATACACCATCTCCACGTTGGCCTCCAACATTGTGCCAGCCTGTAAGAACCCTCATGACAGATCTCTGATCCACTTCATGCTTCAGCACTTCAACGGCAACACTTCTGGGTTGCCACAGACATTAGCATTGTAATGTTGCAACAAGGGCACTGCGTACTCAGGGACACAGACCCAGCTCACAGATTAGACCAGGCTACATCTACATTAGACCAAGCCAGTTAGCTTGCTGTCTTAGTGCTCACTCACTTTCAACCTACAGCTCACAGCATTCCTGCCTTGCCTTGTCTTGCTTTTTTGTGCATGGTCCCTCAGCCAGGGATACCAGGTTCAAAATACAGCCATCTTGCCTTGCTATTCAGCAAGATACAAAGCCAGGGAGCTAGTCATGGTTGTCAGAAGTCTTCAAAGAAGTCAGAGTCTCAGCACTGCGATGTAAAGGCAGTCCTTGATACAAACCTGAAGGCTTGGACATTGTCTGTCAGCCGCTCAAGGTGGTCAGAGTCAGGAGCCTCTCCTCATAAGGGGTGAGAAGCTGAATGTCAGGCAGTCTTGAGTCTTTCTGCTGAATTGTATGCTATTTTGCTCCTGGAATGAGAAAGCAGGACAAGTATTAAGGGAGATGAAAGTCGGTGGCATAGCTGTTGCATTTGGTGCGGGGATGTAGGAAGGTGTCCTGTATGAACGAATAGGCAGCACAGAGAGTAAAAATAATGACTGCAGATGCTGGAAAGCAAATACTGGATTAGTGGTGCTGGAAGAGCACAGCAGTTCAGGCAGCATCCAACGAGCAGCGAGAGAGAGGAGGAAAACTTCTTCAAGGCAGGCATCCTTGCAAGAGGATTCGCAGTTGGGTTAAAATCAACGAGGTAAAAATAATGACTGCAGATGCTGGAAAGCAAATACTGGATTAGTGGTGCTGGAAGAGCACAGCACAGAGAGTATACAGCACTGGTGCTGCTGTGGAGTGAGGTAGATCAGTGTGTGAAGGAAATGTGGCAGGCAATAGTTGGAGTGGTAGAGCATAAGCCTCATTGTAAGATGGTATAGCAGTTGAGAGTGAGTGAGTTCAAGGTATCGGAGAAAAGATGGTGGCACTTACACCAATAGTGTAAAGAAGGCCTTCCTGCAGATAGCTGAGACTGCTGAAAACTGGGTAGTGACCATGGACCAGGCCATCTGGGGGAAGAGCATATCACACTCCTGCACCACTCTGTTCACTAAGAACTCAAGGCTGCTGCACACAAAGAGGAATTACAATTTGCCCTGTCTGCCATGTCTGAGGCAAGCATTAGGAACTGTGCAGGACAGCTGTGGAGTAACATTACTTGCCTGGGTATATAAAGGCCTTTTAAAGGTGGCACTGATGCCAGGGTTTCTGGTAAAACACGGTGAGTGATTTTGCTTGGCCTTGCGGAGTGAAATCCTCTGTGAAACTTGACAAAATTGACATTTATCCAAAACATAGAAGATTCAACCCAAAGTTACCTTTCCTGGAACAACTCAGGAGAAGTCAGACTGAACAGCATTGGTGGGTTTCTGAACTAAGGGATAACTGCCTGAAAACATTTTGTTTGGTTCCTCTGTAGGTGACCACAGCTTGTGTGTGTGTCTATGCACAATACATCAGAAGCTTACAGCCTTTCAAAGACAAAGTTCCCACATCTCTTTACCCCTTTCCTGTGTGGAGATACAACAAAACAAAATCCCCTCTCTGTCCTCACTCACTTTTTAATTTCTAAAATTCTGTTTGCAATTGCCGTTATCTTAGAGTCATACAGCTATACAGCACGGAAATAGTCCCTTCAGCCCAACTCATCCACGCCGACCAAATATGTTAAACTCATCCAGTTCCATTTGCCAACATTTGGCCCATATCACTTTAAACTCTTCCTATTCGTATACCCATCCAGATGGCTTTTAAATGTTGTAATTGTACCAGCCTCACCACTTTCTCTGGCAGCTCATTCTACATACGCACCACCCTCTGTGTGAAAACGTTGACCCTTAGGTCCCTTTTAAATCTTTCCCCTCTCACCTTAAACTTATGCCCTCTAGCTTTTGACTCCCCAAACCTGGGGCAAAGACCTTAGTTATTCACCTTATCCATGCCCCTCATGATTTTATAAATTTCTAGAAGGTTTTCCCTCAGCCTCCAACACTCCAGGGAGAAAGGTCCTCAACAATTCAGTGTCTCCTTATGGCTCAAATCCTCCAATCCCAGCAACATCCTTGTAAGTCTTTTCTGAACCCTGTCAAGTTTCACAACATCTTTCCTATTACAGGGAGACCAGAATTGAATGAAGTATTCTAATCAGTATCCTGTACAGCTATAACATGACATCCCAACTCCTCTACTCAACACACTACCAATAAAAACAAACATGCCAAATGTCTTCTTCAGTGCCCTATGTTCCTGCGACTCCACTTTCAAGGAACTCTGCACCTGCACTCTAGGTTTCTTTGTTCGATAACAATCCCAGGGCCATACTATTAACTGTATGGTTTGTTTTATCAAAATGCAACACCTCACATTTATCTAAATTAAACTCCTCAGTCCATTGGCCCATCTGATCAAGGTCCCATTGTATTCTGAGGCAATCTACTTTGCTGCCTACAACACAATCAATTTAGCTGTCATCTACAAACTTACTAACCAACTCTCCTACATTCACATCCAAATCATTTATGTAAATGATGGAACATTTGCCCATATCCCTCTAAATCCTTCCTATTCATGTACCCATCCATATATCTTTTAAATGTTCGAAATGTATCCATCTCCACCACTTTCTCTGACAGTTGGTTCTAAATATGTACAACCTTCTGCGTGAAAATGATGAAAAGCAGTGGACTCAGTACTGATCCTTGTGGTACACCAATGATCACAGGCCTCCAGTCTGAAAAACAATCCTTGACAACCACCCCCTGTTATCTTCTACCTTCAAGCCCATCTTGCATCCAGTTGGCTAGCTCCCCCGAGATACCACCTAACCTTGCTAACCAGTCTACCATGCAGAACCTTGTCAAAGATCTTGTTGACAAGCAAAAGGGCAAATCACCTTCAGAGTGATTAGAGGGGAAAATTCCCAATAAGTGAATGAAAGACAGCGTCAATTTACAAATGACCTCAGCATCAACAAGGAACCGAAAGGATTTGGAAAAAACCTGAAAGAAAATAATTCGTCAATTCTAGTGATCAAGATTGGGGCCGTTGAACTGTGTTTCCTTGATTTCCTTCCTCTGTTTCCACCCTTAAAATGCATGCCTTGTAATGTCTGCATGGGGGGATTTAAAAGGGGTAGGGTTTAAGTTACAGAGTTTGCAATTCATGCTTCTTTTCTGTTTTTGCTTTAAAAACTATTGTTCACAATTAATAGCTGTTTCTTGTTAAATACCGAAACCAGCTGAGTGTTTCCTTTTAACGCAAGTTCATCAGTCAAATAAAATGGGACTTTTACAGTTTGACTAAATTTTTAACTTTTGTGATGACTTAGGGAACAGTGGAGCTCGATTTAAAGTGCACTAGCCCAGTGAGTGGTGACACCATCTATTCATCATCACATCATTATGGGTAAAGGTTTGCTGGATCCAACTTAATAGCTGCCATTCCTCCATGATATAAGTGACGATACTCGAATGTACTTCATTAACTCTAAAACACTTTGGGTCATCCAGAGGTTGCAAAAGACACTTTATGGGGCAGGAATTTTTTTGTTGAGGCAGTGATGGCTTGGGAGATGGACTTAGTATCCGAGGGCAACACTACTTTATCCATTTGGGAAAATTCTAGACAGATTTCAGTCCCATAGAGTCATACAGCAGAGAAATTGACCATTTGGTCTAACCAGTCCATGCTAACCATAATCCCAGACTAAACTATTCTGACCTGCTCGCACTTGGCCCATATCCCTCCAAACCTTTTCTATTCATATATTTATCCAAATACCTTTTAAATGTCATAATTGTACCTACATCAACCACTTCTGCATTCTACCCATGAACCATGCTGTGTAAAATAAGTTGCCCCTCATGTCTTTTTAAAATCTTTCTCCTCTCACCTTAAAAATATGCTCAAAGTTAGAAATCACACAAAACCAGGTTATAGGCCGACCTGTTGGACTATAACCTGGTGTTGTGTGATTTTTAATTTTGTACACCCCAGTCCAAAACCGGCATCTCCAAATCATAAAAATATGCTCCTCCATTCTGAAAATCAACCCTCAACTACTACTCTCCGTCTTCTGCCCTTAAGCCCATTTGAATCCAATTGGTAAGCTCACCCTGAATCCCATGTGATTTAACTTTATTAATTAGTCTACCACGTGGAACCTTGTCAAAGGCTTTACTAAATTCCAAGTAAACAACGCGACTGCTCCTGCCCTCATCAATCTCGTTGGTTACTTCCTCAAAACTCAATCAAGTTTGTGGGACATGATCTCCCTCACACAAAACCATGCTGACTATCCCTAATCATTCTTTGCCTCTCCAAATGCATATAAATCATATCTTTCAGAATCACCTGCAACAATTTACTCACCACCGAAGTCAGACTCTCATGTCTGCAGTTTATTGGCTTCTCCTTAAATTCCTCCTTAAACAAAGGCACAACATTAGCCTCTCTCCGACACCTCACCCATATCTATAGATGATAAAAATATTTCTGCAAGAGGCCCCGCAGGTTCCTCCCTAACTTCCCACAATGTCCTGGGATACAGTAGATCAAGTCCCAAGATTTACCTGCCTCTTTATTTTCTAAGACCTCCAGCACTTCCTCTTCTGTAATGTGAGTTGTTTTCAAAACACGAATATTTATTTCCTTGAATTCTATAGCCTCTATTTCTTTCTCCACAGTAAAAAGTGACACAAAATATTCATTAATATTTCTTCTATCTCCTGAGGTTCAACACAAAAATTACCTGTTTGATCTTTCAGGGGCCCACCCTTTCTCTAGTTGCTTTCTTGTTCTTGATGTAGTTGTTGAATATTTTTGGATTATCCTTAACCTTATCTATCAATGCTATCTCATATCCTTTCTTAGCTTCCTCTTAAGAATACTCTAAAACTCTTTATACTGTTCAAGGGATTCATTTGAACCCAGTTATCTACATCTAACATATGATTCATTTTATTTTTGATGAGAACTTTATTCATCCATTGTTTTCTAATCCTACCAGCCTTATTTTTTACTCTGAACATAATGACTTTGAACTCTCATTATCACACTTTTGAAGGCCTCCCACTTTTCAAGTCATTGAGATGTACAGCACAGAAACAGAACATTTGGTCCAACTCATCCATGCTAACCAGATATCCTAACCTAATCTAGTCCCTTTTGCCAGCACTTGACCCATATTCCTCTAAACCCTTCCTATTCATATATCCATCCAGATACCTTTTAAATGTTGTCATTGTACAAGCCTCCACCACTTCTTCTGGCAGCTCATTCCATACACACACCACCCTCTGTGTGGAAATATTGCCGCTTTGGTCGCCTTTTAAATCTTTTCCCTCTCAACATTTATCAGACATCCCTTTACTGGTGAACAGTTCACTCCAATCAACTTTTGAAAGCTGTTTCTCATATCATTAACATTTCCCTTACTCCAACTGAAAACTAAGTTTTATGGAAGGCATCCTTTTCCATAACTATTTTAAAACTAATAGAATTATGATCATGAGATCCAAAGTGTTTCACTCCTCCCACTTGCTCTGCCTTATTACCAAAGAGAAGGTCAAATTTTGCTCCTTTGTTAGTAGGAACATTTACATATTGATGAAGAAACTTTTTTTGAAGACATTTAACAAATTCTTCACCATCCAAACATTCAGCATTATGGTAATCGCAGCCAATGTTTAGAAAATTAAAATCACCTACTATACGTCCTTATTATTCTTACATATATCTGTGATCTCTCTACATATTTGTTGCTCAATTTCCCTCTTACTGTTGTGGGGGTGGGGGAGGCTATAGTATAATCCCATCAAAGTGATCATTCCTTTCCTTTTTTTCTAATTTCAACCCACACATTTGCACTCTTTAAGAGTTGGGAGAGGTAGTTGCTCAGGATAGGGAAGAATGTGCCATGTGGATGGTCATTTCCACCAATGCCTTTCCCATCGACCATTGAATGCCCACTTAAGTAGGCTCCTGCTCCTGAATCCATGAGCAATGTTTACTAACCAGACTCCCCACATGGTACATTTCCCATCTACCTTTGGTAAAATGCAAGCAGCGGCATACGGAACTGTTTAATTGGCCTCTGGTCAATAGGTCTCTCCTCGACCTTCCCGTCCATTGGTGGGGTGCACCAACAGCAGGTTGAATGACAGATACTCCAAATCCTCACTCTCTTCCCTTGTGTTTTTTCTGATTCCACACCCTCCTCCTCCTCAACTCCACAACCTCCTAAGTTACTCCTGCATGTCTCATACATCTTAGCTCTATAAGCACAGGTCTCTTCATAAAGATTCCAGCAGTTTTGATGCGTACAGGTGGGGAGAATTAAGCTTTTACTGTTGACAAGCTGAACCAAAGTCTCTGGTCCAAGGTAAGTAGGTAGAATTTTTACAGAATAGAAGATAGTCCAGAAGGCAAATTAAGATTCCACACGCATAGATTTGTCAATGCCTTAATTTGAAACTTCTTAAACATAGCCAGTCATTCTCAGACTGAATCTGCAATTGTCAAGGAACAGGAAGTTTGAGCTTCTGTGCTATGCTTCAGTCACCCTTTCCAAATTTCAGAAAAAGAGTTTCTGACCTGGCTGTACAGGCCTTACTGAAAATATCCACCCCAGCAGACTGAGAAGATAGATTGAACATTAACTTTTCTGGTAGCTTGAGGGGTGGGAATCTGAGTTTAGACCACTCGCTGAAGGTCTGCAGTCTTTTAAACTCATGCTCTATAGTAACATTGTTCCCATCCTAATCCAGATAGCAAGTGATTCTGTTGAGTTCAATTCTATCCACTTTGGGATCCTCACTTATTTCTGCATCATTATGATTTTTTAATGCAGGTGAAGTTACTGCTGGCCACAGAGAAACTTTAACTGGAAACAATTCTGGGGTAATCTACTGACAATGGTAAACACTGAAATGCAACTTTATTGGCATGGTGTAATAATCTTTTACAATTTATGAATTAACTCAAAAATTGAACCCCACCCATGACAATAGTGAACTAATATCTCAATTGACTACTTGTAACAGAGATTTTGGCAAGGTTCTAAAATACTTTTTAAACAAAAATTATAAAATTAAAGTAGCTTCCATTGAACGCAGGTCCAAGTCATTTAAGACTCCTCTACAAATATCACAATTTGGATTTCAGTTCTGAGGCTTTTCTATTTATTTCTATCTTTCAATGTCCTTCCATTCAGAATGCACTCCTAATCTTTCTTTTTCTGCTTTAAATATTAGCTCACTCTAATCATCAATCAATTACATCTGTCTCATGCTAACCAATTTCACTATCTTATCCATTTCCGCGAGTTCCCTTTTGCAATGCCTCCATCCTGCTTCCAAAGTTTCCACTTATATATCATGAGTCACATATGAGATTGCGTTCCCGATATACAGGCCCACATGGTTCAAGTACGTCAAGAGAAAGAGTGGTCCCTGAACTCACCAGGGTGCTTCGAGAATTAATAGTCTCCATCCTGACTGCTAGCTATGTGGACTAACTCATCCATCATTTTGTTAGCTTTTCATAAATTCTTTTGATTCAGCAATATCATTTATATGCCACATACCATTTCTATAGGTGTTTAATTATGAGCAACATATTGAAGAAACATAGTTAGGATTTAAACATTATGCTCAATATTATGTCAAACATTGAATGATTTTGAGTCAATATGAAAGTTCCTTTAATTTTCTATTGAATTTGGCAATGTAAAAGATTAACAGTATTTTCATTCTTTTCACAGTTTAATTCCAGCCGGGGCTGATATTTTGTTATTCAGAGAGAAATATTTCTACGTCTCTCAAATGGCATTCCAGCTGGGTTCCCTGCAGTTTTCATACCTTACAATATGGCAGAGGGCACATGTCAGTAGGAAGCTTTAGGAGAAAAAAATTAAAAATTTCATTTGAAAAAGCTGATGTCAGCTTTGCCTGCAGATCCTCTTGACAAGGGCTGCAAAACTGATATGGCATAAGTCACCTCACATGTAACATTTTAATTTTGCCATTTCAGAATGCCACAAGCAATGACCTAATGACATATTTTACAAAGGCACATTTTACTCCAGACACCCAAATCTTCCTTTTATTCTTATCAATAATTTTAACAATTATCAGTTTTGAGTAAAACCTGGGACAATATTGATAGAAAGCAACAATTGACCAATTTTGTGTTTAAAACCGATGTGTGGATTAGTATTCCTCCATAAATTAATTAAGCAACATTAGTAACAACTTGCAGTGATAATGGGAACTTTTGCTGATTAAGGCATTGTTAAGGTTCATTAATCAGAAATTTGCACAAAATAAACTGCCACATAGTCACAACTAAAAGTGAGCATATTACTCCAAGATGTTTTTATAGTGACTTTAATCACCAAACTAGTCACAGCACTAGGAATATTACACCATAAGACTGTTCTATGCATTGTTTGCTGTCCTTTACATAAATGCAAATTCAACACTACTGACACACGGAGGGTAATTTTAAAAAAAAATCATTGATCACAGAATTGCACAGGAAAACTAAGAATTGAGCAATGGCATAAATCAGAAGAGTTTACTAATAGAATGGAAGAGAGGGAAACATTCATCGAGTGGGATTAATAAATAAGTGGGAAGGTAAGATCAGAGTATTTTACAAAATGGTGTGGATCCACTGATGTGCAAAGAAACAAGCTGAGCAGTTGGTTGGACAGGGAAGCATAAAAATCAGCATGTTATTGAGAAACAAGCACTGTAATAACACATGATTGGTGCAAGAACAAATTGTTGATCTTGTGGAGCGTGGATGATGCTAGCCCATTAGAATGGGTAATGATTGGTAAAATCACAATGCAGTTTGAGGAAAGAGTAGTAACAGGGTGATGAACCAATCCATCCAAAGGAGGCAGTTCATGGTTGAGTGCTGGTCCAGAAGCGGGATGAGGCAAACCTATCCAGTAGACGACAGTAGTTTACATACTTTTGTGAGATTAGGGACAGAACTAGCATTATAAAATGTTGGTTAAATTGCACTTTGACATAAGCGGGTGGAGTGTGTACAGTGAATGCTTTGCTCAGTTGTACTTGAAAGTACAAATAGAGTCCTAAGACTGGTGTGGGACCCCCACTTTTCATAAGTAGCATGCATCCTATTGTTTCTGGAATGAATGCTTGGCTTCTCAGATCTCTAATGTATGGTCTCTGCTTCTCTACAATTTTCTGCAGGATGAGGTGAGTGACAGCTGCAATTTTTCTTTAGTGAGTTTATTACTTTTGCCTATGGTGATAACTGGGAGTCAGACAGTGAAATTAACTCCTCAAAGCTTTTACTGATGTGAAAATATGTGCCTTTACTGTATGAATATTAAAACATGCAGACACATTTTAACAGATCAGACACTTTCTAAATCTGGGCTTTAGCCATGGTTTTAGTAATTCAAACCACTGAAACACCATGAATTGGCACTGATTCAGTAATGTATATTCACAAACCCACAGTCTTTGGCCTGCAGAAACAGTCCAATACTTCTGCAGGAAATGAGGTTATTTTGAGAATGGTTGAGACACAATCAGATCAATGAAGATGCAGTCTGGTCCCTGGATGACCCAGAAGTGCTTAGTATTATTATTATATGCAACATAAGAGGCAAAGAGCAGTAGCCTGTTACGTACTTGTGTCAACTGCCAGTGTGAGACAGAAGTCATTTTATTTTGCAGGCCACATTGGCATATTGATGTTTGTCTGCTTGAACCAAGCAGGAATCATAAGAATGGCAATGGTCAAGTGTTGGGGAATGCAGCAGTAGGCCACTATGGGGGAGAACTGTCCTTTGGCAATCATATCATTACAGTGCATTTGAAATCGGAGGAAGCACTGAGTAGAAAAGGCCAAAGATTTTCTGTTGAGATCTGGAGTCTGCTGTCTTGCTCTTCCTGACCCACAAGGAAACATTGAAGAATATGAAAATTGACTTAACTTCTGGACAGCAGCTCTTCAACAACTGGTGTTCTTGGGGAGGTGATTACCTACAATCAAAATCAACAATTCTATCACACAGCAAGGCCAATCAGGAGTTAAAATACTGGTCAACATGTGCATACAGTGTCAAGTCAGAACAAAGCAAGGCACACATTTAAATTCCATTATCATCAAACATATATACAAGTGATTTTAATGCGTATAAGTAATTCAAATAAGTGTATTCTCTTACGTTCAAAAATGGTTTGCATTTTATGTAGCAAGTTGCCATTAGTAACAAAATCAAATGTATATGTTTTTGTATGGTGACAGCAAGAGTATAAATCAATTTGCTAACACTCTCTCAGATGTACTACATAACAAGTGGAGTGCTAGTAAGGATCTTTATTTGAAAGCAATAGAGACAGCCACTATACACAATACATCAGTTTAGCAATGCAACAGTCATTTAAACAGAACTCTTTAGGTTTGGCATTGTATCAAAGTTTCCAAAAATTGAGCAAATTAATTTTGATATTTTACAACATATGAGAACAACAAGACAGTGTAGCAAGAATCTGTAAATACAGATCAATTCTGTTATGAGGAAATTTATTATCAAATTTGCAAAAGTTTAGCTTATGTAGGTTGATTCTTAATGCCCAGAGCGCAGTTAGGGATGAGCAATAAACGCTGGCCCTCATCCTGTGAATGAATTGAAAAAAAAATTGACTGGACTCAGGATAGTTCATGAATATACCTCTCTACAATTTTAATTAGACTCAGGCTTGTTTTTTAAAAAATGCACAAATGGCTTTAAAAGGAAATAAAACTCATCTTGCACTGAATGTATTTTGATATAACTTACATATATATCATTAATGGATCTAAATGGCATATATCCATCTAAGAATTTAAATGAATCTGGAATTATATTTTTCACATTAATTAACAAATTGTAGAATACATTATGGTGAATTCATAGAAAAGTTTATTTAAGAAAACATTGAAGAATGTTAAAGTGTTCCTTTTCTCATTTGTTCTGAATATCTCTTAGTACAGAGGAAATGTCTGCTTGCTCATATTAAACATTGCTAAAGGTTCTGACATTACACCCTTTAGAATAGACTCTAATATTTTAGTTTCGTTTTTTTTGAATGAAGGTATTAAATTAGCAGTTTGCAACATGACCATCTGTGCAACCACTACCTCTGTAGCTACTTCTTTTAATATCCTAGATGGTATCCTATCAGGTCCCGATGACTTATCAATCTTTCTCTTGCAATAGTTATTATATTTATTTCCTCTCCTCCTTTTGCCCTTTGATTACTTAGAAAAATTGGAATGTTATTAGAGTTCCCTATTGTGAAGACCACTGCAAAGTATTTATTTAACTTCTCTGTCATTTCCTGGTTCCCCATTATTATTTCTTCAGCCTTTTTCTCTAAAGGACATACGTTCACTTTGGCTTCTCTCTTCCTGTTCATATATCTAAAGAAGCTACGTTGTCTGTCTTATCACCTCCAAGTTTATTTTTAAAGTGATTTCTCTTTCGTATTGTTGAATGGTACAAATGATTGGCAGCTCAACTCAAGTGACACCAATCTGCAAATAATCTGCTGGCTAGGGAGGCAAGTTTATGATGGATTGAATGTTATGTTTTCAATTGGCACAGTGAGAGTTGCATTTAGATTTTTGGAGGGTTTAGCCCCACGAGGCTATGATTTCCTCACCTCAAGTGCTGCCTACCCCATTCCAATGACACCCTCATCAGATCCGATCCCCATTTTTCCTGGAGCGATACACTAAATCGATAGATATCCGCTAAACCCACAATATCCTTAGAGCTTATGCCATCTTTAAAAGGTCATGGTGCACCCAGACAAGAATTCACAATCCAGTGTCATCCCTCACTTACAGAGAAATAGCACAGCAGAAACAAAAACCACACTGCTTATGATATATAGCCAGCATACAACCCGATTCTCTCACCCTCCTTAATCACCAGGCTACACAGATTAAACATACATCCCCAGTTTCTCATCCTGCTTAATCACCAGGTCACACATTTTATTTGTTCTGGCCTGCATCCCATCAAAATATCCTCTCCAAGTCAATACTCTCTCGCCAATGTCCACTGGGCCCCACATTTTGCCTTCATGTGGAGAAGATCACATGAAGGCAAGCAACTGACAATTCCAAACATAAGCTTTTATTTGCATCTGTTAAAATCAACCACAAACTAAAGGAACAGATTCTGCATATCACCCCAAGGAAGCAAACCAAATGTTGGCATCATGACCAATGACCAGTCTATCCTCCATGATGGTCTGCTGCCCCAAAACTTATCGACTGGAACCAGGTGTCAATCAGGTCCAGTCTGGCTTGTAGTGCAAATACATCTGGGGTCTGCCATGCACAGGAGAGCTTTCTCCTTCACAGTGTCCTCCTCCTCCTCTTTGGAAGACTGCTCACATTCCCCCAGTTCCTCAACATCCAGCATATCACCTCATCACCTGTTCCAATTGTGCAGGATGCACCATCTCAAGATGTCTGCAATATATTGGACGGACCCCAAAATATTAGTTGAAGTGGCAGAACTGCATGCTCACCAGCCCTATCTTCTACTACACTGTTGTCATAGTTGATGCATGGGGAGCATTTTATCTGTACTAGAAGGTTGTGCATGGTCACAGTGAGAAGCCCAGTAAGATATCTGGATCTTTAAAGACACAATATGCATGAGTGCTCCAGGATGCAGTAATGGCAACTACCAGGATAGTGGGCACACCCCTCCAGGAAGTCATAATTGTGATCACAGATCATGTGGACATTAATGAAATGACAGGCCTTACTGTTGATGAATTCTGCGGTGTTGTGATAGGTCAGTGCCATGTGTGTAGAGCCAATGGCATCCTGCACCTGGGGAACTCAGTTACAGTCCTGAGTCCCACTGCCCTGGCTAAACAAAATGAGCCAGTGTGATTTGGCACTGGTAGTATTGGTCATTGTTCTGATGCATTGTGGGAGCATGTTTGAGTGATCCATACAGTTCTCTCATCACTACCTGGGAAGAAGCAAGTCCCATAAAAAAATTAAAGGAGTCGTCAACTTGCCACTGGGAGACAATGGCTTTCCACCTGACAGCCCTCAGATTCTGCTCCAGCATCCTTTGCAGTTCCAGCACAGTGATCGGGGACATAACAGCCTGCATGGACATTGCACCTCACTCTTCATCAGGAAATGGAGTCAGGGTTGAAAATCTCAGATCCTCCTGAATGCCTCATACATCATGCAGTCATGTGACGGGGGCCTCTCCCCATGTTGGGTGTTCATCATCCTTAACAGTAGCCTACTGCTACCCCAGGGCTTGAGGTTAGACCAGCTTCTGTCTTCACCTTCTTAAATGGGGCGGCACGATGGCTCAGTGGTTAGCACTGCTGCCTCACAGCGCCAGGGACCCAGGTTTGATTCCCAGCTTGGGTTACTGTTTGTGTGGAGTTTGCACAGTCTCCCCGTGTCTGCGTGGGTTTCCTTCGGGTGCTCCAGTTTCCTCCCACATTCCAAATGATGTGCAGTTTAGATGAGTTGGCCATGCTAAATTACCCATACTGTAAGGTACATTAGTCAGGAGTAAGTGGGTCTGGGTGGTTGCTCTTCAGAAGGTAGGAATGGACTTGTTGGGAATCTAATCTAATTTAAATAGGTGGTCATAGCCAATAACCCGCCAGTTGCAAGGCGCAGGTCTCTCGACTGAAATGGCCTACATTGGGGATATATGAATGAAGGATCTTCTCAGGTCCCAGAACACAGTCTTTGCTGGCATAGCTTGCAGATGAGGGCAGCACACATTCCTCCTTACACTGAGACAAGCTGCACCCTATAATGAGGACTGTGTTTCCATCAATCATTCAGCTTCAGCCTCAGTTTGTGCACCAATTTGTTCAGTATGCTGCACTGGCTTATTCTACAGCACACATAAAAGAAAAAGAGAGTGCCAGCTGCACTTTGAACCCATTCCCATCAAGGCCCACTTCAATCATTGCATTTGGTACACACTATCATTAAACTTACCCAAGATGAAGCAATAGTCTCCAACTCACATAGAAATCTTGAGAAGTTGCACATGAAATGGTTCATCTTTGGCTAGTATTGGCATCTTTTTATGTCATTGGTGCTCAGTTCAGATCTTAACAATTTGGAGGGATCAAGGCATGGTACAAATTGCCTTTGACCAGCATCTGAACTGTCAGCACCTTCACTCTGCATGCATTGCAAATGGATGATGAAATAATTGAAAATTAAATATAGTTGCAGTTTACAAAAGCCTGTGTTACATATTTGCTCCTTCAACATCCTAGTGTCCAGCAAATGTGGATCCTGTTTTCACCTATCAAAGTGACACCCTCTCGGCCTAGAATGGGTTATGTTGCAGCATTTTCTACTGGCATTTCACATCTAGAGAATGGAAAGAGATGATAGGGAACACAGCCCGTGGGAACACCATCAGCTGTCGCCTCAGAGCCTCCATTTCCCCTTTTACTTTGCACTACACCAACAGATTTCTATCTATCTTCCCGATATCATGGGGACACCCAGCACAGTGAATTTCATCTCCAATCATCCTCACTGCCCCTGAACACCTTAATGATGCCCACTCTGGTCCTCTTCACTCCCCTGTGGAGGTCACAGAGCAACCTCTAGACATGAGTGACCAGAGCTCTAACAGCTGTGCTTGCAGCTCCTTGACTAGCAATCCCCTGGCTGCTGTTGCTGGTCATCCAAAACTGACCATTGCCCTGTCAGACAGATCCACACATCCGAGTGAATAAATGACTGTGGTTAAACCTGTGTGCAGACTGTGGCCATGACTGACGGTACTGATAGATACAGCTCACCCCTGTCCCCACACATCGAATGGACTGATAATTAGAACTCACCCACTTTTAGCCATGGCCATTTGATTGAATAAATATACAGTATGTTTGCCATGTTGGCAGCTGGCATATGTTGTAGGTGTTAGACTGACATCTCTAAATTCCATATAGCAAGATGTGCCCTCACCCTTCGCTGTGCTGAAAGATTCTTATTGGCATTCTGTGTCTGTGTGTTTGTGTCTGTGTAAATGAGCATGTCATTACAGTAGCACTGATAGCTGTTCACTCTGGCAGAAGCACTAACATGCTAACTGGCACAACACAGCATGGCAAGGAAAGGCATAGATGACACTTAGCAGGTACTAAGTGTGCAAGTACTAAAAACAAATAAACAGTCCTGAGATGTAACTTGGTTCAATCCATGAACTGGGTGCCAGTTTCTGTGTTCAAAGTGTCCTTGCAGTAGCTGTTTCAATGCTCATTTCCAGTGTTCCTTGCAATGCAGATCTATGCTTTCTAAATATCCAACAAGTGGATTGGAGTGATTCTGTGATGGTCATGAGGGGTGGGCAAAAATCAGATGCCATTGTCTGTGTATGAGTGTTATGTGTGTGGCTGATACCCATCAACTGTGCTCTGAGACTCTGTTCATTGTTAAGCAGTACGGAGGCTCTCAACATCTAGCTTGTTTGACGTATTTGGTAAGAGAGGTAGCTAAATATTACTGAGGCAAACTGTGGCTCTAGCCAGGCTTTTAACAAGCTGCCAGGTAGACAAGCAGGAGGCTGGAAGAACACAGCAAGCCAGGCAGCATCAGGAGGTGGAGAAGTTAATGTTTTGGGTGTACCCTTTCTTCAGGACTGAAGAAGGGTTACACCTGAAATGATGATTTCTCCAAATCCCGATACTGCCTGGCTTGTTGTGTTCTTCCAGCCGCCTGCCTGTCGACCTTGGATTCCAGTATCTGCAGGTTGTTTTGTTTTTAACAAGCTGCCATGCCCCTTCATTGGCAATTTGCCACAGCCAGTGAGATACTTGCCTTGTCACTCGGCAAGTTCATTAAAGATACTCTAAGTTGCTCCTGATATCGAGATGGGTCTCGACTTCCCGCATAATTCTACCATAAATCTTATCATAGCCCAAGTTGCTGAGGTCCATGTAAGGTTTTGCACAAGGTCTTCAGTCTTCTTTACATTTAGTTGAAGGAAACACAGCCCTAGATAACAGTGCTCTGGTAACTTAGAGTTATTGAAGAGCTTGAGAGAAGTAATAGAGACATGGATTTGGGCATTATTAGAGTATGCATGGGAACAGATGCTTTGCTTTTGGATGCTGCTGCAGAGGGCCAACATTTTGCTGAGGATATGAGGGGATTATGAATAAAATTGAGACGTATTGTAAGTAATAGCAGAGGTGAAGGAATAAAAGACACTGCAACTAATTTTCTGCCTATCTCAGATTATGTGGCATTCTGGGAAAACTGGGCATCATTCTGCAGTACACAAACCCGAGGACTATGCCATCACAACATATCCAAAATAAACTCACAATCAAGCAACATTTCAGATCTTTTTAGGTGCTTCATATAAATGTTATGACAAGACATCCTGCAAATACTTCTTGATATCAATAATTGAGAAACTCATCAGTTAAGGAAATTACGAAAGCTAACTGTATTTCCTTTGTACTAATAAATACTAAATGATAAATACTAATCTGATAAAAGGTACATGTAAGTTGTATTATTCTTTCTAACAGATTAGCACCTGTAGTAGTTACGTAGTTGCATAGATTTGGCTTTTTTTTTCAGAAAATCAATGCATGTTTTCAATTATAGAACAGCTACAAGGCTGTATGTTAAGATATAGGGTAGGTTTACTGAAGTGACATTGACCAAATTAATTTCTTTAGAGCTCATCCATTTCCCAAACTTCATGCCAATTTGAATTGTCTGATTGCAAACCAATTACAGGGAGTTTTCAATATCAGCGGAACATATAATAGTCCAAAGCATATAAAGATATTTTATGATCAATATTAAACGCACCAATTGCACAGTGCCTCAAATATTTTCCTATATAATTCTATGTAATATTACCTCTTGCATATTGTTTTGTGCAATTTCTGACTTTTGCTAAACTAGTTAAGTCTAAATCATCAGAGCATTTCTCATCTGTGAAGCTGGTGCTTGTATTCTTGGATGTTTGTGCATTTTTACTGGTAAATTATACAGTTGTCATGCTCGCTATTCTTGTCTCACCTTAATGTATCTCCAATCATTGAAAATCACCACGGTGTGTTTACAATTTCATGCTTTCACCATTTCATCAATAGTTGACAATTCATGTCAATTTAGTATTGTGGACTTGAACTATTTTCTCTTAGAGACTTCACTGCCAGCTGATAGACATATCAATGGACAGAGATGCATCACCTTCCCTCTGTACAGGCAAGTCAGAGGTAACAGATAAGGGAGAACATGGAACAATCCACATTTACAGGGAAAAGGTTGTGAATCTGTGGAATTTTCTACCCTGAAGTACAGTGGATGCTGGGACAGTAAGTAAATTTAAAGAAGAGTTAGACAGATGTTTAATTGGTAATGGGTTGAAGGGATACGGTGAGAAAACAGGAAATGGGGATGAGGAGCACATCAGCCACGATCAAATGGCAGAGCAACTCGATGGGCTGAATGGCTTGGTTCTGCTCCTAGATCTTATGAATTTATGTATGGATTGCTTGCAGGGCTTTACATACCAATAAGAAAGTAATGTACAAACTAATGGTACTTATTATAAAGAGGGGTCTTCTCCCCCCCTCTCCAAAGTGATGCTTTCTCCCCATCTTTGTCAAGCTAACTGAAAGTGGGTTAAGAATTCAGTGCACCTTTCCCCATCACCCTCCTAATTTTCATTCACAAGCCACCTTTACCCTTTTTCAATCCATTTCTCAGAACAAAGTTATGCAAGTTTCACTGATATGTGCTATTGCAGAGTTTCTGACTGATATTATGCCATGGTAGAAAGCAAATTGTTTCATAAAAAGCCGACGCATGTTTCCCAATGCTTAAAGACCATATAATAAATCTAATCCACCCAAGTTAATGAAATGTAATCTGAAATACTACTAAGACTTTAATATTTACAAATAATGAAACTCAACCTATGAACTCTGCAATGTTTTTTGAAAAGCTTAAATGAAAAATAATTTCGTTCTCAAAGCTCTTTGGAGTGTCTCCCACAAGAAGCATAATCTGATTTATTTTGAAGGGATAATTAATGCTTCTGCACTAGTATTTACACTGTCAGCTATGAACTAGGTGGGCCTGCATTGGTTCTGATCTCTTCTAGAATCATAGCCACTTTATTTTGTGCTAACAGCCACTCTAGAATGTACCACAAACTGCTTATAGCGGGTATAAAAGTAGTAAAGCTTCACTGATTGTGATTTTTGCAGTGTTGAATTTTCTCCAGTTGCCACACTAAGCAGAAAGAAAGGTGATCCAGTGTGTTATTGCTTTTTTAAGACAACAGCTTTGCAAGAACTTAAAATAATTTGTTGCCGTGGGGAAACCTAAATAATTAACTGCTAAATTTTTACATTACTTGTTCTTCTGGATTAAATCAGAGTTTTACTGAATGGCACTTTATAGTTGAAACAAGGTCCAAATCCATAAATTCGATTCCAGTCCGCCCTGTAAGGTAACACAATCTTTAGGTAAGATTAAGAGAAAACAAATCCTTCTTTTCAATAGATCTTTTAAGCTGTATAAAGTTTTACAATGGTTCATGTTATCTGTAACTTAATAGATTCAACTTGGCTCTGTCAAAACTTTGACTAATTCAGGCAAGAGAAGAACTCTGAAATCATAAATTTTAAAGGGGTGGTTAATTTCAGAAATACACTGATACAACATTACTTGGGTGTTTGGGCCAGGTAGAAGTTTAAATGATTGTCAGGTCTCCGCACTGACAGAAATTTCCCAGAAATCCTGCCCCAGTGAACACTGAGTACTTATAATGACTATAGTTCCACTCTCCTGTCTGCGCTAAAGGTGATTGTTGTAATCTCTTTACTTAAACCTGAATTAGTATTGCTTTATCTCAAATCAAACCTGTTATGAGCCTATTGTTCAATTGCTGTTACTGGGTAAATTTCACTTGTTTTAAGCATTTGTACCCACTGTCCTGTAGAGCAATATAATGATATAGTTCATGATTTCTCTCTTATCTGAATTCCACTGAAATTGTCAACATTACCATGTACCTGTTCCAGAGATTACAATAATAGAGATTCATGCTTGGTTCTTGCAGTGCAGTGGTAGTGACCCTACCTCTGAGCTAGAAGGCCAGGATTCAATTCATTTCCATTTCAGAGAAGTATCATAATGTCTCCAACAAGTTCATCAGAAAATATCTAGAAATTTGTGCACAATGGTATCTGACTGTGCCCTATCCAGACAATTTATGGCCTCACTTTTACTGTTATGAATTTGCAGCAAATGAATGATTCAAAATTTCACATGTGAGTAAACTTGAATAGGTCTTCTTGCTATTCTTCAATCATAATAGAATCGAGGTATACTGCTTAACCAATCATTTGTTTCTGCTGGTTAGTAATTATATAGAAATCCTTATTCAACACTTGTATATGATTATATACTTTGCAGAAACTAAAACATATTCCTTGCCCCATGTTAGTACAAAAAAAAAGGAAGAAAGGAAATCTGCCATCCTCACCTGGTCTGGCCTACATGTGACTCCAAACCCACAGCAATGTGGATGACTCTCAACTGCCCTCTGAAATGGCCTAGCAAGTCATTTAGTTCAAGGGCAGCTAAAGACGAGCAATAAATCCTGGCCAGCCAGTGAAACCCATGTCCCACAGGTGAATAAGAAAATAACATCCTGATTTTGTTACCTCACTATAATTAATATGATATAAAACATCTGTAAAGCGATGAAGTTAAAATAAGATCTACTGTCCAGGCTACTTGTATTCGGTGAATTTTAAAACTTCGATATCAGTTGTCTAAGCTTAATCTTAAATATATTATTCCGTTAATATTAACATTTTGAAGAAACTCATTAGCGTGCAATATTATTTTAAAAAATGACTAAATGAAATTGTACATTAGGGACATGATTTAGTTATCAAGCCTTGTGACTCGAGCACTAAAGTTCATTTAAATACGGATAGGTTATTTATTCTCTGACAGCATAATATTTCTGAAATGCTGGATTCTTATTACTCAGGTCTTTAGAGTTACAGCTGATCCAGCATTTATGCATTAAAACAGCATTAACCTCTTCACACTACATGACAAGGTTTGTGAGCACAGAAACAGATCAATCTTTTTCTTATAGATTGCACATTAATCAAAACAATCACAGCCAGATTATCAGTACAGGTACAGTTTTGGGCAATCTTCACCATGCCTATGTGCATACTTTAACCTACACAGGTTGATGCATTAGCTTTCTGTTTTCTTTTATTTTGAGGCTGGTGAACTCTTCCTCATTTCAACATATGGATGAAATAGTGTTAACTTTGCATAACACCACACAAGGACACCTCATCATTAGTGCGGCTCTGAATTCCATGTTTAACAAAGTACCGAGCTAAGGTATAATTTGATAATCTGTTGCAATGATTTCCTTATCGACTAATAACTGGAAGTTTAAATTTATTTTTGAAAATTAATAGCTGGAAAAAATGATAAAACAAATTTTCACATTTTAGAACTTTTACGGTAACAAAAGACTTAAATAATTATTTATTAAATATGATATTTTAGGCAATTTATACCTTAACAAAAGACCATTCCACTTTTTCTTTAAGGCAACTAAAAGGTATACTTCACAGATATAACTTTTACAGTCCTTCAAGGAGATATTTAATTGTAGTGGAGGTGATTCTTTGCTTCTGAGGGTTTACTTCTTTCCACTGTCAGCCTGGTAACTTGTAACCTCAGGAGTGGTCTTTCACATTGAAGCTTCTCCCTTGGAGATTCTTCCTCTGGTGCAAGCTAGACAAATTTCCCAGTCTCATTTTAACACTTCATGAATTTTATCTTTCAATCTAAGATTGAGCTCTGACCCACATTCTCATATCTTACTCTGTCTAGCTACTCTCCCTTGCCAGGAGGGCTCAGGCTGACTACATTTGTCTTTGCAAAACCTTTCTCCTCTCAAAGCTTATCTCCATGGCAACGTGAATCACTTGGGCCTTGCACCTAACTAGAAATGATGATCTATCAAGGAAATCCCAATTCTCTTTCAGCTTGTAAATAAATGGATAATTTACAATACAGCTGTTTAAAACCTAATATTCTTAACATTTTTCTTGAACTTTGGTGACTCACAATTTATCCTCTAGTAGACAGGGTGCAACTGTAAACAACATGCACCTTCTTCCAAGTGAAAAAATATCTGGGCGCCCTTTAATCAAACCAGCCATGAGTTGAGACTGAAAGAAACTACGGAGAATTGTGAACACAGACCAATCCATGATGAAAACCAGCCTTGCATCCATAGTTCCTGCTAGGAAAGCGACCAACTAAATCAAACACTCCTCCTTCTCCGGTTATATTCATTCCACCTTCTTCTGCTGGGCAAAAAAAACCAATAATTTGAATACATGTACAAATAGATTCACTGCTTCTTCTCCAATATTATCAGACTTTTGAATGGATTTTTAAAATATTAACTCTGATCTCTCTCTCTCTCTCTCTCTCTGCACCTTCTCTGCAGCTGTAACACTATTCTGCACTCTGTTCTGCTACCCTGATGCACTTTGTATGGTCTGAGCTGCCTGTATAGCATGCAAAACAACACTTTCACTGTATCTCAGTACATGCAACAACAATAAATCAAACTCAAATGTTGCCTGCAAGAACAGGTCACAATATCCTCTTCATTTTTCCCTAAACTAAGACACAGTTCCAAATAGAACAACCTTACAGTTTGCATACATGTAACATTGCACTAACTTAATGATTCTTGACAACAAGCCATATTGCAATGGGTCCAGAACTTGATGTCTAGTGACTTTAGGCCTGACTTTAAATGCAAGTAAGAAGCAGGCAGATGGATGGACTGAAGTACATGTGAATAATCCCTGATATTGTACCTTGATACTTCACGGATTTTAACACCAGAGTCTTATTTACATACCATTGATGAACTTCTGGCCTAAATTAGATGGGAAGAGGGAGTTACTCAGAAAGTTGAATTAGAACTCCAAATGACAGAAGGATCCGATGGTAATAACCTAACTGTCAGTTGTAACCAAGTCAAAGGTTTCCTTTAAGAAACCCATTCATGCTCCACTTGTTTGCACTTTTCTGCCTTGGATGCCTTGTCTCCATTGGTCAACTGGTGGGGAAACCACATCAGCTTTCCCACTCAGCTCCCTCCCAGTTATAATAGAAGGGTAATTACATCTTTGCACTCTGATTTCCATCAAGGACCCCACTCAGTCAAATTTGCCACTCAGGTGAGGAGGCAAAACAAAATACACTTTCAATGGCGGGGCCATCAGTCAACACATCACCTGGTGGATTTTAAATGCCCGCCTGCCTACTTCTACTGAATGGAATGGAATAGATTTATGATGTTCATAGCGGACTGCAGTCAGATAGCTAACACAGTCATCAAAGTAATTTTCCATACAAAAAAAAAATTCCTGCAGGATGCTTGTTTTGCTGTTAGCCAATTACGGTCTGGATTTTTTTCCCTGTTTTCATGCTGTGGTGAACCACCTGTTTAGTTACACATGCAAGAACTTGTAACAGCAATGCATTTATCCATCTGTTCACATGTCACTGTGTTTAACTTGGAAAGATATCATTGGCACCTCATTTTATTTTTAAGCATACACATTTTTATTGATTATTTCAACGATGCGAAAGGTCCAGACAGAGATTTGGATATAACTTCCTTCGGGTGGATAATGTAACGATAAAGTTTTCAAAAAGCAGCAATCAATTTCAATGTTGAGTTTTATCAGGTTTAGTAGCTCAACTGATGTATGCATGTTAACAAATGCATTTAACACAATCCTCAGCAGTTCACAATATCATGCAGCACTAATTTGCACAAATCTAAATATATAATGTGTAACTCAACATGGTTCAACTGGTATGGGTAATAGAAAAAAAAATTGCATGAGAGTTATTGCTTGGGACACATGTTTAAGCACAATGGACTGAATTGTACAGTTCAGTGCCAAAGTATGAGTTGCTTCAAGTATATTTTTTATAAATATTTTTATTGAAGGAAAAGATTTTAAACAAAATTTTTTACAAAATTACAAACCCAGTACAAAATGGTGTGACAATTTTATAATATGATAACAAAAATAGAAAACAAACTACTACTCTACTCCACAAACCACCAAAACATGAAAAAAAGCAAAAAAAACCTACAAAAACTACAATTCAATAAATAACCAAGGAGAAAGGAGAAAAATAAATAAACAAACAAAATAAAATTAAACCAAGTTATAGCAAGGTAACTTAAATTATATTCAATTAAATTACTCATTCAGCGCAATCTCACTGAAGCTCCCCATCACTGGAGCAATAATAAGTAAACCTGTATTTGTTCAGGATTCTTCCCCCCACCCCCCCCGGGGACCCCGAACCAACAGACACAACTCTCACGGCTACACAAAGGCCTGAACAGTATAGCTGATATATCTGCATCAATATAATTCACAAAGGGCCACCAAGTTCTGTAAAACAATTCCATTTTCTGGTGCACCATGCTCGTAAGGAAGTCCAGGGGATGTGTTCCATGACTAACCTGCGCCACCTCGAGAGTCCCGGGGGATTCACCGATACCTAGTTCATCAGAATGTTCTTCCTCACACAGAATGAAAGAATATTAAACAATTTCTTCCCATTCGCACCCAAGAGGGAAGATTTAGAAGACCCAAAAGGAGGGATACCGGATCCAACTTAACCTCAGTTCCCAAAACCTCTGCCAAAACACTCACTAGCTTCAAATATTTTTGAAGGATTCAAAAATACTTGAAGGACCTGAAGAAGGGTTACACCTGAAACATTGACTTCTCCACCCCTGATGCTGACTGTCTTGTTGTGTTCTTACAGCCTCATGCTTGGCTGACATGTTGGTGCCAGGTGACCAACAGGAGATCCTTCAGAGCAAGTTGCCAGGTACCCACTGTGATTTCCAGGTCTAGCCTGTTTAGTGCATTTGATAAGATGGGAAGATGAATATTAATCAGGAAAATTGGTTTAATAGGTAATAACTCCCCTCTTAATAGGCAACTTACCACTGCCTAGAGAAAAACTGATTATGCAACTTGTCAAAAGCAGAAAAGGTGGAACAAGATGCTTCTGATGTTCAGGTAAGCTTCGTCAGACATCCAGCCTGATGCTGCCACAAATCTCGTCATAGCCCACATCACTCAGACCTATAAGATTCCACCTACTATCACAACAGCACGTCTAATCACACTATCCAGTTTGCGCAAGTTCTCATTGGTCACAAAAATAATCATTTTTTTCATACCTAACGATATCACATACACACAAGGAACAGAAAGTTCTCTTTTCAGTATCCTTGCAAACAGGGAGATAAACAACAATATGACAATAAATAGCACCAAAACAAAGATGGGACTTCTAACATGATTTTGAGACCTTCATTGCAACAGCTTTTTGGTAAATTGCCCTTGAACATGCTTATCAGTGTTGAGAATTTAGAAAAATCTGGAAAAGTTCTTATAGGTAATACTACACTTGACTGGACATCTGGTGTCCTTTCCTATGCTCTTCTACAGTGCCTTTATTTACATAAAACCCTGTCACCAGTCATTCTGAAACAACTGTGACATATCTTGGTACCAGGAATGTTTTGGAATGAACGTAGTGCCTCTGGATCCCAATTTGATTTATGTATCTGTGTAAAATAAGATTGAAAAACTGCTGCATGCAAAATAAGATTTTACATTCAAATATCTCCAACTTCAAATGCACTGGAGACGTTTATTTGGTATAAAATTTTATGAAAATAACACAGTTTTCGAATTTACAGCAATTTGAAGTCAGTCCCCAATAGCAGATTCTTTACCAACCACTGACTTTGTGATGTCACCAGTGTTGTGACCAATCGAAGAGGTGGACAAGTCACCAACAGGAGCCAGTTCACCCCTCCTCATCCAGAAGACTTTCTCCAGGACATTATGTAATACCTTCTAGTTGGCTAACCTGAAGGGTGCTGCTACCAACCTCTTCATCATATGCAGAAGCTTAAAGATCTGATAAATCAGGCTACAAAGTAGAAAGTGCTCAAAATATTCAACAGGTCCAGCAACATCAGAACAGTTCTGATAAAAGGTCATAACCCGAAAAGTTCATTGCATCTCTCTCTCCATAATTTCTGCCAGGTCAGCTGAGTATTTCCAGAACTTCCATTTCCAGTTTAAGGTGTCCATAAACCACAGTTCTTTTTTTAAAATAAAAAATTGGACTTATCTCTTGTCTCCAAAAAAAATCTCTTACTCCAGGATCAACCAACAAAGGTAACCTATGGCCTTTTCTGATTCAAAGATGATCTGATTAAACCCAACTCCCCTTAATTCTAACAACAATGGCTTTTATATAAAAACGAAGCTGCTAGCTTTCCCAGCTGTCACCTTCCCTAAATCCTACAGCTTGACTCCTGGCTTTACATTTTCTGCATGCCATTTCAGACTTCATCTTGTCAATGAGACCAATCTTGTGCTCCTTCGACTCCATTCCCAGTAAACAACTGACAACTCAAAATTATTTCATGGTCCCTATTTTAGCTGACTGCTTTCTCCCCAAGTTCTCCCCCAAAACATTAGTTTCAGCCTGCATTGTTCTTGGAAAATTCAGGCCTACCTGCAAACTTTTTGTTGTCTCCACAGACCTTGAACATGTTCCAGCCTCCTAAACGTGTGCCTATTTTATCCACTACTTAATTCAAATATCTCCAATCAAATTTCCATCTCCATCACAGCAATACAATTTATATAAACAAATACACCATCTGTAACCATGGATGTGATACATTTTCCTTCCCCCTTCTCCACTAAGCTTAATCACACGGCAAACTAATTATTTCCCATTCAATAATCCAATGTTCAGCTCACTTGGCTTGATTTACAACAATCCAGGAGCATCTCTCGAGATAACTCTGTTATCTGCTGAGACCCATGATGATTGATGCTTAACCTCTTGTCTTCCTCAACTACATATGCTGTCCCTTTTTGACATTATCTGCACTGCAGTTAATAGCTACCACATGTATCCTCTTGACACCCATCATTCCCTTTCTAATAGCTAACTAGATTCCAACATTGCCACTATGTTGCCAGGCTTCTGGTTCATCATACAGGCCTGAATGAGGTGCAGTATCCAATTAAGATGACTAAAGCCACTTTATTGCAGGAGTGTGCTCCAATATTTTATTTTGCTTCCTGGAAAATGTAATTAAAAGTGAAGGAAAATGGATAAGTTTGGCTTCCAGTTTGCTATAACTGATGAAACCAGTTCATAGAATCATAGAGTTATAGAGATGTACAGCATGGAAACAGACCCTTCGGTCCAACCCGTCCATGCTGACCAGATATCTCCACCCAATCTAGTCCCACCTGCCAGCACGCAGCCCATATCCCAACAAATCCTTCCTATTCATATACCCATCCAAATGCCTTTTAACTGTTGCAATTGTACCAGCCTCCACCACTTCCTCTGGCAGATCATTTCATATATGTAGCACGCTCTGTGAGAAAAAGTTGCCCCTTAGGTCTCTTTTATATCTTTCTCCTCTCACGCTAACCTATGCCCTCTAGTTCTGGACTCCCCCGCCCCAGGGAAAAGACTTTGCCTATTTACCCTATCCATGCCACTCATAATTTTATAAACCTCTATATGGTCACCCCTCAGTCTCCGTCACTTCAGGGAAAACAGCCCCAGCCTGTTCAGCCTCTCCTTATAGGTCAAATCCTCCAACCCTGACAACATCCTTGTAAATCTTTTCTGAACACTTTCAAATTTCACAACATCTTTCCAATAAGAAGGAGACCAGAACTGCACGCAATATTCCAACAGTGGCCTAACCAATGTCCTGTACAGCCACAACATGACCTCCCAGTTCCTGTACTCAATACCCTGACCAATAAAGGAAAGCATACCAAACACCTTCTTCACTATCCTAACTACCTGCCACTCCACTTTCAAGGAGCTATGAACCTGCACTCCAATGTCTCTTTGTTCAGCAACACTTGCTAGGACCTTACCATTACATGTTTAAATCCTGCTGTGATTTGCTTTCCCAAAATGCAGCACCTCGCATTTATCTGAATTAAGCTCCATCTGCCACTTCTCAGCCCATTGGCCCATCTGGTCAAGATCCTGTTGTAATCTGTGGTAACCCTCTTCGCTGTCCACTACACCTCCAATTTTGGTATCATCTGAAAACTTACTAACTGTACCTCTTATGTTCACGTCCAAATCATTTATTTAAATGACAAAAAGTAGAGGACCCAGCACTGATCCTTGTGGCACTCCACTGGTCACAGGCCTCCAGTCTGAAAAACAACCCTCCACCACTTTTTTTCTAGTTTGGTTATGCTGTAGCAGTGAGAAGCTGCTTATAGTGGAGAAAGGTTCCAAGCCTCCGCACATGTTCCTGACTCTTTGGAAGCTGTTTCCTCCTGCCTGTGAGAACCTATGTTTGAATTCATATAAATTGTATTGCTGTGATGGAGATGGAAATTTGATTGGAGATATTTGAATTAAGTAGTGGATAAAATAGGCACATGCTTAGGAGGCTGGAACATGTTCAAAGTCTGTGGAGACAACAAAACGTTTGCAGGTAGGCCTGAATTTTCCAAGAACAATGCAGGCTGATGCGTAGAAATCTCCTTCACCTAATGGCAGATTCAAGCTCACATTGGAAAAGGGGAAATCCATGCCACAGAGATTATTAGATCTTGATGGACAGCTTTCTTCAACGCCATGGCAAACAACTTACCAGGAAATCTGAGCCAATAACACACAATTATGTATCTTGTAGCTGGCTACCCGACCACACTCACTGTTGCATGTGCATTTTTAACAAAAATTTGCACAAACATAACACTCACCAATTACATCTGCGGTTTGTTTTTAAAACAAGTTACAATTTTTATGCGCCATATACCAATCTCTCTGCAAAATATTCACTTGAAGGATAGGCATTATTAAGAATATCCAAACTGTTTTGACATAACATTTGGAATAATTTCCTGCTGATTTTCATTTAAAATACTGTGATGGACACCAATATTACATAAACACACTTCAAATTTTCCTTCTGTTGAAGGATGTCAGAGTATGTTGACATTGAAAAGCTATCGAACCTTGGCTTCAAATTGGCAGACTAATGCTTTGATGGTGGCTGTCAAGGAATGTGTTAAGCTATGTAAGTAACTGCCTGAGGAAATGATAACAGACTGATTTCCTCATTGTCACTCTGGTGGGCAGCACGGTGGCACAGTCGTTAGCACTGCTGCCTCACAGCGCCGGAGACCCGGGTTCAATTCCCGCCTCAGGCGACTGACTGTGTGGAGTTTGCACATTCTCCCCGTGTTTGCGTGGGTTTCCTCCGGGTGCTCCGGTTTCCTCCCACAGTCCAAAGATGTGCAGGTCAGGTGAATTGGCCTTGCTGAATTGCCCGTAGTGTTAGGTAAGGGGTTGATATAGATGTAGGGGTATGGGTGAGTACGCTTCGGCGGGGCGGTGTGGACTTGTTGGGCCGAAGGGCCTGTTTCCACACTGTAAGTAATCTAATCTAATCTAATCTAATATATTCAATGGGTTGTCTTTATTAAGATGTCTGGATGGTTGCAGGGATAAAATCTCCATCTCAGAACTGCAAACTGAGAAGACTTTATGCTTGATCCTCAGTTTATACTAAATTAGTTGTTCTCAGCTGTGACATAGATCACACTCTAAACTAGGTCATTTTATTCCCAGGTTATATTGAAAGGACAACCAATTGGGATTTTCACTGCACTACCCTGCCTCCTGGTAAATCCTGCCCTTTTTGACTCTTCAGTCTGCACCTGTGATGTGATAACCTCAATGACCATGCTATTCATGACAGGTCCTCATTAGAAGAAAGAATACTTAGGAGGGAAAGTATTCAGGTGTTTTCTTCATGGTGGCTTCATTTCACATTAATAGACACATAGATTTGGTGGTCCAAGCACAGGACCTTGGGAAATATTACCCTCTGCCACTCTATAGTCTGAAAAATGTACACTTCCCAACATGTATTGCTGTCTGCCCTCAAGGCAATTCAAATTAACAATGATCCCCTATTCCCACAAGCCTCAGTTTTGTTAGCTAACCACTTGTTCAAAAACGTTATTAAAATCCATACAGACAACAGCATTTGAGTTCCCTTCATCAATCTTCATTGGAACGTCATCAAAAAAATTAAACTATTCAAATAATATAATTTTTAAAAAAATTCACATTGGCTTTCCTGAATCAATGCAAACCTTTCAAAGTGCCCAATGATCTATTCACTGATTATTGTTTGTAGAACCTTATACACCACTGATTTTAAACTGACTGCCTGTAGTTACAAGGAGCTTCCTTTCTTGAATAAAGGGTGACACTTTTGCCACTCTTAAATCCTTTGATACCTCTCGTGTATCTATGGAGGTTTGGAAAATTAACTTTAGCTCTTCCATTAGTTTCACCTCAGTTCATTCAGCAACCTAGGATGTCTGCCGTCTGAATCAGGATACTTATCCACTCGAAGCACAGCGAGTCTTTCCAGTAATATTGAGCTGAGAATTTTCACTACACTCATTAAGGCCACTATCACTGTTTCCTTTGATATTTTGCCAACACTCTCTTAGTGAACACCAATGCAAAGTACAAATTTAAGATTCTAGCCTTGACCTTGTTATGAGGATATGGGTGTACTGTAGACTTAAGAGAGTTAAAACCTAGCAGAACTACCTGACAGCACCAAATCTTCTGAATAAAATACAATGTAACATGTGGTCCAGCAGCTAGGGTAGCTGGATGCCTGGAGACAAAAACAAATTTGAATTAGGCCAATCAATTTAAATTATACCCAAAAAGTACCAAACTCCAACCAAGTTTGAATCTAGCATATTGACAATATTAAAAGCCAATGCCACAAGCCAATTATTTGGGGGTATAAGAGCGGGAAAAATTGAATAGCTGAGGGAGAACTGCCTAAAGACTAATAGATGTAGGCTGTTAGTAATAACGCTCTGAGCGGTACCTGTCTGGAGAAGGAGTTTGCACAGAGAAAAAACATCAACACCGACCTAGAGACCAAATCTACAGAGGAAAATATGAAAGCTGCCTGGTTTTGAAATTTGAATTTTTCAGTAAATCTTAATTGGGGGTTTATTGGACTAGTGTTATAGAAGGGAAAGTAAAAGATAGGTTAGAGGAAGCATTTGTAAATAGTTGTTAGTTAATTATTCTCTGTTATACTTTAAGAAATAAAGTTGTTAATTTTTACTTTAAATAGTTCTTGATCTCTCGAATTTTCACAGATTACTGCCTGGGATTAACCTTTTCTGTGTTGCTGGTTTAAATTACACAGGTAGGTTTACCCTGTGTTGTAACAGTTTGGGAGCTCGTTGCTAAGATTTAAATGGTTTGGGGGACTTTTGCCCACAATTTGAGCAGTTTGGGTCCTGGATTTATGATTTGAACAAGTTTAGACAAATTAAAATAGATTTAGGATATGAAAAGCCCTTTAGACTTAAACACTTGCAGGTTAGTGTCCTAGATCTTTAATTAAACGTAGATGAGACAATTTGTTTAATTTCAGTGTCTTGCGGTTGATGAAATTAAATATGAGAGAAATGGCTTTTAAAATTGCTAAAGAGGGTCTGGGCTTTGAAGACGATTCTCAAATTTGCCAGGAACATTAGAAGGAAAGAAAAAGGTCATACTTTTAGAATTGGCAAGTTAACAAGGATTGGATTTAATCAAGATCAAAAGTAAAGCTGCAATTGTGAGGGAAGTACTCAAATACTTAGGTCTGTCAGAGAAACAGACAAGTGCAGTAGAGGTAGAAAATCTTAAATTACAATTGAGGAAAATAGAGTTAGGGGATAAACAAAGACAAGAGAGAGGAAAGAGAGAGAGAGAAATTTCTTGGCTGAGCAAAGAGAGAGAGAGAAAGGGAGACAGAAAGAGAGAGAAAAGAAAAATAAAGAGAGAGAAGGCTCTTAGGTGGGCAAAAAGAGAGAAAATTTGAACTTGAGAAGTTGCAGCTTAGTCAGCAAAGTCAAGTTAACAGGATGGAGATTAAAAGAGAAGGTAGTGATACATATAAGTATGTTAAAGCTCTGCCACATTTTGATGAGAAAGATGTCGAAGCCTTCTTTATTTCATTTGAAAAATTGGCTAGCAGATGGAGTGGTCCAAGGATTTATAGGTAATGCTAGTTCAGACTAAACTGGTAGGCAGAGCAAGTGAGGTATTTGTTGCGCTGTCAGATGATGGGTCAAAAGATTACAAAGAGTTTACATAATGCTTATGAGTGCTTTTAAATGCTTATGAGTTGGTACCAGATGCATATAGACAGTGGTTCAGAAACACAAAGAAGGAACCAGGTCAGACTTATGTTGAGTTCAAAAGAATTAAACACAGTCATTTTGATCGATGGGTGTGTGCTTTAAAAATATATAAGACCTTTGAGGCTCTATAAGAGATTATTCTCGTGGAGGAGTTTAAAAACTCACTTCCAGAGATGGTAAGAATTCACGTGGAGGAACAGAAAATTCAGGAAGTAAGAAGGGCAGCAGAATTAGCAGATGAATACATGTTGGTGTATAAGACAAGCTTCTGGCCAGAATTTCATCCTGTGAGGGATAGATGATGGGAGAAAGCAAGATCCTATACTATGAAAGAAAGAGTAGAGAAAACTGGTAAGAATTTACCACAGGATAAAAAAGAAGCCCAAGAGGGTGGAAAGGAGGCAAAAGCCTCAGGCATTTTCACAGTGGTAAAGTAGGACACGTAAAATCACAAAACTGGTCGTTAAAGAAAGGCGCTATGGGAAAAGAAGTGGTAAAAGAAGCCAAGCCAGTGGCATTAGTGAAGGTAGGAAAGTTAACCCCAAGAAGAGCCGAGGAGCTGAAGAAGATTGCACAGCCTAGACAGGGGTTGAGTATGGAGTTAGTACCTGATCTCTACAAATAATTCACCTCTGTGGATAAATATTACTCACAAAGAACAGGGGGAGAAGGACACAAAGTTATAATTTTGAGAGATACAGGATCTAACCAGTTGCTGATAGTAAGGGACAAGTGGAGATACACTCTTTCTGATCTGTTACCCGAGATGAGAAATGGGCCAAAATGCATCACAATTTGTTGCCGGTAGCATATGGATGAGAGTTGTTATGGGTAGCACATGAACTACTTGTAGGAGGTCACTTAGGGATACAAAATACTCTGGCTAAGTTACAAAAGTATTTTAATTGGCCTGGAATGCTTAAGGATGTGATTAAGATTTGCCGAACATGTCATATGTGCCAAATGATAGGTAAGCCACAGGTGGTAATAAACTGAGTACCTTTGTTACCAATTCCCACATTTGAAGAACCTTTCACGTGGATTGTAATTGATTGTGTAGGTCCCCTCTCGAGAAGTAAAAGTAGAAACCATTACTTGTTAACCATGATGGATGTGTCTACCAGATTTCCGGAGGAAATTCCATTGTAGAATATCAAGACAAAAAAGGTAGTAGAGGAGTTAGTAGCTTTCTTCACATGGTCTGGGCTACGCAGAGAGATTCAGTCAGACCAAGGGTCAAATTTTACTGATACGCTGTTTAAGGAGGTTATGGATAGCTTAGGTAAATAGCACTTTAAATCCAGTGCGTATCATCCTGAATTCCATGGAGCTTTAGAAAGGTGGCATCAGGCCCTGAAGACCACGTCGAGAGCATACTGTCAGCACTATTCAAATGATTGGGATAAAGGTATCCCATTGTATTGTTTGCCATTAGAGATGCCCCAAAGAATCTACCCAGTTCACTCCTTTTGTGTTAATATTCAGGTATGAAGTGAGAGGCCCTTCAAAATTAATTAAAGAAAATTGACAGGACCGAATCGGAGATCTCACATTTAGATTATGTATCGGAGGTGAGGGAGAGATTAAATAGAGTAGGTGAGTTAACTAAACAGCACCTAAAGAGGGCACAGAATAGAATGAAGCAGGTGGCAGATAAAACCTCTGAAACTTGAACATTTTCCTGAGGGGATGACGTGGTAGTACTGTTACCAGTGATAAGAGATCCCTTCAAAGCCAGGTTTAGTGGTCCCTATCAAATTGAGAAAAATTGAGTCAGGTGAATTATCTAGTAAAGATGCCAGTTAGAAAAATAAGGTATCAAGTTTGTACTGTGAATATGTTGAAACCGTGTTATACCAGAGAGAAAGAACTGGAGAAACAGGTGTTAGTTACTGCCCTGCAGAGTGAGTAATCAAATCCTGATGAAGTGGATTTTGATGTGCCTCAAAATAGATTAAAAAATGAAGAAGTCCTTGAGGAGTAGGATAGGTTAGTAAGCTATCTGTCTCAGGAGCATAGAATGCAGTTGATAGATTTGTTACTGCAGTATAAAGACATGTGTAAGAATCAGATGGGGAGGACTAGTGCTTTTCTACATGAAGTAGATGTAGGGAATATTGTGATAAAACAACACTCCTATCAGCTTAATCCTTTCAAAGCCAGACAGGTCCAAATGGAGTTGGAGGCTATGCTCAGCAAAGACAACATCAAACCGAGCCAGAGCGAATGGAGTTCATCGATTGTCTTAGTTCCAAACCAATGGGACTCAACAATTCTGCGTGGATTATTGGAAGTTCAAAGCCATTACAAAATCGGACTCATATCCAATTCCGAGATTGGAGGACAGTATCAAGAAAGTCGGACAAGCCAGTTACATCAGCAAGTTGGAATTAATGTGTGGTTACTGGCAGGTACCTTTATCTGAGACGGCAAAGTAAATTTCTGCATTTGTAACCCCAAATGGACTATATCAGTTTAAAGTGATGGCCATTGGAATGAAGAACACACCGCCACATTCCAAAGACTCATGATCAGAGTTGTGGCTGGGTTAACAAATTGTGCAGGCTATTTGGATGATGTAATGGTCTTTAGTAAGTCACATGGTACAGTTGGCAGAGCTTTTTGAATGACTACAAGAAGCAAATTTGTTGATAAACTTAAATAAAACTGAATTCATGAAAGCAGAGGTGACTTTCTTGGGATATAACATCGGTCATGGAAGGTTGAACCCATTGAACACAAAGACGAAGGTGATCAAGGAATTTCCACGACCAACCTTGAAGAAAGAGGTGCTTTGATTCTTCAGACTCAGCAGATTCTATTGGAAGTGTGTTCCAAACATCAGCAGTGTCGTGGCACTGTTAACCAATATGCTGAAGAAGAACACACAGTTTTTGCGGACAGAACCATACCAGGATGCATTCGATCATTTGTAATCAATATTAACCACTGCATCAGTTTTAGCTATATACATATATGTATGTATGTATATATCACACAGTTATATGGGAATAAGTTAAGTTGAACTTAGATAAAAGTTATCGGTATATTAGGCTGATGTGTTTAAAGAATTTTTAAAAATGAAGCCATGTTTTCATTTTTTCTTAAGGGGTAGGTGTTAAGAAGATGTGGATGTACTGTACCTTCAAGAGAGTTAAAAGCTAGCAGAAGTACCTGATAGCAGCATGTGTTCTGAATAATATATAATGTAACACGTGATCCAGCAGCGAGGGTAGCTGGTTGCCTGGAGACAAAAACAAATTTGAATTTGGCCAATCAGTTTAAATTATACACAAAGAAAAACAAACTCTAATCAAGTTTGAATCTAGCATATTGACAATATTAAAAGCCAATGACACAAGCCCATGGTTTGGGGATATAAGACCAGAAAAATTGAACAGTTGAGGGAGAACTGCTAAAAGACCAACAAATGTAGGCTGCTAGCTAGAACACTCTGAGTGGTACCTGTCTGGAGAAGGAGCTTTCACAGAGAAAAAGCATCGACACCAACCGAGAGAGCAAATCTACAGAGGAAGATATGAGACGTAGGCTGTTTTGAAATATGAATTTTTCAGTAAATGTTAATCTGGGTTTTATAAGACTGAAACTACAAAAGGTAAAGTAAAAGATAGGTTAGAAGAAGGAGTTGTAAATAGTTGTTAGTTAATTATTCTCTGTTATACTTTAAGAAATAAAGTTGTTAATTTTTACTTTAAATAGTTCTTGGCCTCTCGAATTTTCACAGATTACTACACAGGATAAATCCTTTCTGTGTTGCTGGTTTTAAAATAAGCAAGAGGGTTTATCCTGTGTCATAACAACCAACTTCACTAAAGTTACCCCAACCAAATTCCTCCCACATCATATGAACTGTTTTACTAATAACAAGCCAATAAATGATTTATTTAACTGTGAATCTCTTCCTACATCCCATCCTTATAAATTTCCTTTTCTCCTATCTTGCCTTCTTGACCTATTGCAATTGGCTTTGTTCCGTTGAATAATTCAGCTAACATATATTGTATGCTCTTTTTCTATCTCATCTCTATCTTCCTGGAGCATCAACTTCAGTTCCTCTACCTTTTGTGCTTGTTGCAATGCATCTAGCCTTATCTAACTTGACCTACTGAATTTGAAAATCCTACAGATATCTCCCGGTATCATGATGATTTCTATTTCTACATTTGTTATTGACAATACATCATATTCGCACATAATCTTTTGTGTCCTTGTAGCTCACCAAGGTATTCACCAGTGTGTGTCAATTACACACTTACATTCCAAACTATTCATCATAGCCCAGTCCTATGGAAAATGGTACTTGCTTCTCCAGTTCTCTACTAATCTTACTTTTTTTTAGATTCCCTACAGTGTGGAAACAGGTCCACACCAACCCTCCGAAGATTAATCCACCCAGACCCGTTTTCTTCTGATTAATGCACCTAACACTTCCCTGACAATCGACAATGGTTTCATGGTCATCATTCGACTTTTAATTCAAGATTTTTATTGAATTCAAATTTTATCATTTGTCATGGATTTGAACCTAGATATCCAGACATTACCTGGGTCTCCAGATTAAGAGTCTAATGATAATACCATTAGGCCTTCATTTTTCCCTTGTGTAAACTTGAATTCTCTAAATGTCACAGCTTCAAGATAGCTGTTAGGCACCTTTACACTGCAGGTTAAAAAAAAAGGACACTCTTTCTCCAAGCATTGGAAGCCAGGCAAGCCAGTGAAATTCCCATTAAAAAGGAAATAGGACAAAAGCCAATCTATTAACTTGTAAAATCAATATTTTTAAATCACCTGCCTCACTGGCAACATTGGCATTACCATTATCATCCAATTTCACTGCTGCAACCTTCCATCATCTTCTCTTGGGGACTCGATAGTTCGGGGCACAGATAGGCGGTTTTGTGGGAACGAGAGAGACTCACGTTTGGTATGTTGCCTCCCAGGTGCAAGGGTACGTGATGTCTCTGATCGTGTTTTCCAGGTCCTTAAGGGGGAGGGGGAGCAGCCTGAAGTCGTGGTCCATATTGGCACCAATGACATAGGTAGGAGGAGTGCTGAGGATGTTAGACAGGCTTTTAGGGAGCTAGGTTGGAAGCTCAGAGTTAGAACGAACAGAGTTGTTGTCTCTGGTTTGTTACCCGTGCCACGTGATAGAGAGTCGAGGAATAGGGAGAGAGAAGAGTTAAATGCGTGGCTACAGGGATGGTGCAGGAGGGAGGGATTTCGGTACTTGGATAACTGGGGTTCTTTCTGGGGAAGGTGGGACCTCTATAAACAGGATGGTCTGCACCTGAACCTGAGGGGCACCAGTATCCTTGGGGGGAGGTTTGCTAGTGCTCTTGGGGGGGGTTTAAACTAACTCTGCAGGGGCATGGGAACCCAGACTGTAGCTTTAGGGTGCAGGACCTGGAGTGTAGAGAGGTTAGGAATATGGCATCAATCTTAAAGGAGGGTGCCTGTAAACAGAAGAGTGGCTTGAAGTGTGTATACTTTAATGCCAGAAGTATACGAAATGAGGTAGGTGAACTCGCAGCGTGGGTTGGTACCTGGGACTTCGATGTTGTGGCTATTACGGAGACATGGCTAGATCAGGAACAGGATTGGCTGTTGCAGGTTCCAGGGTTTAAATGTTTTAGTAGGGTCAGAGGTGGGGGCAAAAGAGGGGGGGGGTGTGGCTTTGCTTGTCAAAGATAGTATTACAGCGGTGGAAAGGAAGATGGATGAAGATTTGCCATCTGAGGTAGTTTGGGTTGAGGTTAGGAATAGGAGAGGTGAGGTCACCCTGTTAGGAGTCTTTTACAGGCCTCCTAATAGTCCTAGAATCGTTGAAGAAAGGATTGCGAAGATGATTCAGGAGAAGAGTGACAGTAATAGGGTGATTGTTATGGGAGACTTTAACTTTCCTGATATTGATTGGGAAAGCTATAGCTCAAGTTCGTTAGATGGGTCAGTGTTTGTGCAATGTGTGCAGGAGAGTTTCCTGACACAATATGTAGATAAGCCAACAAGAGGTGAGGCCATACTGGATTTGGTTCTCAGTAACGAACCAGGCCAGGTATTAGAACTAGAGGTAGGTGAGCACTTTGGGGACAGTGACCACAATTCGGTGATTTTTACTCTAGTGATGGAGAGGGATAAGTGTGTACTACAGGGCAAGAGTTATAGCTGGGGGCAGGGAAATTATGATGCGTTGAGGCATGACTTAGGATGTGTGGATTGGAAAAGTAGATTCCAAGGCAAGAGCGTAATTGATATGTGGAACTTGTTCAAGGAGCAACTATTGAGTGTCCTTGATAAGTACATACCTATCAGGCAGGGAGGAAAGGGTCGTGTGAGGGAGCCGTGGTTTAATAAGGAGTTGGAATCCCTTGTTAAATGGAAGAGGGCGGCCTTTGTAAAGATGAGGCGTGAAGGTTCAATAGGGGCAATTGAGAGTTATAAGGTAGCCCGGAAGGACCTGAAGAGAGAGCTAAGAGCAGCAAGGAGGGGACATGAAAGGTCCTTAGTTGGTAGGATTAGGGAAAACCCTAAGGCTTTCTATAGGTATGTTAGGAATAAAAGAATGACTAGGGAAGGAATAGGTCCAATCAAGGATAGTAATGGGAAGTTGCGTGTGGAGGCTGAAGAGATTGGGGAGGCGCTGAATGAATACTTTTCGTCAGTATTCACTCAGGAACAGGACATTGTTGTCGATATGAATACTGAGGCACGAATAAGTAGAATGGATGGCTTTGAGATATGTAGAGAAGAGGTGTTGGAAATTCTGGCAAGGGTGAAAATAGATAAGTCCCCTGGGCCTGATGGCATTTATCCTAGGATTCTCTGGGAAGCAAGGGAGGAGATTGCAGAGCCATTGGCCTTGATTTTTGTGTCCTCTTTGTCGACAGGAGTAGTGCCAGAGGACTGGAGGCTAGCAAACGTGGTTCCCTTGTTCAAGAAGGGGAGTAGGGATAATCCTAGTAACTATAGGCCAGTCAGTCTCACTTCTGTTGTGGGCAAAGTCTTAGAGAGAATTGTAAGGGATAGGATTTATGCACATCTGGATAAGAATGATGTGATCAAGGATAGTCAGCATGGTTTTGTGAAGGGCAGGTCGTGCCTCACAAACCTTATTGAATTCTTTGAGAAGGTGACTAAGGAGGTAGATGAGGGGAAAGCGGTAGATGTGGTATATATGGATTTTAGTAAGGCGTTTGATAAGGTCCCCCATGGTAGGCTACTGCAGAAAATACAGAGATATGGCATTGAGGGTGAGTTGGAGGTTTGGATTAGGAATTGGCTGGCTGGAAGAAGACAGAGGGTAGTAGTTGATGGCAAAGGTTCATCTTGGAGTGCTGTCACTAGCGGTGTTCCGCAAGGATCTGTTTTGGGACCATTGCTGTTTGTCATTTTTATAAACGACCTGGAGGAAGGGTTAGAAGGTTGGGTGAGCAAGTTTGCGGATGATACGAAAGTCGGAGGAGTTGTAGACAGTGAGGAAGGATATGGCAGGTTACAGCGGGATATAGAGAAGCTGCAGAGCTGGGCAGAAAGGTGGCAAATGGAGTTCAATGTAGCTAAGTGTGAAGTGATTCACTTTGGTAAGAGTAATAAAAAGATGGATTACTGGGCTAATGGTAGACTACTTGGTAGTGTGGAAGAGCAGAGGGATCTTGGTGTCCATGTACACAGATCTCTGAAAGTTGCCACCCAGGTAAATAGTGCAGTGAAGAAGGCATATGGCGTACTGGCTTTTATTGGTAGAGGAATTGAGTTCCGGAGTCCTGAGGTCATGCTGCAGTTGTATAAGACTCTGGTGTGGCCGCATCTGGAATATTGTGTGCAGTTTTGGTCGCCATACTATAGGAAGGATGTGGAGGCACTGGAACGGGTGCAGAGGAAGTTTACCAGGATGTTGCCTGGTATGGTAGGAAAATCCTATGAGGAAAGGCTGAGGCACTTGGGGTTGTTTTCATTGGAGAAAAGAAGGTTTAGGGGTGATTTGATAGAGGTGTACAAGATGATTAGGGGGTTAGATAGGGTTGACAGTGAGAACCTTTTTCCACGTATGGAGTCAGCTATTACAAGGGGGCATAGCTTTAAATTAAGGGGGGGTAGATATAGGACTGATGTTAGGGGTAGGTTCTTCACTCAGCGAGTCGTAAGTTCATGGAATGCCCTGCCAGTAGCAGTAGTGGACTCTCCCTCTTTATGGGTATTTAAGCAGGCATTGGATAGGTATATGGAGGATAGTGGGTTAGTGTAGGTTAGGTGGGCTTTGATCGGCGCAACATCGAGGGCTGAAGGGCCTGTACTGCGCTGTATTCTTCTATGTTCTATGTTCTAAATACAGAAACCTGTTCATGTATCTTTTTATTCAATGTACATTTCTAATCTGTGTGAATATATGTCACTTTTGTCTCCCCCTCCCTCCCCGTTACATACATATTAAGTAGGTAATAAACATGCCCCTTCTTTCTCTCAAGAAAGCCTGGTTAATTCAGCAACTTTTAAAACATTGCCAAAAAATTGGCAAAAAATGTGCACCGAGACCTTGTTGCGACCAATTGCAAGAGAGGGGCCGAATTAAGATGGAGAGCTGGTTCATTCATCTTCACCTTGAAGTATAATGATTTTGGGATATCCTGCCAAAATCCTAATGAATTATGGATCCTCAACCAGAAACCAATCATAGCATCAACTATTTCCTGTTAGGCTAAAGAAATTGCCAAAACACAACGTAACATTTTCCAATGAATATAGTTTCACTCCTAACTTTGCCACCCTACTTCATTTGGGAAGCTGCTGAGACATGATTTACAATTGGAAGCAGGGTGGTCTCAACATTGTAAACGCATAAAAAAGTAACTGAGTACAGAAGCTAAAAAAAATTCAAGATGGGAAAATCACGCATTTACAATTTGAGAAATGTTCTAGTAAAGATTAGCATAGAAATAGAAGTTTGATAGATATAAGACACCATCACATTGCACTTTCTCTCACACCAGCATCAGTAACTGCAACTGGTTATCATTTCATCTTCAAATAGTCTGTACTGTTGTGTTGAAGGTTATTTTGGAGATGATTCCTCATGTAAAAATGACATCCCTTTCCAAGTACAGTCGGTTCTGATATAATGCAATAGTTCCATTCTCATGCGATCTCGAGTTACAAGAAAATCATGCAGTAGCCACACCACTTAAACTAATGGGAGTGGAATTGCATTATAGCCAATATAGGTAAGGAAAGTTCACGTTCTACAAATATCGGTGTAAATGCTTCAATTGAATGAAACCTAATTCGTGCTGAAGAAACATGCATTAAAGCAGAACAGACTGAATGTACAGGCAATTCCTGGGTTGTAAATGGGCTCTGCTCTCAAGTCTATTTGTACACTAGTCCAAATACCATGCAGGAAGTGTAAAATAGCCGTTCACAAGTACAAGGAAATGTTTGTATGTTGGATATATCCCTGTATGGGATTGTGGTCATAAGTATGAGCTTTTGTAAGTCAGACATTCCAAAATCAGCGACTCCTGAATTTGAAAATATCGTGCAACACTAAATTACTTAAATGTTAACAAATAGAATTTAATTCCTTAATCATTAGTTACCATTATTTATTGTGAATGTTGATTTATACATGTGGAAAGAAGTATATTTAGATAATGAGATAACAATGTGAAGTAGTTCTGATCTGCAGTTAACTGCCTTTTGTTGAGGTGTCAGTTCCCCAGCCACTAAGTGTAAACTAACAGGCAGAAAGAAAGAAGGAGAATAGTTCGTCTGTCCTTTTCCTTGCTTTTCAATGTTGTTAGTTAAGATGCTATCTTGCATGACTGCTGTGAACTGTCTGTTGATAAGCTGGACAATAAGCTAGTATCCTTGAGGGAGAGATATCTATATCGGTCTATTCTGCACAAGTAAAGAACTCTTTCACAGATCAGTGGTTTTTACTACAGCATAATCCCCACCTTCTCAGGCACCAAAACGGGAGTAGAAGCTGCTGCCACTTCCTGATTACAATAGAGCATCCCGGGAGGGGTGGAGGAGGAATGATACAAGTTCTCTCTTATGTTGGGAATTTCCAGAAAATTTGGCAACCAGTCTAGGCTAGACCTGATTTCTTTACACAAGTTGCATTAGCAGAAATCAAACTCACCTACCCACCTAACCTCAGCTGAGATTTCTGTTCTTTTAATCCAACTCATCTCCTTTGCACCAACAGCTTTACAGTAACAATGACTTTATTCAAAAGCCTCTCTCTTTTAGTCTAACTCATGTTTAATAATGAAATTCTTCAACTTTTTTATTAAGCATCAGAATTTTGATTTTGAAAGAAGTATCTCTCTTCTCTTAATCATAAGAATTATTGGCAGCTATCAGAAGTAAATGAAGAAAAGAATCAGAGTTAAAAATCACACAGCACCAGGTTATAGTCCAACAGGTTTATATAGTCATAACGTCATAGGGACGTACAGCACGGAAACAGACCCTTCAGTCCAGCTTGTCCATGCCAACCAGATATCCCAACCCAATCTAGTCCCACCTGCCAGCACCTGGTCCATATCCCTCCAAACCCTTCATATACCCATCCAGATGCCTTTTACATGTTTGCAATTGTACCAGCCTCCACCACGTCCTCTGGCAGCTCATTCCATTTACGTACCACCCTCTGCGTAAAACGGTTGCCTCTTAGGTCTCTTTTATATCTTTCCCCTCTCGCCCCAAACCTATGCCGTCATGCTCAGGACTCGCCCACCCCAGGGAAAAGACTGTCTATTTATCCTATCCATGCCCCTCATGATTTTATAAACCTTCAGCCTCAGACACTCCAGGGAAATCATGCAATTATTGTTGAACATACCCACTTCAGACCTTAAATGGTGGAATTATTTAGAAGCACTAGTTCAGAGCACTGCTTCTTCATCAGGTGGTTGCGCTCTGAAAACTATGCTTTCAAATAAACCTGTTGGACTATAACCTGGTGTTGTGTGATTTTTAACTTTGTACACCCCAGTCCAACACCGGCATCTCCAAATCATGAAAAGAGCCAAGACTGTTCTGTGGCATTATTGACTTATCCTCCTTTGGGGCAGAGGGTAGGGGATTTGGAATGCTGAACTGTGGTCACAAGATAACATAAAATATTAATCTACCTTCTTTTCAATAGCAATATATATAGAAATAACATCAATAATGGAATAACTAAAGTTAGCATTCATTACTCCATATGCAAGAATTTTAAAAATGATCTATGCCATCAGATTCTTGACATCCTTTAAAACTAAACTTGAGAAACAAACAAGAGACTATTTTACACATAATATTGCCTGCCACTTGTAAAATTTATTTATAGGTGGTTTTAATAACTAATTGAATTTTTGGAAATCCAAAACTAAAGTGATTATACTTCAAGAAATATTTGAATATTGATAAAAAAAACAACATATTTTGTCAAAACTCTACACCTTGCACACATCTGGACAATTCGCAAGACGACAATTTATTGTATGAGAAGACAGATTGATTGGCAAGTGGACTCTGGTTGGTGGAAGTGTTGTCATAGCAAATGTCCTAGTTAATGGTGATAGATAGTTTAGGCTTAGTTTAAACTTTATTCCAATGTAGTTGATCCTTTTCATCAAGGTATTGCTCTGAGAAACGAATCAATGAATGGCCTGTCAACTATTTTGATGAATTGAAACAGACTCAGTGTGTACACATTTGGGTTTGCACAAAAAATGGCTTAGTATTAATACGCATATCTTCCAGTACACACAAATGCGCAACAGAGAGCCTAGCTGACAATCCTAAATTGTCAGTATGATTCTTTGTATACTTGCTAATGTCAAGCAACATGTCTGATGTTAGGTATTGTGAGCTTTGCAAGTGGGAACTGGTTGTGTGCAGTCAGTACCCAGCAGCGAAGCAAGGTACTGAATGTACCCAATAAGCCTGTGCTTGAAAAGCATACAATACAGTGTCCAACATTAGGAGTGGTTTCACAATTGGACATCATCTGCAGAATCATCCTGAAATTGTGAAAAGTTAGGCAGGCAATCAATTTAGGATTGTCTCTCAGGTTTGCAGTGTGGTACACGTGTGTGTACAGGTAACTATATATATATTAACACAGAGGACTCTATTCCCTATAGTCAGAAAAAAACATGTACATGCACTACACCTGATCAATTCACCAAAGTAGGTGACAGCTATTTACCTTGAATCATTCTCAGGGTAATGCCTTGACCAATCAGAATCATTTAGTTTGGTTTAAATGTAAACACAGCCTGACAGTTAACTGCTAATTATATTTAACAGATACATTCTCTATTGCAATGGCTCGACCAATTAATCAGCACAATCCTAACAAGTAAACAAGCTGTTTGCCAATGTATGGCCGTGCCACCCATTCCTGTCACCTGTCCTAAAAAACAAACTCAGCTATTGCTACATTCTCTCTCTCTCTCTCTCTCTCTCTCTCTCTCTCTCTCCCCCTCTCTCCCTCCCTCTATCAATCGAAGACCACCATTCTCAAAGTTACAAAGGAAATGCTCATATTATCTTTCAAGGAATTTCAACAAAAGATAGTAATCAGAAGCCAGAGTGGATGTTCTCAGTGAATTGATATCAAACAGCACAACAATAAGTTGGAATTGAACAGGGTTCCTGCTCTTGATGTTGCCCTGTCAGTCTGATGGAATTAATACACAGATCTCAGGCAAGCATGTGTTCTTGACTGTGATATTGCCTTCCAAGTAAGTGGACCCACTAGCATGCACCTTCGTTTGTTCATGAGAACTGGGCACTTTGGGAAGATATTAAAGAACTGCAGGTCTCCAGACTCGGGGGCTTCAGGTAATAGGATGTTCAAAATTATTTTGATGAATCAGTTATTTAGCTTTCTCATGGTTAGTCACACAAGGAACACAGTCCTCACCAAATGTAACATTTGCAGGTTCAAAATTGGCTTTTTCCAGTGTAGTAAGAAAAGGATTTCTTTTACCAAGCACCTTTCATGACTGAGGGTGTTCCAAAGTGTTTCACAGCCAATGAAGTACTTTTGAAGTGTCGTCATGATTGTGATGTAGGAAACACAACAGTCAATTTGCTCAAAGCAAACTCCCACAAATAGCAATGTGCTTGTGACCAGGTAATCTGTTTTATACTGTTAAATTAAGGGATGAATAATGACCAAGGCGCCAGGGATAATTTCTCATTTGCTAATTGTCTTCTTTAAAATTGTCTGATAGGAAGTTTTATGTCTCTATTAGTTCTGCACTAAATTGGGGTCAAATGGAATAGCAAGGAATTTATTGTTACAATTATTCCTTTAATAGGATTTAATGTATTATTAAAATGTTCCTAATTTTTATTCACCTTACACAAATACTAATTAATTATACGATTTGTGCAAATGACAATATTACTATTTTAAGTTTAAAATTAAAGTTCCCAGAAGATCATTAAAGTCCCTGTTGCTCCTAGGTGTACTAGTGGACATCTGAAATCTGTAGCTGAAGGGAAGAACTGGGCCAGAACCATGATTAGGTTTGAGTGAAATAGTTCAGAACATCACAAAGTAACACCAACCACATCCTGTGTTGAGAAATGAGAAAAAGCTGAGGATAAAGTAAAGAGGCTGTTGCTAGGCATTAAGAAGTTTCTAATCAGAGTTAAACCAAACAGATTAACACAAATAAGAGCAGTGGATAAGAGGGAGGTGTTATTATATAATCTTCTGAATCTGGTTTTCACAGGCACCAGACAAAATAAGCCTCTCATTTTTAGAGATTAGAAAATGGCAGTAAGGAGAATTAAGTTCAGAACCATTTCACAAAGGGTGAAATAAAATGGAGGGAGGAAGAAGAAATATTCAACATTTGGAATGTTTTTGGTGTTTGGATCCCATATGTCATTATTTCATTAATGTGAAAAGATAAAAGGGTAACTTTTTTCACAAACTCTTGGGACACAAGAACTGTTCTAAAAGCTACCTTTGCCCTTCACTATTCAAATGAAGAGAATCTACTTCAGGTTATCACCATGTCCATCATTCTTTAATAGAGTTCCCTATATTGTTCTACAAGGTTGAGTTTTGTAAATGAAAATTCCAAGTGGCAATTTTCACCAAGGTAACAGAAAAATTGCTTTGGTTGAATTTTGGCAGCAACTGAGAAAGTCATTTTGGAGCTTTCCCAGATCTGTAGTATTACTGTGATATAGATATTACCACAGTAAAGGTTATAAACGTTGGTATATTTCTAAAGCACTTGTCAGTGCTGCTGGCTGTTAACCTCAGTGGAATGACAAACCGTGTCACACAGAGAGCAATTCATGATGATATTAACACATGACAGGGCAGCCCTAAACAGTTGAGACTCAAATCCTGCTAAGGACGTTACATTGTGTAAAGTGATTAGAGCAATCAGTCAGCACAATCTTGCACACACACAATGTGATGCGAAACAGATGTCAGATTCTAACAGAAGTAGATTTGCAGTCACTTGAGTATCAGCATGCTGTATGATTCAGCTGAAGTATTTTACCAGCTGAGACTTGAAGCATTTCTTACAAGAACTAATCACTGAAAAGCTTGTACTCAGAAGAATCAAAGGCCTGAATTATGCAGGGCAATTAATACACCATCACATTTAATGAGGCTTGAAAAATTGTGGGGTCTCAAAAGGGCATTCCAAAAATTGATTCAAAATTTGAAAAGAGCAGTTGTCATAAAAAACAGTCTAAAATACTGACCTCTTTCCACAATAACTGAAATCTAAGCATTTGAATACACATGGTCATCAGTGTTTTTACTAACAATTTGAAAAAAAAACACTATTATTTGATTGAAATGTATGTGTACAGATTAAACCAAAAGCAACTCTTTGAGCAAGTAAGTCACGCAGTACACATTTTATTTTAATTTATTCTTTTCTAATCAAAGATTTTATTAGGTAAATGTACCTCTAAAATGACATGGACATTCTTGTCTTTTTGACACAGCAGAACTACTTTTGTATTAAAGGCATCACTCGAGGGATTCATCTGCAAGAGCACCCACTTTTCTGTTTACTACATTAGTATAGCAAATAAATTTTTCATTTTACTAGTGTCAAGTGAGACTGATTTTGAAAAAAAATTTGAAAAAAAGCCAACAACTTGCTGAGTTTGTAGCTCCAATACAGGCAAACCCAAGTATGGTGTCTATTCACTTAAAGTTGGCTGATTTCAGGTTGATGGACAGAGGAGTAGTAGAGTTGATCTCACTAAGGAATATAACATCAGGAGACAGGGAAGTGGAAATAGAAATCAATGTTCCTGCTAAATTACTTCCCAGTGATCACTGCTGGAAAATGAACATGTGCAAATCCTGGTTCAAAAGAGGTCAGGTCCAGCAATGAAACACTTCTGCAGTTCAACAGCTCCCCAAAATTTATTGTTGAGGTACACGCATGGACAAATGAGGTTGCAAAGGTCAGGTCGTGCCTGCAGAGTTGTACTCAGCATGAACCAGTGCCTTCAGAAACAGAAGAGGCAAAACTGGAAAGTAAATAATACATTGATGATTCTTTGTTTTAAGAGTTTTTATTCAACATTGATACACATATTGGCAACTGAAAAAAATAAAGAAGTGCCCGAGAGTGGGGCACGTAGTTGGTGAAAGGTTCAGAAAAGGGTGGCAAAAAGGTGGAGATGTCTCGTCTTATTACATTTGCATTCCTGCTGTCAGCCTGAGTCTATTCAGTATGCTGGCCTGGGTCTGCCACTCCCTTTCAGTCAAGGAAACTCTGGGGTAATGTAAAGATGCAGAGACCCAATGAAGTGGGTCCATTACCCTTCCTGATCACAGTGTCTGAGATAGTTGATCACACCCAGCCCAAAGGTCAGGAGAATTGGCGTCATCGTGTTTCATAAAGCACAAATTACTTTTAAAGAGTTAAACCTGTGTGGATTAGCTGCATTTGCTGGGTGCATACTGCACATATCTGTTACTCGTGAGGAAAAGCAAGAACTGATAAGTTCCAGTGTCACTTGAGATTTGTTCTTTTTTGAATCTTTGTGCTCATAGTCCAAGTTAAACAGCATGCTAAAACCTACATAATCTATATTTGACAGCATTTAGCCCCTGGATCATGTTCTTGCCCAATCTTTTGTCCAGAGAAAATAGCTTGAGCCTGAAAAAGTCTCTCTTCACTAATTAGAGCAGTCTGCTTTGCCATTAAGCTATTTTCTAACCAAACCATCTCCATTCATTCAATGTCCTTCTCGAGGTTAGTCTCCTGGAAGGTCATTGTTTTTTACCCCAAAGTGTACAGCAGCACATTTATCTACATTTATTAGATGTATTGAAGTGGGGTTAGCATGGATACCTTGTTCCTGGCGCACTAGTGCTCAAGCAAACATTAGATGCTTTCAAACAAAAAGATATTTTGAAAGCTTTTGAAGGGGCTATTTAAACTTATGTTTGATCTTGATATGATTGTTCAGTTTGCCATAGTTCTGTTGAAATTTTAATATCTGACCTTGGATTTCAGATGCTGATGTCTGAGGACTTATAAGTTATTCAAGATCTCTGTCTTACCAGCGATTGTTGCCTTATCACTGAAGTGTGGGGTTAGTCCTCTGGAAAACAATATTTGATTATTACATGTTGCACTATCCATAGCTTTCTGTTATTGTGAAAAGTTAACAGTGGAATTCTTGCCATTGTTTCATTTACAAAAGATCTCATACTCCAAAAAACAGTACAGAGGAAGAGGGTCACAGGACTCAAAATGTTGCCTGTGTTTTTCCTCTCCGGAGATACTGCCAGACCTGCTTTGGCTTAGATTCATAGTCATAGAGATGTACAGCATGGAAACTGACCCTTCGGTCCAACCCGTCCATGCTGACCAGATATCCCAATCCAATCTAGTCCCATCTGCCAGCACGTGGCCCATATCCCGCCAAATCCTTCCTATTCATATACCCATCCAAATGCCTCTTAAATGTTGCAATTGTACCAGCCTCCACCACATCCTCTGGCAGCTCATTACCTACACGTACCACCCTCTGCGTGAAAATGTTGCCCTTAGGTCTCTTTTATATCTTTCTCCTCTCACCCTAAACCTATGCCCTTTAGTTCTGAACTCCCCGCCCCTAGGGAAAAGACTTTGTCTATTTATCCTATCCATGTCCCTCATAATTTTGTAAACCTTTTATCAGCCCATTGGCCCATCTGGTCCAGATCCTGCTGTAATCTGAGGTAACCCTCTTCGCTGTCCACTACACCTCCAATTTTGGTGTCATCTGCAAACTTACTAACTGTACCTCTTATGCTCGGCTTGTGCAGGAACAGTGGATATTGGAGATACTTAACAGGCCAGACAGCAGCTGTTGAGAATAAATGAGTCATTTACCATTCCAGGTATAAAACCTTGCTTTGGAAGCAAAAGATTACAGAAATAATAGCGCTTAAAGAAGAAACAAATAAAGAAGCTGAATGGAACACACACATGCAAAGCTCACACACACTGTGAAGAGTCAGCAAATGGTTGAAGGTTAGAAGTGATATGTACAGGAAACAAAAAGAGGCACAATGAGAAATAAAGAAAACTTTCATAACACAGAGTGTAAGTAGATACAGAGAACTAGAAGTAGAATGGCAAGTAAGATAAACTGGCAAAGTGGTGAAGGATTTTTTTATGGCTAGTCATAAAGTTATACAGCATGGAAACAGACCCATTAGTCCAACTCATCCAGGCTGACTGGTCTCTAAATTGGTCTCGTCCCAGTTGCCAGCAATCGGCCCATAACCCTCAAAATACTTCCTATTTATATACCCATACAGATATCTTTTAAATGTTGTAAATGTACCCAACACCACCATCTCCTCTGGCAGCTTGGTCCATACACCCAGCACCCTCAGCATGAAAAATTGTCCCTAAGGCCCCTTTTAAATCTTTCCCCTCTCATCTTAAACCTATGCCCTCTAGTTTGGAATTTCTTAACCTGGGAAAAAGACCTTGGCTATTCATCCTATCCATGCCCTTCATGATTTTATAAGGTCACCCCCCAACCTCTGATGCTCCAGGGATAAAAGCTCAAGCCTATTCAGCCTCTCGCTATAGGTGAAACTCTCAAATCCTGGCAACATCCTTGTGAATCTTTTCTGAATTCTTTCAAGTTTAACAACATCTTTCCTATAGCAGGGAGACCAGAATTGAATGCAGTATTTCAGAAGTGGCCTCACCAATGTCCTATAGAGCCACAACATGTCCCAACTCCTATACTCAATGCACTGACTAATAAAGGCAAGTGTACCAAATGTCTTCTTCACTATTCTATTTACCTATGACTCCACTTTCAAAGAACTATGCACTTGCACCCCTAGGTCTCTTTGTGCTGCAACAGCTGCTGTCTGGCCTGTTAAGTATCTCCAATTAAGTATCCCCAGGACCCTACCATTAACTGTCTAAGTCCTGCTTTGGTTTATCTTGCCAAAATGCAACATTTCACATTTATCTATATTAAATTTGATCTGCTTCGCCTCAGCCTATTGGCCCACCTGTATTCTGGAGATAACCTTCTTCACAGTCCACTACACCACCAGTTTGATTTAAAATAATAAGTTGTAATCAGGGGGTACATCCCACTGTGGAAATGCAGTACTTTGACAAGTGTTATGCATCTGTGTGCATGTACAGTGGCGAAAGCTCCCCATCCTTAATACCAATCATTCATTTCCTCTTTCCCAAATCCATCTGCAAATACTGTACTACAAGTGAATTAGTGGCAGACAACCAGTGTCATCCTTTTAACAACATCACTAAACTACTGTTGATGCTTGTAATAATAATTTAAATTGAAAACATTTTATGCACAAATTTGGAGGAAGTAATCCTTTATAATCCAATACATATTTTGCTAACAACCAAACTTTTGTTGAGTTTATCACAAGCTCATTTTTCCTATGGTGAATTAAGCACAGCCTTGACAGCTGTGCCCATGGGTACCTAGTGGTTAATGCATTAAGCCGGAGAGATCAGAAGGTCCCTGATCTAATTATCTGGTATGTCCTGAGTTACACGATCACAGTTAGAGAAGAAATAAGAATGCCACAATTGACAGCTATTGACCTCAAAAAGAAAGCAGGAAAATTCAGCAATATCGCCTTTTTTTTAAAGTTTGCTTCCACACAGGAGATACTAGCAGAGCCACAAATAATGGCCAGAATCACATTTTTGACCCAGCACAAAAAAAGATCTTTAGGTCCAGAATTTCAGCATCACCTCTCTAAATGAGCAATTACCTTCATTCTGTTTCCCCTGCCTTTTGTCTGTAACCCTGCTCATTTTTCCTCTTCAGAAAATAATCTAGTTCACTTTAGGATGCTTCAGCTGAACATTTCTCCACCACACTCAGGCAATGTATTCCAGACCTTACAACCTCTCGCTACATGAAAAACATTTGTCCTGTGCCACTTTCTTTTTAAACCAATTGTGTTAAATGTGGTCCCTCTGATTATTGATCCTATCATGAATGAGAACATTTCACCTTATTTACTGTACCAGCCATTTCAAGGTTTTGAAAACCTCAATCGAATCTCCTCTCAGCTTCCTTTCCTCCAAGGAAAATGATTCAAACTTCTCCAACCTACTTTGATAACTGAAGTTCTCAATCTCTGCACCTATCGTTCTGAAACCTTTCTGCTGTCTTGGCTGGAAGTAAATATTTTTGTCACTGAAATTAGCGATCGGCATGGGTAGCCTACCATTTCTGCACAGTAATGAGGGTGGATCCTATTGTTGTAACTTGTGGGGAAACTTTACCACATGTGACACAGGATACTTGAACAAGTTGTGATGTCAACCAGTTGGAAGTGGCTGCCATGGACTGTCAAGAGCAGTAATGGTGGAGGTGGCTAGAAAGACAGATCAATTACCCACTACTCAAGTAGTTCTGCAGTCCCATACAGGGATTGTGTGGAGTAAGGCTAAAGACTCCTGTGCCATAATCTCTGACCCTGTAACGTCCCGCTCATAGTGGTCATCATATATGTTTTCCAAGTATGTCTGGAGATCGCACAATATGTTTGAATCCAACACCATGAATATTCTCAACTTCCTTACTTCCATTTTCATATCAATCTAACCATACACTACCTGTAATCCAGGCTATGAAAAGTGTGATCAAGCACAGACAATGAGAGCTCAATTTAACCACAAAAGGGGATGTCTGCTCCCTATGAAGCAGATACTCAGGAAAAGCTAGGGACTAACGATTGACATCTATACTCTTATGTCAATTAGTCACATTGTTTCTGTATTGCTAAGTTTCAAGCTCACTCTAGGCCAAAGACTGATCACTCTACATAAGACTGAGCATCTTCCTGAAGGAGCCTTCCCTTCCCTGCCTGCCTGCCTCTCAAGGGGAGGTCTAATTGATTTGACATCAGGTAAGAAGGGAAGACTGTTGCACTGGATGAGGCCTCAGTGCCTGATGGAAGTGGGTGGCATTGGTTGTTGAGGGCAGTCTCATTTGAAGTGCCCAGTGCTGTGACAAATCCAGCACATCTTTACACTGTCCCTAGATGACGAGATTTACTGTGGAGATAAAACATCAAGGAGTAGATCTGTGCTTGCTGTGTGGCAATCTGTTCCAACTATCTCTTCAGTCTGAGGACGACATTCCCACTCACACTATCTGTTGTCTCCCTGATGGTAGCCTCTTTCCTGGCCCTAGGATTCCAATCTTTCACCACAATTGATCCTGCGCAAAGAAAGACAATTGATGATTGTCACTATTAAGACTCCTCAACTCCATGTGGATATATCTATCCCTCTCTGCTTCTGTGAGTCAGTCCTTGAGCTACTTGTCCCTGGTTGATTTGAAGGGATGATCCAGGAGGATGATGAGATCGAATTGCTTGGTAGTCCCAGGAAACCTCTGCTATAGCTGGGTCAGGCTTCTGCTGACTCCAGTAACTTTTGTTAGTAGCTCAAAGATTTGCTGCAGATTTATTTGAAAAGTGGCACCTCTCCCCAGTGTTCCCTGCACAGATGCATTAATGATCCATTGTCCCTTGAGGCCACTGGACACCAAAACTAACTGTGTGTCTTTAATCCTTCTTCAATCACTAGACCATCAGATATCCCAGTCTTCCTCAAACCTGTGCAGATTCCTACTCATCAGAAAATAGTAAATTCGACCAGGAGTACTACTTCTTTTTTCTATAGCATCAAGGGCACACACATTGGATGTCTCTGCCTAGGTTTGGCCCAAAGGTCTGATTTCCTCCAATAATATCTGAGCTTTCACTGATCCCAGAGAAATTTCAACCTCTCTCATTGGACACTGGCAGTTTCAACTCCTACATCATTTGCTCCATCTTGGCCAGATACCTTTCAGTCTCTTCTTGATATCTGTGTTGTGGGAATCCTGTAATCTGTGCTAAAAACATAACATCAGATCTTCCATGTGTTTAAATCTGAAGATCACGAAGCAATAATTCCTTATTCCACTGCCATCAGGTCATTACGAACATGAAAGGAAATTAAAATTAAACGTGGAAGTATTTGCATTGAATGATGCCTGTGGTTTACATTGGGTCAAAAATGTTTTTGTCTGCTTGCTCCTTCTTCTCCTATAAAGACACCCTGTGGTCCAGAGAGGGTTCATTCAACTATTTCAGCCATCCTCCCTCACTGTCGCCACCTGCTGCTGGGTGTCCTGGCACAATTGCTCAAGCTCCCCGACTCATCGCCCTCCTTCAATATCATCACCTTCAGTTGGATGTTCTATCACAATAATCATGTTGCTCGAGTCCCTTTTATGCCATGAGCTGTACCTTGGCCCACAGTTGGGTTGTGTTCTATCAAACATCTTTTGGAAATCCACGTATGCCACATCAACTGCATTGCCCTCATCAATTCTATCTGTTAACTGTTGAAAATGGCAAGTTAGTCGAACATTATTTTCCTGAACGAAATCTCTGCCTACTTTTAATTTTGCCCCAAATTGCCAATGTCTAAAAGTTTCTCCACCACTGAAGTTGACATGTTTGTAGTTGCTGGATGTATCCTTCCACTTTTTTTCCCTCAGAAAGAGGTGCAATGCTTGCAATTCTCCAGTTCTCAGGCCCATTCCCAAGTTCAGGGAAAATTAAAAGCTTATGGATGGTGCATCTGCAATATTCCCTCTTACTTGCCTCAATATCCTCAGATGTGTCTGAGATGGAACTAGTGTGTTTTTCATTTTAAGTACTGACAGGCTATCTAATACTTCCTCCTTATCAATTTTAAACCTATGAAGTGTCTAAAATACCTCCTCTTTTTTCCATGGCCCAGGAACCATTTTCTTCCCTGTTGAAGGCAGATGCAAAGTGTTCAATTAATAACTGAGCTAGAGCCTTGGCCTCCAAGTGTACATTTCCTTTTTGGTCCCAAATTGGTCTTAATTCTCCTCTTACAATCCTTTGACTATTACTATGTCAATAGAAGATTTTGGGAATCACTTATATGTCGGTTGCCATTGCATTTGTGTATTCACTTTTTTTATGTCTTCACACCTCCCCTCTGAACCTTATACATTTGTTTTGGTTTTAAATTCTACCTGATATCTATCGTAAGCATACATTTTATCTTTTATTTTAATTTCTGTCTATTTTTTGAGGTCCAGGGAGTTGTGGGTGTTCTTTTGGCTTGTCCCTTTTAATTTGCCCAGCTGCTTTTTTTTTTCATGGCAGCCCATTGCTCAGTTGTGATTTAACCTGTCAAATATTGATTCTAATTCGTATCCCATTGACATTGCCTTTCATCCAGTGAATCATTTTTACTCTCGGATTTTTTTATCCTTTTCCATCGTCAGCCTAAACCTAAAGGTATCGAGGTCACTTTTGCTTAAATGCTGTCGTAAAATGCTTAAACAGCATGGCCCACCTTATACCCAATAATAAGATCTATCAGTGTCCCCTTTTTTGACAGACTGAAAAGCTACCAGTTGTAAGCTGAATATATTCTTGACCCTCTCTGCTCTTTACAGTCCCAGTCTATATTCAGATAAGTAGAAGCCCCCTTTATAAGAACCTTATTAATTTTGCCACATCTCTAGTTTGCACATTTGTTCTTACTCATCTTTCCCACCAGCTGGTTAGATATAGATTTAGATTTAATTTATACTGTCACTTGAAACAGTGAAAAATGGATAACTTCATCATATTCCAGTGCCATCTTGGACTACAGAATTGAAGAAATGATAAAACACTGAACAAATTAATATGAAACTGATATTACTAAAACTGAAACCACTTCAAATGTGCACCTTTTGCTCTCTGTAGACTTCACCCTTTCTGCTCCTCCAGTTGCCACCCTCCAATATTGTCGCTGGGGTCCTGGCAATGTGCTCCTTTTCTGCTGTCACCGGCACCATCGTTTCCACATCTGCCACCTCTGAGCTGGAGACAGTCACGCTGCACGGGTCCCATACCTCCTCCCACGCTGGACATCGACGGACAGGTCCTGGCTCATCTTCTGATGCACCAGCTGAGATCGAGCGGGGATGGAGATACAGGGGGTCTCGGCCTCCCACACGTGGAGGCCTCAGGGCAACCAAAACAAAATAAAAGCTACTGAGCTGGAAAGACAATGATGAAGCCATGTGGATGTGGCAGAACCTGCTGCATGAACCATGAATAGCTGAGCCCTGTGCTCTAGAGCCAAACACTGCAGACCCTGCTGCTGCCATTTTGCATGTTAATTGTACCTTTTTTTGCCCCTTAACTCTAGCCAAATAGATTCTGCCTTTGACCCCTTTCTTTTCCAGAATTGTAATGCTCCCTTTAATCAGTACTGCGGCCCTCCACTTCTTGCCCTTTCCTATCTCTCCTAAACACCTTGTACGATTTAACATGCAATTTAAATTTGTATTTAATACCTATTCCTGCCTTTCTTTGAAACAGTTCTGTGTTATAATCACATCATCATTTTTCCATGTGGAAATCTGAATCTCACAGCTGTAACTCACCAATGTTATTTTCCAAACTCCGCACATTCACATGTTAAGTTTGATTAAGAATTTATTACTTTTTTCCCTTACTCCGACATCACCTACTAAATTTATCTTCCTTATTCCATTTCTATCTCTCTCTCCCAATATTCTGGTCATCTCGGTATTGCTTTCTGATATTTCCTTTTTGTCTCTATTTCCCTGCCAAATTAATTTTAACCCTTCTGAATAGCAATGGTAAAGTGTCCCAGAAGGAGCATAGCCCTATTTGGGTGCAACCAGTCCCATCTTCCCCAGAGTCAATCCCAACATTCCAGAATCTGAAGTTCTCTCTCCTGCATCATATTTCCATCTATGCATTCAACTAGCCTCCAGTACCTGTCAGAGGTGGGTGACGCTAGAAGTAATATGGAGATTGCTACTTTTGATGTCGGCCCAAAAGAATTTCCTACCCAGCACCATGCAGGGTCCCATCTCTCTTTTTGCTTGCATTATTTGTACAAACACAGACATGACTGCTGGCTGTTCACCCTCCATACTGAGTTGCTGCTCAGTGATGTCCTTAACCTTGACATCTGGGAGGGAACATGCAATATCAGAACAAATTACTGCAGATGCTGGAAACAACAAGTGCTGGAAATTACAATGGGTCAGGCAGCATCCATGGAGAGAGAACAAGCTAATGTTTCGAGTTAGCTGATTCTTCATCAGAGCTCTACTACTCTGCTACTCAATTCTTGATACATTTTACTAATAGTAGCAAATCTTAAAGTAAAGGTATAAGTCACTAGCTATTTACTTTTTACTTCTGATTCTTACTTAACTTTTCTGATACTTTTTAACCTATGCCAATTGTTTTGACTGGACATCTCCCTAATGGAACAAATTTCTCTTATTCTATAGTTCACACTCTTTGGCTGTACTTAGTGATGAGATGCTGTCCTCGTGCTGTTTTGATATTGGTTGACCTTCTGAAAGCACTGCAATGTTCTGATAATGGTGCACAGTAGGTAAAATTAGGATTTTGATTCAATTACATTTAATAATATTGTTCTGTGCCCAAGTCAGGATGGTGAGTGGTTTAAAGGGGATTCTGGTACTTTTCTGTCAAAGCCTGGATAATATTCTTGTCCCACCATGGGCTGCCATAGGTATGGACTACAAACAGCAAACTCTCAATGTTATGACAGAAGGAAGGTTAGTCATGAACAAAATATGATGGCTAGGCCAACAACTTTGCCTTGAGAATTGCATAAAACTATGATGACTAGCTTTCAACACAACCGACTGCCTTAGTGGCAGGAATGAGCTGAGACACTGGTGCCTTTTCTTTTTGACTGTAGTGATATCAATTTTGTGAAAGCTCCTTGGTACCTTATATTTGAATGCAACTTTAATGTCAGTGACAACTACCCTTACCTCTCTCTTTCAGCACCAAGTCTGGTAATAGTGAGGCAAAGGGATTGAGTTGCTCTGGATTAAATTTGAATGGAGTGTAAGTGAGAAAGTAATTGATCAATAGGTGCTGGTTGGTGAAAACTCTTTCTTCATTTTATGATAGAGGTTGCTGACCAGATTAGAGTCATCCTATTTTATATGAATTTGGCCTATTTGGACAATGTTTCAAAATACCAGAATGTCATTGGTAAGCTAGAGCAGGTCGGCTCGGAAGCTTATCCTTCAGGATTACTGTTGGGAAGTTGTCCTGTACACTTAGCTACTTTATCCTTCTAGGATGGTGTGAAGCTCAGATGATCAATATAGCACTTTTCTTTCATCTCTCATAGTTTCCTGCTGATTTTCATCAAGACTGAGCAGGAGAATGCATGGAGGCATCTCTGTTTTTATTCCTGTTAAGTGCTTAGTTAGCTTGAGCACTCTTATTTGTGTGCAATAGGCCTACAGAGCTTTGCTTTGTTTGATGGACTTGTAAACTGTGAGTCACTGGATGCAAATATTACTCACTCTCTGGTTACATCAAACTCAAAGAATCCCTGCAGTATGGAAAAAGCTATTTGGCCCATCAAGTTTGCACCAACCCTCCAAAGAGTGTTCCACCCAGCTAATCCCACAGCTAACCCACCGAACCTACATATTGATTGACATCATGGGCAATTTAGCACAGCCAATCCACCTAACTTGCACACCTTTGTACTTTGGGAGGAAACCAGACCACCTGACAGAAACTCAAACAGACACTGGGAAAACGTGCAAACTCCACACACACAGCCGCCTGAGGCTGGAACCGAACTCAAGTCCCCGGTGCTGTGAGGCAGCAGTGCTAACCACTGAGCCACTGTACTGTCATAGCCACCATGCCACCTGTAGCCCCTATTCATCTGAGATGGTGCATAGTATGAATGAGTTCTATGATGATGCAGTCTCAGAAGAATGAGCTCCTTTGTGCGTTTGTCACCCACATGATCCATTGACTTCTGCTCTGTACAGGAAAGGCTGGTAGAGAGGAAAGATGCACATTTCTACTGGGAGGGTGGGAATGTTACAACATGGTATTATGAAAGTGATCTGATTTCACGCACTGCTGTATTCAAGATGTTGTACGATGTGAGTTGTTGATATTTAATGATATCACATATCACAGTAGTCAGAGGCACCAAAATGTCACCAATCTATATCTACACTTGCAGTTGTGGAATGCAGAAGAGGAAGCAATGTGTAGAGGACACCTTCAATTTTCTCTTTGTTTTGTAGTCATAGAAGTAGGTGTAGGCCATTTGGCCCATCGAGCCTGCTCCTCTATTCATTAAGATCATGGCTGATCTATCCATCGTCTCAGCTCCTCCTACCTGCATTATCCCCATAACCATGCAAAACTCCATCCAACTGTGTCTTGAAAGTATTTAATGAAGCTGCTTCCAACTGCTTCCTTGGACAGAGAATTCCATAGACTCACTACTCTCTGGGAAAAGCAGTTCCTCCTCATCTCTGTCCTCAGTCTTTTCCCCCAATCTTAATGCCATGTCCCCTAGTCCCAGTCTCACTCACCAGTGGAAACAATTTGCCTGCCTCAATCTTATCCATCCTTGTCATAATTTTATATATTTCTATAACATCTCGCCAATCTTCTAAATTCGAGCAAGTACAGTCCCAGATGGCTCACCCTCTCCTGATAGGGTAACCTCTCATCTCCAGAATCAACCTGGTGAACCTCCTCTGCTCTACCTCCAAAGCCAGCATATCCTTCCTCAAGTAAGGAGACCAGAACTTCACACAATACTCCAGGTGCAGCCTCAAGAACACCTTATACAACTGCAGCAGAACCTCCCTGCTCTTAAACTCAATCCCTCTAGCAATGAAAGCCAATATTCCATTTGCCTTCCTGAGTATTTGTTGTACCTGCAACTCAAATTTCAGTGATTCACGTGCAAGCACTCCTCAGTCCTCTGCACAACAGCATACTGCAATCTTTCACCATTTAAATAATACTCTGACCTACTATCTTTACTTCCAAAGTGGATAACCTCACGTTTACCAACATTTTACTCCATCTGCCAGACCCTTCCCCACTCAGTTAACCGATCTAAATCTGTCTGCAGGCCCTCCACATCCTCTGCAAAGTTTGCCTCTCCACTCGATTTAGTATCGCCAGCAAACTTGGTTAAGCAATTACACTCCATCTCCTCCTCTAAACCATTGATAGCTATCCTGAACAGTTGCGGGCCCAATGCCGATCCCTGTGGCACCCCACTCACCACTAGCTTCCAGCCAGAGAAACACCCATTTATCCCAACTCTCTGCTTTCTATTGGTTAACCAGTCCTCTATCCACGCTAGTACATTCCACACAACTCCATGTATTCTTATCTTATGGATGAGCCTTTTATGCAGCACCTTATTGAAAGCCTTCTGGAAATACAAGCATACAACATCCACCTGTTCCCCTCCATCCACCGCACTTGATACATTATCAAAGAATTCCAGTAAGTTTGCCCTTGTGTTCTACCTCAGACTGAAGAAGGCACATACTGGACTTGAACCATTAACTCTGCTTCTCTCTTCACAGATGCAGCCAAACTTATTATGTTTCTCCAGCTTTTTCTAGTTGTACAAGGTTTTATCCCTTTATTAGAACAACACAGCACAGGGACAGGCCTTTCGGCCTCCAACTATTGCTGGGAAAGAGTTTCTCCTACTTATCAAAGCAATGAGCAGCTGTTGAAGTGACTACTTCAAACCCATTAAATTTCTTGCCCTTACTTCACTTCAACAACAAATTCCAACTTGGAACTGGCTTTTTAAGTGCTTGGAGTGAGATTTAGCTATTCAGATATGCTGGCAATTATGAGGTGATCTCACTGACGTTACAAAAAATGATATGCTGAGACTACGCCTGGGATTTCCACTCAATATCACATCTTCCCAATCCAACTGTTGCCTCTACTCTGAATAATCCTCAGTTACCCAGGCTGCAATGTCAATAAGGCATAAACTGACTGTGCAACATTTAAAGATTGCCTTGGGTAACTGGAAATGATTTCGTCAAAACTATTTAATGTTTTGTAAAGCAGGATTTAATTTCAGTAGGGCATAATTCCATTCATGTCTGTGGTTATGGCATGGAGATTTTCAGCTAATACTTTAAAGTAAAAAAATTAATCCAATAATTTAATGCGAAAGTAAACAAAATAATAAGATGCTAAGGTATAAACCAGCAAGAATTAATTAGTATTTTATTATTTGCCAATCCTAACTGTTGTGACATGTCGACTTAATGTGTGTTCCTGGTGAATAGAGTCTTTTTGAAAAGAAACAGAATTCCGATTTGGATCACTACCATTTTGCTATTCTGCACAGATGGCGAGGCAGCAGATTCAATGTTACAGCCTGACACAATATATTATACTTTCAAACAAAATAATAGCTGGATAAGTCATTTGGGTATCAGAAAGTTGCTGAGAAGTTTTCTGTCCCAAGGTTGATCATATATCATTGAGGTATGTGGAGTGATAGATTGCCAGTCTCTCGAGCTGATGATGACATGTTCAGTCAAGGTGGTGGAAAGGGCGTCAGCATCCCAACATTGCATTAAGATTACCCTTCCTAAACATTTGCTAACCCAGGTACATGCATCTTTGCAGATATTGGGTGAGAACAACAATATCTGGTCCAGACTGAGGTACTGCAGTGGACAACTTTCTTTCATTAGAAATGATCAATTTGCTAAACTACATGCTCAATGTCTATTAAATTCTATCCAAAATAAGTTTCATTTTCAAGCAAGGGTCTTTTTTTTAACTATCTAATATCTGGTTAAAAGTGGTGCTGGCTGAGATGGAGGGTTCCTTTGCTTTGTACTCTTGGTCTGGGAAGAAGCATTCCAATCAATAGACTGGGAAGGTTAAAAAGGTCAACCTCCTGAACACAACAAGAACTGAATACCAACACTTATTGGCACAGAAGTTCCAATCAGGACCAGAACCCTGTTTCTGACTCTGATCAGATTAAAACAATACCCATATACTTTTCAATTAGTACTGTCTTGGAGTTCCTACCCAGGAACCTCATGTTAGACACCATTGGGGATCTGTCCAGGAATCCTTATATGGTTCAACAGGGAGAATTGATATAGAAACCATCTTTTCTGCAGCAGTAAATGTGCTATATTCTGAAGTTTAAATATTCTGCAGCACAGCTTGTCATTTACACAGCTATTGTGAAAGGATAATTCTGTAATTTAAGTGTGGAGGTGGATAGGATAGAAGGTGTATGGACCCCAGGGTAAAAGGTGGGGAATTGTGGTGGTTGGAAGTTATATAAAGTAGTTATGTAAAGTAAAGGCCGATAAGGATCAACTCAATCTTTGGAATATTTCTGCCCACTGATGTGCGAGTCTCTGGGAGGAGCTAGTCAGTTTTCTTTTTGGCTGGTAGTCAGGTCTACTATCTGCATCCAATAGCATAGACCTAGTCACTATCTCGAGCAGATAACATTGTCTTTTATAGGCTGCTAAATATAGATGCCAGGTCTTAGCTAATGCAACCTATTATCTTAACTGAAGACATATTAGTAGTTAAGCCTTCACCACTTGATATTAGCAAACCCTGTAGAATGGTAATACAAGAATGTTTGGTGGTAGCATGCACACCCAAAGAAAACCTATCATAACCACTTGGGGCAGATGCAGATATCTCTTAAAATGCTCAGTGGCAAATGTGTGAGGGTTTGGGTGCCAGGTGGGTAAGGAGGCAGGGTACCAGTAAGTGGATGACTGTTTACAGTTTGAATTGGGAAGGATATTTGGGGCAGTGTTGGTGGTTTGCGCCTATTCCATAGGTGGAGGGAGCAGAGTATCAGATCTGGTTGGGTGTCAGGTTCAACAGCGGCAGGTTGGAGAGGGGTGTGGGAGTGGGGGCTAGTGGTAGAGGAGGATTGATGAATGGGCCTGTCCAGTCAGGAAGTCAGGTCAGGGTCAGAGGGGTAGTCAGGTGGGGATTGCAGTTGTAGAGTGGTCATTAGTGAGGCAGGGATTCAGTTTAATGGCTACCCAGATATTTGTGTTTCATGCTTCAGAAACAACTCTCTGGCTATCAGGTTATCTTGGCCATAATTTCCAGATTAGTTTCCTCTGTATTGCTGATGCCAGATCATTATTTGCTTTACATCTATGTATGAAAGAACAGTGACTCTCCAGATCAAACAATTAGCAGGTGATGGAAGTCTTGTACAACAATGTAATTACTTTGTCAGCCTTTAATGTGGTACAGATTATACTTGAACAGTGAGATAAGGTGCAAACAGTAAACTAATATAAACTTACAAGCTCTTGGCAATTGATGAACAAACAAATAGAAGTATAATCTACACCTTGTGACAGAAAGTGGTTTCACGGAAATCTCAATCTAATTAATGTTGTAGGTTCAAAGACAATTTTATTTATTTGTGACAGTGAATTACAATTTTGTCATGCTGTCTGGTTAGTACGCTGCTGCCTCACATTGAACTAAATGAAACATTGATTTAATGTTCATTTAGCTTCATATATGCTGGAGTCTAGACCATCCCTGCTAGATAACTGCATTCAATTAATTCAGGCTTCTTGATTCTCCTTGCCCTCCTTGATGATTGTGATTTTAGCTTCAAAGAATCTAAGCTCTGAAAATCCCTCTCTCAACACCTCTGCCTCAGTTTGCTCCTTTAAGATGCTCCTTAATGCCTATACTTGATCAAGCTTTTGCTGGTCTACCTGAACATTAGTTAACATGGTGCACCGTCAAATTTCCTTTATAATGTTGCCATGAAGATCCCTCGCATATTTGATGATATTAAAAGTGATAGTTAAATTAACAGTAATGAGATCATAAGATATCGGATGAGGAGCAGGCGATTCAGTCCATTGAGTCTGTTCCACCATTCATTGAGATCATGGCTGGTCTGATAATTATCAAGTCTGGAGAGGCATGCCCCATGTGATATTATTGCTTGACCTATTCATGTCCTGGGGACTTGGGTTTGAATCCTGCCATGGCGGTGAAGAAGTTTGAATTTAATTAAAAGGAAATAATCGGAATTAAGATTTTAATGATGACTATGAATCCATTGTCAATTGTCAGAAGAACCTATCTGGTTTGCTAAGGTCATTCAGGGGAGGAAATCTGCCATCCTTAATTGGTCTGATCTACATATGACTCCAAACCCAGAGCAATGCAGTTGACTCTTAACTGCCCTCTAGGTAATTAGGGATGAGCAATAAATGCTGGCCTAGGCAGTGATGCCCAGATCCCATGAATGAACATAAAAATCTCCATTTTTCTGCCTTATTCCCATAGCTTTGGATTCCCTTTCCGATTAAAAATCTGTGCATCTCAGTTCTGAATATATTTTATGACCCAGTCTTGACAGATCTCTGCAGTAAAAAATGTCTTCATTGACTACCCTTTGAGTGAGTAAGTTTATCTTCATCTTTGTCTTAAATAGGCAACCCCTCACTCAGATTGGGTGGTCTGGGCCTAGATTATTCCACAAGAGAAAACAACCTCTTTGTATCTGCTCTGTCAAACCCCAGAACATGTTTCGATATTGTTGCTTTCGTGATAACTTTCCAGAAATATCCTTTTCTGCTTTTAATGATAAATTAGGTTAGTAGGACAGTCAGCTCCTAGTTAAGAATGTAATATTTAGTTAGAAGGTTGTGGGGGTAAGTCCCTGCTGGAATGGAAGTCTGCCATTCCTCACTGGTCACAGCAACAAAGCTGATTTTGTAGTATCTTATCTCAAGTACTAGTAGAATCAAACTTACCCTGAGACAGTGTTCATTTTCCATTCAGACAATTCAACGCTGTACAGAGATGTGGTGTATGGTTAGAGATGTCAAAATATTCATCCCTCTACCTGGTATAGTTCTAACAGATATCATGACACCATCATAAGATCTTGTGAGTTGTCCTGACATTCTAACCAACATTACTTTCTCAAACAGCACCACTAAAATAAATATGAATGAGATATTCTGCTCATTGCTATTAGTAAAATTGTGCATTTGCCAGACTAGTTGCTTACATACTTTTGAAACAAATGATTATATTAAACATAATTTTGGATATTTGAGACAGAGGGGGAAAGGCTAAATAGGCTGGGATTATTTTCCCTGGAGCATTGGAGATTGAGGGGTGACCTTATAGAAGTTTATAAAATCATGAGGGGCATGGATAGGGTAAATAGTCAAGGTCTTTTCTATGGGGTGGAGGAGTCTGGAACTAGAAGGCGTAGGTTTAAAGTGAGAGGGGCAAGATTTAAGAATGGCCTGAGGGGCAAATTGTTCATGGATTGGGTGGTGTGTGTATGGAATAACCTGCCAGAGGAAGTAATAGAGGTGGGTACAATTGCAACATTTAAAAAGCATCTGGGATGGGTGTATGAATGAGAAGGGTTCAGAGGGAAATAGACCAAATGCTGGCAAATGGGACTAGATTAATTAGGGTATCTGGTTGACATGGACGAGTCGGACTGCAGGATCTGTTTCCCTGCTGTGCATCTCTATGACTCTATAATAGTGCACCATATAAAGACAGATATAATTCAAAGTGATTTGCAAAGAGGAAGTAGAAAACAAAAACTCGAGTTAACATTGTTTTGCAAATGATGTTCACATGGCTCTGTGGTAAGATTACTGAATAAAATATCAATTTAATAAAACTACAGTACAATCACCTAACCAGATCAGAGTCAGAATATTCTGTAAAATGTCCCTTACTATCAAAACCTTTCTTTCATCTGGAAGTTGGAAGGACAAGAATGTGATGGAACTTTCAACGCTTCACGGGTGCAGCTTCACAGGATAAAAAGAAAGTGGATTCATTCATTCAAAATAGATAATCAGTTGATATTTTCACACTTCCCCAGCCACTAACCCTGCACCCCTACCCCCTCTCCCAAAACCTATCTTAATACTGCCACTCCAGCATTTCTGGATGCAGTAGGTTCATTCTGCAGAATGTATTGCAGCAATTCACTACACTAATTGGATGGCATTTCCTAGTTAATATAACTTCTGTCACCAAAGCAAGAAGAACAGGAATGTTGTCATTTTCATGGATCTCAATGTTGTGGACATATATTGCTGTTCCTTCATTGCTACTTGGTAAATAACTTGGAATTTCTCAGCCAACAATATTACTGTCCAGCAGCAATTCAAGACAACAGTCACTTCCACTTTCAAAGGCAACTAGAAATCTATATTTTTCAGAATTAATGCATTGAAATTAATGCATTTAAAACTCCATTGTTTAAACAAAAGAAAAAAATTGTTGGTGAGGTATCTTGTAAGTAACAGTTCTAAAAAGACTGACATCAAAATTGAAGTGTATCAATCAAAAAATTCTGCATTGTTCCCAAACAGATAGAATTTCCTAATCTCACATTCACAGTAAGTTTCTGAAGGCACCCTTTTGTTTTGTTTAGTGTTTCACGTTTCATTTAAACAGATTACAAATATAAGCTTCTATATAAAAATATAATATATAAAGGTAAGGGGTAAGTCCACAGATCCCTCAAGTACAAACCACGGCAAGCAGACCAAACACAGCCAGAAACCCTAACCACCTTACCATACATCAAAGAAGTTTCAGAAATGACAGCCAGACTACTGAGACCCCTCGGAATCCTGGTAGCACACAAACCCACCAACACTCTCAAACAAAAACTAACAAATTTAAAAGACCCAGTACAACCCATGGACAAAACCAATGTCATCTACAAGATTCTATGCAAGGACTGCCACAAACACTATGTAGGACAAACAGGAAGAAAGTTAGCCACCAGGATACATGAACACCAGCTAGCCACAAAAATACACGACCCTCTCTCACTCGTAGCCCTACACACGGAGGAAAAAAAACCATCATTTCAACAGGGACAACACATCTGTCCTGGGACAGGCTAAGCAAAGACATGCCAGAGAATTCCTAGAGGCCTGGCACTTCAACCACAATGCTATAAACAAACACATAAATCTAGATACCATCTATCAACACCTCAGAAAATGAATAGGAAATGACATCACCACAAACCCCAGGAACCCCATCCAGGACAAACATATAAATAGAAAGCAGGGGACAACAGCTTCGCTTCACTTGGAGGTCGCCAACGATGATGTTACCTAGCCAGGTAATGAAATGTCTGGATATCAAACCTACAGCTCAGCGAGCAAACCTATACTCTAAAGGTAAGGGGTATCATTAAGAAGAGCATTTTGGGTACTAGCTTTCTTTTCCATAAGAGTTGTTTGAATTGTGCATATCTGAATGAGAAAATCCACTCGCTTTTAATTAATATTCTCCTACTCTTTTGTCTTTAATATCAACAAGATTAGCACTACAAAAGAAATGTTTTCGCAGGCCCCAGCCATCCTTCGCTGCTTTGATTAATGGAGAATAGCACTGATCACTTGAGCAACAATTAAAAATGGGTTCTATTATATTTAGGCAAAACTTTCAATAACCACATTCAATTCTATTCATGAGTTGATAAAACTAAAGTGAGTGGCATCAGTATAACTCTGTTAAATGCAACACAAATAGTTCATTCAAATCTTGAGGTCATGGAGAATCTGGAAAGATTTTTAGCACCCTGGTTTGTACAATAAAATTTAAAAATTGTACCATTTGTTAGGAGTGTGATACTGGAGAAAGCTAGAAACCTGTATCAGGACTTGAAAAAGAAGTCAAATGATCTTGACATGAAACCTTTCTATGTCAGTCGTGCATAGTTTGAGCACTTTAAGAACAGTACAATTCTAAAAATGACTGCTGAAGCAGTATAAGGAGATGCTGAAGCTGCAGAAGCGTTTTCCACATTGCTGCAGGAAGTGTTTAAAGAATTGGCTTTTTGGGTGGATGAGACAGGACTGCATCAGACTTACATTGCTGCTGGGGAGAAGACTGCACTGGGATATAAGGTGGCTAAAGATCACCACACTTTGCTGGCAGATGGATATGCTAGGAGACTGCAAATTAAGGCCAGCAATGGCATACAACTCAGAAAGCCTGAGGCTTTAAAGGAATATTTAAACACCCATTTTCCTGTGAAATAGCATTCTGTCAAATTGGCCTAGATGACCGCTTTTGTTGATTGGTTAATGGATATTCATTCTATTCCTGATGAAGGGCTTTTGCCCAAAACATCAATTTTCCTGCTCCTCGGATGCTGCCTGACCTGCTGCGCTTTTCCAGCATCACTCTGGTTTCCAGCATCTGCAGTCCTCACTTTTGGCCAGGATATTCATTCTATGCCAAGAGCTTATTGTGCCCAACAAAATCTGGATTCCAAAGTTGTTCTTCTACTGGAACATCTTCCAACTCATCTGCAGCTCTAGAAGTTAAAGCTTAAGGATCATGAGATGATTCTTCTGCTGTTTTGAAGCTGGTGGGTTGCATGTCCTTGGACTTATCCAGCCTTACCTCAGTCACTGACTTATTTTTCTCGTATAAGGCAAGAAAGATTTAAAACATCCTTGTTGGATATCTTCACGTGCAGTTTGGTTTTTCATTTTAACTTTGTTTGTATTGTGCACGTACTTGAAAATCTGGGAACATAACCCAAACATTGACATAGGTTCCTATGGGAATACATGTTTCAAAAATTTAATTTCACTTCAAACAGTACTCCAAAATGGCATCAAGTACACCCATACACACTTCAGATCCCTGCCATATGATGTCATATTTTCATGTACCTTTTTCCTCAATAACAACGCTAGGGCCTGTATAATTATCAGTGCTAGAGGATGGACCACTGGTGAGTCTAAACAGCCTAGGCCCTTGTCTTACTTAGCAAGGTAGTTTAATGCTTGATAACAGTAGTTTACATTACTAATCAGATAACTTCAGTAGGACTTGCGGGAGTCTGTACAAAATGCCTTTGCTTCATTCATGATTTTTGCAGAACTCAGTTGCCTCCACCCAAAGATTGTGCAACATTGTCAAATTGGGTTGAACTTAATTTAACATGAAGATTGACTCATTCAGAAATGTTAGCTTACACAAAGTACAAGGCCATGTCTTGTTGTCAGTGTTAGCAAGGTGACAGAAAGCTTACACTGCACTAGTCTTTCTGCTGGAAGTATGTAAAGAAGAGACAGATTGTGACCTCATTCAGTGTACTTCACTGATTTTGGTCCTATTTTCAGAAAACACCATTTCCCAACTTCATGCTATTTACATTCAGCAGAAAGATGCATCTCTCACAATGCTGTTTAATGGGATCAACAACTATTGTCAGGTTAATTGTTGATTGATTCTTTTTCCCTGGACTAGTGAGTTAGCACAATCACTAGTGAGTTTGTACTGCTGCTTAAAAATTTCTCCTGTCTCCGGGAATGCAATATGGATATGCTTGCTCACTGCACTATCTGAGCTGCTACTCAAAGTAGATGATACTATTATCTTCCTGTTAAGTGTAGGACACTGCAGGGCTACTTAGTCTACTATGGTAGAGGGAAACACTTCCTGGTCTAACTAGAAGAACCTTGTTGGTAACAAGATGGAGTTTGATGACAACAACTAGTTATAGTTTACATTATTTTAGGTTTTATTATCATGTGTACTCAAGTGCAGGAGTACAGTGAAAAGTATGCAATGTCACCATTCCTGGTGCCATTTTAGGTACAAAGGTACCTAGATACAAAAATAGAAAAATAAAGAAATCAGTTAAAATGTTCATCACTACTGTACTAAAGAGAACTAAGTCGAAAAATAAAAAAAAAGTTAGAAGTTAAATGTTATTGTCCTTTCTGAGGGTGTGTACACTCTTCCCCCTCAAAATCTGCAATGTCTGATAATGATACACATTGTTACAGAACTTTGAAGAGACCCAGATGTCTGGTCTCACTCCTTCAAGATCCCAAGCTGTATACCCACAAGTCCACATGATAGCATAATAGTTGGAAGTGCTTACTGCACTCCTTAGCATGAACCCTTTTGAACCCATGTACAAGATTGTGCTCAAGGAATGGATCCTGTAATAGTTATGTTGCTAGACTAGTAATCTGGGGAACATGAGAACTTGCGTTCATATCCTAGGTGAAAATGTGGGTTTGAGTTTGTGTGCAAATATTCCATCAGGTATATTGTATAAGTTCTGATGTGTTCATGTGCATGTCATTTTAGCTCCACCCATTGTACTGCTGTCACTTACAGTCTATGGGGAGAGCCAAGGCATTCTATTTGAGATTTGACAGGGACCAGGTGTACCTCTGACAGGTCCAGAAGGTCCTAGTAATTGCACTGAAACAAATGAAGTTGTGCTTGTTGTTATCATACAAAAAGCTTTCTTCTTATCTAACAACCAAACCTCAGCTAAAGTTACTCTATGGTAGTGTATCTTCTACCACTTCTTTTTCCTAAAACTATAATTTATTCATAAAATTTTCAAAGATAAATTACAAAATACTTCAACTGAATACTGTAATACAGAATGTACAAAATTCAACTTCTCTTCAACAGCACATTCTAATCAATGCACTTATCATAGTCTTAATATTTACAAAATACATTCCATGGAAGTATACAGAATAAGGGCAAAACGTTTTGATTTGGAAATAACAGAAAGTGCATACATATTAAAAAAAATCCTCTATACACCATTTCCACTCTGAGCTGCCTCCATACAATTTTAATACTCTTGATTGACGAGGTACATCCTTTGTAAGGCACACCGCTTGATTGTTCTTTCAGTGGATAATGGCTGGAAAGCCTTAGGTAATGACCTTTTCCCTGTGGCTGCCTGCAGTGGCTACATCAAGAATCCCCAAGCACATAATCCTGGAACTTGGTCAGTCTCCAACAATTGGATGAGGTCAAATTTGAGCACTCGAAGATCAGCATGATTTATGTAAACTAAGGATGTCCTTCATGGAGTTGATGGTAATAGAGTCACAGAGTCATACAACACAGAAACAGACACTTCGGCCCAGGCTGACCAGATATCCTAAATTAATCTAGTCCCACTTACTAGCATTTGGCCTATATCCCTTTAAAGCCTTCTTGTTCATGCTTGCATCCAGATGCCTTTCAAATGTTGTAATAATACAAACCTCCACCACCTCCTCTGGCAGCTCACTCCATACACACACCACCCTCTGCATGAGAACATTACCCCTTAGGTCCCTTTTAAACTTTTCCCCTCTCAACTTAATCCTATGCCCTCTTGTTTTGGACTTCTCTAAAAGGGGAAAAAACCTTAGCTATTCATCTTATCAATCCCTTGATGATTTTATAAACCTCTATAAAGGTCACCCCTTACCCTTCATTGCTCTGGGATAAAAACCCAGCCTGTTCAACCTTTCCCTATAGCTTCAATCCTCTAATCTAGAAAATATCCTTGTAAATCTTTTTTGCACCATTTCAAGTTTAACAACATCTTTCCTATTGCAAAGTTAAAAATTACACAACACCAGGTTATAGTCCAATTGGTTCATTTGGAAGCATTGGCTTTTAGAGCGCTGCTCCTGCATCAGGTAGCTATGAAAAAAGATCATAAGACATAGAATTTATAGCAAAAGATTACAGTGTCATGCAACTGAAATGATATATTGAACAATATATTGTTTCAGTTGCATGACACTAAACATTTTGCTATAAATTCTGTGTTTTATGATCCTCTTCCATAGCTCCCTGATGAAGAAGCAATGCTCCAAGGCTTCCAAATACCTGGTGTTCTGTGATTTTAAACTTTGTCCACCCTAGTCCAACACCTACACCTCCACATCATGGCTTTCTTGTGGCAGGAGGACCAGAATTGAATCCAGTATTCTTAAAGTAGCGTCATTGATGTCTGGTGCAACCACAACATGTTGTCCCAACTCCTATAATCATTGCACTGACTGATGAAGGCAAGTGTACCAAACATCTTCTTCACCATCCTGTCTGCCTGTGACACTACTTTCAAGGAACTATGCTCCTGCAACCCTAGGTCTCTTTGTTCGGCAACAGTCCCCAGGACCCTACCATTAACTAAGGGTCCAGCCTTAGTTTGGCTTACCAAAATGCAACACCTCACTTTTATCTAAATTAAACTCCACCTGTCACTCCTCAGCCCATTGGCCTATCTGATGGAGGTTTTCCAACCATAATTGGTGTTTGTCTCAGCTTGTATCCATGGGGAAAGTCCACAGAACACAGGGTCTTGTGTTACAGTACAGGTTAGCACAAATTTTGACAAAAACCAATACATCTCTCTTTAGACCTTCCTTTAAAAGGCACATTCCACAAGAAGGTGAACTCTTATCCACCACAATCACATCAAGGAAAGTGTTAGCACTGCTGCCTCACAGCGCCAGAGACCTGGGTTCAATTCCCACCTCAGGTGACTGACTGTGTGGAGTTTGCACATTCTCTCCATGTCTGTGTGGGTTTCCTCCGGGTGCTCCAGTTTCCTCCCACAGTCCGAAAATGTGCAGGTTAGGTGAATTGGCCACGCTAAATTGCCTGTAGTGTTAGGTGTAGGGGAGTGGGTCTGGGTGGGTGTGCTTCGGCGGGTCAGTGTGGACTTGTTGGGCCAAAGGGCCTGTTTCCACACTGTAAGTAATCTAATCTTAAAAAAAAAGTATTTAGGAAGGATCTGATGGAAAAATCTTTTCTCCACCAAAAGCCAAGGTTCCTCTTGATGCTTGTTTGTAAGTTCTGGCTGTTATCATTCTGCCAAATGACTTTGACAGTCTGCTGAAGAAACCATCCAACAGTATTCCTCATCTCCTTTTCCTGCAGGGTCTCAAGGATGTTATGTGCTGACCACTACCTGGTGGAGCTGTGGCCAAAAGTGGTTTTTCTGTATAAACCTATCTATGACACAGAAGTGATAATGGCAATGTGGCTAGACCCACCTTATAAAACACTGGAGACAGGTAGAATATCAAAATGTCTTGACATGTGGTGTTTGCATATTGAGGATCTACTCACAGCTTAACATGGCTGCACTCAAAGGGGCCATCAAGATGATAGTGATGTTGGGTACTTCACTCACCTCTATGTTGAGGTTCATACATCATGTCCCTCCAAACACAATCCATTTTTGACCTCCAGACAAAGTAGAAGACAATTGCCATTGCATTAGATTGAGGAGTGGGCCAGACCTGCATCACGTATGGGTATTTTTTTCAAAAACATATATTTTATTAAAATTCAACTTGTTCTAATACATGTTCTACTCTAAATAACTGTAAAGCCTTAATATTTACAAAATACATTCTATGTAAAGCATACAACCTGAGGGAAAAAAAAAACACTTCAAAATGGAATTACAGAAAGTGCAATAGATCTGTTTTTTCTTTCCAACATGTTCCATTATGAGGTGCCACACTACATTTTCAACACTTTTAAAAACAGCCCTAATTGCTTGATCACCCCAAGACAAAGCAATAAATAAGAAGAATAGAAAATTGAAAATGCATTGTAGTTAGCTCTAGATATAGAAACTTTACTTTGATACCATCAAACATGACATAGAATTGATCAAGCCTGAATTTTGCATGTATATTTGAAGCACACAGTTACACAAGTTAGACTTCTTCCATCAATTGAGCCAATGTACTGGATATTTCCAGTACTAAACATTCTGTAGTCGTTTTAGTATTATACTCATCCTGAATATGTAGATCCCTAAAGCATTTTGCTTTTAGTTGATAGCTAGTCATGTTAACCTCCATTATGTAATCTGTTGATCTATTGCTGCATTAATGGAACAGAAGATGTTGGATCCTCAGATTTACTGATCTGAAACCAAATCTCTTCATTCAACAGCAGAGTTTCATGTCTGTGTTGCCATTGATTCTGTGGCGTGCAGTGAATTGAAAGAGGCTCTTGTACCTCCTACCAGCTGTACTGCTATATCATAAAAAGGGCCATGGGAGAACTATGGTCTTGCCATAAAGGTTTGACAGCTGTCTAACAGGAATTCAGGACCCTCCTGAAGCAGGCACTGGGTTTGCCGTGAAACATGCCTAACATCCTTAGCATGCCAATGAAACCATTTCTCACACAGTCAAGTTAACAAGATTTAGATCCCACTATCTATGTGTAAGTCTTTGATAGCTAGTGAACAAAAAACATTATTTTATGGAATTTGTGGAATGCTTGGATCCAAAATTACATTTTATCAAATCTGCTTATTATCTGCCTTATATGTAACAAGTTTCCTTCAGAATATAGATTTCCAACATTCCAGTAGATTTCTGAATAGTAAAGGCAAAACAAAAATTGGAAATATTGAAGAAATGCAAATATTTAAGAAACAGGTGTAGCTTTGAAAGGTAGGAGTATAATTTTATTCTTCTGAGGTAGCATTCTTGATTATTTGAAGGCTGCTGAACTTTGGCTTCTGCCAAAGTCTTACTGTAGCTTAAGGCCAGGAGGCAGATCCCAGCCTATTCCAGACAGGCACAAATCAAACCCCATACTGTTGCCATCATTCTGAACAACATGTCAGGCATCCAGTCAACTGAGCAATCTGTTCCCCAAGCATTGCCTTTGACAGATAAATTACAATCTATCATATCATCTTTCTCTTCCATAAGTATTTGTCATCTGACTCGGTTTACTTGTATTTGACTCCATTTGACTTTCCAAGTGGTTTAATTTGTAATAATCTGATCATGGAGTTTGGTTCTATTTAACTTCATTTAAATCTATTGGAGTCTGGTCCTCTTCAAGTTTGGTCATATTGAGTTCAGTTGGCTGATGCAGAGTGATGGCAAGAGCATGGGTTCAATTCCTATACTGACTGAGGTCACCATGAAGGACATTCCTTCTCAACCTCTCCCCTTGCCTGAAGTGTAGTGCCTCTAAAGTTAAACCACCACCAATCATCTTTCTCTAATGAGAGAGCAGCCCTACCATCTGGTAAGACTATGGCAACTTTCTCCTTTGTCCCCCTTTCCTCAAAATAAAAATCCTGCATCAATAGTACAATTCTAGCTAATCATTTCACCAATTTCTCCCAGTCCTTGACATCTTTCTTGGATGTGGGGTGCATTGAATGGAGCGCAATACCCCAGTTAGAGTCAGAAGCCGTGATTTATGAAATATTTACAAACTCCATCTTCTTTTGTATTCTTTGCTTCTGGTTATAAAGCCAAATAAGCCAATAATCCTTTTTAATTGTCAATTATCATCCTGTCATCTTCAAAGCAGTACCGTCACCAGGAGCTACTACCATCTAGAAAGATGAGGGTGGCAGCTACACCTACAATTTCCCCTCCCAAGTCACCAACCAGATTTGAAAAATATATCACCATTACTTTGGTGTGACTGGTAACAATGCTGGAACTCCCCCATACCCCTCCCCGAACAGAATTGTGAGTGTACTGACACCTAATTGAATGTAGTGACTCAAAGAGGCAGCTCCCCATGGCCTTCTCAAGGGCAACTATGAATTGGCAAAAAAAACCTGACCAAATCCAGTGAGGGAATAAAAAGGACTTTTGTTTCTGTGCAGCTACAGGTTTCAGTTCATGTACCCTTTAAAATTGTACCAGTTAATTCATATTCCCTTCCTTATTTTCTCTATCAAAATGCGTCACATTACATAGTCTGTACAATATATCAGATGTGTTCCTTGCCTGGCCATTTCACCAGTTTATTTATCTGCTCCTGAAATCAGTCATCCTACTTGCTGTTTGAGTTTTATTTCATGTAAAAACTTTGTGAGTACACCCTGGATACCCAAGTTCAAATCATCCACATAATAGTACTGAAGCTAAGGGAAATTATACAATCCTTTTGCAAAAATAGCACTTTTAAATTTTGTGCATTACTGTGGGTTTGTATTATTGCCACTACATTCTCTCTCAAAAGAAAATTACCACAGGGATCAGACTATTTATTGAGCAAGAAACTCTTCCTTCTAGATCAGTTGACTCAAAGTTGAGTGCACTTCTTTTGAAAGGATTAATCTACTCTATCTTCTCCCAATTCTTACCAAGACAAAGAGCATTTAGTCTGATCTAGGTCATTGCCAATAGCAGTTGCTTAGACAGTACACAGAGTTAAAAGGAGTTCACCCCTTTCACTCCTCCTCAAACCAAAAAACAGGGGGTTCCTTTCATTTGTGCTCCCCTTAATGCAACCGGTACCAGGAATTTGTCTTGTGTGCAATTATGGGCATAGATCCATAGATGTTACTTTAACTCAGCCCTTCATTACACAACTGATCTGATCTGGCTATCGCTGACTATAGAATAAATTTGCTGGCTGAATTCTGTGGGGTCCTTCTGGCTTTTCAAAATTTAATCTATGTATGTATAAAACAAATTATAAAATTCCATTTTATATGCTACATAGTCATCAAATTGAAATGGATTGGTTGAATTCTTGCTGCATTTTGTTATGTAACTTGGCACATTTTGTTTAGCAGAATGCATTTGCCACATCATTGTCAGTAATATGTAAATTAGATGTGAAAGACAGTTTTAACTTGCACTAGCAATCAAAATGTGGAGGGGGAGCAGGTTACATTCCAATTTAACATCAGATGGAGGGAGCTTGTAATTTTGATGCATCACAAAGCCTAAAACAGTGGGTTAATCAACAATTGTTTGACACCTCTGTTTCCAATGAAGATCAAGCAATTCAATAAGTGAGCAAGCCCTGAGGGCTACAGCAAACAGTTTTCCACTGTTCTTCATTAACTGCCCTTGACAACATTGTTCGTGAAGTTATTTTGTGGCTACTTGCCTTGTGGAAGCAGAGTTGATAAATGCTGGGCTTTGCTCCCTCAGAGTGAATTATCTGACTCCCACCTTAAATTTTACAGAAACACAAGATCATAGACGGAGGTGAAAACCACAGTTTCTGACCACAGCAATTGATTTCAAAACTACTGGTTTGGAAAGGCAATTTTAAAACTTGATATTAAATGTTTGGAGTGTACATGCAGGTGGTATGGATGAAAAGATAATGCTTTTCATGCCACTTTATAAAGGAAACCAATTATAACTATGCTAGCTACTCGTAGGTTTTCAAGATTGCAGTACAGTAACCTCCCTGCACCACATTTACAGAATAAAACATATTCAAGTTCAAAAGGTTACAATGCATGAAAATTGCTATGCCACAGTGTATAAATACCAAAGCCATGGGAAGGAATATTTATTGGCATAAAAAGGCATTTAAACATTGACAGGAAAAGCTGCTAGACAGTGATTGAAACATTTGTGTTGCTCAGATTTTAATTCCTTTTGTGAAAAATGAAACAAATTTAATAATAAAACAGAATTCAATTTCCCTAGCTTTCATCTGCATTAATTGAAGAATATCCCTGAACACCAGATCAGAGGTTTAAATTAGTCTTATCATTCCATTATAAAAAAAGATGTAAGGAATTTTTTTTCCAATTTGCATGTTAGAGAGAGCAGAGTAATGGGAATTGGAAATGGATAAGTTACAGACAGAATGAAAGACCACTCAGAGCTGGGAATAATTTAATAAGTTGGAAGAATTTTTAGAGCATTCCAGCCCAATTACCAATGTTGTTGAAGGAATCTCAATCCAAGATGTAACCATCAATGTCAGGGGCCCACAAAATCTATAACTGGAATCTGATTTCCTTTGGCGCCTGAACTCTTAGATTTCAATTCCTGAGGTGCTGGCATTGCAACAGCCTTTTGCAAGTTTCGAACAAGAGACAAAATAAATATTAAAAACTGATAAAGCTACGTTTTAAAATACACTTAAAATGCTATGGGCTAAAATTGAACAGCTGACAATGGATACAAAGATAGCAAAGCTCTGTTAACCATTGGCTTTTAGCTTCCTGCTTCCTTAAATGATAGAGGCATACAGCCAAGTGCACTAAGGTGAACTCATGCATCAACAGTGGACTCAGGTTCAAGTGAGCCAAGTACCAATTCAAGTTAACTTGCACTTCTGAAAGCGATCCTATATCTCTTAAAGGCAAGGTCCATTTTTGCTGCAGCTGGTCCTGCAAGTCATTAAATGATGTGTCTGAGCTAAATGAAGAAGAAACATTCAATACTGTGACAGAAAAAAAGTGAGCTCCCAGATTTTCTGATATTGCACCTGAGGCTTTCATTCAGAAGGTGGACAGCAGATGAGATGTCCTGTATCCACCTGGGACCAGGAAGCCCTCCAGACAGTTGTTCAGAGGCAAGTGAGAGATAGCTGTTGGGATTGTAATGAGGTCAGTCAGGTGGACCTCATTGAATAAGAGTTCCCTGACTGGGGCTGATAATCTAGTCCAAACAGCGAGTGCTGGCTGACAGATATAAACAGGAGTAAGCATGCAGTGTCTACCAACACCCTTGAGCTGTTCAGGGAAAGATGGGCACCGCAGGGGATGGAGTGCTTTATTTACCCCTCCCCCACCCTAACTCCATTTTGATTTAATCCCTGCCCTCCTCTTCACTTTTTTGATCATGCAGCATTGCACTTTGAGAAGGGCACTGTTAGTCACTGGCCACTCGGGTATTTCCTTTCTTCCTGGTGGTGAAATATAAATAAAGATTTACAAACGTGTTGTTTTTCACTGTGTCCGACACCTGCACACACACAATGTTGGTGCTGGGGCAAAGTAAGCACTAATGCTGACAGGCAGTAGTGTAGGGGAAAAGCGGGATGAAATAAACAGGAGGGAATAGAAAAAAAAAGAGAAAAAAGAAAAAAAAGGTGTAAGCACACAGTGTCTACCAACAGTCTTGACCTGTTCAAGGAGAGGTGGGCACGGCAGGGTGTGGAGTGTTTTATTTCCCCCTCCAACTCTATTTTGATTTAATCCCTGCCCTCCCCATTTTTGATGAGAAGGGCACTGTTAGTCACTGGCCACTCTGGTGTTTCCTTTCTTCCTGGTGGAGGAAAATGAATAAACATCTATAAACAGGAGTATCGGACAACCAGACATTCTGAGAGCCAGCTCTGAGGGAGCTGTTTCAGTGTCAAGGATTTTCCTTGTTTATTTACAGACTGACTTGTGGCTGGATCCAAGCCCAAGTGGAGTTATTTCAGTGGTGATGACAGCAAAGCACTCACCTGAAGAATTTCATTTGCAACAGTCGTCTTTGAATTGGGTAAGCTTTTCTGACATCATGCTGTCATTAGGGAGGGTTAACTTGTTTGATCCTGCTGAAGACTAGGCTGGTATTTGGAAAGAATGCGCTGTTTTCTTCTGGGCAGTAAAAAGCAACAAGTAATTCTCTTGACAGCTTGTGGACCTGCAGCTTCTTCTGTTATTAGGAGTCAAACTTTCTCTGAGGAACCAGATACTAAAACCTTTCAAGAGTTGCGAGATTTAATTAAGGAATATTTTGACCCCAAGGCTCCTCAAATTCTGAGTCACTATTGTCTTTACTTGGTAATTTGAGGAGCAGGGCAACCTGTATTGGGATTTTTGACTAGGTTATGACAACTAGCAGAGGTATGTGACTTTGGTTTCACTATTAATGAGATGCTGAAAGATATTTTCCATATGTGGAATTAATGATGTAACCATGCTAAAGTACTTACTAACTGAATCCCACTGGACTTCAAACAGGTACTACAACTGGCTTCTTTACTGGGAAATTCAGCAAGTGGAGCGTATGATTTGCAGCATATTCTGATGGAAGTGGATACCCTCGCCAGTCCAACTGAGCTTGGGGAACACCACTTGTGTGAAGGAAAGTCTCATTCAGGACATATCATGAGCAGAGGGACTCTTGATCAGTCCACAGCAAAACCTCAAAATAAAACCACGTCTTGGCCAAATGGTTAAAATTTTCTTCAGGATCCAGGCTGGCATGCCATTACAGTTGCAGCAAGCATGTGGACTCGAGAGAGCAAGAGTCCACAATTCTAATGCCCACCAAGTGCCATTTGCCTCTGGGAAAAAGTAGAGGCAGAAGACTGGAAAGCACCTCCTTCACAAAAACAAAGGAGACACATGTACTTTTGGCTTAGTTGGAGATCAAGGAAATACTCTAAGACGACCCTGGGTGGATAGGCCATTTGTTAAGAGTTCTTTGCTCCTTCATCTCCCCCCCTCCCCCCCACTAAAATCTACTAAAATCAGAGTTGAACCTACTGATTAGACCAGAACACTTTCAGTCACAACTCAACCCTCTCATGCAGAATTCGTCAACTGTAAGCAACTCTTCAAATTATCCAATTCTTCCACAATAAGAAACAGAGCCAGTAGAAAGTAAAAAGCAATAAGCAAGCATTGATGCTTTCTTTAAAAAGCAACTGCTGATTCTATGGTTTGAAGGCACTAATCAAGCCCAAAATGTATGAATGATTGAAGTTGCATTTGCACAGTAGATATAAACTAAATTTACCACAGGAAGTTAGAGCTGGTCAGACATGATGCAAGGATGGTGCAAGAAGCAGAATGCTTCTGAGACAGGACGCCTACTTGCAAAACGCTTCAGAGAACATCTCGGGTACACACACGCACGAAGCAACCCCACTGCAACTTCAACTTCAACTTCCCCCTCCCACTCCAACAAGGACATGCAGGTGCTGGGCCTCTTCCACTGCCAAACCCTAACCACTCACTCACTGCCTGCTCCCCCCGCCTTCCCCCCCCCCGCAGACAAAGAACACCTCATCTTCTGGCTTGGGATCCTCCAACCACACAGGATCAATGTGGATTTCACTAGTTTCCTCATTTCCCCTCCCCCCCACCTTATCCCAAATCCAACCTTCAAAGTTGGCACCACCCTCATGACCTATCCTACCTGTCCAATTTCCTTCCCACCTATCCTCTTTACCTTCCTCTCTGACCTATCACCTTTACCCCCCAAACCTCCATTTACCTATCGCACTCTCAGCTATCTTCCCCCCAGGCCCAAGCCCCTCCCATTTACCTCTCCATCCCCTCGGCCCACAGCGTCACTTCTGAAGAAGGTTTTATGCCTGTTCCTCGCATGCTGCCTGATCTCCAGCATCTGCAGTCCTCACTTTCTCCATGGTGCAAGGATCTTGCCTGGAAGCCATTAAAAGCTTATGCACATTTAATTACCTCAGATTATTTATTAAAGATACTCTTAACAATGTGTTAATTGTTAATTGTTGCCAATGAAACTCTTTCGTAACAAGAAATTAACTGGTATACCCACGAAGTTTCACCTTTTAGATTATGAATTGTTTGAGGAGACATTTGACATTAATTCGTTTTGAAAATAATGGTTTTCCTTTCTGCCTCTTTGTCTCCCTCCTAGTTCAATTTTTCTTCCTCTGTTTATTTCTTTTTCGGTAGTGCATTGCATTTGATTCAGTTTACACTTCCATCTCATCCTCAGTGCTGTTAATGCCACCAAGTTTCAATCTGATTAATTGAAGAGATATACCTTTGCTTGCCCCGTTCACTCAGGTTTCTGGCACTAGATTCCCCTCACTGCAATGCCATCAGCTCACATTTCTCACAACCTATGGTGCAAAATTATGTTGAAATTAACTGGGCAAGGGTCAGTCTAGCTAATGGCAGATTCTGATCAAAGCTTGTGAGAAGACTTGTAGCTCAGGTGCTCGTTGTTGTGGTTCTGTTCGCCGAGCTGGGAATTTGTGTTGCAGACGTTTTGTCCCCTGTCAAGGTGACATCCTCAGTGCTTGGGAGCCTCTGTGAAGCGCTTCTGTGATCTATCCTCCAGCATTTGTAGTGGTTCACCTCTATCGACAAAACCCTAGCCAGAGAAACAATAGCCAACCTGCTGGACATACAGAACAGACAACAGGACGTTGAACCTATCAACAAAGACGGCATACTCAAACTACTGGACTTGTGCCTCACAACACACTTTACATTCAACAACCAAATATATGAACAAATCAACGGCACACCCATGGGCTCACCCATCTCTGGACTCATAGCAGAAGTGGTAATGCAAAGATTAGAACAAACAGTCTTACTGCAAATTCAACTGAAACTCTGGGTCAGATATGTGGATGACACCTTCGTAATCATTAAAAACACAGAAATAGAGAACACACACCGGATCATCAACGCCACACTCACAGGAATCCGATTCACTACAAGAGGAAGAAAAGGACAATCAACTTCCATTCCTAGATGTGATGGTACAGAGAACACCTAACGGAGAATTCACCACAAAGGTATACAGGAAAGCCACACACACAAACCAAGTCCTGAACTACGAAAGCAACCACCCCAACACACACAAAAGAAGTTGCGTCAAGACACTATTCAAAAGGGCTACAACACACTGCAGTACACCAGAACTGCAAAAAGAGGAAGAAGAACACCTCTATAATTCGCCAAAAATGGATACCCGTGCAATTTCATCAACAGATGCCTAAGAGAAAGACAACGGAACGAGGACATGCCGCAACCCAAAGGACTAGCCACACTACCATACATCAAGAGCATTTCCAAACTGACAGCCAGACTACTGAGACCACTAGGACTCATAACAGCACACAAACCAACAGCCACTCTCAGACAACAACTCACCAGAACAAAGGACCCGATACCCAACATGAGCAAAACCAATGTAGTGTACAAAATCCCATGCAAGGACTGCACAAAACACTACATAGGACAAACAGAAAGACAGCTAACGATCCGCATCCATGAACACCAACTAGCCACGAAACGACACGACCAGCTATCCTTAGTAGCCACACACTCAGATGACAAGCAACATGAATTCGACTGGGACAACACTACTATTATAGGACAAGCCAAACAGAGAACAGTCAGGGAATTCCTAGGGGCATGGCACTCATCCACAGATTCAATCAATAAGCACATCGACCTTGACCCAATATACCGACCACTGCAACGGACAGCTGGAACTGACAACCGGACGCGGCAGATTCAAACTACTACAAATACCGGAGGAAAGATCACAGAAGCGCTTCACAGGAGGCTCCCGAGCACTGAAGATTCAGATCATTGCCTTGCTACAGGAAATTATGAGCCTATTTGTTTTCACATGTCACAGTCTGGCACCTTGTCCAAGAGGTCATTATTCTTGAATGAGTTCCAGCAGATAAGATAATTGCCCGTAGGCAACACCACAGCTGAGCTCAAACTGTCCTCAACCAATGTCCACATACAAGCACTTCTAACAGTGGTTGCTGGATAGCTGTCAGAAGCAGTTAGTCTCAATGATTTCCCTTCCCCCTAATGCATGGCTTCTGAAGCCAATTATGTACCCATAAGTTATTCTTGGACAGTGTGTCAGAAACAGGTCAGATCCTGCTACGCAGTAGGCCAATATTACCTGGGACAAGTCTCCTATACAGCAGTCAGTCTATTCAAATTAACTAAGTTAATTTTAGCTTGGCACCATTCAAAAGGAAAGTTATATTTATGTATTGAAATGTAGATTCCTTGGCAAGGAAGTTTTATTTCATCAAATAAAGTCGTTATTTAAGAGTACATTAGACTAAAGTGAGCAGATCAATATATCTCCAATCATATCCTTTGATTGTTTAACACAATTTGTCCAGTATCTTTATTTTTATATTTAATTCATTTTGTTTTTTTTCTCTCCCTTCCAGTCTGAAAATTTGTTGGTCTTCAACACAAAACCCAAGTAAGACAAAAAAGAAAGGCTTGCATTACAATAGCACCTTCAAGAACTGTGGGATTTCCCAAATGGCTTACAGTCAGTGAAGTACTCTTGAAGTGCAGTCTTTGTTGTACTGTAGGAAACAAGGCTGTCAAATAGTGCACATCAAAGATCCCCAGACAAAATAATGTAATAATGTCTAATTAATTTACTTGCGTGATGTTGATTGAGCGTTAAATATTGGTCAGGAGATCAGGAATAATTTCCTTGCTTTTCATCAAAATAATGCCACAGGTTCTTTTACATTGACTTAAAAGAATGACGAACTTGATTTGTTCTCTCATTCACAAGATGGAACACTTTTGACAGTTCAGCACACCCTAACCACTTCGCTGGCATGTTGGCTGATAGTCTGTGGTCAAGTTCCTGGAAAGTGATTTAATCCACAGACTTCAGGCTCAGAGGCAAGAGTCTGGCCACTGAATTGATGGCTAACAAGTGTAATAGGTGATTTATTACTTAACTGCTTTCTCATACATCCATTACTTCTAAAATTATGGAATTTTCCATTTGCTCAAACAATATCCATTAGCTTGAAAATTCAAGCCAAATTCACATTTGTTGGTGCAATGTTTGGAAGGACTGTTTAGCTGAGATTTTCATTTCCTGTAGGATGTTTGTGTTTGTGTCCGTCTCCAAAGATTTGGAGAAAGTCTGTTATTGATAAACAGCGCTTAAAGCTATTTTCATGACTTTCTGCATTTCTTTGTAAATGAGTTTCTGTCTTGCAATTGATGGCTCATCCCTTGATTCTTTATCCATTAATTCAAGATTCTGACCTCCCTTTCTAGCTCAGTTCCTACTTCATATCTACCACCTCCTTCATTTATCATTTAATTGCATCCACTCTTTTGATGATGATTTCAGCCTACATTAATCAACATTCTTTGGATTGTGTATCTACAATTCACGCAATCAGCATCATTTTGAAGCGCAATCACTGTTTGTGCATAGCTTGACTTGCTTTTCAGAAGTTAAATTTCATTTAATTCAATGTTTACCCCATGTCATTAAATTTTACTTCCTTCAGGTAACTATAACCTATATCTCCATTTATGAGATCCAATGAAACATATCTGAAAAGTCAACACATTTTCATTATTGTTTTTACTCCTTTGGAGCTTTTATTTGACAGTTTTTATTTGTTGTGTTAAAGTCTATTTTAGTCATTCTCTGCACAGATATGCTAGCAAGCCATCAACTGCCATTCTTTGACAGGTCTGGAGACTATCTTAAAGTGTTAGATAACAGAGAGGGCAATGAGGAACAATGCATTACAGAGGAGAGACAGGGGATGTTTCATTAGTCTACTTTCACTTGTCATTTTAACCAATCTCTCACCAGAGAAAAGATTCCAGCTATCTCCAATATATCACACTTGTCACACAGCTGACTTTCAAGGTTCAACTCACTTGTAGTGATATTGGAACAGTTTTGCTTCTCATTAGTGTTGCTGTATCAGAAAATTGAAAAAAACAGAATTATGTATTTCTACACAATTGTCATTTTTGCTTCAGACATTTCCCAATTCATCATTTACTGTATGAGAATAAATTTTAGACACATGACCTTACAATGATCAGTGAAGGTCATTTACTGACCACTGACCTAAATTTGGCCTCTCTTAATTTTGAAAGAGATTCAACAGCCCAAGCCAAAATTAATACTATGTTAAAAGTCCAACGAATGTAACAGTGAAAATTGAAATTAAATGTAAGTAAATATACTGAGCTATACATTGACTCATGTTTTAGAATCCATACAATCCCTACATTGTGGAAATAGGCCCTTGAGCCCAACAATAACACATCGACTCTCCAAAGAGTAACCCACCCAGAACCATTCCCCTAACCTATTACTCTACATATATCCCTGACTAATGCACCTAACCTTCACATCCCCGAACACTATGGGCAATTTAGCTTGGCCAATTCACCTAACCTGCACATCTCTGGATTGTGGGAGGAAACCAGAGCAAAAACACACAGATACAGGGAGAATGTGCAAACTCCACACAGACAGTCGCCTAAGGCTGGAATTGAACCTGAGTCCCTGGCACTGTGAGGCAGCAGTGCTAACCACTGAACTACTGTGCCACTCATTTGTTTCATGTACATTAGTTGCTGCTGTTTTTAAGTACACTGTTATATTTTAGATTTATGCAGTAATAAATTACAAGCATTGAAACTTGTCAATTTATCTCAGATTTAAGACCTACTGATTAGTAATCATGGTTTTCTTGTAAATTTACAGCAGTTGATCGACATGATTAGTGTGAGACTGCAGAGGTATCATGTGCCAATTGCAGTGAAGAGGAGTTTTTCTTGGTTTGTGAATTCAGATATTTGGAGTTCATTTTCTTATGCCATATCCACCACTCTGAACCTTGTCCAACTGAGAAAGAAAAGGATTGAATGCATACACAGAACGTGGGAGAGAAAATAGCATCCTGAAAGGGGTTAATATTGACCAGAAATCTAACTGGGTCAGCATAAGTACTAAAGAGCTGTGAATTCTGTGGTTACTAACCCATCTCCTGTTTCATGAAAACCTGTCCAAGACACAGATCATGAGGATGAATATAGCACCAAAATCAATGAAGTAGCTCGATATTATCAAGGGCAACGTAGCCTGTTGATTGGTACCATATCCGCATTGAATATGCACTGAGATCCCCCAAACAGGCAATTTCTTCCTTCCAGTATCTTGAATTATTGGACATTGATCATTCCTCGGAGTTACCTCCTCATCTATGATCAATCTTGGATCTGTGTTGCGTGCTGAGTTTCATCATACACAGTTTAGTCAATTAGCTCAAATGGGGTGTGGTGTTCAGGTTATCACATTGCCTGTTTATCTTTGCATACTTAGCTGGCTCTTGCAGTCTGCCCGCTTTTCAGTGCTGAGAGCCATGGAAAACCTTTATCGCAACACAGTAGAGCCATGCGTTCCTATATCTTTGACAGTATGAACCAGATTTCTCATGCTAACATAACTTAATAGATTTTGTTCAACACCAGATTATAGTTCAACAGGTTTATTTTGTAGCACTAGCTTTCGAAACGAAACTTCTTCATCAGGTGGTTGTGGAGCAGAACCATAAGACACAGACTTTTTAGCTACACGATCGCAGGGTCATGGAATGTAATATTAAACACAAATATTAAGCAAATCTAGCCTCCAAATCATTAATGGATTTCAGTTTTTATTTAGATTCTGGGCTGACTTTAAGGAGCCTGGTGAAATTTTCTTTTGGCTGTCCTTTGGCCAACTGTTCCTGACCAGCTGCTCTTTAACTTTTACTTCCATTTAAAAAAAGATTGAGTGAAGCCATACCTTCTCACTTGATAGTAAGAATTCTTGATGGTGTTATTCAGTAGGGTTTCTGTTATTTGAGAGAGTTGCTTGTAGCATTACCTGTAATCTCAATTGATATGTCTCCTAGACTGCATAGTTGCACTGTCGTTGGTTGTATACAGACTTTTCTTAACCATGGTTCACAACTTAATATAAGCATTCTTGCTCCAGTACCTAGCTTCAAATTTTTGAGATGACCATTGACATGTGTCACCTTGTCAAAATTGAAGATAAAGATTCTTTTTTCCCCAGAAATATTTCAGATTTTTCTTTTGTTGTGGACTAGGCTAATGTCGCTGACCTCGTTGTGTGCTTAGCTCTTTGATTTCTTGCTTTTCTGAAATTGTGTCTGATTTCTACACATTTTCTGAAAATGACTTATCATGAAACAGATGAAGCTTCACATTTAGCAGGTAGATACTGTCTGTGTATGTGAGGTTTCATTGCTCCACACCACTGACAAGGACTTACAGAATCTGGTGTGAGTCCTAATTGCTGTATTAGTTCCTCATACCGCCATTTTCTGGTTTTGTACATTAAACGTTAAATAGATTCTCCTCTTAGAAAGGATCAGAGTTTCTTCTAGATTTCTGCTTTACTCATAACATGAGTGGTTTTCCCTTTATCAGGCCTTTCTTTGATTGCAATAAATCTTACAAAGGCTCAGCAGAAATTCCTGTAATAAACCTGTGTGGTATAGATTATGACTTGAACTCACCAGAATTGTATTTGTTCACTAATCTGTCAAAATCATAAATTAAATCATTTGTGCATTTCCACAGATACTAAACTTTCATGTAAGCCTTACTTTTTCAAGAATGGGAGGTTGAAGTCATTGTCGAAGCTTCAAAAGTACCTATGACGTCACATAGCCTATGGAAAACTATAATGTCATCAGCTAAACCCCTTCTCGTGTATTGAAGTGTATTTACATGTTCAACTTCTGATTTACTGTCTAATTTCAAGTTGGCTTTGTGTCCCAGAATTTGTTTTCCCAAGATGTTTAATTTTATGTTCCATTTGGCCCATCTCGGGAATCAAATCTTTCTGGGAATATTATTTCTATTGTCAATGATTGAGCCTATTATTGCTTATGTCCCATCTCCAAAGCACACTTCCTTGAATATAATGTCTCTCCTGAAGATGCAGTGACAAAGAAGCACCCTTTTTGAAGCACCCAGAAGCTGACTAATATCAGAGACTGATTCCAGCAATAATACATGCAAACAAATGGTGTCTCAGTGTGCATTACGGTTTGTACTTCTGTAACTCAAGTTTTAATATTAATCTTGTTCTTTGTGCACCTTCCTTGCAGTCGTAGCTTGCTCTGTTCCATCACCCCTATGCAGTTTGGATGGTGTGATCTACCTATACTGTACGCAAAACAAAACTTTTCACTCTACCTAGTACATGTGACAATAATAAATCAAATCAAATCAATTGGAGGAAAGTCTGAGATCTTCTCAGCTTCAATTACAGACTGCAGTCAGGAAGGAAAAACATGACTGATTTTACTTTTACTTGGAGAGACTTTTGAATCAATTGTAGCTGTATAACTGACACCACGTTTAAGACTTGCTAACTCAGCACAAGATGCAAATTGAACACTGGATCTCCTTACTAGTGTTTCCCAATTATACACTTTCTTTGTGTACAGAATCATCGAATGAACATTTCCCTCCTGAAATAATCAAGGATATTCAGAGAGTCAGTTTATATACCATCTTCCATCATATGTTCGTTATCCAACTGTTAGTGAAAATGACATCTTCTTGAGTGCTCGGACTGAAACCAGGCCCTTGCTGATTATTTATCAAACCCCAGCAAAGTGCCTGGATGATCTTTACTGTGGGTAGGGCAAAAAACCAATCGCTTTTTCCCATTTTTAATATTATATATTTGTGTTTACAATTACATTTGTAACTACTCCACCTCCCCATTCCCCATGTCCCTGGCCTTATAAATTCAAATGATTGAACCCTGTGCTGTTGGCACTAATCTCATTCCATGCTAGCCATCTGGCCCCCCCTACTGAGTTAACTGGCCTCCTATTGAAAACTACTAATGTGCAAATGAAACTCCCAGCAAACTACCTAGTCTGAAACACATTGCAATGATTATCATAATGCCACTAACTCATATGGTATTGTTACTTTCCTAGAACGGGTAAATATTGTAGGGTCTTGTACAAACCATGTTATTATATGCTAAAACCAACTAATGAGGCAGAACTACCCAAACCTTTTCTGGGACACACAGTACCAGCTTGAGATAATCCTACCAACCTCCCATAGGGTCTCATTAAATTGTGGTGTACAAAATTATAGTTTCGTGATGAGGCAACTGAGAATATCACTGTCAAATTACTCCATTTCCTGTTATTTCCTCTTTGAATTTGTTTTACAGGTGTTTGAATCAGTTAAAGTGTGTTTTTATTGCAGAGGATTGTAGCAATTTAAGTGGTATTTTTGAGCGTGAATTCCATGATAATGTGCACATTTGTACAGGAAATGAAAACTAGTGGTCTCAAATGTCATTTAAAAAAGGAGAGGGTTTTCAACTTCAGGCAACCCTTCTGCTTCAGGGAGAATATCAAAAAAAATGAATGAAGGATGGTTTGTAAGCTTGATGCAAGCACACAGGAACTTCCTTTTAATAATTTCATTAAATTAATGACTAAAAGGAACAATTGCTAATGCAGGGGTGTGGCTGGGGTGGGGAGAGGTATTTGAGAGAGCTTGCAAGATACAGAAACAGGATATGTGGGGGACTGAACACAGGATAGAAAGTTTCAATATCCTGATGGTTAGTTGAGAAGCAGAGATGAAGTCATTGATCCATTAGTCATGTTTCGAGTTTCATGTTGATCTGGGGTTGGAAAAACTGGTAACACATTTACAGAATAATTATTAACATAAAACTTTTTGTAATAAAGTTCTACCTTCAAGGTACATTCTGTGGCTATTGAGAATCTTAGCACATCATGCTGATGTTTATCAGGGTGGTGTGTGCTGATCAGCTTTGTGCAGTTGTGTCTGAGGTTAGCAGTTTTCTTTGTTAAATTACAAGTGAGGGGCTGGAGAAAAGACTTTTACGGTTTGGGTGGCTTTGAGGCAGGCAATTGTTGTTGGAGGGGCATGATGTGGAATTAGGTCAGGACATGGATATGAAAGTGGAAGAGGGACAGCAAAGGGTGAAGTTGAGTACATAGTCGAGTGGTGGGCATCCTGGCAGTAGTGGGAAAAGTTAGTGCAAGGTTTAAATAAAAGGGGTGACCTTAAAGGCAATCCAAAGTCAAGTGTTAGTTTTGCCAACACATTAGCTGGCAAAGTCCTTATGGGCCTTTGCATTCACCCATTTCAATCATCGTCATTGTTAGCACCAGGTAAGGAGGGGTGAATCAGCTCCTCTCTTTGTAACCCCCTTAATCGATTTCAACAAAGGTTTTAAACTATTTTTCGCTTGCAGTTATATCTCGCTTCAGTTAAACATTTGGTTAACTCAGTCCAACTAAAGGAGTCAATTACAAGGTTTTTTTTAGTGTAAAGAGAAGAATTTTATGACTTAGTAAACCTGATTAGAAATAATAAATTGTGACATCAAACACAAGTACGATGTTTAAAAAGGGGAGTGGATGCAGTACAATAGAAATTAAAGAATATGCAGTATAAAATGTTTTCAGAGTTTTTAAAGTATTAAAGATGAACCAATGATCACAGCTGCTTCATTGGTGTCTTGTGTCTTCAGCATTGGTGTGACCTGGATAATCCTTGAGTATTTGATGCGTGGATATTTCTTCAGTTTGTTTCAGTACTGATGCTGGCTTTTGAGATGATAAGACGAAACAAGAAGAGACTAAAGTCTTCCAGTCCTTTCTATTACAAATCCATTTCCTTTCTGTTTCAATCTCTGCCAAGTAGCAATTGAATTATGATTCATTTGTATATTCCAGAGTCTGCCTTCATCGACTATCCAAGGATGCAGACAACTTTTCATGTCTAATGTATGCAAATTCTTTGATCCCTAACTCAGTTGATTGCTTTCAATGGCTTTAGATAAAATATTAATTTCAATAACTACATTGGTTTCCAAAACTTGCCTCAAACTGTGGGCAGATGATCACTGGAGATATTTTCGATCATTATTTCTACCTTTTTAAAACCATTTTAGTCCTCTCTCAGGTCTTAAAAGCAGATGATGGAAGCTAAAAATTGACTATCATATTTTGCTGATACAGTTGAGAGTGCAATATTGGAAAGTGTGGTGCTGGAAAAGCACAGCAGGTCAGGTAGCATCCAAAGAGCAGGAGAATCAATGTTTCAGGCATAAGCCCTTCATTAGAAGTGGGGGGGGGGGGGTTTGGGGTGGGGGGGAGGGGATTACAGGGAGCTGAGACATAAATAGGAGGATGGGGGTTGGGGGAAGGTAGCTAGGAAGGCAAAAGGTAGATGCAGGTGGGGGGTGGTGGTAATTGTGAAGGTGGTGGTGGGGAGGGTGGACCAGATAAGTGGGAAGGAAGATGGACATGTAGGACAGTTCAAGAGGGAGGTGTTGAGTTGGTGGGATCAATCTGGGATGAGGTAGGGGAGGGGAGATAAGGAAACAGGTGAATTTGACGTTGATGTCATGTGATTGTCAGGTCCCAAGGCAGAAGATAAGGTGTTCTTCCTCCAGTCATCGACCTGGATTTGGCAGTGGATGAAGCCCAGGACTTCCATCCTTTATATGCATAGAAGGAAAGACATGTTGAGCCAGCAAGTTCAGCCATATCCCATGGAATAGCAACTATAATATTGTCACTAACATGAACGTTCTTCCAAAATAAAGGGAACATTGCAAAGTCCCATAGAACAATCAATGTGTGCCAACCTCAAGATGAGGTTTAGCTCATTGACTAAGCTGGATTCAACAAAAACAAGGTGATAATGATGCCTATATAAATAAAGTGACACCAATTTAATGCAACATCTTTACAAGTAAAAGTTAGATTGGCAAAAACAACAATACAACTTTGTGCTTTCAATAAATCTTCAATTAATTGCAGTATAGTTTAGTAGGAAGGTTATGGCAAATGATGCAGAAGGTTCAGTTATAGTTCTCTCTTTAAGCTGAAGCATTGCTAGCTGATGATGGGCTGCACCACTGAAAAGGTTGTCTTGCTGTGGAATCACACGTTTCCCACAAATAATTTTAACTGTAATCATGTGGGAAGCTGAGGAAAAGCAAGACAAAGGAAGAGGCACACACTTCTGGTTCTGCAAGTGGGAATGATGCGACACTGACCACATCCAGTAGACGCACACCAAGCTTAACAGAAGCATGTACACACTGCACTGGTGTCTTAAATCTCTTAGAATGCATTCCTTCCTGATCTTCCTCCTTTTCAATAAGCCTTTCCAAAATAAATTACAACAATGAATCAGCAGACACCCATCACAGACAACTGTAACCTGGGAAAAACAAATAGTTTTAGGAGGGGAGGGCGAGAATAAACTGTGATAGCAAAGAATGAAAAGCTCTCAGTAGAAATAAATACAGTGCTTCAGACTTTTAATATATTGCTGGTGTCCATTTTAGAGTGATCGAGTGACCTCACAGTGCTGCATTAGGCACTGGAATTTCCCTGTGCTGTAATTAGGCAGTGGGATCTCTCTTTGCTATTTTAGGCAGTGCGATATGTCTGTGCTGCATGAGGCAGTGGGATCACTCTGTGCTGAATTAGGCACTGGGATCTCTCAGTGCTGCATGAGGTAGTGGGATCACTCTGTGCTGCATTAGGCAGTGGATCTCCCTGTGCTGCATTTGCCAATGGGATCTCTTTGTGCTGCATTTGGCAGTGGGATCTCACGGTGTTGCATGAGTCACTGGGATCTCACAGTGCTGCATTAGACAATGGGATCACACAGTGCTGTATTAGGCAGTGGGATGTCACGGTGCTGATTAGGCGGTAGGATCTCATGGAGGTGCATTAGGCAGTGGGATCTCTCTGTGCTGCGTCAGGTAGTGGATTCTCTCTGTGCTGCTTTAGGCAGGGGATCTCTCTGTGCTGCATTAGGCAGTGGGATCACCCTGTGCTGCATTAGGCAGTGGGATCTCTCTGTGCTGCGTTAGGCAGTGGGATCTCTCTGTGCTGCATTAGGCAGTGAGATCTCTCTGTGCTGCATTAGGCAGTGGGATCACCCTGTGCTGCATTAGGCAGTGGGATCTCTCTGTGCTGCATTAGGCAGTGGGATCACCCTGTGCTGCATTAGGCAGTGGGATCACCCTGTGCTGCATTAGGCAGTGGGATCTCTCTGTGCTGCATTAGGCAGTGAGATCTCTCTGTGCTGCATTAGGCAGTGGGATCACCCTGTGCTGCATTAGGTAGTGGGATCTCTCTGTGCTGCGTTAGGCAGTGGGATCTCTCTGTGCTGCATTAGGCAGTGAGATCTCTCTGTGCTGCATTAGGCAGTGGGATCACCCTGTGCTGCATTAGGCAGTGGGATCTCTCTGTGCTGCATTAGGCAGTGGGATCACCCTGTGCTGCATTAGGCAGTGGGATCTCTCTGTGCTGCATTAGGCAGTGGGATCACCCTGTGCTGCATTAGGCAGTGGGATCACCCTGTGCTGCATTAGGCAGTGGGATCTCTCTGTGCTGCGTTAGGCAGTGGGATCTCTCTGTGCTGCATTAGGCAGTGAGATCTCTCTGTGCTGCGTTAGGCAGTGAGATCTCTCTGTGCTGCATTAGGCAGTGAGATCTCTCTGTGCTGCATTAGGCAGTGGGATCACCCTGTGCTGCATTAGGCAGTGGGATCACCCTGTGCTGCATTAGGCAGTGGGATCTCTCTGTGCTGCATTAGGCAGTGGGATCACCCTGTGCTGCATTAGGCAGTGGGATCTCTCTGTGCTGCGTTAGGCAGTGAGATCTCTCTGTGCTGCATTAGGCAGTGGGACCTCTCTGTGCTGCGTTAGGCAGTGGGACCTCTCTGTGCTGCGTTAGGCAGTGGGACCTCTCTGCGCTGCATTGGGCAGTTGGATCACTCTCCACTGCATTTGGCAGTGGGATCTCTCTGTGCTACTTTAGTCGGGAGATCTCTCTGTGCTGCATTAGTCAGTGTGTCCTCTCTGTGCTACATTAGTCAGTGGGATCTCTCTGTGCTATATTAGTCAGTGGGATCTCTCTGTGCTGCTTTCGGCAGTGTGATCTTGCTATGTTGCATTAGGCAGTGGGATCTCTCTGTGCTGCATCAGGCATTTGGATCTCACAGCACTGTATTGGGTAGTGGAATCTCTCTGTGCTGCATTATGCCTTGGGATCCCTTTGTGCTGCATTAGGCAGTGAGATCACTCTGGATTAGTGGTCCTGGAAGAGCACAGCAGTTCAGGCAGCATCCAACGAGCAGCAAAATCGACGTTTCGGGCAAAAGCCCTTCATCAGGAATCCTGATGAAGGGCTTTTGCCCGAAACGTCGATTTCGCTGCTCGTTGGATGCTGCCTGAACTGCTGTGCTCTTCCAGCACCACTAATCCAGTATTTGGTTTTCAGCATCTGCAGTCATTGTTTTTACCTTTTACCTTTTACCTTAGTGAGATCACTCTGTTCTGCATTAGGCTGTGGGATCTTTGTGCGCTGCATTGGTCAGTGGGATCTATTTGTGCTGCATTTGGTAGTGAGATCTCTCTGTGCTGCATTGGGCAATGGGATCAAACAGCGCTGCATTAGACAGAGGGATCTCTCTGCTACATTAGGCAGTGAGATCTCTCTGCTACATTCACGAGGATCTCCCTGTGTTGTTTTAAGCAGTGGAATCACTCTGTGCCTCATTTGTCAGTGGGCTCTCACTGTGCTGCATTAGGCAATGAGATCTCCCTGCTACATTAGGCACTGAGATCTCCCTACGCTGTTGTAGGCAGTGAGATCACTCTGTGCCTCATTTGGCAGTGGGATATCACGGTGCAGCATGAGGCAGTGGGATCTCCCTGTGCTGCATTAGGCACTGGGACCAAACAGCGCTGCATTAGGCAGTGAGATATTTCTGTGCTGCATAAGGCAGTGGGATCACACAGTGCTGCATTAGGCAGGGGGACTGCTCTGTGCTGCATTCAGCATTGGGATCTCTTTGCACTCCATTAGGCAGTGGGATCCCTTAGTGATGCATTAGGTGGTTGGATCTCTCTGTGCTGCATTGGTCAGTGGGATCTCTTTGTGCTGCATTAAGCAATGGGATCTCTGTGCTGCTTTAGGTATTGGGATCTCCCTGTGCTGCATTAGGCAGTGGGATCTCCTTCGGCTGCATTAGGCAGTGGGCACTCTCTCTGTGCTGCATTCAGCATTGGGATCTCTTTGTGCTGCATTCAGCATTGGGATCTCTCTGTGCTGCATTAGGCAGTGGGAACTCTCTGTGCTGCTTCCGGCAGTGGGAGCTCTCTGTGCTGCATTAGACAGTGGGATCTCTCTGTGTTGCTTTCGGCAGTGGGATCTCCCTGTGCTGCATTGGCCCTGGGACCTCTTTTTCCTGCTTTTGGCAGTGGGATCTTTCAGTACTGCATTGGTCAGTGGGATCTCTCTGTGCTGCATTGGTCAGTTGGATCTCACTGTACTACATTAGGCAATGAGATCTCTCTGTGCTGCATTAGGCAGTGGGATCTCTCTGTGCTGCTTTAGGCATTGGGACCTCTTTTTCCTGCATTAGGCAGTGGGATCTCTCAGTACTGCATTGTTCAGTGGGATCTCCCTGTGCTGCATTGGTCAGTGGGATCTCACTGTGCTACATTAGGCAGTGAGATCTCTCTGTGCTGCATTAGGCATTGGGATCTCTCTGTGCTGCTTTAGCAATTGGTACCTCTCTGTGCTGCATTTGGCTGTGGGATTTCTCTGCGCTGCTTTAGGAACTGGGATCTCTCTGCGCTGCATTAGGCACTGGGATCACTGTGCTTCTTTCGGCAGTGGGATCTCTCTGTGCCTGCATTAGGCAGTGTGTCCTTTTTGTGCTGCATTAGTCAGGGGGATCTCTCTGTGCTGCTTTCGGCAGTGTGATCTTGCTATGCCACATTGGTCAGAGGGATCTTATGGAGCTGCATTAGGCAGTGGGATTACTCTGTGCATCATTCAGCAGTGTGATCACTCTGCGCTTCTTTCAGCAGTGGAATCTCTCTGTGCTGCATTGGGCAGTGAGATCTCCCTGTCTGCATTAGGGAGTGGGATCACTCTGTGCTTCTTTAGGCAGTGGGATCTCTCTGTTCTGCATTAGGCTGTGGGATCTCTGTGCGCTGCATTCAGCAGGGGGTTCTCTCTTTCTGTGTCAGGCAGTGGGATCACCCTGCGCTGCATTAGGCAGTGGGACCAAACAGTGCTGCATTAGGCAGTGGCAATCTCTGTGCTGCATTAGGCAGTGGGATCTCCCTGTGCTGCATTAGGCAGTGGGACCAAACAGTGCTGCATTAGGCAGTGGCAATCTCTGTGCTGCATTAGGCAGTGGGATCTCCCTGTGCTGCATTAAGCAGTGGAATCTCTGCGCTGCATTCGGCAGTGGGATCTCTCTGCGCTGTGATTGGCAGTGGGATCTTTCTGTGATGCATGAGGCGGTTGGATCTCCCTGTGCTGCATTAGGTAGTGGGATCTCTCTGTGCTGTTTTAGGCAGTGCGATCTCTCTGTGCAGCATTAGGCACTGGGCCGAAAGTGTGCCGAACCTGCGGGAGGTCAGGCCACATGGCGGCGGATTGTAAGGTGATGGTCTGTCGAAACTGCAAGCAGGAAGGCCACCCAACCAAGGAATGTAAGGAGGCCAAGAACTGTAATCTATGCGGAGAGGCAGGCCACATGTACAAGGCCTGCCAAGACGAGGGGCCACCACCTATGCACAGATGGCCGGAGGAGGTAACACGAGCTGTGGACCGCATAAGACCAGCAAGGTACCACAAAACAGCACGGGAACGGTGTCTGGAGGCACCCAAAAGGAAGGGCAGGCTGTAGCGGAGCAGATGGCAGACAGCGGGGAGATGCAGCAGCCGATCCAAGCTCCTTCAAGACAGACGGAGGAAATGGAAGAGGAGGGAACAAAGGAGGCAGAGGATTGGATTACTGTCAAAAGCAGAAAGAGGAAACCTCACCAGGCTCCCAAAGCCACCCAGCAAAGGGGGAAGCGACACCTACACGACGAGGATACAGGCAGCTCTTCCGACGGTGAGGACGGGCGCAAGGAAGGTCGTCACCAGAGGAAGAGACAGAGCGCCGCGAGGAAAAAGGAGGGCAGCACCGCCCAAACAGGAAAAGGTGATCCTTCTGAGGGGATGGGTAAAGACCTCCCCCCACCCGGTGAGAGCCAAGAGGTACCCACTGACCCACAGCTCCAGGTAACTGGGAGCAGCGGTCCTATGACAGCCCCGCTGTCGGACCGAGAACTGGACTGTGTGGACCCTGGACCTGACCCGAAGACACCAGAGCGGGGAAATGACTCCAGCGTGGAGCTGGACAGTTACCTCAGCCCTGGGAGGGTCCAGCAGTTTGCCATCACCACGGGGATGCCCACAGCTACCCCAGAGGGGCAAGACCAGCAGCAAATGGACACTGGTAACCTCGTAAACTGTTAAAATGGGGATAAGAGTTGCCAGCATCAATGTGCGTAGCATCAAATTGGCTACACAATGTGTTTCTACGATGGCCTGCCTGCCCTGAAGGGGAACATTCCTGTACATGATGTCAGTGACGAGGAGGTGCCCGCCCACCACCTCCTTAACCTCGGAGATGGTGAAATTGCCTCCTCGCAACAGGATACCTAGGCCGGAGGTGCGGCTATCGTTGCCCCCGACCAAACTGACGGCCCATGGGCCCACAAGCTCGACCATCTCCTGTAGCTGCTGAGGTGCGGTATCCCACACTCCTGCAGAAACAGGACGTCAGCTTTAACGTTGGCCAGGCCTGCCTAATGGGTAAGAGTGAACGGTTGGCCGTCCCGCAGCAGCTTCCACTGTTGCTGGCTACGTCCAGGCCGGTCATTCTGTCTGGAGACTTCAACTGTATCATTGATGCAGTGGGGAGGACAATAAACTGGACACCATGTCCAGAGCCCTGATGGAAACGGTAAAAGATGCCAAGCTGCACAATGTCTTCACCCCTGCAGAAGGAGCGTAGTGTACACCTGGTCATGGGCAGACGGGTCTATCCGCTCAAGGATAGATTATCTGTTTGTGTCCCGAACACTTTTGGTCAGATCCACCAATGTCAAGCCGGTGTTCTTCTCTGACCACTGCCTCCTGCTGGCTGACTGTCACCTACAGGACAAGCAGCGGGCTGGTAAGGGAACGTGGAAGCTGAACACAAAGCTGTTGACCCTGGGAAACATTGAGGAGCTCAAGAGGGATTATGCAGGTTGGAGAACTGTGAAGTCCCTCTTTGAGTCCCCAGCGGACTGGTGGGAAACAGTAAAAGGGAACATCAAGAGGTTCTTCATCCTCAAAGGTGTTCAGGAGGCGAGAGAGAGGCGGGGAAAACTGTCCAGGCTCCAGGAAAGTATGCAGAACCTGCTCCTGCTGCAGACGATGAGGGTTGATGTCACGGAGGACCTCAAGGAGGTGAAGGGCCAACAAACCTTGCTCTTTGCCTCGGAGGCCTCCAAGGTAATCTTCCAGTCCAGGGTCCGCTCGATGGAGCAGGACGAGATGTGCTCACGTTTCTTCTTCCAGAAGGTGCACAAAGAGAGCTCCGTGCTCAGCAGCTTGAAGGAAGAAGATGGCTCAATAACGTCATCTCAGGCTGACATCATGAGGATCAGCAAATCCTTCTATGCCAGTCTGTATGACGCGAAGCCAACTGACAGTGTGGCCTCCCAGTCGTTCCTGTCCTCTATCACGGAGGTCTTCGACAACAGAACATGGGAGAGGCTGGACCAGCTGCTATCTCTGGACGAGCTGACCAAGGCCCTTGAGTCCTTCGAAAAGAATAAAACTCTCGGAAGCAACGGCTTACCGGTCGAGCTCTATTCTGCTCTGTGGGACTTGATTGGCCAGGACCTGCTGGAGGTGTATGTCAGTATGCTTCGGGCAGGTACCATGAGTGAATCCATGAGGAAAGGCATCATCACCCTCATCTACAAGCAGAAGGGGGAGATGGAGGAACTAAATAAATTGGAGACCAATCTCACTGTTGAATGCGGATTACAAAATTCTGTCAAAGGTAACTGCCAACCGGGTCAGGTCTGCTCTGAGGTCGGTGATTCACCCTGACCAAACCTGTGCTGTACCGGGCAGGAAGATCACTGAGAGTCTCACACTCCTCTGTGGGCCAATCAAGTCCCACAGAGCAGAATAGAGCTCGACCGGTAAGCCGTTGCTTCCGAGAGTTTTATTCTTTTCGAAGGACTCAGGGATACGATCACCTATGTGCAGGACAGAGGGTTGGGCACCTGCCTGATCAGCCTGGACCAGGAGAAAGCCTTTGACAGGATATCACACACAGGTTCATGAGAGATGTTCTCTCCAAAATGGGCTTTGGGGAGGGAATCTGCAATTGGATCAGACTGCTCTACACCAACATTGTCAGTGCAGTCTCAATCAATGGGTGGGAATCAGATAGCTTCCCAGTCAGATCTGGAGTCAGGCAAGGCTGCCCTCTCTCTCCTGCCTTATTTGTGTGCTGCATAGAGCCATTTGCCAAGTCCATCAGGAAGGATGCGAGCCTGAGAGGGGTGACTATTCCTGGGGCAGCGGGACCCTGCAGGTCAAGGCCTCCCTGTACATGGATGACATCGCCGTTTTCTGCTCGGATCCGCTGTCCGTGCGCAGACTCATATGTGACCAGGTCGAACGGGCCTTGGGGGCCAAGGTAAACCGAGGCAAGAGCGAGGCCATGCTGTTCGGAAACTGGGCCAACCAATCCTCGATCTCCTTCACCGTCAGGACCGACCACCTGAAGGTGCTGGGTATTTGGTTCAGGGGGGCTGGGGCTTGCGCCAAGTCTTGGGAGGAGCGTATCAGCAAAGTGAGGCAGAAACTGGGCAGATGGAAGCTATGGTTGCTCTCCATCGCAGGAAAAAACCTGGTCATCGGGTGTGAGACACTGTCATTGCTGTTATACATGGCACAGGTCTGGCCTATTCTCAGAACCTGTGCCTCTGCAGTCACCCGGGCCATATTCCAATTTATATGGAGGTCAAAGATGGTCCGGGTCCGAAGGGACTTGCTGTACAAAGATCTGGGCAACGGGGGAAAAAATACACCAAATGCCACCCTCACCCTGATGGCCACCTTTGTGTGTGGCTGCATCAAGCTATGCAAGGATCCCCGGTACGCAAACACCAAGTGTCACTACGTACTGAGGTTCTACCTGTCCCCGGTGTTGCGAAGGGTGGGATTGGCCTTGCTGCTGCGGAACGCTCCGAGTAGTTGGACCGTTCTGTATCACCTGTCCTTCGTGGAGAAGTTTATGAAGAAAAACACCTTTGACCACAAGTCCATCAGGAAGTGGTCAGCACGTAGTGTCCTTGAGACCCTTCGGGAAAAGGAGAGGGCGGATCCTATCGAGTGGTTCCCTGAGCAGACTGTCAAAGCCATTTGGCAGAATGCCTCATCGCCAGAACTTTCCAACAAGCACCAAGACATGGCTTGGCTGGTGGTGAGAAGGGCTCTGCCTGTGAGATCCTTTATGCACGCCCGGACTCTCTGCCGCACCGCACGCTGCCCTCGAAGTGGCTGCGGGGGACGAGACTGTCGCACACCTCCTTCTGGAATGTGCCTATGCAGAAGAAGTCTGGAGAGGAATGCAGTGGTGTTTGTCAAGGTTCGTCCCGAGCAGCGCTGTGACGCGGGACTTCCCCGGGACGCACACCTAGACGAACATTAACTGCGCCTGGAGGATCATCAACTCGGTGAAGGATGCTCTCTGGGCGGTCCGAAACCTGTTGATCTTCCAGCTGAAGGAGTTGACCCCGACTGAGTGTTACAGACTGGCACATTCAAAGGTCCAGGACTACGTGTTGAAGGACGTGTTGAAGCTTGTGGCAGCTGCCGCCAACGCGCGGTGGGGAAAGACCACCATGTAACATCTGCCTGCCTAAGAAGAACAGGGGGCCCACGCAGTCACTTGGGCTCTGCTGACGCCTCAGCTAAATATATGCATATATGATTGATAAACTTACAGACCTGTATATATGAACAATAAATTCTGATCTCTGTATGCAAATGTTTACGTATGTATGGCATGACCAACTGTACAGATCATCAAATTATTTTATAAATAAAGTATATTTTTGAAATAAAAAAAGCATTAGGCACTGGGACCAAACAGTGCTGCATTAGACAGTGGAATTTCCCTGTGCTGCACTAGGCAATGGGATCTCTGTGCTGCATTAGACAGTGAGATCTCTCTGTGCTGCTTTAGGTAGTGTGTCCTCTCTGTGCTGCATTTGGCAGTGGGATCTCTCTGTGCTGCATTAGGCAGTGGGATCTCTTTGTGGTGCATTAGGCAGTGAGATCTCTCTGTGCTGCCATATGCACTGGGATCTCTCTCTGCTATTTTAGTCACTGGGATCTCACTGTGCTGCATTAGGCAGTAGGATGTCTCTGTGCTGCATCATATCATTAAATGAGTTTAGGAAGATCCTGACTGCAGGCTGCTCATACCTCAGCATCATCCAAAAGTGAGACTCTGCACCAATCCCTGGTCATCCTGAAGGAAAGCAACATACTGGAGAAAAGAGACAAAAATAGATAAAGTCCAGCAACTATCTTTCAGGGAAATGTACCTTTTTCCCAGTCAAGCAAATCTGGTAAAGGTGAGAGAATTGAGAGCCACGGAACAGTTGCAAGAACCACTATTAGAGCACCTGACAGCTACCTGTCCAAAAATCTGCACCAATTTGAGTGGAACTTTTACATCTGTATGTACGGAATGTATGGCAGCCAGAAGTGTGAAGTGGATAATCCTTTCTGTCTCCTCTTTAGATTTCCCCCTTCACATCAGAGCTTTACCTAAGTGGTTGTATATACTAGTACAACCAAACAACCACCCCAACAACATCTTGGTTATGCTGTTGAATACTTGAGCTTCAGAACTTGCTGTACTCGTACTTAAAATATTCCAGAACTGTAGCATTGGCAAATTATGGTAGAAAAGTCACGACGCATACCCTATCCAGATAAGCTGGAGAAATGCAGCATAACTGATTCCCACTCGAACAGCTTAATTCCAATCAGCAACGAAGTATGAAAGAAGTGCATCACTTAATCATCAAAAGCCTGTTCACCAAGGCTCACTTCGTGGCAGCAAAGACTGTTCGACTTCAATATTCATTAAAGTTTGGGCCCAAACATCAACAAAAAGTGTTGATTTCCAGAGGAGAGGTACAAGAGTGACCACCTTTAACATTTGCTTGACATTTGACCCAGGGTGGCATCAACGAGCTGTTGCAAAACTAAATTATTGGGCATCAGCACAACACCCACTCTAAGGCTGTGCAGTCACTGGAAAGTTCCACACATGATAATTGATATGCTGACACATTGGCTTCTACTTCCACAGGTTGGTATCAATGCATTAACATTGGATGTTTGCACAGATGAAAAAAAAAGACATGGAACATAGAATTGGGGCTAAACTCTCCACTGCCTGGATTCATACAGTGTTCCAAAAGAGACAATAGTGCTCGATGTAAGTCAATGATCCCAGCCTAGGATACCACTGTAGGAGTTCTACTGATCAGCCTCTAAGGCTCAAATATCTTCAGGAGCTCAATCAATAGATTTTCCTGTATAAGGTCAGAAGTGAAGTCCTTTGCTGGTAAATTCACAGTTCAGATCAATTTGCAATTACTCAGGGATTGGAAAAGACCTCTCCAATCCCCTTAGGTTATTTAAACCAATCCAACGTCATTATATTGACTATATGCTTATGTAATTGTATAATCATCTAAGCAAAATCAAGTCCTGCTTTCATATGAAAGGACATAGAGTGTCAGTACAAATTATGCAAGTAAGCATTATTGTTTCCAAAGTTCCAGTGTTTTCTGTGGACAAAAGAAAACTGTCTGTCTCTGCTTGTATTGTTCTTGTCCTCATAATATTCCAAAACAATTAATTGCAAATTAATTATTATCAAAGTTCATAATTCTGTTTTGCAGGCATTCACTTCAGAAACATGGTAAAATTTCATAAAAATACCAAAATGAGTACATGCCACTAGTCCACCACTTGCCAATCCATTCCTTATGGTGGTGGCTGAGAAAGGATCAGCCACCACACTGGATATGTTACTGACATTTTTTGTAAAAACTTTCAAATCCATAAACCTGCAAACAGGGCATTGTTATAACATTTCATCTGAGCAACATCACATATGGCACTGCCAACAGTGCAGTACTCTCTAATTATATCAAACCAGATTACATGCTCAAATCTTGGGGTGGGGCTTGGCTCTACCCATTTCTGGCTCAAAGGCAAGAAAAATTCTGCTGACCTAAAAAGCCAAAACAAAACTTTAATTAACTTCTTACTGATGAGTAGCGCAGTTTCCAAAGAACAAGCAAATTTCTTCTGTTAATATATTAGGTTTGCAGATCTCAGTACCTGACTTTACGGAATGCTCTCATATAGGAGTGGAAGTGGTGAATGGTGGCAATATGGAAACAAATCCATACTCTGTCAAATTTACCCTTCAGTGCAGTTCAATCTCTATTATCACAGAATCATAGAAGCCCTACAGTGTGGAAACAGGTTCTTCAGCCCAACAAGTCCACATTTATCCTCTGAAGAGTAACCCACCCAGACCCATTCCCCCTACTCTATATTTACCCCTGACTAATGCGTCTAACCTATACATCTCTGAACACTATGGGCAATTTAATATGGTCAATTCATCTAATCTGCACATCTTTGGAGTGTGGGAGAAAACCAGAGCACCCAGAGAAAACCCACACAGACACAGGGAGAATGTGCAAACTCCACACAGAAAGTCGCTGGAGGCTGGAATCGAACCCAGGGCCCTGGTGCTGTGAGGCAGCAGTGCTAGCCACTGTGCCGGCCCTATTAACATTTCGTAGTCTATTATTGGAACATTATTTTGATTAACTTTTTCTCTTCCTCTCCTTCTGTCCTTCTTTCTCACCTCCTTCCATACATTTCATAGTCATTTTTCTCCACTTTTACTTATTCCCACCTCTTACCATTTTTCCTGTGCTTCGCCTGAGTACATCAATTTTCTAATACATTATAGTTTATATGATGCCAATCTCTCTTCAGTAGTTTACCCAAGAATATGTGTGAACTTTAATGGTCACTAGGCCCGAACCTTCTCATGTGGATGTGGCAACAATGTGTTGGAAAATAAAATGTTAATATTCTCGTTGCTAGTCCAGCTGAGATTAGTATGTGCACAATATTGTTATATATGTAAGGCCTCTAAGGTTTTGTGTTAAAGACTCTGCATTAAAGTCCACCAATCTGATAATGCCGTAAGGATTTAGGGAGGAAATGGTAGAACATTTTAGGATCTCATAGAAGACAAACATATTGTCATTGGATGGCATATCACTACACAGAGATAGTCAGAGAGTCTGATCAGAGGGTCCATGTTGCTCTACAAAGCGTACAGACTTGAGGGCTCACTGTCAGTGACAATGTGAATTTTCCAAGGAATCGAATCATTTCTTATGAGATTTTATCAGAAGTGATGAAATAATGGCAGACTTAGAGTAAACAATGTCTGTTAAGTATTTTCCCTCTCTGAGATTGGTTCATGACATGCAAATACTCACAGGCATGGAATGCCTTATGCAAAACGTTGCCTCACTTGGCAATTATGATTGAACCTTTGAGGCAATTCCTCATGCAGTTGAAAGGATGGTGCTGGAATTGACATCAAGAAGGTTCTTTCCAAAAGGAAAATGACATGCTGATAGCCATAGATTTCCTGGTCCACTACTATCCATTCTTTCCAACGATCATAGAAGTGGATGCTTCAGCTACAAGCATAAAAGCAGTGCTTTTTGAAAAGCAACTAGATGGGCATTGTAATCCTGTATGTAATGCTTCAGAGCATTGTCAAACATAGCGACAGGATATGCAGTAACAGAGAAGGAGACTGTCTCAGTCTCACTGGCTTTTGAGAGATGTTCAGACCAAAACATGACGTTGAAAATGCTCAGATGAACAGACCATAAATTGTTAGTCTTGCAGTTGGATGAGAAATTCTTGGTAAGAATGCCTCCTTGGAGACAGAGATTCCAACGTCACTTTATAAGGTTGATCTCTGAGATGAAATATGGGCAGGGGGAGCTACAGATGATGGCAGATGTTTGTTCCAGAGTGACAGTCAACAATGCTTTAAAATGATTGATGAGGAATTCATTTGTGAAATTGAGTTACAAACTTGGGCTAAAGTGATGCTGTGGCCAGAAAGCCGTTACAGGCTCAAGAAAATATGACAGGAGCTGAAGAAATAAAGAGAATACGTTGCTATTCATCTGTATTCAAAGTTTGTGAGAAGATTTGTAGCTCGGGTGCTTGTTGTTGTGGTTCTGTTCACCGAGCTGGGAATTTGTGTTGCAGACGTTTTGTCCCCTGTCCAGGTGACATCCTCAGTGCTTGGGAGCCTCCTGTGAAGCGCTTCTGTGATGTTCTGTGGCATTTATAGTGATTTGTCTCTGCCGCTTCCGGTTGTTAGTTCCAGCTGTCCACTGCCATGGCCAGTATATTGGGTCCAGGTCGATGTGCTTATTGATTGAATCTGTGGATGAGTGCCATGCCTCTAGGAAGTCCCTGGCTGTTCTCTGTTTGGCTTGTCCTATAATAGTAGTGTTGTCCCAGTCGAACTCATGTTGCTTGCCATCTGAGTGTGTGGCTACTAAGGATAGCTGGTCATGTCATTTCGTGGCTAGTTGGTGTTCATGGATGCCGATTGTTAGCTGTCTTCCTGTTTGTCCTATGTAGAGTTTTGTGCAGTCCTTGCATGGGATTTTGTACACTACATTGGTTTGTACACTACATTTTGTACACTACTAGAGGCATGGCACTCATCCACAGATTCAATCAATAAGCACATCGACCTGGACCCAATATACCGACCACTGCAACGGACAGCTGGAACTGACAACCGGAAGCAGCAGGTACAAATCACTATAAATGCCAGAGGAAACATCACAGAAGCGCTTCACAGGAGGCTCCCAAGCACTGAGGATGTCACCTAGATAGGGGATGAAACGTCTGCAACACAACTTCCCAGCTCAGCGAACAGAACCACAACATTCATCTGTATTATTCAGAATGTTGACCAGATCAAAGGCCCAGAGGTTCGACCATGAAGATCTACTTTGAGTATTGACAACATTTCACAATTGTAGATGTCTTACTGGTGGATGACTATTACTGTGAATGGTACCCCAAATGTTATCTCTCCACTCCCCTGAATAACTGAAGCAATTCTTTTGTATACTGGGAGTCCTGCTTACAGCATTAGTCACCTTATTTATAGAAGACAATAAATGCTTTGGAAGCCATGTTGTTATTGAATGACAGGGCAGGCTCAAGGGATTAAATGTCCCATTTATTCTTATTTGCATGTTTTCATGTTTGAAATTTTGTCTTACTGTGGACTAATCATCAACCAATAAATGAATGGGATGTACCTAATGAGGACCATCATGATAATAATGATTTACAGACAGCACGCAACCAGAAGAGAATCCAAAAGCCCTCATGTCACTGACCTACCAATTTTACAAGTCTGAAAATAAGTGCTTAGAAGCATCTTAAAACTTTCAGATCACCTGAATTTGTGAGGACAGAGGCTTCGGGGAGATGGGATCATGGCAGTTGCAATTATAATGTACAAATGGTAACAATAATAAAATGTTTTGGATGATTGCTGTATGGGATAATGGTTTGCAAACAGTTAAATTTGGGAGACTGCATTTAGCAAACTGGAAATCTAAGCTGTGCAAAGACAGAACATCTTTGGATCTTGAAGAGAGTGGTCTTGTTATTCCAGGTATCTTCATAGTCTTTGTAACAATGCTTATACTAATATGACTTGTAGCTCGTTACTATTGCTGTTGCAACAAAGTGCATCTCGTTTAACACAGAGACTGAGAGTCATAGAGTCATAGAGATGTACAGCATGGAAACATACTTCGGTCCAACCCGTCCATGCCGACCAGATATCCCAACCCAATCTAGTTCCACCTGCCAGCACTCGGCCCATATCCCTCCAAACCTTTCCTATTCATATACCCATCCAAATGCCTCTTAAATGTTGCAATGGTACCAGCCTCCACCACTTCCTCTGGCAGCTCCTTCCATACATGTACCATCCTCTGTGTGCAAAAAGTTTCCCCTTAGGTCTCTTTGAAATCTTTCCCCTCTCACCGTAAATCTATGCCCTCTAGTTCTGGACTCCCCACCCCAGGAAAAAGGCTTTGTCTATTTACCCTATCTGAGTCCCATATAATTTTGTAAACCTCTATAAGGTCACCCCTCAGCCTCCAATGCTCCAGGGAAGACTGCCCCAGCCTGTTCAGCCTCTCCCTATAGCTCAAATCTGCCAACCCTGGCAACATCCTTGTAAATCTTTTCTGAACCCTTTCAAGTTTCACAACATCTTTCCAATAGGAAGGAGACCAGAACTGCATGCAATATTCCAACAGTGGCCTAACCAATGTCCTGTACAGCTGCAACATGACCTCCCAACTCCTGTACTCAATACTCTGACCAATAAAGGAAAGCATAGCAAACGCCTTCTTCACTATCCTATCTACCTGTGACTCCATTTTCATGGAGCTATGAACCTGCACACAAGGTCTCTTTGTTCAGCAACACTCCCTAGGACCTTATCATTAAGTGTATAAGTCCTGCTAAGATTTGATTTCCCAAAACTAATTTGTTAAACTACCTAGTAATTCTTAGGTCCTACTTTAAACCTTGTTAACCCAAGCAGGAAACTGGGCTAATGCAGAAATCAATCCAATCAAATGTTGGCAATGGTATTGCATGATCATGTGACTTTATGCCAGCCATTGCCATTTGAAGATGTGAGCTGGCTGCATTGTGTAGTCCTGTTCCACATGACCAAGTGGCAACAAGTCCTATCTCTTAGCTTTTATGACATCAGAGCTGTATGAAAGGCGCATTACTTTCCAAGGTAACGTGTTTGCGAGGTGCAAGCATATAGCAGGAAACAGGTCACAACATATCACCGATTTGTGAAAGCATTAAGATGAAAAGTGTGAAACTGTCTCCAGTTTTTCTCCCTCTCAAAATGAAAGGTCTTTTTTCCTGGAAAGCAATGTTCCATTACATAGGAAAAATAACTGAGATTGTTCAGTATCAGTTTCTCTCTGGTGTAAATAAAATACATTTAGTTGAAATCTGCAGCAATCATTGTTGTATTAAATGTTTTTATTACGGCTGCAGTGCTGTTATGTTGTTTTTGTCCTTTGTTGATGATATTTGTGACTTATGTTCCATTCACATTCCTCCCCTTGTGCACTGTCTCTGTGTTCAGAGCACTGGCTCCTCTACTATTTATATCTAGTTCCAAGCAATTTTTAAATGCAGATAAGAGTGCTTTGTTTTTGCAATAGCAAGAAAACTTTTCCTCATCAAGTAGCCACAGTTCAACTCTATGCTCCATTGATTGCTAGTCTCTAGTCACTTTTAATGAGTCCATTGACATTTCTCTTTACCCTATTATATCTTACACATGATATAACCCTTTGAAGTCGCTAATCTTTTTCTTGCACTGTAACTCTCTATCATCTGTTACCATTTGTTGGAATCTGTTTTGAAATTTTATTGCTCATGCCATGAACCTTGCCTTAAAGTCAGCATAGCTTCCGCAAGTACATAATTGCATCTGCATTTGACGGTGCTGTTTTGCGAACTCATGCTATCAGGATGGTGAACCCTGCTAATGTTAATGAATAAAGACGATCTCCAGTGGTCAATAACTTCCTAAACAGATGGATAATTACTTATTCCACCAGACAAAGATAATTAGCCACTGAAATTGATTCTGAGCATTCCAATGTTCTGCAGTAATAATGATTTCTTTATCTTGCATTTGGGGGAGGCAATAATTTCTCTAAAATTCCATTATATTTGACTCCTGATGAAAAGTCAAAGCCCACCTGACTCTTATTCAGGTGTTCTACATAGTTGATTGCTCTACATCATAGCTGTTTTAATTAACACTAGATCCTTATGTCAATAAATGTGAATCTTTTAGGGAATAAACTACACCTAAATCAATAAACTTATAAAGAAAGGCAATCTCTAAGCATCCATTTCCTCAGAATGCACGGATACTAATAAAGGAAACACAAAGGGATCAGCCATCGAAATAATAACCTGAAGACACAAACATTACCAGGAATTTATTTTAAGGCATAAAATGTTGGACAGAACAATCAGTTTATGCTCCAACAGAAGAAATGTAACAGTTTTTTTATACTTTAAGCAAATTTCCTCCATACATCTGGTACAAATATAAAACTTTCCATTATCTCACAGTCATATTTTGTTACTTTTTTTGTCCATACCTAACCTTTACATGTGCACATATTTAATTTGGTCTACTTTGGCTAATTAAGTGATGAGCATCCTTGTCTTGACGTCCAAATTCTTAATATGGGGCTCAAACATCATTTGAAGCTTTGCTGATGACTTAGTTGTGATGCTGACAATTTTCTTGCTTTAGCCACAGTCCCATTTGCTACCTGTAGACAGATGGGTTGAATGAACAGGAGAATCAGGAATGATGGAGGATTAATGCCCAAAACAATGATTCTCCTGCTCCTCGGATGCTGTTTGACCGGCTGTGTTTTTCCAGCACCACACTCTCGACTCTGATACCCTAACATTTGCAGTCCTCACTTTCTCCTAGTTGGGCTGAATGGTCTCCTTCTGCACCAAAACAATTCTAAATTTAATCATGGAAAAATACCTGCCTTATCAAAAATCTTTATCCAACTTAGCCTGCTAGCACCTCCATACATGATCTTCTTTCAGATTTATCCGATGTTTTATCTGCCTACAGAGACCTCTGCACTTTCATAATGCAATGATAAAAACAAATATTCCCAATATCTTGAAGGTTTGGAAACTCATTTCTCTGACACTTAGCAGTTATTGCAGGTGTGTCATCTATTATATGGTGCACATATCAGATGCCACAATATGACTGAATGGAAGAAAACTAATAATCCTCAGAGGTGTTAAATCAGAGACACAGGAAGTACTGAATAGAAGGCCTCACCATTCATTATTGGAATCATCAAATGTATTTCATTTCTACAACAGAACCGGTCTCAAATACTTATTTCAAAGGGTTAATATTCACTGATGATACCAGACTGCAGAGGCACCATTGGAAGCAGCCTTGTAATTAAAGGATGAACAAAACAAAATAAATATATAGATTAAACAATAGCAGATGAAATTGAATGAAGACAAATGTAACATTCAACCATTAGAAGCCAAATTAATCAACCCAGATGTCCTATGATTTATACTGAACTTAAGTTGAAGCTGAAAGGAGTCTCAGTATATTCAACATGCAGCCACTTCAGCACTATTCAAAACCCAACAGCACAGGGAATTACATAGCCAAAATAATAGAATTTAAATCATCCAGCAAGGAAGAAACCATAATTGTGAAGGAAAAAAGTAAGTTTGTGATTCTTTGAGTTTGATTGAGCTTTGGGAACATTTCAATGGAGAATTTAGCCTTTCACATTTTGGTTTTGAAAGGTGAACTGTGATTGTTTCTCTTCCTCCTGATGGGGCTTTTGTGCTTACCTGGGAAAACCAGAGGTGATGGCAGGAACTAGCAATCAAGCTTCAAATCAGGGGCGTATAACTGTTACGTTGCAACCAGGTAAGGAGGGGTGATTGACACTCTCTTTCTAAGGCTCTCTCGGTCGGTTATAAAGTCATAGAATCATAGAGGTGTGCAGCTCGGAAGCAGACCCTTCAGTCCAACTTGTCCATACTGACCAAATATCCTAAATTAATCTAGTCCCACTTGCCAGCATTTAGCCCATATCCCTCTTAACTCTTCCTATTTATGTACCCATCTTTTAAATGTTGTCATTGTACCAGCCTCCACAAGATTTAAAAGACACTTATAAGTACATGAAAATGAAATGGTTGGAGGGATATGTGCCAAGTGCAGGCAGGTGGGGCTAGTTTAGTTTGGGATTATAATTGGCGTGGACTGCTTGGACTGAAGGGTCTATTTCCATGCTCTAAGAGAATCTAGAACAGGATCACTGTTTCAGAATCACGGAAGTGCATTTAAATCTGATGAAGTGAATTTTCTTTTCTCAGAGAGTTATGCATCTTTGGAACTCTCTTCTTGAAAAAGAGGTGAAAGCAGAGTCCTTGAATATTTTTTATGGCTGAGATAGAGAGATTCATGTTAAGGTTGTCAGTGTAGGTGGGAATGTGGATTTGAGGTTATAATCAGATCAGTCATGATCTTATTGAATTTTAATACCAAAGAATTCCATGGGCTAAAAATGGATTTGAAAAACCACCTAACTAGCATTGATTCAGAAAAAGTCCTACTCTTTTAAAGGAGATTACTAGAGGGGATCCAACCCTGTGCATTCATCACAAGTCCTCATTTGAAATCTTTGTGACTGCCTTAGAGTTCAAGGGGCTTGAGGTAAACAGTTGGAATGTGATTAAGCTCCAAATTAGTGTTTGCTATCAGGGCAGGTATTAGCTTTAAATGTCAGATATTAGCTTAACATTGGCACAATTCATATGCAATCTACAACACAGCCAAACTGTGTGTGAAGATTCAGCCCTTCATCATTTTCAGGAACTTTCATGGAGGGTTTCCCACCTTTGGCCATGGTAACTTTTCTCATGCAATCTTCCACTGATCACTTCAATAATTATGCATCGAGGCTCCATTCCATCCCTCTCATTCAATCATGCAATCATAGAAGTGTAAACGCTCTGTCATTGACACAATGGCCACGGCATTTAAACCTTCGCTCTGGTCCAATTCAAATACTGCAAGTCACTGTAGCTAGGTGACCCATGCCCTCCGGATTGTTACAGAAATGTTGACTCAAAATGTGTTTATAAACCCAAAATATGGAAGCCAAGTCTAAACCTGGCTGGACTGTGCAATTTGCAAACTGCAGAGCTGGGACAGACAGTATTCATGCAGCCAGGCCTTGGGCAATCAATTTGCCATCGAAACCCCCAGACAGGTTTGGCATGACTTGGTCCGGTGCTAATGTCCACATTGTGTCAGAATGAATTTGCTTTGTTAAAAGAATGTTACAAGGATTTGGGTCACCCAGCTCAGACAGAGACCAGAGGCATAGCTTAACAAAGACAACAGTTGACTTTTGACGGTTCAAACACATGTTCTGTCACCTCCAAATGGAAACTGGTCCCCTCATTGGACCTTACTGCCCCTGTCCAATGCTGGTATTGGACACAGGCCCCAGAACCTTTGAGAAAGGCATGAAAATGGTGATAAAAGGAGCACCCTGGAGCCCCAGCTCTCTCTGCTTTTGCACCTTTTTATAACAACGTCTTCTGAGAGCATCTTTGACTGGCAGCTGAGCTACACAGTCATCTCCAGCTCCTTGTATCTCATGGCAAGCATCACCAAACTGACTAGACTGAGAAGACCACTTTGGTGACACAATCCGAAGTCAAGAACCAATCCTAGATGAGAGAGGAAGCCCATATCAATGACAGCAGATCTTGAAATATCAGCCAACCCTGAAAGATCAAGGAATAGCCTGTCTTAGCCTCATCGAATGGGTAACACCGGTCTCTTTCGGAAAACAGTTCAAATACAGCAGTAGGATAGGCTGTGGTGAATCCTCGGAAATACATGTGAGGAGTAGATTGCTGATGTGGATTTGAAACTGTTTACTAGGACATTTAAGATTGTTTACTGAAGAGATCTGTGAAGTGATTAGAGTCTAATAAGTATTGTTGTTCCTTATAAACTGTTCAAAAAAGTTGTGTTGGATCTTCCCCTGATTCTTGTCCTATTTGTCTCTCTTACTGTGTAATGAACTTAAGTTGTTTTTTCAAATCTTTATATTGTGGGAACAGGCCCTTAGCCCAACAAGTCCACACTGACCTTCCCGAAGAGTATCCCACCCAGACCCATTGACGTACCCTATTGGTCTACATTTGCCCTGACTAATGCACCTAACCTACACATTCCTGAACACTATGGGCAATTTTAGCATAGCTAATTCACCTAACCTGCACATGTTTGGACTGTGGGAGGAAACCAGAGTACCCAGAGGAATCCCACACAGACACAGACAGGGGGAGAATGTGCAAACTCCACACAGACAGTCACCCGAGGCTGGAATCGAACCTAGGTTCTTGACATTGTGAGGCAGCAGTGCTAACCACTGAGCCACCGTGCATTTGAAAGGCTTGTTGCAAGCTGGTCAAGGTTGCTCAGAGTACATTTACCCACCCCTCAGTTTACAACAACAGAAAGCTGCCATTTAAAGTTTGCTGCTTGATCATTATTGTGGAGGAGTTTGTGAAGAAAACATTGGCACCCTGTTTTGTGGTTTTGTAGAAGTCCTGATGAATGAAATGGACTGCCAAATGAGGCCACGGCACCAGACACTGTCAGCTTGGACCCAGATAGTCATCCAGGACAGTGTAGTGTTCCCAGTGGGAAGAAACGTGCAGCAATGTAGAAAGAAGATCAATGACCATTGTGCTGTCCAAAGGGTAATTATCACCATTTTCTCTCTGCTATCTCACAGTCACTATAACTCTTCCATTGCACATATCTCCCACCAAGGCTCACATTCTACCACTCTCACTAATACATGTAGCAATAGCTCTCACCCACTCATCCACCCAAAATACTAACCCTTCCTGCCCTCTGAGCTCCCTACTCACTCACCAGGACACCTCACTGCCTCTGCTGCTCCTGCACCACCATGAAAAACCCTTCTAGTTATTTTAATTTCACTTAATTCCTCCTGTTTCCAGGATGGCCCTGACTTGCAAAAAAAACAATCTTTCCATAGTGCCCAGTGCCCTCCTATGCCATACCAGATTCTGCCCTTATATTTAGAGTTACTGCCCTTCACAATCATTAGCCTGTCTGGATTCCAGCAAAATTGCTCCAATCCCCACACGTGAATATCTCACTTTTCCTGAATACAGCACACACCGTACCTGAGAACTCCTGAAAGGGGAATAGCACAAAGCGGCAGAAATTGTGATTCAAGCACATAGTTGTATCCAGAAAGCAATAGAGGGAAGATTCTTTGCACAGCTAAGCAGAGTGAGGTTTTTTTTGTCAGACTGCAGGAGTATTGTTTGTGATTTTATTTATACCATTATATATATGTAATTGTGATTATGTGACCAAAACTGTACCTTTCTTTTGATTAAGAGTGAATTCCTAATCTAAGAAGACATTCTCAGTTGTGATAAGGTACTATAATTACTGTATGCGTGTTTGAAGTCAATTGGATAATCACAAACCATGTAAATTGGGAGATGCAACTGAACTGCAACTATTGTAAATCTATAATTGTAATCAAGTGTAACTGATTGGGGCATTTGTGTACCATGCTTGGATATCTGTGATCCCGTCAGTATATGCTCAAATTCATCATTGAACAAAGAAACCTGAATCTCCCCTGGTCATTGCAGGTGAAGAGGGCCATCGAACTCTCACTTTAACCCCCTTGATGGTTATTGCCAATTCTCTAGGACTGACATCTTCTGATCTGACAATGCCCGTGACTGGGTGTGGCAGCACACCCTGACTGACCATAGCCCCCCTTAACTCGATTAATGACTGATTCCTTTAGCCATTCAGAAATGGCCATTTGATTGAAGCACATGCAGGGTGTTTGCTGCATAAGCTATTGGCACATATTGCAGGCACATGTGACATTGTTGTAGCATGCTAATGTACAGAAACATGTGCATCATTTGACTGTTCAGTGCTCACAAGCATGACAAGTTGCTTATCTTTCTGTCTGCACTAAAAAGCAAGTCAGAAACTCTGTGATTGTCTAAGTAAGCACAAAGTGGGTGAGCATGAAAGAAGCAATCTAATAGCCCTGCGATGTAGCCTATGCAGATGCACGAAATGGGTGTATGCCCTTATGTGCATGGTGACCTGGCAGGAACTTGCAATACAATGTGTCAAAGCAATCCAAAGTGCAACAGTCAAGTATTGCAGTGTTTTCTGACTTTGTCCGAGGTTGACCATCATGATATGGTGCCTTTGATGTCTTGTCAACGCCAATGTCTGTAAACAAAGAGTGGAGGCATTTGCTATCCGTGGAGCAAGTTGATGAATGCTGGTGAACATGGAGGCTCCGAGAAACAACCTAAAAGTTTCATCCTTTAGGTAGCCGCTCAGACTTTCAAGTAAAGAATTGGCACCATTTAGCTTTTCTACCAGTACCTGGGAGAAATGCAAACTTCACAGAAATGAGGCAAGATTGGCTAATAATGAGATGCAAATTAAATCTTAATGGGAAATTGGACTTTTGCTTCAATGTCGAGAATTTTTTTTCTTTCATTTTTACTGTATTCTCCAAAACTTCTCACCATTGCACACGCTGCACAAGGGCTTCGAAAATACTCTCACTACTTTCAGTTCAGCGACCTAAATATAAGTCGAATTTCTGTGGTGCTTCTCCTACTCAACTTTGACTGACAACTACAGGGGAAATGAGGAAACTTTGAGGAAATTTATATGCCTAGTTTCTTCACAATAATGATAAACTGGCCAAACATCAAGTTATTGAAAATTTGCATTTCTAAAGATACCACTAGATATGATCAGCCATGATCATATTGAATGGCGGTGCAGGCTCGAAGGGCAGAATGGCCTACTCCTGCACCTATCGTCTATTGTCTATTAGGAACAAGCCGCAACACAATAGTGAGATCAGCTCACACCTTACAATTACATTAATTATTGTAGACATGAAGCATGCATTTATTGTGCAAATATAAGTGTTGATAAAGCTTCTCAATGCTTTTGGTTTGCTTAAATAAGCAGTTGCCTTTAAGTTTTCTGATGATGGATGACATGGGGGGGGGTGGAGGGGAGTCTCTACTGGCGTTCCCCTGATCACCATCTTAGCTATGGTAAAAGTACCATATATGGAAACCTCAGAAAAAAACACTACATGACAATCATGCAATCCCCTGTGAAAATCCACCATGTAGTTACGTTGTGTAAGCGTTAACAGAATCATGCTTATTTATAACAGAATCTCGATATATGAATGTGAACTAAGGCATGAACAGGTGTCAATTTACAGTAATATCATATCATACTTATGGATAGCATAATTTTAAACTGCACATTTTGTTAACAGAGTAATAAATCTGCCGACATATCTGACTGTATTATTATAGTAATAGACAATTTTTCAGTCAAAGTAAGATAAAATTTTAAAAATTAACAGAATCAGTGTGGACAAAATCTTGTTGTAACACGGGGCTTTAAAAGATTAGTGTATGGTACAAATAGAATATATTATCTGGAACAAGTAATATTTCTTTCCTACTCATGGCATTTTCCACAATTCACTCTTAGTTTATCACTCATGAATTAGAAGTCAGTCTATCTATAGCTTATAAACTACACCCTTGGGTTACAATAATATAGTCTCAATTTCCATTTTGACTTGATCATGTGATGAGCATCAGAGTGAAAAAGCATTTTGCCATTGTGGTTTATTTAAATGAGTTCAGCCACAAATAATTGATGGTTCATCAGCTGGTGTTTTTCAATTAAAGTGGTGCTTACTGTGCGGATAGTGTGAAGCAGTGGTAATTACTGGAAGTGGTACTTTACGGCCAGCACTGACAGATCCCAATGAGCAATAAATGTGTGGTATAGTATTCACACAGGATGATGCAGTCTTACATCATTTGTTTCCATTGCTCACAGAGCAGGAACATTATATATATTTGTTTGGATAAGAGTATATTCTTAATTGCAACTACAGCATTCGCTTAAAGTGGCATCATCAACAGGAATTGTCTGAGTGAATTGCTCACCTTGTGGCATATGTATCTTTAAAATTATCTTCTCAGATCACTGGCTTCACATTTTCATGCTTGAATAGCTTTACAAAGACTGTGATTATGGTGTGCTCAACAATGCATTGCTCTGTTCACTTTTTCAGTCTCCTTATAAATCAGGTCCACAGTGAAAATCAAGATCATTAGAATAAAATCAGGATTATCCCCTAGCATAACAAAAGTCTGCCTTAGGTCTTACTTGCATGCTCAATGAAGTGCAGCAGAGGTCAGGGCTAAATGTCCACCACAGCCATTCTACCTTTAGGCAATGTCCTGTCCCTGGACTTTTCTACAGATTTCTTGGAGTTGAATGCAAATGGAACCATTTATCTTTGTAGATGTGTCGAAATTAAACATTGCCTTTGTGCTTGTAATGGCAAAGCTATGTCTAATGTTGTATTGGTACAATTGAACATTAAGCAAACACATCACTAGCCTTAGGCTTAAGGAGTGGAAGCCTTTCTTTCAGCTTATGCCATTTGACATTGGCTCAAAAATAATCTGTAACATTTCAATGAAAGCTGAAAAATCAAACCAGGTTTTCAGTTAGTTTCAGTTAGCCCATTACACAAAATCAATTACTTTGTATCAAGTATTAAAAAAGAACAAAGATCACAAATTGTGTTTACGGAGTTAGGCAATTGATATTTCACAGTGACATTGCAACAGAGTCATGTAACAGTGGATCATGGAGAAAATTCCTTTTCTCCATGCACGCTCTAAGTATAGAGCAGAAACAAAGAATGGTTGGAGTCGTCAAAATGTGGAGCTGGAAAAAGGACAGAGGGTCAAGCAGCATCGGAGGAGCAAGACTGATGATGGATTCTGATGAAGGGTCCTGCTCCTCTGATGCCACTTGAGTTGCTGTGCTTTTTCCAGCTCCACATTTTATCGATTCTGACTTTCCAGCATCTGCAGTCCTCGCTATCTCCAAACAAAGAATGGTTACAAAACAGAAGGAAGTCTTTCAGTCTGCCTGTTGTAAATGGGTCTGAAAGGATGCGTGCATATCCTTGTAGTATGCTGATAGTTGCAAAGATGCAATAAACTACATCTTACTTACTACAAGGAACTCTTGCAGCCAGACCTAAAGGTGGATATCTTCATTCTTATTAGACCACATAGGCCCTTGAAGAATAAAAATCTGGACAGCAGTTCATGCAAAAGTGTGCGTGCTAGTCATTTGCAAGAATGACTTCTCTTGTCCAACTCCCCCACCATTTCCCAATCTTAACACATACTTTGTCCACAGAAAGTTATCCAATTCTGTGTTGAGAGTCTCATACACAAGTTCTGAAGAAGAGTCACCAGACTCAAAACATTAACTCATTCTCACTCGTCAGATGCTGCTAGACCTGCTGAGTTTCTCCACCACTGTCTGTTTTTGTTTGCTTCATACAGAAGGCATGGTTGTTAAAATTGCTGATGGCACAAAGATTGGTAGGAAAGTGAATTGTGAACTGGATGCCAAAGCGGGAGAGAGATCGATTACATGAGTGAAAAAAAGGATTTGATAAATGAAGCGAAATGTGAAATTGTCCATTTTGGCAGGAAGAATAAAAAATAGCATATTATCGAAATGGTGGGGGCTCACAGAACCCTGAGATGTCGGGAATCTGAGTGTCCTCATGCATGAATCACAAAAGGCAAGTATGCAGTCACAGCGAGTAATTAGCAAAACTAACAGAATGTTATCATTTATCATAGATAGAAAAGTGAGGAGATTATGGTTTAGTTTTATGGGACTCTGATGACACTACATCTTGAGTATTGTATAGAGTGTAGTCACCTTATTTACCCCACTCCCAGCTCCACACCCGCACCAGATCCCAGCTCCCGGCCCTGCCGAGTTTTCACCATCCCTCCAGACCTCCCACTCACTGAGGACGAACGATCAGTCCTCAGCAAAGGACTCACCTTCATCCCCCTCCGTCCACGCATCAATGAATTTAATACACGACGTGACATCGAACAATTCTTCCCTCGCCTCCGCCTCCGAGCTTACTTTCACAATCAGGACTCCCGCCCACTTTCCGAGGACCCCTTCACCCACCTCCAACACACTGCATCCACCTGGACACCCCGCGCTGGCCTATTACCTGCCCTCGACATCTTCATTTCCAACTGCCGCCGGGACCTTAACTGCCTCAACCTGTCTACCTCCCTCCCCCACTCCAACCTCTCACCCTCAACGCGCAGCCCTCCAATCCCTCTGCTCCAATCCCAACCTCACCATCAAGCCAACGGATAAAGGGGGCGCAGTGGTAGTCTGGCGCACTGACCTCTACACCGCTGAAGTCAAACGCCAACTCGAGGACACCTCTTCCTACTGCTCCCTCGACCATGACCCCACCCCCCATCACCAAACCATCATCTCCCAGACCATACAGAACCTCATCACCTCAGGAGATCTCCCACCCACAGCTTCCAACCTCATAGTCCGGGAACCCCGCACTGCCCGGTTCTACCTCCTTCCCAAGATCCACAAGCCTGACCACCCTGGCCGACCCATTGTCTCAGCATGCTCCTGCCCCACTGAACTCATCTCTACCTACCTTGACACTGTCCTATCCCCCCCTAGTCCAGGAACTCCCCACATACGTTCGAGACACCACCCACGCCCTCCACCTCCTCCAAGACTTCCGTTTCCCCGGCCCCCAACGCCTTATCTTCACCATGGATATCCAATCCCTCTACACCTCCATTCGCCATGACCAGGGCCTCCAAGCCCTCCGTTTTTTTCCTCTCCAGACGTCCCCAACAGTACCCTTCCACTGACACTCTCATTCGTTTGGCCGAACTGGTCCTCACCCTTAACAATTTCTCCTTTGAATCCTCCCACTTCCTCCAGACCAAAGGCGTAGCCATGGGTACACGTATGGGCCCCAGCTATGCCTGTCTCTTTGTTGGCTATGTAGAACAGTTGATCTTCCGTAATTACACCGGCACCACTCCCCACCTCTTCCTCCGCTACATTGATGACTGCATTGGCGCCACCTCGTGCTCCCGCGAGGAGGTTGAGCAATTCATCAACTTCACCAACACATTCCACCCTGACCTTAAATTTACCTGGACTATCTCTGACACCTCGCTCCCCTTCCTGGACCTCTCCATCTCCATTAGTGACGACCGACTTGACACTGACATTTTTTACAAACCCACTGACTCCCATAGCTACCTGGATTACACCTCTTCCCACCCTATCTCTTGCAAAAATGCCATCCCGTATTCCCAATTTCTCCGCCTCTGCCGTATCTGCTCCCAGGAGGACTAGTTCCACCATAGAACACACCAGATGGCCTCCTTCTTTAGAGACCGCAATTTCCCTTCCCACGTGGTTAAAGATGCCCTCCAATGCATCTCGTCCACATCCCGCACCTCCGCCCTCAGACCCCACCCCTCCAACCGTAACAAGGACAGAATGCCCCTGGTGCTCACTTTCCACACTACAAACCTTCACATCAACCAAATCATCCGCCGACATTTCCGCCACCTCCAAAAAGACCCCACCACCAGGGATATATTTCCTTCCCCACCCCTTTCTGCCTTCCGCAAAGACCGTTCCCTCCGTGACTATCTGGTCAGGTCCACACACCCCTACGACCCACCCTCCCATTCTGGCACTTTCCCCTGCCACCGCAGGAACTGTAAAACCTGTGCCCACACCTCCTCCCTCACCTCTATCCAAGGCCCTAAAGGAGCCTTCCACATCCATCAAAGTTTCACCTGCACATCCACCAATATCATTTATTGTATCCGTTGCTCCCGATGTGGTCTCCTCTACATTGGGGAGACTGGGCGCCTCCTAGCAGAGCGCTTTAGGGAACATCTCCGAGACACCCGCACCAATCAACCACATCGCCCTGTGGCCCAACATTTCAACTCCCCCTCCCACTCTGCCGAGGACATGGAGGTCCTGGGCCTCCTTCACCGCCGCTCCCTCACCACCAGACGCCTGGAGGAAGAACGCCTCATCTTTTGCCTCAGAACACTTCAACCCCAGGGCATAAATGTGGACTTCAACAGCTTCCTCATTTCCCCTTCCCCCACCTCATCCTCGTTTCAAACTTCCAGCTCAGCACTGTCTCCTTGACTTGTCTGGACTTGTCTGACCTGCCTATCTCCTTTTCCACCTATCCACTCCACCCTCTCCTCCTTGACCTATCACCTTCATCTCCTCCCCCACTCACCCATTGTACTCTATGCTACTCTCTCCCCACCCCCACCCTCCTCTAGCTTATCTCTCCATGCTTCAGGCTCACTGCCTTTATTCCTGAAGAAGGGCTTTTGCCCGAAACGTCGATTTCCCTGCTCGTTGGATGCTGCCTGAACTGCTGTGCTCTTCCAGCACCACTAATTCAGTATTTGGTTTTCAGCATCTGCAGTCATTGTTTTTACCTTATTTAAAGAATCAAACCCGTTGGACTATAACTTGGTGTTGTGTGATTTTAAACTTTATTTAAAGAAGGATGTAAATGGGTTGGAAGCAATTTAAGGAAGATTTACCAGACTAATGTCTGGAATGAGTAACTTGTCTTTTGAGGTTGGATCGGCTAAACTTTGTCTGAGGGAGTTTACTAGGGAGGGAGTAAGATGTGATTAGCTGAAACATAAAGATCCTAAAGAGTTTTGACAGGTTAGGTGCGCAGAAAATACTGCCTTTTGCCGGAGAATCAGGAACTAGGGATCATTGTTTAAAAAATCAGGAGTCATCCATTTAGAACAGAGAAGAGATGAGTTGCTTTTTCACTTAGAGGGTAATGATCCTTTAGAATTCTCCTCCTGAAAAAGGAGGTGGGAGCAGAGTCCTTGAATATTCTTAAGTCAGAGTTAGATAGATTCTTGTTAAGAAAAGGGGTGAAAGAGTAGGCAGGAATATGGATTTGAGATTACAAGATCAGTCATAATCTTGTTGAATGACAGAGCAAGCTAGAGGAGGCAAATGCTCTTTACCTGCTCTTTGTTCACATTTGTTCATACTAACTCTAGTTTTACGCAGTGGTGGAATACCTCCAAGTAGTGGATACCATTGATGCAAAATATGTGACATTATTTTATCTGGCTGAACATTACCTAAATTACATCAACATGGAGGTAAGGTTCCTTCATGTTATGTATGTGCCACTTGTGTTGTGTGCCAACCATTCTGTATGCAAAACACATTGCACAGATTGGATACCTTGAAAGTTGTCTCAATTTCTCCTGCCCACTGACAATCAAAGCTACCTGGCATTCATCAACTGAGAAATTCATCAGTAAGGTTGCATGGAGACCAGGATTCTCTATTTTAATCATGGCTGTTCATCCTATTCTGTCATCCGAATACTGAGTTGAAAAGTGTGCCGCTGGAAAAGCACAGCAGGTCAGGCCGCATCCAAGGAGCAGGAGAGTCGATGTTTCGGGCATAAGCCCTTCATCAGGAATGTGGGGGGGTTGCTGAGAGATAAATAGGAGGTTGGAGTTGGGGTTAGGGGGAAGGCACCTAGGAAGGCGATAGGTAGATGCAGATGGTGGGGGAGGGGGGTGATTGTGATAGGTTGGTGGGAAGGCTGAAGCGGATAGGTGGGAAGGAAGATGGACAGATAGGACAGGTCAAGAGGGCGGTTCCGAGTTGGAGGGTTGGACCTGGGCTGAGGTAGTGGGAGGGGAGATTTGGAAACTAGTGAAGTTTATGTTGATGCCGTGTGTTTGAAGGGTTCCAAGGCGTTTTTCCTCCTATTGTTGGGTGGCTTAGATTTGGCAGTGGAAGAGGCCCAGGACTTGCATTCCATTTGGAGAGTGGGAGGGGAAGTTGATGTGGTCGACCACAGGGCATTGGGGTTGTTTGGTGCATGTGTCCCAGAGATGTTCCCTGAAATGTTCCATGAGTTGACGTCCTGTCTCCCCAATGTAGATGGGAGAAACATACACCGTAGATGAGGTAGGGATGTGGAAGAAAATCTCCGCTGGATATGAAACTGATGTGCACATCCACCCACTTCATCTACTGTGTCTGTTGCTCTCGATGTGGTCTTCTTGACTTCATTAGTTTCCTCATCTCCCCTCCCCGCACCTCATCCCAGATCCAACCCTGCAACTGGGCACTGCCTTCTTACCTGTCCTATCTGTCCATCTTCCTTCCCACCTATCTGCTCCACTCTCTCCACCGACCTATCATAATCACCCCCACCTGGATCTACCTATCGCCTTTGCAGCTACCTTCCCCCCAGACCCAACATCACCCTCTTATTTATATCTGAGCCCTCTTAACCTCCCATATTCTGCCCAAAGCGTCGACTCTCCTGCTTCTTGGCTGCTGCCTGACCTGCTGTGTTTTTCCAGCGCCACACTTTTCAACTCTGACTCTCCAGCATCTGAAGTCCTCACTTTTTCCATCTGAATACTGAGGGTGACAACATGTTTCATAAAGATTTGTGCACTACAGCTATCACTACTGAATAGCTCATCAGTTCTGTCATGTTTCACTTCAGTTCCTTGGATAGTTTGGGGAACTTTACAGAAAGGCCAGCGTAGGGATTCCTGTATTATAATGGTCAAATTGCATATGACATGGTTTATCATTTGGCAAAGGGTAGAAGCTTCTAATTGCAGAACACACAGAGCTAAAGTTTGGACACTGTCAATGCCTTAATTGTGAAGTGACTGCTCAGGAAAAGAAAAGTTTGCACATAATATCCAGTTGGCAGCAGCTTTTGAGATTGGACAGAAACTTAGCAGTAAATATTTCCACTAGAAAAGTTGTACCCATTTCCAAAGCCCTAAGGGTTTTGATGTAGTGGCAAAGTGATTATCATAAAAAATAGTCACACGCATGCAATTACTCCTTTCAACTCTTTCCCATGGGATCCATGGAAGTAAAAACCATTGCTACTCTATCTCAGTATTAGAATTAATTCTAAAGATGAAGGTGTCCCTGCAGGGCCTTCCATTTACTTCCCATCTCTGAATGACCTGTAAAGAAAGTGGTGCATTGTCTTTTTGCACATGGTTTTGTACAACTAAGAATCTTGTTAGCCCATTTTAGATGGCAGGTTTGAGTAAATCAGTTTACTATGGTACTGGGGTCACAAACAGAGCAGGTAAGCTTGGCAAATTTCCTAACGATGTCAGTGAAACTATTTTTTATTTTACGAGACATATTTTGACAGCATAATTTTTCTCTTAACAATTTCACAGTGTGCCAAGTTAACTTCAAATCGAAATCAAAAAGGAAAAAAAGTAGGCAATATGCACTGAGAAATTCTACTTGTATTTTTAAGTAACCTTCCTGACAAACTGGCCATTATTTTTGCTCACAAGCCAGGAGTGCAGAGTTGGGACACTTCACAACTCTGTGAAACAGACCCCATTGTCCACAAGTTGTGATTTTCATTCCTGGATAGCAGTTGAGCCTGGCCACCCAATAATGAGTATGGTGTGTAAGGTACAGAGACAGACTCTGCAGACCTATCTGCATGCACTAATACTGTTAATATTTTGAAAAAAGGCATTAAAAGTTTTAAAGAGTCTCTCTGGCTGTCTCTGGTCACACCCCCTCAGCCCCAACAAACTCACCATATTACAGTTATGCCTTCCATAAGCCTATTTTTTAACCATCCATGCCAGCCCATGTCCCTCCACCCACCTACATTATAACCTATACCACTGTACCTACCTCCAAAATGTCTCATATTTTCCATGCCAAATTACCCCTTCATCCCACACACATGATCCCTAATACATCCTATTCCACTTTATGCTCCCTACCCATGTAAACAGCCCTTCATAGTCCCATGCCAACCCAGGATCAATTCATGCCAACCAATCACCACAATTCACCCTTACGTGTTATCATGTCAATTAAGTATTTAATATTGACAGACTAAGGACCCACACTGAAATGAAATGATATAGAATTCTCAATGTCTATTTGTATTTGTGATAACAATAATTTGTGACATGTGATAACAATAAATCGAATCAAATATTTTAAGAAATGCTCACACATTAAAAAAATTACGTTTAACTTATTTTCATTTCCAAATACTTTATACCCACAAACATTGTCATCAGTTGTTAGAACCACACTCACTTAAATTTATTGTACAACTCCAATGATTTTATCGCCATCTAAAACTTCCAAACTTGAAAATGGCAGGCACCCCACTATGGTAATATTAGGTTGTTAAATCAGCCATGTCACACTAATCTAGCAATTATACCTCTCAGACTTACGTTAGCATATAGAATGAAATAGTTAACAATGTTTTTAAAAAAAAAAATATTTTTTTTCAAAATTTAGACAGCAGGAGTTTAAAGGTGTGACACATTTTGTGAGTTCCACTTGGCACTTTTCACTATCCATCTTGACAGTTCCAGCAAGTTTATGTACTTTTTATTTACATTCATGCCTACTTTTAACAGCCAAAAAGTCACTTGGATTCTTACACAGGACATCTTACCATAACCGAAGGGTATCTTCCCCCCCTCCAAAAGGTGTCCTGGGACCATAGGTAATAGGATTGCATCTGCAAAGGGGTACTCTTTACAACGGATACAAATCTATAAAGATCAGACATCCACTTCACCAATCTCACAACCTTGGCATCTGCTATTTTCTATGAGCTGCTAACTTCACAAAATATGCATACATGAAACCTATCCAGCACACATAAAGATGATAGCTGGTGTATTTGGGAGCAGGACATTCACATTTTGCTCATATCCTCCATTTTAGAACATAGGACATAGAACAATACAGGGCAGAACAGGCTCTTTGGCCCTCAATGTTGCTCCAACCTGTGAGCTATTCTCAGCTCACCCCCACCCCCCCCCCCCACCGACACTATCCCAAAATCATCCATGTGCTTATCTAAGGATTGTTTAAATCTCCCTAGTGTGGCTGAGTTGACTATATTAGCAGGTAGGGTTTTCCATGCCCTTACCACACTCTGCGTAAAGAACTTTCTTCTGACATCTGTCTTAAATCTATCACCCCTCAAGTTGTAGTTATGCCCTCTAATACAAGCTGACGTCATCACCTTTGGAAAAAGTATTTCACTGTCTACCCTATCTAAACCTCTGATCATCTTGTATGTCTCTATTAAACCCACCCCCTTTGTCTTCTTCTTTCCAATGAGAACAGATCCAAGTCTCTCAGCCTTTCCTCATAAAACCTTCGCTCCAGACCAGGCAACATCCTGGTAAATCTCCTCTGCACATTTTCCAATGCTTCCACATCCTTCCTGTAATGGGGCGACCAGAACTGTACACAATGGTTAAGACACAACACTCTCTGTGGTTGTGAAAATCCCGGCAACTTTCTTTCTGTTCAGAATTACAAACAGAAGACACCTAACCTTCTGACATCCACTTTGAGAAGGTGTTTCAAATATTTCATGCGATTTTCCCTTTTAACCAACATTACAGATGACATCAAAATTGGAGGTGGAGTGGACAGCGAAGAAGTTACCTCAGATTACAATGGGATCTTGATTAGATGGGCCATTGGGCCAAGGAATGGTAAATTGAGTTTAATTTAGATAAATGTGAGATGCTGCTTTTTGGAAAGACAAATCAGAGTATGACTTATAAATGTAGTGAGAAGGTCCTGGGGAGTGTTGCTGAACAAAGAGACCTTAGAGTACAGTTCATAGTTTGTTGAAAGTGGAGTCCCGGGTAAAGAAGATAGTGAGGAAGGCGTTTACTATGCTTTCCTTTATTGATCAGTGCATTGATTATAAGAGTTGGGAGGTCATGTTGCAGCTGTACAGGTCATTGTTTAGGCCACTTTTGGAATACTGTGTGCAATTCTGGTCTCCCTGCTATAGGAAGGATGTGAAACTTGAAAGGGTTCAGAAAAGATTTACAAGCATGTTGCCAGGGTTGGAGGATTTGAGCTATTGGGAGAGGCTGAATAGGGTGGGGTTGTTTTCCCTGGAGCACCGGAGGCTGAGGGGTGACCGTATTGAGGCTTACAAAATCATGAGGGCCATGGATAAGGCAAATAGCCAAAGTCTTTTCCCTGGGGTGGGCAAGTCCAGAACCAGAGGGTGAGAGGGTAAAAATGTAAAAGTGGCATAATGGGCAACATTTTCACGCAGATGGTGATGTATGTATAAAACAAGTTGCCAGACAAAATGGCATGGTACCATAACAGTATTTAAAAAAGCATCCGCATGGGTACATGAATATTGAAGGGTTTGGAGGGATATGGGCCAAATGTTAACAAATCGGACTAGGTTAATTTAGGATATCTGGTCGGCATGAACGAGTTGGACCGAAGGGTCTGCTTCTGTGCTGTATATCTCTATGACTCTATAACATACAGAGTTTGCTGCCAATTATCTTTATGGACATGAGGTAACCAGCATAATTACTTACAGCAAAAATTATTTACTCGGACAGATGTGTGGAACCTTCCTTTGTGGTGGACAGTTGTTGAAATCAGGCCCCACATGAAATGTGAAGACTTCAGAATCTGACTCGTTCAGACAAGATTCTTAAAGGGTTAGTATAATATTAGTGCCATTTTTCATTTGCAAAGAGATTTTGCTCCATGCATTGACTAGTTTTCTTGGATAATCTGTTACTTTTTGCTTTGTATTTAATAATTTTATTTTCTTGATTGCTGAAGAGGAATGCTATAAAATGAGTAGGACTGGAATTCCTTTGAGAAGTTTCATAGCATTACATAACTTCAGATGATAAAGACCAGTTTATGAGCAGAGAAGGGATTCATATTCAAGTGGTTTTCTGGCCAGAGAAACAATATCTTGCACCTCAGTGACCATTTTCCAGAAAGCAGCCAAGATGCACATAAGGGCTAACATTTTTTGAATGAGAAAAATCATCACAAATACGAACCTTAGCAGACTCCAGTTTACCTATGCACTTGCAGCTACTAATCCCTCTGAGAAAGTCCCGAACATGCAAAAGACAACTTTGAGCTGAAAGCTTAAACATCTGTTTGTATTATCTGTCTCCATTTTGTCAATGAAAGCTTTTTCTTGAGTTAAGGATGTAATTATGGAAAAGGAAATCAATTTTGATTAGACGAGTATTTTTGAATAATTATCTACATGCTCTGTTTACACATAAGAGTTCCACAAAAATTGAGCCTGATTTAGAAAGAAAATTGAATTAATTGTACTGTTTCCTGTATTTTTTTATGTCTCACAATGATTTTAGCTACTCAAATCAGAAAACTCCTGGGTAGGACTGCTATGGCAAAGTGTTCCCAGGTATTGGCTCTCCCAGGGTATATTGTCTCAGATTCTACACTCCCAGGATACAGCACTCCCATGGTACTGTTTACCCAGAATACACTACTCACATGGTGAATTGCTCTCAGCATAACAAAGTACTTGCAATGTGCAATTTTGATATGGTAAACTGCTCTTGGAATCCAGTATTTTTGAAAGTTCTTTTGTACTGTTCCTCTGAAAATGCTGACAGCTGCTGCAGTACTGCCTGTTCCCTGGTATGATACAAGCAGTCATTGTATGGTTGTAACTCAAAGCTCTGTAGGAAAACATTTCCAGGGTAGTTTCTGTGAAGAATTAAAAAAAACCTTGGTAATGTTTCTGTCAGGAAAATTGCATTTTTGTTGCAGACCTGACTTGATCAATGCATATTCTGCTCCTACACCCACAAGGCCTGAAACCTGAGAAAACAAGCGATGAAAGAAGTGAGAAGATTTGTTTCACTGAGTTCTCCATGCCTTTTGGCTTACTTTGAAAATTGAAGTTGTTTTCATGAGTGCAGGAGGTGTGGAAATGCATAGGAAGTGTGTCTCAAGAGTTGCCTGATGTTGCACTGTAACCTCTCTATTAATGGGTCTGAGAATTATTTCAGCCTTCTGAAGTGGGTGTAGCTGCTGTGTGGCATCACCATGGGCAAGAGGAAAGGTGGGGACAGTTGAGATTGTTTGTGACCACAACATTTGTCAATTTAAATGAGAGAAGAGACAAGGGGCCATCGTTACTATTCAGCTACAAGCAAATGGCAAGCTTTTCTTCCCTGTTCTTTATTTTGTGTAGTGCTTAAGAGATTAGTCTTTCATTCCTGGGAAGTCCAGCACAATTCAGAAGGACTGGCAGCCACATCCATAAACTCTGGGAACTAAGGGTGGAAATTTAAACAGTATTTGCCACTCCAATCTAAACTGACAGGACTGAAATGAATCCAGAGTGCGCTGGGGGATGGGTTGCTGGAAAAAGTCTCACTGTTAGTCCCAACCACTCAATTCCTGTACAGGTAGGCTAAAACAAAGTACAGTAAAATGAAGCAAGGTAAGTGGGGAAAAAAGAACTGATTGAAAGACAGAAATTATCACAAGTACTTACATAAAATGGCTGCTACTGCAGCCAAAATACAAACAGCTACTATTTGAGGAATTAACTGTCTATGGTGCCAACAAAGTGCAATCTAAGTCTTTAATGAAACCCCCCCAACATCATTGTACCAATTGGGTTCTATACCTACCACTATAGTTTTGCATCATCTCAATGTACTCTGCTGCCCTACAGTTCTGTGTTGCTATTTTCTCCTGATCACTTTGAGCACTGCCATGTGTTAGAAATTCCAGGAAAGGCTAGTAACATTAATTGATTTGTTTATTTTTCAGAACATTGCATGGAAGCATAGACTTCACAATATCTTGTTTAGTTCACTGAGGGTTTTACTAATAATGACTGCTCTGGTCACTTACTAAGATTATGAGGTATGGAATAGTAAGCTTCTAGTTATGAGCAATCGACTTTGGGGAGAGACAGTAGATGCTGAACACATGAAAATAGATGAAGCACACTTTAAATTTGTAGAATGTACCCTGGCTGAGAGCAGCACATTCACAGCTTAGGGTAGACAATATCTGGTGATTTCCTTCCAGCAAGGCACTTCATAAATGAACCCTCATGAAAGCTTGATTTACTTGATTTTAAACAGAAAAATGCAGTGATTACATTTCTCATGACAAATGTTTTGCTTGCAAGGCTTGAATAATGGTGAGAAACCAAGTCCCAGTCATGAATATTTCAGCAGACACAACATCTGCTGCAGAGCAAATGATTTTCAGCAAATAGTTTGATAGTATGTTGGAGAGTTCAGACTTGACTTTCACTTCATGATATCCTGAATGTGGGGAATGGTGTGTCTTGTTTGAGGTTGGGGGGATGGTGAATGATAGGAGCTGGTTCTGTGCACAACCTCCTGTTCCCTAGCAGTGACCTTTTCACCCAATCTCTGAATTGACATATTGCTTCCAGGTTTCCTGACTGATTAGGTTTAGTGGGTGCGATAAGACTTGCATAAGTTGATTTCGACTTGAGTATTTAAGGGGACGTTGCATATTTGATATTTGATGAATTCTGGAAGTGGGAATGGAGAAAACCTGACAGGATCAAATGTACACTTTCAAAGGCTGCACCTTGTCTTAGAGAGACCTTGCTGATTGTGATGTTAGGATCTATAAGAGACCACAGCGAGATATCTAGAAGTAGTAGAGGAGGTCAGTAGTAGGCAGGTGACGGTATGATCTTCAGCGTCTGGTGGCATGGTCAAAGACATATATGATGCATCTGTTTGTCTTATGACCTTTATTATAGTGGGCCTCATCAATTGGGTTTCCCATGGGGGCCATCAGCCACGGTTTAGTAGGTGTCCCTTTGCTCTAAGCAGCTAACAGCAGCCAGTAACTCTGCTTTGAGATGTGAAGTGTTCAAGGATGGTGGACTGGCTCAGGATGTAAACACCCCATTTCAGCAGCTGCCTGGGAATCCTGGGCACAACTGAATAAACAGCTTTATTTGGTTACAAACCAGCTGTACATTAATGGAAACAATGAGGAGCCGTCCATGATGATTTAATTGCCAAATGGGTGAAATTGATAGCGCCCTCAAACTGTGGGGATCCAGCTAATCCACACGTCTGGGAACCTGCTCATTTTGACTGGTATCATTAGCAGCAGAGTGCATATAATTGCCTGACCCAGCAAGTACAGCACTGGGCTCCTGTCTTGACCTGCAGGACACTGACTGCAGAAACCCAAAGAGGCCAGATACAAAGTGGCCAAAGTCAATGCTTACAGCCATGGGTAAAGCACCTAGATCTTTTTCCACAATTGTCTACTACCACCTAATAGAAGATCCTGAGCCTCCGGAGATACTGGTGTCTCAACAATTTGAGAGAGCTTATCCACTGCTTGGCCACCTTGAGTTGGGAGTCTTTCAGATTGCATCTCTCTCCTATCGACTAGTAGTTCCATGATGCAGGTTGTCATCTCAGCCCTCATGTGATTGACAAAGTAAAACAGCATCAGCAGCTCCTGTGCACATCTGATAGATCAGACCTCCCAGGAAAAACAGATGTCCAAATGTGTAAGAATCACCTTTCAGCTCAAACACAGCAATTTCTTTACACAATCAGACAAGAAAGGCAGGAAGTTTAGGCGAGATTTTAAGAAAGATGTTTGTCACCCAGAGGGTGTTGAAGGTTTGGAATGCACTGTTTGGAAGGGTAGCTAAGGCAGGAAATCTCACAATCATTCGAACTTTCATAACACTCAAGGCTACGGGAAAGTGGTACAAGTGCAGGTCGTTGCATATTTTTGGTGGTACAGACCTGATAGGCCAAAGGACTTTTTCTGTCCTGTATCCCTCTATAATGCAGCAGGGATGTCCATCGTGAGCTCACCCCTGTGACTTGCTGCTGTGTCCTTGTTTGCACTGGTGATTTTTGGAAAGGCCAGAAAATCAATTAAATTCCGAAATCAATGTGAATATCTCTGCAGATGACCTGACAGAAGTGTTGAAGCTAATGACCCATCTCTGCTAAACAGCTTCCGAGCCCACAGTTAGAAGTTGGCAGGTTAGAACTAGTAACCTGACGCAGTGCTCAAACCTTTACCTAACCACCTACCACATGCACCCCAGCAAGTTTAAAAATCGGCCTCTCGAATTTGTCTCAAACTTGTGTCTAAAGGTGTCTGTCCAATTTACCACGCAGTAAATTAAATGCCAGCATTAGAACTGCTAGAATAGCTTGATTGGAGGAATTGTTAGACCTATTGACAATTTTCCCAGTGTAAACTTCAGAATGTTGTCAGGACGGCATTCCATTAGCTTTTTGAAAACTTTCTACCTGTTCATAACATTTCAATATTAGTACTTGGATGTGAGGTCTCTCTTGGACCTTCACTATTTATAGCTATTAATTATTTCTAAAATACCATATTTGATCCTTTTGAAAGTCAGAACATGTTAATAGATGACTTAATTCCGTTGAATTTTTCGCAATTTTTGAGAAGATTTGTAGCTCAGGTTGATGATGAGTATGTAAGTTAGTTTGTTTTCAGACGTTTCATCATCATACTGGGTAACATCATCAGTGAGAGTCTCCAGTGATATGTCCCACCTTTCTATTTATAAGTCTTGGTTTCTTATGGTGGGTGATGTCATTTCCAGTTCTTTTTTTCAAGGGAAGATTCCATCAATAAACACATCGATTTAGATTGCCCTCACCAATCTTCTTGGTTAGCTTAGATTTAGATTAGATTATATTACAGTGTGGAAACAGGCCCTTCGGCCCAACAAGTCCACACCGACCCGCCGAAGCGCAACCCACCCATACATTTGCCCCTTACCTAACACTATGGGCAATTTAGCATGGCCAATTCACCTGACCTGCACATCTTTGGACTGTGGGAGGAAACCGGAGCACCCAGAGGAAACCCACGCAGACATGGGAGAACGTGCAAACTCCACACAGTCAGTCACCTGAGGCGGGAATGGAACCTGGATCTCTGGCGCTGTGAGGCAGCAGTGCTAACTACTGTGCCACCGTGCCGCCCAAAACTTTGCCCTAAACTCAATCAAGTTTGTGAGACATGATTTACCTCTCACAAAACTGTGCTGATAATTCCTAATCATTTCTTGCCTCTCCAAATGCATATAAATCCTATCTTTCAGAATCACATCCAACAATTTTCCCACCACCACAGTCAGACTCACAACTCTACAGTTCCCCAGCTTCTCCTTAAATTCCTCTTTAAACAAAGGCACAACATTAGCCTCTTTCCAGCCATTCGGCATTTGACCCGTATTTATAGATGAAACAAATATTCCAGCCAGGGGCCCCACAATTTTCTCTTGACTTGCCACAAAGTCTTGGGATACACTAGATCAGGTTCTAGAGATTTATATACCTCTTTATTTTCTCAGAACTCCAACACTTCCTCTTCTGTAATGTGTACTGTTTTCAAAATATTCCTTCTGTGTTCTCTAGCCTCCATTTCTTTCTCCATGGTGAAAACTGATGCAAAATATTTATTTCATATCTCTCACATCTCCTGAGATTCAACTTTTTTTCACTGGAGTACAGGAGGTTGAGAGGTGATCTTATATAAGTATATAAAATCATGAGAGATATAGATAAGGTGAATGGCAAGTGTCTTTTCTCCAGGCTGGGAGATTTTAATACTATGGGACATATATTTAAGGTGAGGGGAAAAAGATTTATAAGAAGACATGGGGGCAATTTTTTTTACACAGAGTGGTTTGTGTATGGAATGAATTTCCAGAAGAAAAAATGGATGTGGCTACAGTTACATTGTTTAAAATAATTTAGTTAAGTACATGAATAGGAGATGTTTGGAGGGATATTGGCCAAACGCAGGCAGGTGGGATTAGTTTAATTTGGGATTATGGATAGCATGGACTGGTAGGACCGAACGATCTGTTTCTGTGTTGTATTACTCAATGACAAAGGCAATCTCTTTGATCTTTAAGGGACTCTGCTCTGTTTAGTTGCTCTCTTGCTCTTAATTTACTTGTAGAAACTCTTTGGATTATTCTAAACCTTATTTGCCAAGGCGATTGCATATGTTCTCTTTTTCTTCCTGATCTCTCTTAAGAGCATCCCTACAAGTCTTTATACTACTTGAGACATTCATTTGAACCTAGTTGTTTATATCTAGTATATGATTTTTCATTCTTGACTAGAACTATTTATAGATATGTGTGTACAACTGTCTTTGCATTCATGTTTATCAAGATTTAAATCACAAATTAATTAATTAATTGCAACATTTTCCACTTTTATTCAGTCAAGTATTTTTATATCACAATAGAAATAGAAAATGAAGGGAACAGATTAACAAATGCACTTCTATTACACACTGGGTTTAAGCGGACTACTTGAAGAGAAAAAGCACTTATTTCTTTTATATGTTTTGGCCGAGTTTATGCTATTAAGTTGTAAATCACAACAATATTGAAGGCATAAAACTGCCTCTTAATGTCTTTTTTTAAGATAGCTGGACTTCAAAAGTAATTCCCTGATTGTTAAGAGAGCTTGGAGACATTTTGAGGACATAAGGAGGATCTGTGTAAGTGCAGTCTTTTAAAAGTGACATAATGACATAACTCAAGGTTGGATTGCATTCTGCTCTCCAATTTAATGCCAACTTCTTTCCCCCTCCCAGCCTAATAATGACAGCCTTATTAGCCACCAGAAACAAATGTCACCTTGCAAAAATGACAGGATTTTGCTGTTTGAGCTCTCTCTATGATAAGTCCACTCGCTGATTGCATTTATAGTAGCAACAGGATGAGGACTTTAAGGGCATTAATTTCCACTTAAGAGATTCTGTTAGATCCTGGGCAGAAGGTTTCCACATGCCCTCGCATTTTGAACTCATTGGATGAAGGTGGGGAAGGTGGTAGGATTCCTGTGCTGCATTTTCCTGCCTGAAGAAAAGAATGGTATCTGTAATTCAAACTCACTATTGCAGGATGGGAGAGAAAGAATTGAATTCCAACCTTGATATGTAATTACCTCTCTGATCTTATAATTTCTCAAAATTGACTATAATTAAAAATTTTAACATCTATTTCCTTCATTTGCCCTTTTATGAAAAAAGAAATTAACAGACAAAATGTGCAAAAATCTAAAATATGTGCAATCAGGATTGTATTTTCATCAAGTCAGAGGATGTGGATCAATAAGTCACAGTTTGACAAAATGTGCGAAAGAGGCTGACTATTAGAGTCAGGAGGCTTCTAAGCTACACAGCCCGAAATAGGAAGTTGGCAGCTTCAGTTCGTTGGACTCGCACTGTCACATCAGGTTGTGGATGAAATGTTCTAGGAGAAAGCGAGGACTGCAGATGCTGGAGATCAGAGCTGAAAATGTATTGCTGGAAAAGCGCAGCAGGTGAGGCAGCATCCAAGGAGCAGGAGAATCAATGTTTCGGGCATGAGCCCTTCTGGGACACGCGGATCAACCATCCCGTGGCTCAACACTTCAATTCCCCCTCCCACTCCACCAAGGACATGCAGGTCCTTGGACTCCTCCATCGCCAGACCATAGCAACATGACGGCTGGAGGAAGAGCGCCTCATCTTTCGCCTAGGAACCCTCCAACCACAAGGGATGAACTCAGACTTCTCCAGTTTCCTCATTTCCCCTCCCCCCACCTTGTCTCAGTCCCAACCCTCGAACTCAGCACTACCTTCCTAACCTGCAATCTTCTTCCTGACCTCTCCGCCCCCACCCCCATTCCGGCCTATCACCCTCACCTTAACCTCCTTCCACCTATCGCATTTCCAACGCCCCTCCCCCAAGTCCCTCCTCCCTACCTTTTATCTTAGCCCACTTGGCACACTTTCCTCATTCCTGAAGAAGAGCTCATGCCAGAGACATCCATTCTCCTGCTCCTTGGATGCTGCCTCACCTGCTGCGCTTTTCCAGCAACACATTTTCAGCTGTGGATGAAATGTGTCAAATTTACAATGAATCTTATGGGGACAACTTTAGATATTTATGAAAGAATATCAAGATAATCATGCAATCATATTTGTTTTGAAAAGATATGATGCAAACCTTTCCATGTTCAGGTTTCATGTCTGACTTTAAAGTAACACAGATCCATAGAGTCATAGAGATGTACAGTACGGAAAAAGACCCTTTGATCCAACTCGTCCATGCTGACCAGATATCCCACCCAATCTAGTCTCACCTGCCAGCACACGGCCGATATCCCTGCAAACCCTTCCTATTCGTATACCCATCCAAATGCCTCTTAAGTGTTGCAATTGTACTAGCCTCCAACACTTCCTCTGGCAGCCCATTCCACACATGCACCACCTTCTGCATGAAAAGATTGCTCCATAGGTCTCTTTTATCTCTTTCCCCTCTCACCCTAAACCTATGCCCTCTAGTTCTGGACCCACCCATTCCAGGGATAGGACCATGCCTATTTACCCTATCCATGCCCCTCATGATTTTATAAACCTCTACAAGGTCACTCCTCAGCCTCTGATGCTCCAGGGAAAACAGCCCTAGCTGATTCAACCTCTCCATTTGGCTCAATTCCTCCAACCCTGGCAACATCCTTGTAAATTTTTCCTAAACCCTTTCAAGTTTCACAACATCCTTCCTATAGGAAAGAGACCAGAATATTCCAAAAGTGGCCTAATCAATGTCTTGTACAGCTGCAATATGACCTCCCAACTCCTGTACTCAATACTCTAATCAATAAAGGAAAGCATACCAAACGCCTTTTTCACTATCCTACCTACCTGCGATGCTACTTTCAAGGAGCTATGAACCTACACTCCAAGGTCTCTTTGTTCAGCAGCACTCCCTAGATCTTACCATTAAGTGTTTAAGTCCCGCTAAGATTTGCTTTCCCAAAATGCAGCACCTTGCATTTATCGAAATTAAACTCCATCTGCCACTTCTCAGCTTATTGGCCCATCTAACAGAAAGAGTCGGGAATAAGCACTTTGTTATTTATAGAGTCATAAAGCACACTCCTCAATGCCAACCAGACATCTTAATCTGACCTAATCCCATTTGCCAGCATTTGGCCATATCCCTCTAAACTCTTCCTATTCATATGCCCATTCAAATGCCTTTAATTGCCTCTGCCTCCAGCAATTCCTCATTCCACACACCATTCTCGGCATGAAAAAATAACCTCTCCGGTCCTTTTTAAATCTTTTCCCTCTAACGTTAAACCTATGCCCTCCAATTTTGGACTCTCCCACCCTAGGGAAAAGACCTTGGATATTCACCCTATCCATGCCCCTCATGATTTTATAAAGGTCTATCAGGTCACTCCTCAGTCCTCCAATGTTTGAGGGAGAAAGACCCCAGAGTATTCAGCCTCTCACTATTGCTTAAATCCTCCAGACCTGGCAACGGCCTTGTAAATCTTTTCTTCACCCTCTCAAGTTTAATAATGTCTTTCCTATAGAAGGCCAACCAGAATCGTACACAATATTCTAAAAGTGACCTCACCAATGAGCCGTACAGCTGCAACATGACATCCCAATGTACAAAAGCTTACTTAGTTTCTAAATTTAATTAACTTTAGTTTTTCCAGTTCAATGTTATTACTATATGCTTCCAATTAAAAAAATGCAACAGATTATATTACAAGAGTAAACATGAGAGAGAGTGAAAGATTAGAGGAAGACGGAAAATGGCAGTAGGAGAAAATGAGAGTGTGTTTAGGGCAGTGGTGTGAGTTTGCCTCAAACAAGGTGTTTTACCTGATGTGGTCATGCTTATGTTATTTCCCATAATATTGAAACTGGGTGTAAATATCATGGTTTTAAAGAATCTAGCAGAGTTTTATAACAGCTAACTATTATGCACAAACATTACTTTTTTCAATCAGACAAGAGTTTGGCTAATATTAAATTATTACAGGAGGAGCATCATCAATCAGGTCATAGTGTTCCTGCAGCAGGAAAAAATATTCTTTTTGGCTCATAGTGTCACCATGTCACCAAAGCTAAAAATCACTGAACACCAGGCTACAGTCCAACAGGGCTTTTGCCCAAAACGTCGATGTTGCTGGTCCTCGGATGCTCTTCCAGCACCACTAATCCAGAATCTGGTTTCCAGCATCTGCAGTCATTGTTTTTACCTAGGTTTATTTGGAGTCAGTAGCTTTCGAAGAGCTGCTTCTTCATCAGGTGGTTAGAAAGCTAGTGATTCCAATTAAACCTGTTGGACTATAACCTGGTGTTGTGTGATTTTTAACTTTGTTCACCCCAGTCCAACACTGACATCTCCAAATCATGACTACCATGTTATCAAATATCTTTCAAATCTAATCTAATATCAGGTGGAGTATGAGATATTCTGCCCTCAAGCCTTAAACGGTGATTAAAAGGTAATATCATGAGCATGTCTCCTCTGTTATACTGTTATTCTAATTGTTCAGACAAAAAAAATCTCCTTTTACCAATAATAAAAACTTATCCCATGTAGATATACATAGTTATACATAGGCATATGTTTTCAATTTGAGAATTAAATAAACATGTTAAGCAAAGTTTACAAGACCAGCATTTTAAACTTTGGTCTAACACTTTGGAGATTTGTCAAGTTAATCTGATCTTGTGATTATAAACTTATCTGGAGAGGTATGCATTGTCCTCTGTTAATTAGTAATGAGTTCACATGATCTGGGCTGGTTGCATAATTCAAAAGCCTTTGCTGGCATTCAAAATACTTTATTTAGATTGACTAACTTACAATCTTTTCCAAGAGCACAAGTTTTATCGTCCACCTGCTCACCAGCCATGTATCACTTTCATTCTGCCCTGCCTTTGGAGAAGAACATTCTGTGTCTCAGAATGGTTAGACAATTAATTGTTTGGAAAGGTTATTCATATGTGTCTTTGAAGTTTAATCTGTACTGGACAGGCAAGCACATCTTCATTAATGTTGCACCTAAATGGAGCAAGACAATGTAAAAATTTTGCTTTGTTTGCTCAACACATATTCAGCATTGATTTGATTGCACATATATGTTCTGCTAAGCTGGATGTTTATGGATAGAGTGGTGGCACAGGTCACATATAAATCTTGAAATAATTTTTCTTCTGAACTAGATGTTGAACTTATACAAAATGCTAGTTCAGCCTCAGCTGCAAGACTGCATCCAGTTTTGGGCACTTCAGAAGGAATGCAAAGCCATTGGAGAAAGTGCAGAAAGAGGCTCCTGAGAATAGTTGCAGGGATGAAGAGCTTTAACTTTAAAGATAGTTTGGAGCAGATAGGATTGTTTTCCTTGTAAAAGAGAAGGCTGAAAAGAGATCTGATTGAAATATTCAAAATCACAAGAGATCTGACAGATAAATAGGAAAAACATTATTCCCATTCATGAAAGGATCTAGAACAAGAAATCATAGAATAAAAGTAATTACTAAAAGGAGCCAAAGCAATTTGAAGAGCCATCTTTTCCATGCAGTGAGTCATTCGCGGTCTATAATCCACGACCTGAGAATGCTGTGGAGGCACGTTCTATTGAGCCATTCAGAAGGGAATTAGAGGTTTAATTGGAAAGGAAACATATGCAGGTTTATAAGGAGAAGGTGGGAGAATGGCAGCAAGTTAAATGCTCATTTGAAGAATCAGCTCAGACATGATAGGCCAAATGGCCTCCCTCTGCACTGGAATAACACTGTGATTCTTCGAGTAGGGGGAGAGAGTGAGAATAGAAGAAAAGAGTGAGAGTGGAGAAAAGAAGGCGAGTAGGGTATAAGTATGGGTTAGAGGAGATATGATGTGGGATAGAATTGGGAAAAAGGAAGAAGAGTTATAGAATATGGGAAAAAGGGTCACCTGGAGATGATATGAAGAATGTGAGTTTGAAACGGAGTGAGAGAGAAAAACGATAATTCGGATAAAGTGTATAAACAAGGATAATTGCTCGAACAAGGATAGTTGCACATTGTGCTGTTCTTTATTGGTTGCCAAGCAGACGCATGCAGCCTCAGGGGCATCCCTGCAGCTGCATGGGTGATCCTACACTCACAACTAGCTCTCTTTACTATACAACTAATTAATGAATGTGACTTGAATGTATATAAGAGTTCTTAAAGATGATTATAGTGAAATTTCACTCTAAGTGCACAGACATTCAGCTTGCGATGGAAAATTCATTAGTAATTTATCATCAGACAGTAAAGATATTTGGAATGCAACGTCCCACTCGTTAGCTAGTTATAAACTATGGTAATCTTTTCCATATGTTCCCAAACTGCAGCCAGCAGCCATAAAACAAGGAAAACTTCTCAATTCACAACTATCAACTACATGATCTCAGTCCATGCTCTGCACCAAACTAAATATAAACACTAAATTTCAATACCTTTCTGTTAAATGCCTCTGACTGACAAGTTTGGATCATCACTGCAAAACTGAAAGACTAATAAATATCAAACATTACAAAAGAAGGAGCATCAATAGCTTCAATTGCTAGGTTAATTTGAAACTTTTTTATACAGTTAATTCCACAAACAAAATAATGATCATGTTTCTTCAAAAAAAACCTTAAATGTACTATATGACATAAAATAGGAAACCAGTCATGAGAATGAGCCTGTCATTTGCTATTACATTTTATTTTTGCATTTAAGTTTTAGGTTTGCTGGAGAATGGAGGCTCATTATCGTCACCATAGTAATGGGAGATTTGGTCGTTGACTTGCTGAAATTCAGCAGGAACCATAAAGGACATTCATAATGTTGAATCAGTCAATATATAAAACATTGTTGAATCACTATCTTGATCTGCCTACTGTCCATTTTAGCAATATGTTGCCACATCACACAAAAAAAACACTGTTCGATTCAAAATGGAGAAGTTCTTGCCAGTTTGACAGGAAACTGGTGAGCTTAACTGACATTGTTTTAGGAGCATGAGCCTAGAAATTACCATTGGCAATATTAATCTTATGAAGTCAACAATATGATGTGATTGACATTTATCCAAATTTTTAGTGTAAGTGCAACTCATTTACATGAGGAAGGTTATAGGTGTCCATCCATTAACACTGAGGTAATTTCTTGCCTCTCATTACCACGCTGAAGATTAAAGATTTAGCTTGAAACAGAGAAGCCCTTTGTATTTGATCTTCAGATACTATCACTTTGTCAGAGTATCCTGTATCCAGTAGCCAGCAACTGCACATGTTGTGTTCTGTAAGGCTCATAGTTAACTGATCAACTCTTAACACTTCATGCTCGTGTAATTTCAGAGTGCCCCCAGTTAGCAAATAATCACGGACACAACATCACACCACTCAGAGAATATTATAACACGAGATTGGGTGGGGTGGTAGAGAGCTGTTTTTCTTTCCTGGAGTCTGTGAATTTAGGGGACCATTGACAGCATAGAAATTGAAAACATACCTGGAAGCCAGCTCCAACCCAAGTACTTTTCATTTAGCTGCAGTGTACTGGGCTGCATGCACCCTCAGGAGGCCAAGTCACCAATTTCAATGTTAGTAACTCACTGAGAAAGATATCAATATAGGCATTGGAATTTGATTGCAGGTGCAGAGGTTTCCTGGATGTCCGGAAACTGGCCAACGAAAGCAAGGAGAAAGAAAATGACAAGAGAAAATGAGGGGCTTCAGAAGTAACAGGAAAATGCATTAATAACTACTGAAAACTCACTGTGGTTTTCTTGCGTGCTGGTGTAAAAGGCTCCTTGTGCAGAGAGATTGCTTTCACTACTTTGGTTATCAGCAGTGATCGACTGAACCAGCATGAGGAGAAAGTGAGGACTGCAGATGCTGGAGATCAGAGCTGAAAATGTGTTGCTGGAAAAGCGCAGCAGGTCAGGCAGCATCCAAGGAACAGGAGAATCGACGTGTTTTACTTCAACATCAGATGAAAATAAAGATGATCAGGTGTATGAACAGCTGAATAGGGACAGCCCCCACCTACACATCACACAGGGCATATGGCAAGAGGCTGATCATCTTTTTCATGTCAGAACATTACCTCTGGAGTTCAGAGGAGAAATTGAGGACTGCAGATGCTGGAGACTAGAGTCAAAAAGTGTGGCACTGGAAAAGTAATGAAGGGCTTATGCCTGAAATGTCAATTCCCCTGCTCCTTGGATGCTGCTGACCTGCTGCACTTTTCAGCACTACATGTTTTGACTCTCAGAGTTCAGAGCCTTGCACCAGGGATAGCAGATTCTTGCAATTACCAGAAGGTCATGTTTAATCACCGCTGCCATCAACCTCTTAGACTCCATTCAGACCTCTGACCTCTGCCAGAGATATGGTGAAGGAATTTCCTGGTTCTGAAGAGATGAGATGGTTGCTTGTAGACATAACGGTTAAATTCCACACCCATTTCAGCTCTCTGCCATTTTGCAGACAGCAGGGAGCTGGCAGACTTTGCAACAGGCTTGTTTGTATTAATAAGTTGCCAACTAACATAATTGTAGGCTCGTTAAGAGGAATCATGTCATTTTGCAAAGTGGCCAAACTTTAACAGTCTTTGGGACTCAGGCTAGCTCTGGGAAGACAGGAAGAGGATCAGATGTAGATATTTTAAGCAACATATTCTGACATGTCATGACACATGTTGGGAAGCAGGTGGGGCTTGAACTCAGGCCTTCTATCCAAAGGAAGGGACATTACTATTGTGCTACAAGAGCCCCTATCATGCTTATGTGAGAAGGTGCAGTTCATCCTGGGTATTCATCCTGAAGAAGCAAAGCATGGCAAAGAGGTTCCACCACATGGTCAAATATTTCACAGTTTTTATTAAGGAATGTCACAAGGAATCTAATCCTGGGAACCAGGATCCAGTCTTCCCTCCAAAATGTGTAAAATGTTAATGTTGCTGACTTTTGACCAATGTAATTGTGCCAGTAGCAGTCACAGCAATATCTGCTGAAGTGAGTTACGAAAGGGCCCTCATTTTGACTGACTCACCTCTACTCCCTGTGCCCTTGGCCAGCTTATTGAATGGCAGACAATTCCCAACAGCACCCATCAACTGAGACATCTTTGAAACCAGATGGAGACTTTGAACTCCATCCCAACAATTCTTCTGATCATACTTCCAATTCCTGATTCCATTCAAGTCAACTTTGCAGCGTGTCTTTATATAAGGCAATTCCAATTACTTTCAGTGAGACATTACCGCGTCTGCTCAACTTAACTGGTTGAGAAACTTACAGTCAGATGCGAGTCTTGTTTCACAGTTAAAAAGCTGCTGAGAGATCTGCTGCATTTATTTCCAGTCTCTTGTATGCTGATGAAAATGTTGTGATATAATTTTACTTTAAATATTTGTGGCCAATTGAGCCCTAACACTGCAGTTGTTCATTGTATATTTCCTTCAGTTCAAGACAGTCTGGAAATGTGATTACAGGATAAATTCAGGAGAGAGATGTCTCCCAAAGCAGTCTGTAGAATTTTAAAAAAACTTGATTAGTTTGGGATTTGCATTCACATCACTCCAACTGACTGCCTAGGAGTCTATTACAGTTGACATAATAGCCAAACACTCCTGCCAAGAAATGTTCTGCTTGAATCAGAATTCTATAAACCACAAATAAAAATCTAAATCGATAAATACCTCACCACGACACATTTAATCATTCACTCAGCAACTCAATTGAAATAAGAAGACAAAACAAAATCATCAACTCACAGAAATGCTACTGATTTTCAGTAAATTGAGGCTCTTGTTTGATTAAATTTAACATATTGAGCATTAAAATTTCAGTATGATAGGAATATTCTATTTTTAAACAGTATTGAATACTGAGTGAAGTTCAGTGGAGGCACTTGGACTTAACAAAAGATTGAGCAAGTGCCTCTCCCCACATACCTTTGTAATTAAACAGGAATACATTTTCTGATTCTAGGTTTAGGACTCAAAATCACTTTCTTAATACGAGCATTCACAAAACACCTAGACATGGCCTGAAGAAAGAAGAGTTGTCAGAAAGAAAAGTATGAGAAAATAAATAATCGTTTCCTGTTGTGTGGAGTCCCATTTTGGGAACCAGAACTTGCAATGATTATAAAGCAGACTTTGAAAACCCTGACCAGTTGTGTAGGCTGGCTGCATTATGAGTTACTTGAATCTGCTGCTTGCACACAAATATTTACAATGTCATCATACACATTCAGTTAAAAATTGCCAAGGACCCTTAGGCCAGAAGGAGAAAATCAATCAGCGTTCCTGCTCCTGATTGGATCCAGTGACCTCTGCTGAAAACTATATGCAGAGGAATGTCGGATGAATGCTGGATTGCAATTAACTGTGATGTCAGCCTTAGTGGAGCAATATGCCAATATTCCTTGTGGAATCTCACATATAAATGGCACAAGTTAACATTAATATTTTGTTGAGCACTATTGTTGCCCTTGAAGTCCAAAGTAGTGTCAAAAGTGCAAGCGCACACACTGTAATGTCACATAGCTAAAAACGTTAGCATTCCCTCGAACTATGTGGTGTAGGCTGTTCATTAAATTAACATGAGTGTAAAGCTGAATCAGTGCCTGTGCTAACATTTTGAAGCTCGATGCCCTAGCTAAAGCCTTCCCATCTCGCTGAGCAAGTGTTCAAGCTCAGCCTTTGGACTGGAGACCTCACATGATAGGCAGCTGCCTGGGCTGAAATATGCATATATATTAAAAAATGCTGGGGAATTGAAGTAGTTCTGTGACATCTGTGGAAAAAGTAAGAGAGTCAACATTTTGAGTTCAATATCACTCTCATTTGGAACCCAGCAGTCTGGTTTGACTAACAACATGGGTATTGGCTGGTGATGTATATAGGACGATGAATGCAGGTATTGCCTTCCCGAGACAAAACAGCAGGATTAGGCTGCTTTTCAGCATTGTAAACCTGTTGAATGAATAGGAAGGTTTTGGAGGGATATGGGCCGGGTGCTGGCAGGTGGGACTAGATTGGGTTGGGATATCTGGTCGGTATGAACCGGTTGAACCGAAGGGTCTGTTTCCATGCTGTACATCTCTATGACTCTATGACTCTAAATCCTTCTTCCCATCTCCTCAGCTCTCAACTTAGCCAATGAGTGTGAGGAGTTAACTGGACTTCTCATTAAAATTGAGACCATCAGCTGCCTTTTCTGTTTTCCTCTCTTCTGCAAAGCCACTGAGTCAAACACCCTCTGCACAGTTGTCCTTTCCCTCATGCAGAACTTGAACTTTTCTGAGTTCTCTGCTATCACCCCTCAATCCTACACTCTCCTATCTCATCTTGCAATACAACTTCTGCATGTTTGGCCCTATTTGCAGTAAGCTGCTAAATAATGAGAGATTTCAGTAGTGGCAATCTGGGTGTTCTCTTGTGTGAATTGCAGGAGTTTAGCGCGCTAGTTAAACAAGCAATTAAGAAAGAGAATAGAATATTATCGTTCTTTCATGAGGGGAATTCAGTTAAAAGGTGACCTATTTGAAACATATAAGATTTTGATGGATCTTAACAGGGGAGATATAGAAAGGATATTTTCTCTTCTGGGAGAATCTAGCATGAGGAATCACAGTATATAAAAACTGTTATCCGGTTAAGCAGATATGAGGCAATTTTTGTTTTTAAACTCAGAGGACCATTGGTTTTTGAAACTCTCTTCTTGAAAAGGAGGTCAATGTAGAGTCCTTAAATATTTTTAAGAAGAAGTAGCTAGTTTCATGTTAAGTAAGGGGATGAAGGGTTATTAGGGTGGGAGGGAATGTGACTTTCAGGCTACAATCAGATGAGCATGATATTGTTGAATAGTGGAGCAGGATCAAAGGGCTGAATAGCCTGGTCCTGCTTCTTGTTCTTATGTTCATGTGCTGTCCCGCCCAACCTCCCTTTATCATCTTCATGATGGCTGTTATTGTTAAAAGTTCAGTTTCTTGGGTTCTATCCATCTTTCCTTTAAGTGAGGGCATTATCCTACCCTTAAATAAATCCTTTACCCCAATATCCACAACTTATCTCTCTTCAAAATTCTTTGATCTGTTGTTAATTCCCAAATATGTGCCCTTTTTTTACTCAACTCTCTGCTTGAATCCTCCAATCAGGCATCCACTCCTGTCTCAGTAACAACATTGTTTGCATCAAAGTCACAGATTACTTTGGATGTAATTGACGAAGATAAACTATCCTGCTTCAGTTAGAGATGCTGGTGTTGGACTGGGGTGTACAAAGTTAAAAATCACACAACACCAGGTTATAGTCCACCAGGTTTAACTGGAAGCACTAGCTTTCAGAGCACTGCTCCTTCATCAGGTGGTTCTCTCTTCAACCTTCTTATCCTCCTACAGCCTTTTGATTGTGTTGACTACTTCTTCCAATGTCTCTCCCATTTGATGTCCAGCTGGGAAGGACTAGGCTGACCCATCTTGCTAATCATAGTCAGAGCATCCCATTGCAAAAGCTTTACCTTTGGAGTTCCTCAAGGATCTATTCTTTGTTTCTAATAATCAACTACCTGCTGCTCCTCAGTCTGCATGATATCCAGCACTGTGCAAGTAGAATTCTCCAGTTAAACATTGAGAGGACTGAAGCCATTTCTTTGGAATGGAGTATAAACTCCATGCCACAGCTACTGACTCGGTTCCATTGCCAGGCACAGTTTAAGATTAAGTCAGTCTGTTTGCAATTTTGGGATCAACTTTGACCCTAAGATAAGTTTCTACCTTACATGTGCACCACCAATAAAACCACGTTTGTTGACCTTGATCTTATCTGATCTCAACTGCTATGGAAACCCCATTCATACTTTTGTTACTTCCAGACTTATATGTTGTATGTGGGTCTGAACAGGGTTGATACTTGATTGAGTGCATCAAGCACTATTCTCTGCGATGATGTTATAGGGATTTGAGTCAGAACAAAGGAGGAACTGGTAGGAGACAGACCTGAAGCCAGTCACTATGGTACTGTTGGTCATATTCATGTAATCTGTAAATGATGCAGTCTGTCAATAAACACTAGTGTTTACTCAACAAGACTGTTCCAAATGGGTCACAAAGGTGGCTATCATCTTTACTAGTCATGATTTGGAGATGCCGGTGTTGGACTGGGGCGTACAAAGTTAAAAATCGCACAACACTAAGTTATAGTCCAACAGGTTTGTTTGAAAGCACGAGCTTTCAGAGCACTGCTCCTTCATCAGGAGCAGAATTTATAGCAAATGTTTACAGTGTGATGTAACTGAAATTATATTTTGAAAAAGACCTGGATTATTTGTTAAGTCTCTCATCTTTTAGAATGACCATGTTGGTTTCAGTTCTTTCATATGTAAATCACAAAACTTATTTAAAAGTTATATTCTCAAGTGAAATTTAACGATTGGTGTCATGTCGGCTCGGGTAATGCATTGAAAATGTGAGCTGCTCTTTGTGAGACTGTCTATGACACAGTATTTAGACTGAGTCTGATCTAAAAAATGGATTTACAGAATCTTATATGGATTTATGCAGATTTTGAACAAAATTAAAGTGTAATTTTGCAAGTACAAATTCACCCTACAAACTTATGCCTGTGTGCGTATGGGTGGGCGGGTGTTGTTATAAGTGTCTGTGTGAGAGTGTATGTATGTGTATGATGTGAGTGTAAAGGGGTATAAGTCTGTAAGATGTTGCATGTGTGCATGTGAGTGTGGGAGTGTATGCGTGAGCCTATGAAAGAGAGCTTGTATGTGAGAGAGGGGGTGTGTGTGTGTGTGTGTTGCATTGGGGTCACCTGTAGTGAGGTGAGACAGCTCAACCCGATGAGTGACTGGATCCCTGATCAGTCAGTGTGCACCTTCTTGTCTGACTACAAAGTCCCAGTTTGGTTGCACTGGACCTGCAGGAATGACTATAACCTGGACTGCAATGGACTGTGGACCTCCAGAACCTAGGTGCATCAGGTGGCTGTCTGAATGGGTCCAAGCCCCTGGACTGAAAGCAGAGGCCACCTTGACTTGCTGATTGAAGACAGTCTCTATTGGCTTATCGAAGGAGTAGTCCCATTATGCTTTGAGACATGACCATTCAATTGAGGTGCATGCTGTGTGTTTGCTATCTGAGCTGCCAACACATGGTATGTATGTAATATTGACATAGCATGATGCTGTGCAGCAACATGTCGGTCCCCTTCACTGATCAATGCTGACAATGCGAACAAGCTGATGAGCTTTGTGTCTGTGTTAAAGGCAAGGCAAGACAAAATACTTTGAGCCTTTAAGGTCTGGGTGAGGGGACAAAGTGCAAAATGGCAAGGCAACATAGAGACTCTATGAGCATCCAAGCAGGTACTAAATGAGTGAGCGCTAAGTGAAAATCAATAAACCTAGAGATACACCATGGTTGAAGCCATGTGATGGGTGCCTGTCCCTTAGCACAAGGCTCCTGGCAGCACATTACAGTGATAGGTGCCAGTATGCTCCAAAGCGCAGCACTGAAATGGAGAGCTGTATTTTAAGTGGAATGGTGATAAACAATGAGGGAGTAGTGAAGTTGGCATTTGGCTGATCAAACTCTGTGGATCGGGGGGTTGCAGCCATTCACTGATGGAGTGTTCCCCGAGATATTGGGGACTGCTGTACAAAATAGAGGTCTGGAGGAACAAGTAGCAAGCTGAGGTCACTGGGTAACCATTCCAACTTACAATCAGGAATTATCGCTGTGACCAGTGGCACGATGGCTCAGTGGTTAGCACTGCCACCTCACAGCACTAGGGACTCAGGTTTGATTCCAGCCTCGGGTGACTGCCTGTGTGGAGTGTGCACATTCTCCCTGTGTCTGTGTGGGTTTCCTCCGGGTGCTCCAGTTTACTCCCACAGTCCAAACATGTGCAGGTCAAGCGAATTGGCCATGCTAAATTGCCCATAGTGTTAGGGGTATCAGTCAGAGGGAAGTGGGTCTGGGTGGGTTGCTCTTCGGAGGGTCAACGTGGATTTGTTGGGCCAAAGGGCCAGTTTCCACAGTGTAAGGAATCTAATCCAAAAAAAAGTGTCCATGTGGCACATGGAAGATCGGGAAACTACCTATCGGTGAGGCAAGATTAGGTAATAATGGCTTATTAATGTAAGGAAATGGAGGCAAATAGGCGTCTTGCTACTCATTAGTGAGACTCTCATCTCATCATTCAAAACCCGCTTGAAGAATCAGACACTTTCTTCTCAATGCTGAGAGTTTAATTTTTCCGACCTCACCATCCTTTCACAACTAACTCACCAATGTTCATGGCATACAGGGGTTGGGAAGATTCTGCACTTTTTTCCCAATTTTGGACCTCCAAAGGACATGAGGGAGAGTTTTAAGGGGATAGGGTGGTGGAACCTGGAAACAAGCAAAGCACTAGAGCGCATGATTTTTCTTCTTGGCTTTTCAGCCACTTTAGCCAAGCTTTCAGTCATCTTTCCTAATATTTGCCTGTCTGATTCCGTGTCAAAATTTATTTAGTAATTCTCCAATGAGTTATCTTGAAACATTTTGCTACATTAGTGTGAGTTTTTGTACTCAAGTCAGAATGGGTTCCAGAGGTCAAAACAAAATTTGCAAACTTACATTATTCACGCAATACATTTTGTTTATAGTAACAATTAACACATTTCAAAATACACTGTTTTCCAGCATCTCCTGTGTTTAAGGACACATGAGCACTGAAACTGACCACAGTATTAGCAAAAATAATTCTGCATTGTAACAGACAAAACACTGTCAAAAGAAAATATACTACATGCAAATAAATCAATTTCTGGATGAAACTGTGTCAAATCCAAAATGACTAAGTTCTGCAAAATATGTATTGCAACAGTAAACTCATCTTATCATCAAAGTGTATGAAAAACATCAATGACATAGAGCCACTAAATTAATTCACTCGGACTTTAACAAGTTGCGACATTGTGCTAAGAGGCTGGCAAAAATAATTTACAGAAATGTGCTTTAAAATGTCACTTTATAACTTCATTTGGGTAAAAAATATGAGGCAAACATACAGCAACTGTACTATTTATGTTAGAATCTGGATAAAATTAGTGATGTTGACAGAGAAATCAAATCGGCCAAGAAAGCAAATTTACACTATTGGGACTGATTGGTGTGTTTAACTGTACTGAAAGCCTCAAAGGTACACAAAATACATATGTAGGACTCTTGTTAAGCCACGATGGTGGTTGTTCCTAGCTGTAACAACAAATTTAGCATAATTTGTATGGATGGATTGGAGAGTTCCACAATCTAATTCACAAATCAATTTTGTTCATAAATCATTTGAGTTTATGCCTAATCAAACTATACTGTTCACAGAAGACACATGGGAATTAGTGGAAAGTAGTTGAGTGATATATATATATATAATTGAGCACTTTAATTAAAAATAGTGCTTGTTATATTTAAATACTGTCAAAACAAATTAAATGTGATTTTCTGGATTAGTATCAATATGTACATAAACTGATGATTAATGTTTTGTTCGACTCTTGAAAACCCAAAATGTCACAGTTTCCCCTAGAAATGTCATGTATCCCAATTCCCTTTATCAGGACAATACAAGCGAGAAGTAATCTGCTGCACTGACATGATTTATCAAAAGTTACAAGATTCCTGCACTACACACGGCTCACACCTTCTCTTTTACTGGCAGGAAAGTAGACCAACTAGAAATCAATCCTTTGTCTTTCATGGGGAAAATAGATAATGAATCACCATGGGAGGGCTTTAGACCCACTCTAATGCTAAGGAATGGTATCAGGAAGTGGTATTATACCCTTGCAGGTTGGTCAAATGTGGGCAGTTTTTTTCATTTAGTTCAACTTAGCTATACACTAGCATTTTTAACCCATTAAAATGTTCAGGTTTCTGATAACCATAAACCTAACATTTAAAAAAAAATTCATGGGATGTAGGCATCGTTGGCAAGGCCAGCATTTGTTGTCCATCCTCACTTGGACCTGGTCTGATTGGTTTGCATGGCCATTTCAGAAGGCAGTCAAAAAGTGTGGTGCTGGAAGAACACAGCCAGTCCAGCAACATCCAAGGATGCCCATCTTGAAGAAGTTCTCCTCCCTCACTTCCTTCATTTGCTATGACACAGGGTAAACCCTTCCGCTTAACTTAAACCAGCAACACCAAAAAGATTGATCCCGTGCAGTAATCTATAAATTTGAGTGGCCAAGAACTATTTAAAGTAAAAATTAACAACTTTATTTCTTAAAGTATAACAGAGAATAATTAACTAACAACTATTTACAAATCCTTCCTCTAACCTATCTTATACCTTCCCTTCTATAACACTAATCCAATAAAACTCCCAATTAAGATTTACAAAACAACACTCCTTATCTCAAAACCAGGCAGTCTTCAGTTTTCTTTTTCTTGGGGAGTCTGCTTCACAGGTCACTGATTGATTAAGGTACCTCTTAAGAGAGCTATTTTCTGGGCAGTTGCAGGTGTCATTGGCATGGCAGTTCTTCTCCCAACTGTTCAATTTTCCCTGGTCTTATACCCCAAAGCATCGGATTGAGTCATTGACTTTTAAGATTGTCAATAGACTCAATTCAAACTTGATTGGAACTTTTTGGGGTATAATTTAAACTGATTGGCCTAATTCAAATCTGTTTTGTCGTTTCCAGGCAAGCAGCTACTCAAGTAGCTGGAGCACATGTTACATTGTGTCTTATTGAGTTGTTGTCACCACTAGCTTTTACTCTCTTAAAGATACAGTACACCCATATCTTCATAACTCATTCCAGAAGGCAGTTAAGAGCCTCCCACATTGCTGTGGATCTGGAGGTACATAGAAATTAGACTACATAAAGATGACAAATATTCTTTCCAAAAGGTCAGAATATTAGCCTGTGCTTCTGGATTATGAACATCACAATCACATTGTAAACCCAAGTGCCACTTTCGTTTCTGTAAAAATCTCAAATTTCAATGTACTTTTTAACCATTCATACTTCATACCACATTAGCTCTAGAAGTGAATGTTTACTTTCACAGTTGGCATCTATACACTACAAACAATAAAATCAACATGCTTTCCACATTTTAAGATTTGTAGGTAAAACTGTTATTTTGGTGGTTTTCAGCTACCAGTAAACTTTGGAGTTAAGTTTCCAGTATTTATCAACATACTTCAACTTCCAGGAAAGTGCTAATGTTTGAGTTATAAGAATATTGAAAAGGCCAGATATTGGAAAGACCAGATATTGGAAAGGCCAGGATTTTGCATGATAGATTTAATCCAAGTATTTTTTTCTGTAGCTTTCACTGCAATGGACTTTTGTGTCGGGTGCATAAGTCACAACTCAGACTATGGTACATCCCTACTCAGACAATCTCTATTGGTGTCTCTGTCAGTCACATTTCAAAGCCCATCAGACACAGGTAGACACTCCCTTGATGTTTATTCCATAGTTGGACTTCTCCTCTCTTTACAGAGCTACTTGGACCCACCCAACTCTCTAGAATTGCCCTTTTCCCTCTGTATACACATAGATTTAAGTTATTTTGTTAAATACAGCGGACCGTGTTTTTGGTAGCCTTCCTCTAATTACTTTGCACTTATTTTTACTTAAAATAAAACCAACTGTTCCAGGTGGGCCCTCACTAATTTTCTCCACAGCAACCCAAGGGCTTTCTTACTTCCAAAAGCCTGTCAATTGGATCAAATGTTCAAGTAGTATTTCAGACAGGCATAAATATATACAGTAAATAGAAAGAAAACAACTTTTAATTTACCTTAAATTGAGACCAAAAGTCTACATTTTCCACCTTTAATATAGCCAACAATAGATTCATTTATAAACAATAGAGTCAGAGGTATACAGCATACAAACAGACCTCTCGGCCCAACTCATCCAGAGATCCTAAATTAAACTTATCCTATTTACCATGTCCATTTGGCCCAAATCCCTCTAAACCCACTCATGTAAAGAAAATATTAGGCCCAGGAAAAAACATTCATTTTTGAATGCCATTGATGTCACTACTTTTGATTATTAGCATATTCAAACAGTGAGGATACCTATTGCTTTTGATGCTGTCGGGACTATTGAGGTCAGCATGATGGTGGTTATGAACAGGATCATAATGACATGGCTATACTGCATTGAGAGCTCAGCAGAAAAACTGCAGGGATGGGGCAGGAGTAATGGACAATTGAGAGTATTTTTGTTACTGCCAGCTAATATTTTTGGCTGCCTTTCTCTGTTCAAGTGGTTGGAATCAACAACGTTTGAGAGTTTTGAGCCAGTACATCATAGGATAGGTCAACATCTCCAATGTTTACAATCATGTAAACATATCAATGATGAAGAGCACTGCTGGGATATCAAATATCTTCTAAAAGAGTCTTTGCAAATAAGTGCAGAATCAAAATCCAACAGCAAAAGTTTTCAGCAATAAATAATGTTTCTGAAGGAACTAGCAGTAAGAAAATCACAAGAACTTTTTAAAAAATAAGAATAGCATTATAATTCAACCAGTATACATTCATCACATACCTATTGCATTAAACTGATTTAAATTGAAAACAATTTAAATCAAATTAAATATCAAAACTAGTAATGAATGTCAGGAGGGAATTCAAGATTGTAATATAATCCCACAGTTCAGATGATGTTCATTAACCACTCAAGCAGTTTTGTTGTTATTGAATATATCATCCAAATCTTTGATTAAATTTCAACCTTTAATCATTCTCAAATATCCATTGTTTTACATTTGGTACTCCAGTATTTTGTCTTTCATAATACATGCAGACATGAAACTTTTAAATTCATAGATCAATTCATGATTCTCAGAGATTTAGTTCATTATATGGAGTGGACAAGATTCATAATTTGTGATGGTTTCATGAAGTTTTATTTTTGACAGTCATCTAAAATAATAAAGACTAAAATCAAACCCTGTGATTGGAGGTCCCAGTTCAGGTATTTAATAAAACACCTATTGTGAGGAAATGGCTACATTTTTCATTTGAAGGATTGAAATGACACAATTTTCTTTGTTAGAAGAGCTCACTGTTATATTATGAACCCCGTCTCTTTATGGAGTCACTTTGTAAACGTGCACTTTTGATGATCTTAGCAGATTCTGCACTGAAAAAATTATAGGTCAGGAAAATGCACTAAATTGATAAACTTGACGAACCTTGAAATTACCTCGTATAACACAACAACTCTCTAGGTCATGTGACATGTATGTTGGGCTGGGCTAGGTCACGATTTAAATGATGGATGGAGCTTAAAGTGGAAGTCATAAATCCAATGGTCTTTTCATTATTTGCTATAAATCAATCTTCCACTGAATACTCTGTCATACTCACAATACTCAGGCTTACACTCATCGTCTTACATAAACCAAGCACGACTTAGCTTACATCAACTCCTTCAAAAAGTCACAGAGTAAAAATTAGTTCCAGTATAATGCAAAAAAATCAAACCCAAACTTGCTTAGGATGTTGATGTCTGTCATCTCTGTTTTAAGCATGTATTGGTCTCAATCTTCACCTCCACTAATCCTCTATACTGCTACAAGTGCAAGGAGCATGGGGAAGAGGAAACTTATTTTTAACTAGATGTCCATTCTAACCAATATAGCTCATTAATCTCCTTTTATTATTGCAAATTAGGCTGATTTCATTTTTATGAATAGCTTATTTTCATTGGATAGTGTCAACTTGGCTCAGTTGGCTCACATTCTCATCTCAATTAGTCACTTGTGAGTTCAAACCCTCCACCATGATTAGCTAATGAACCAGCCTAAGACTTACTGTCCAGTGACTTACTGAAAGAGTGCTACATTCCCTACAGCAAATAAGACTTCATGAGAAACATTTATTTCTTATTTTGTGGTGAAATCTAGTATTGAAAATATAACTATGCTATTTAATTCAGTGTTAGGTTTATTTGAATTCAGGTGGCCATAAATTCAATTCAAAATGCATTTTCCCAGCTAGATTTGATTTGCTTCAACTTCTTCTGGTATTTTATGATTCAGCAAGGTGTCAGCCTTGTTACAGAAGGAGAACTCTCACTTCTAAAGTAGAAAATTGTTAATTCAAACCCCACTTTAGGGAAGTAAACACATAATCTAGGCAGACAATTCAATTCATACTGAGTGTTCCACTATTTCAGTGACAGATTTTGAATATGGTATTCAGTTAAGTCTTTGAAGGGGGAAGAGACTCAAAATTATTATTTGAAGAAGGACTGGAAGTATTCCTGGTATGCTGGCCAACATTTGTCCTTTGGCCAGTTAATCATTCATCAAACTCTATTTACCATTATTATTTTGTTGTTATCAATTAACAATTTAAAATGTAGTTGGTGAGGTCTTATGCTTCAATCTTCACATATTCAAGTTCCCTAAACGAGTTAACGTATAATCAGAGCTACACCAGGCAAGTATTGGTTTTGGATGTGGTTTACAAGGTAGTGTTTTACTCTGCGCCACATCTTGATAATGCATTCTTTGTTTGATACTTCACTGTCAGTTTCTTATTAGATTAGATTAGATTCCCTACAGTGTGCAAGCAGGCCCTTCGGCCCCATAAGTCCACACCAACCCTCCGAAGAGCAACCCACCCAGACCCATTCCCCTACATTTTACCCCTGCACCTACAGGCAATTTAGCATGGCCAATTCACCTCACCTGCATGTCTTTGGACTGTGGGAAGAAACCGGAGCACCCGGAGGAAACCCACGCAGACACAGAGAGAATGTGCAAACTCCATACAGACAGTTGCCCGAGGCGGGCATTGAACCTGGGTCCCTAGAGCTGTGAGGCAGCAGTGCTAACCCCTCAGCCACCATGCCACCCATTGTTATTGTACAGATTATAATTCTTGGAAGATGAAAGGAAGGAAAGAAAGAGATAGTGAGCTTGAAATAGATAAAGAATTAATTATATTTAGCTACCATCACTTGAAAGTGACAGACTAAAGTTAATTGTTGATCAAATGTCTTTTTGGTTGTGTTAGGCATCATTGGCAGCATATTCCAATTATAATTCATTGCTTTTAACAAGTGCGTATGCAGAAGCTCTGTGATGTTGTTCACATTGTGGAAGGGAATAAGCTGTGTCATGTAACATTGAGAGTCCTATCAGATCCACTGACATTTAAATGGTTGAAGACAACAAACTATATGTTTGTCATAGTAAAGGTGGATGTTTAAGTGGTGCTTAAAGGAGTGGGTGAAGGTAGTTGATTTGATAGCATTGGGTAATTCAGATACATGATTGTGTTACGATGTATCAGTCTATGATTTGGTAAAATTGCAAGGTGGAATGGTAGTTTTGAATTCTGAGTAGTCATTCAGCCCTAACATGGCTTGGGGCCTGAACAAGCTTTCTTAATCTAGGGATTGCCAGGTACAATAGAATTGGTGGGATGTGAGAGTACTGTGCACAGATACTAAGAGCAGGCAGTTGCACAGGAAAGGAGAAAACAGATTTACAATTAATGCAGTGCATTTCAGATCTGTCTGACATCTCAGAGCACTTTACAGCAAATGAACTGTAGGAAATGTGACAGCTAATTTGCCCACATCAAACTTACACAAATAACAATATGCTAATGACAATATAGTGTTTTTTATGATATTGATTTACAGTCGGTAACAGGGGGATTCCCTACTCTGAAATAGTGACATGGAATTATTTATATCCAACAAGCAAGCAGAGGGAACCTCAATTTAACGTCTCAATTTCTGATAGTCCAACACTCAGTTTGAATTTTTATTCCAGTACTGGAGTGGGACTTCAACCCAAGGCATTATGCCTCAGAAGTGAGTGTACTAACAGCTGAACTGTGGTTGACACAATATCAGGATGAATGTTGAGATTTGGAGAAGACATTTTAGGGTATGTCAGAAATAAATTGAGGAACAAGATTGTGTAGCATTGGATGGGGTGGGTGGACATGGCAGTACATTGCAAATGGGAGGATACCAGCATGTGCCCCATTTCAAAGCAGATATCTGGGTCTGGAAGCATTATAGGGGACATAGGAGCATGAAAATACTAACTGGGATGGGAAATTGCAGCACCTTGGAGCATTGATGAGGACAGGCACTGAGTCCTATAACTGCAGTGGGAGATGATCACTAATTCTGGTAATTTTGGGAAAGGAGTTAAAGGTTTAGTAATGCTGTAAGTGAGCTGTTTCTAAAGCATTTGTATGTGTGTATGAGTTTCTAGGATTTGGGAGTGATGACCCTGCATTGGGAACACAGAGAAAATTATATTTGCTTTGAGAATACTCAGTAATGGGTTACTAGGGCCTCAGACTATTGAGGTAAAGCTTACATGTGGACCAGTCTGGAGATAGCAAAGCTCAGGCAATGACCATAGTCTAGTATTATATACATGGAGTTCGGCATTGGAAATCTGTTTTACTTAATCTTAAACAGTTCCACGTTCTCAGATAGCCTACAATAGATCTGCAAACTGTAAATTTCTTTCAAGTACAAAAGCACTTATTGTTGCTGACCAGAGCTCAGTGGTTAGCACTGCTGCCTCACAATGTCAGGGACACAGGTTCAATTCCATCCTCGGGCTACTGTCTGTGTGGAGTTTGCACATTCTCCCCGTGTCCGTGTGGGCTTCCTTCGGGTGGTACAGTTTCCTCTCACAATCCAAAGATGTGCAGGTCAGGTGAATTGGCCTTGCTAAATTGCCTATAGGGTTCGGGGAGGTATAGGTTAGGTGCATCAGTTAGGGGTAAATGTAGAGTGGTGGGGTTGGGGAGTGGGTTTGGGTGGGTTGCTCTTCGGAGGGTCGCTATGGACTTGTTGGGCTGAATGGCCTGTTTCCACACTGCAAGAATTCTATGATGCAATGATAATTATATAACTAACAAAGCTGAAATGTTCAACCACAATTTCACCACATCTCCAAAGCTAAGGGGACAATCCAAGACATTCCAGGTTTAGAGGAACTGTAAACTGATAGGTAGGTCAGTGACAAGAGAGAGCTTTTCAACATGGAGTTGTCCTCTCATCAAAATGTTTTGAACTGTCATTAAAACATGGTCTTACCACCAGGCCACAGCCTTCTCGAAATACCTAGGATTGTGCATAGAAACACTGAATTGTTCTAACACATAAGCAGATCATTGGCCAGATGTGTTTTCAGCAGTTCGTCAGTGCCATTTCCCAGCTTTCTTCCTGTACCTCTGCACATTCTACCTTTTCGTTTAATTGTCTAAGTCCCTCCTGAATGTCTCAGTTAACCATACTTCAACCATACTCTCAGGCAGTGCAAACAGCTAGTGTACATGATCAGTGATGTAAAACAAAATGCCATCAGAATTTCGAGAGAGGTGGTTCCAAATGGAGACATGTGCTCATGTATTCTTGTACCAAATTCTACTATAGTTAATAAACATTTAATGTTCTTTGTGGCCTTGCTTCCAGGCATCGCTGTTAAACATATCCCAGGATGATTTATTTCACAATAATCCAAGGTTCCAAATTTGGAGATGACACAAAGTTGGGTGCGAGAGTGAGCTATGAGGAGGATGCAGAGATGCTTGTGAGTTGGACAAGCTGAGTGAGTGGGCAATTGCATGGCAGACACAGCACAAGTGGAAAAACATGAGATTATCCATTTTGGGAGCAAAAACAGGAAGGCAGACTATCTGTTGCTACGGACCAGACCAAACACCCTTCAAATATATCAAGGTGATCACTGATACCTTAACTTTTTCTTATTTAAAGGGAAGTATAAGGTGCCATGTTCCAGATGTAATTCGATTGGTTACACTATTCAGCTTTAAGCAAAACACACCTTATTCTTATTCTACCATTAAAGTGCAAACAAAAGAAAGGAGCATTTGTTTAACTTTAACTCTACTGGAAAACTTAATGGAATAATGGGTTATTTAACCACTAAACCACAACTATTTCAATATAGTAACATCTTATAAACACACCCTTGGCAAAGACAAAGCTAGTAAAATGCATTGTCTCACATGTGTTTCTGGCAGCGTGAAGAGAGAACTCCAGCATTTAGCTGTAACAGAGGAAAAGATGTAGCAGCTTCCAGAACCAGCTTCAAAACCTTCCAGCAACTGAAAGTTAAACTAACATCCTGGTTCTGTGGGAGCATGACTCCACCCATTCATGCTGCTTCTATTGTTCTCATTTGTAAAAACAAAACAAGGTCTCACAAGCTATTTACTTTCTTGGCTTGGAACAGAACACTTGGCACCTTTGTTTCTTTGTAACAACCTCTCTTCATTTAAAAAACAACATAATACAGCTCTTCAAACCCTAGTATTATCACACTATAAATTGAGAAAGCGGCGTTTGCAATGGGATCTGGGTGTCTGTACACTGGTCACTAAAGGTAAGCATGTAGGCACAGCAGGCAGTCAAGAAGGCAAATTTATACTGACTTCATTGCAAGAGGACATGAGTGCAGAGCAGGGATGTCTTGCTGCAATTATACAGGGCCTTGGTAAGATCACACCTAGAGCATTGTGCGTACTTTTTGTCTCCTTTTCTAAGAAAGATGTTCTTGTTATAGAGGTAGTACAGCAAAGATTTACCAGATCAATTCCTGGGATGGCAGGACTGATGTATGAGGAGAGGTGCAACATTGAAATGCAAAACAAATCCTGTGAATCGATCCGAAATGTGCCATGAGAGTTGTTAGAGGTTGTTACATGTCAGTTGCAATGTTTGTGGGCATGGAATGCATATGGCTCATGCCCAAGGAGGATGCCCTGAAATATTTGTGCCCAGTTTCCAACATACAGGATGGTTGGACAAAATGAGAGTTGAATTCAACAGATGTTTGGCTGGTTTGCTTGCTGTGTTTTCCTGATGCCTATATTACTTGGCATGTTTGGTGCTTGCTTAACAACTTTGGTAGGTTGGGATGCTATATATTAATGAAATGAATTAGATTGTTAACAAAGTATTTAATAAGCACCAATACTTGTCAATTGGCAACTCGCCACTGCCTAATGAAACTCTCACCTCACCGCTTGTGAAAAGCATAAGAGAAAGACCAACTAGATCTCGATGTTGAAATGGATCTTGTCATAATTAGCACCTGGTTCTGTCATACCTCTCATCATAGACCACGTCATTCAGGCCCTGATAATATTTCCCTGTGCCCTATTTCTCCAAAAGTGACCTGTAGTTCGACAAACAATACTATTCTTTTGTTGTGACCAAGCTATTGTCTGTCTTTGTGAGGCATTGCTGCTGCTCTTAGATGCTGACCCTGAGTCATACTATCTGTTACTTTTAAATCTTATTGCTGTGAAGTCTTTTAAACTTTATGTCATAGCAAAGTTGCTGTTATTTCTCTGTTTGCCTGTATTTTTAAATTCTGCACAACATCAATACTGCATTAAAGCTTTCAAATAGAGCTTTAAATATATTAAAATGACCGTTCTTAATGACTGTTTCCAAACTGTTACATTCTTTACTTGTAATACTGCCTTTCTGTACTGCTTACTTAGTTTTTTCACCTATTAATGATCAAAATGGTGACTTCCTGCATATTTCTGGGTTTTCCTACTTTCCACTGCCAAGACGGAGCTTTCTTTCAGGGCAAAACAGACATTTTGTTGTGTGTTTCATGATCCAAAACTGAAGGTGCTTCCTTCTGCTGAAATTTTTAAATAAAGTTCTCAGACTACAGCCTTTATACATCTTCCCACTGAAATTACAATTTAATTACGGAGTCCTGCAGGGTCCTTATAAATCTTATATTTCCTCTGACTGTTAGATTTTTTGCCAAAGTTTTCGTTTTACAATCCAAAATGAATTTGGATGCCTTCTTGATACTGCAGCCCAGGTATAAATTAGTTTTCTAGCCTTTTTTAATGCCTTGCAGTTGTGCTTCATGGAGTATATTCCCTTGCCTTCCTTTCTTGGCCTTTGTACCATTTTCATTACATGTTTTTCTCTTTCCCTTAAGGATATTTAAGTTTCCTCCTGGAGACTTTACTTGCTCCCTACAGATCCTCCCTTGCCTTGGTCTCCTGTACTTTTTCACTGTGCCTGGCTATCCCTCGTCTGTTGTGTTGTTAATGTCTCTCTTACCAGCTTCTTGCTGAAGGATTATTTTCAGAATGTGGCCAGAGAGTTTCAGAGATGATGGTGGTTGAGGAGGAGTTGTATAACAGAACTGAATCAAATATTTTAATTGCTCTATGTGGAGATAAAATGGGACATTATACCCCAGATCCCAGTTCCCTTGTTGAAATATTATAATGTTACAGCACACAAATCGATTATTTAAGTCCATTGTGCCTCAGTCAGCTCTTCAGTAGAATCACCAATTTATCCCACTTCCCAGTTATTTTCTTACAGCCTTGTAAATGTCTTCCCTTCAACATTTACTCAATTCCCTTTCAAATGTTACTGTTAAATCGGCTTCTGCTACATTTTTAGGCATATATTCTAGATCACAAAACTTCAAAAAGCAGCAATTAAAGCATTCTCGAGAGCACTTCCCTGTACTGAAATTATGGGTGACCAGTCATTGTTCAAAGAAATTACTTTGTTGCACTTCTTGCTTAATTCCAAAAGGCAATCCAGAACTAAGAAAGCTTGGGTTAGAAAGTTAACAAATAGAAACCCGATAGCTTTCCGAGAGTCAGAAGGCAAAATGATATGTGTACAACTGCCTGAGGAGTATGACAATGTCAAAATACTTTGAAATATTGTTATACATTGTTGTTGCCCTTATGTAGTGTTATTAGAGGATATTACCAGACATCCTTGACCTAAGAGACTCTGAAATGTACGGTTAATAATCTTTGTTAAGTCAAGTCAATGAGACAATAAAACACAAGCTCTTACATGTACTACATATGAGGTATGAAAACCAATTAAGCTCACATGTCAAGGACTCCTCAGGAGTATCATATTGACTGCTTACACTAGGTTCAGTAATACTAGATTGAAGTTCCCCAGGAGCTGCAGTGCATTGTATATTTTATCAGTTTAATTATGAAGCAGAAATGCAGACATCATTACATTCTATGTGTATGCTGTAGCTACGGAAGGTCATTTAAATTTGAGTCATTGTACAAATGCACAAATGCCTTAACATTATGAATTACATACTAGATATTGCAAGATAACTCAGTTCTCCATAGCATTCAGGGTCTAATGTAGTCACTGTGAATATTAATACGTGGATCTTTATTTTAAATCCTTCTGCTACCTTGACATAATATATCAATATATCCATCATTTAGGGCATGGGAAATATCAGCAAATGTTCTTTCACCCGATCACACTCCAGTGAGCATTGCTGCATGGTGCTTGATTTTGTCAGATGGGGATAGGATCGGGCTCAGCTGTGATGCACCAGTGAAGAGCTCATTAAAACTCCCATGTTTGACGTGAGTGAAACCAGCCAGCAACTGGTGCCAATAAATTCAGATGCTACTCTGAGAACTTTTGAAAGCTGATTGGGGGCAGATGTTTGCAGGTAAAAGGATGGCTGGAAAATGGGAAGCCTTCAGAAATGAGATAACAAGAATCTAGAGAACATATATTCCTGTCAGGGTGAAAGGAAAGGCTGGTAGGTATAGGGAATGCTGGATGACTAAAGAAATTGAGGTTTTGGTTAAGCAAAAGAAGGAAGCATATGTAAGGTATAGACAGGATAGATCGAGTGAATCCTTAGAAGAGTATAAAGGAAGTAGGAGCATACTTAAGAGAGAAATCAGGAGGGAAAAAAGGGGACATGAGATAGCTTTGGAAAATAGTATTAAGGAGAATCCAAGAGTTTTTACAAATACATTAAGGACAAAAGGGTAACTAGAGAGAAATTAGGGCCCCTCAAAGATCAGCAAGGTGGCCTTTGTGTGGAGCCGTAGAAAATGGGAGAGATACTAAATGAGTATTTTGCATCAGTATGTACTGTGGAAAAGGATATGGAAGATATAGACTGCAGGGAAATAGATGGTGACATCTTGCAAAATGTCCAGATTACAGAGGAGGAAGTGCTGGATGTCTTGAAACAGCTAAAGGTGGATAAATCCCTAGGATATAATCAGGTGTCTATAGGTTACCAATCAGGGAAAAAGATGCAAAGGGATGAATTTACAATGAAACTGAAGAGAAGTACAAGAATTAGTAGGCGATTTTATTTATCCACATTTAGGTTGCAGTTGTGTAAAGGGCAGAGAGGAGACAAGTTCCTTGAGTGTGTTCAATAAAATACAAGAAAGGAGACAATACTGGGCCTGGTTGTCAGGTATGAGGTGGGCCAAATAGATAAAGTGCCAATGGGGGAATATTTAGGGAACAATAATCATTGGATTATAAGGTTGGCTATGGAAAACAATAAGGAATAATTTAAAGATAAAATAATTAACTGGGATAACACGAATTCCAGTGCAGTAGGAATTAATTTTGTGCAGATAAATTGGAATTAAAGATTAGTTGGCAAAACTGTAACTGAACACTTTGGCTACGTTTTTAAAAAAGGTTTGTTCAAACCCAATCCATGCATATTCCCACAAATGGAAAAGATCGGGCAAACAAATCCAGAGGACATTTGCTGGTGAAAAAAATATGATTATGAAAAAGAAAAAGTGTGTTGATTACAGATGTCGTACAACAATAGAGTTGAGAACAAGACTGGAAATACATGATTTAGAGGAGAATTGCAAACACAATTAATAGAAGCAAAGGGAGAAGAAGTTTGTGTCAGTGTTTACTGTGGAAAAGGGTGTGGAAGATATAGAATGTCAGGAAATAGATGATGGTGACATCTTGCAAAATGTTCATATTACAGAGGAGAAAGTGTTGGATGTCGTGAAATACGTAAAAGTTGATAAATCCCCAGGACCTGATCAGGTGTACCCGAGAACTCTGTGGGAAGCTAGGGAAGTGATTGCTGGGCCTCTTGCTGAGGTATTTATATCATCAATAGTCACAGGTGAGGTGCTGTAAGATTGGAGGTTGACAAATATGGTGCCATTGTTTAAAAAGGATGGTAAGGACAAGCCAGGGAACTATAGACCGGTGAGCCTGACATCGGTGGTGAGCAAGGTATTGGAGGGAATCCTGAGGGACAGGATGTACATGTATTTGGAAAGGCAAGGACTGACTAGGGATAGTCAACATGGCTTTGTGCGTGGGAAATCATGTCTCATAAACTTGATTGCGTTTTTCGAAGAAGTAACAAAGAGCATTGATGAGTGCAGAGTGGTAGATGTGATCTATAAGGACTTCCGTAAGGCGTTTGACAAGTTTTTCCATGGGAGATTGATTAGCAAGGTTATATCTCATGGAATACAGGGGGAACTAGCCTTTTGGATACAGAACTGGCTCAAAGGTAGAGGACAGAGGGTGGTGGTTGAGGGTTGTTTTTTAGACTGGAGGCTTGTGACCAGTGGAGTGCCACAAGGATCAGTGCTGGGTCCTCTACTATTTGTTATTTATATAAATGATTTGGATGTGAGCATAAGGGGTACAGTTAGTAAGTTTGCAGATGACACCAAAATTGGAGGTATCGTGGACAGCAAAGAGGGTTACCTCAGATTACAACAGGATCTGGCCCAGATGGACCAATGGGCTGAGAAGTGGCAGATGGAGTTTAATTCAGATAAATGTGAGGTGCTGCATTTTGGGCGAGCAAGTCTTAGCAGGACTAATACACTTAATGGTACGGTCCTAGGGAGTGTTGCTGAACAAAGAGACCTTAGAGTGCAGCAGCCTGTGTGTGGGTGTGTATTACAAAGAGTTGGATACTTACCTGGCAGGGGAGATACCATGATCACCAAGGTGGTTCTCCCAGGAGGAGGTTAGGATTAAGTGTCTGTTCTTATCAGAACAGGTTGCGAGTCATCAGAGCGAGTGAAGAGATCATCGTTGGATCATAATTGGATGTTGGAGGATCGTTTGGTTGTGCTGACCTACTCTTGGTGGATCTTCATGCTGGCTTCGGCCTAACGCCAATTCAGGGACCAGCCAACCTCAGAGCTATGGCCTCAACAGCTGCCCGCAGCCCTGGGCAGGAGGTTAGAAACACAGTCCGGGTGACTGTGAAGAAGATTGAGGATCATACACCACTTGACCGCACCTTGTTTATTAAGAAGGGACTGTTGGGATGCTGTGGGTTCGCTGCAGCAGACGCGTACTGCCTGCAGGATTTCCCTGGGGCAGGCTACTTCGATGTGACCTTCAGAAGCGTAAAGCAGTGCGAACAGCTCCTGAAGGTCTTCAAGGAGAAGGAAGGGGAGCCGCTGTTTTCCATCTTGTTGGTGACCCCATTGTGTGTGCTTCCTGCACAGAGGAATCGGGTTGTTACAATCCATATGTACAACCCCTATGTTCCAGCGGCTGATGTCCTGACCTTCCTGGGAAGGTACGTCCAAGTTGAGGGAGAAGCCACTGATGTGATCGACCCCTTTGGGATCTGGACCAGTAAGTGGCAGGTCAGGGCAACTCTGAGGGCTGATGATAGTGGGAACATCCTCCACCCACCCTCGAGCTTCACAATTGGAGGGAGCAGAGGCTACCTGACATATGCAGGGCAGCCAAAAGTGTGCCGAACCTGCGGGAAGTCGGGACACATGGCGGCGGATTGCAAAGTGACCATCTGCAGGAACTGCAAACAGGAGGGTCACTTGACTAAGGACTGTCAGGAAGAAAAGAGCTGCAACCTGTGCGGAGAGGCGGGCCACATGTATAGGACCTGCCCAAGACGGGGGAGCCCCACTTACGCACAGATGGCTGGAGGTGGCAATGTGAGCCGTGGATCCCCAAAGACCAGTAAGGTTCACCCGGACAGCAGGGAAACGGAGTCTGGTGGCACCCAGAAAGAAGAACAGGCTGGAGTGGAGGAGGCGGCAGCCAGCGGAGAGACACAGCAGCTGATCCTAGCTCTAGCCAGGCAGATGGAAGAAATGGAGGAGGTAATCAAGCAGGCAGAGGAGTGGATACCTGTTAAAAACAGGAAGAGGAAATCTTGTCAGGCCCCCAAAGCCTCCCAGCAAAGGGGGAAAAGACTGCTGCCCGAGGGAGGAACGGCCAGCTCTTCGGATGGGGAAGATGGACGCACAGAAGGCCATCACCACCAGAAGAAGAGACAGAGTGCCGTCAGTAAAGAGGAGGGCATTTCCTCCCAACCAGGAAACAACGGACCCCCCGAAGTCCACCCTCCACCCAGTGAGAACCAGGGGGTACCCACTGCCCCACAACTACAGGCAACCGAGACCTGTGATCCTCTGACAGTCCCATTGTCAGACACAGAACTGGACAGTGAGGACCCTTGCCTTGGCTCAATGACACCGGAGCGGGTAAATGACCCCAGTGAGGAGCTGGATAGTTACCTCAGTCCAGCGAAAGTCCAGCAGTTCGTGCTTACCTTGGGGATGTAGACAGCCACCCCAGAGACAGGACAGTCAAATGGACAATGGTAACTCCATAAACTGGGGGTTAAAGAAGTTTCATTTGCTTTTATATAACAGGGCACCCACTCAGTAGGTGGGTTCCGCTGAAGCCACAGCCAAATACCAAGAGACTGGATAGTTAATAAAGGTAACTGTTAATAGGATAACTGTGAATTCGATTAATTCAATTTGTTCTTTGTAATGTTAAGACATGCAATGTATATAACTATGAATGGCATGGAAAATTGTACAAGTACCAGAGATTTATTTACATGAATAAAGTATATTTTGAAATTAAAAAAAAGAGACCTTAGAGTGCAGGTTCATAGCTCCTTGAAAGTGGAGTCACAGGTAGATAGGATAGTGAATTTTGTATGCTTTCCTTTATTGGTCAGAGTATTGAGTACAGGAGTTGGGAGGTCATGTTGCGGCTGTACGGGACATTGGTTAGGCCACTGTTGGAATATTGCGTGCAATTCTGGTCTCCTTTCTATCGGAAAGATGTTGAGAAACTTGAAAGGGTTCAGAAAATATTTACAAGGATGTTGCCAGGATTGGAGGATTTGAGTTATAGAGAAAGGCTGAACAGGCTGGGGCTGTTTTTCCTGGAGCGTTGGAGGCTGAGTGGTGACCTTATAGAGGTTTACAAAATTATGAGGAACATGGATAGGGTAAATAGATAAAGTCTTATCCCTGGGGTCAGGGAGTCCAGAACTAGAGGGCATAGGTTTAGGGTGAGAGGGGAAAGATATAAAAGAGACCTAACAGGCAACATTTTCACACAGAGGGTGGTACATGTATGGAATGACCTGCCAGAGGAAATGTTGGAGGCTGGTACAATTGCAACATTTAAGAGGCATTTGGATGGGTATATGAATAGGAAGGGTTTGGAGGGATATGGGCAGGGTGCTGGCATGTGGGACTAGATTGGGTTGGGATATCTGGTTGGCATGAACGGGTTGGACTGAAGGGTCTGTTTCCATGCTGTATATCTCTATGACTCTATGACATGAGGAATAGATGAAGAAAATATGTTTGCATACAGCATCGACAACAGCTTAGGCCTTTTAGGTCAAATGACCGGTTCTTGTGAGGGATGTTCTTTATAATTTCATGTAGCAGAAGAAGGTGGGGCAAAGGTTTGTGGATGATGTGAAATGAGCGAAAGAAATTCACAGGCTTTTCCCTGTTGCTATTAGAGACAAGGTGTTGGTGGCTGTGGGAATGGGGGAGGTGCAATTGCAGAAAAGATAAAGTGTAACATTTCTTTACCTTTCAAGAATGGAAGCCAGGCACTAACCTTGTCCTCCAAGTTGATTTTTATAACTGTTGTATGTCGGTTTGGCTGAATCACAAAACACTACTCCATAATTTAATACTTATGGCTTCTCTTTTAAGTTTAATCAAGAGATATATCTCAATAAAACATATAATCGGGATCTTGATCAGATGGGGCAATGGGCTGAGAAGTGGCACATGGAGTTTAATTTAGATAAATGTGAGGTGTTGCATTTTTGGAAAGCAAACCTTAGCAGGACTTATACACTTAATGGTAATGTCCTCGGGATTGTTGTGGAACAAAGAGACCTTGGAGTGCCGGTTCATAGCTCCTTGAAAGTGGAGTTGCAGGGAGATAGGATAGTGAAGAAGGCATTTGGTATGCTTTCCTTTATTGGTCAGAGTATTGAGTACAGGAGTTGGGAGGTCATGTTGCGGCTATACCGGACATTGGTTAAGTCACTGTTGGAATATTGCGTACAATTCTGGTCTCCTTCCTATCGGAACGACGTTGTGAACCTTGCAAGGGTTCAGAAAAGATTTACAAGGATGTTGCCAGGGTTGGAGGACTTGAGCTATAAGGAAGAGGTTGAATAGACTAGGGCTGTTTTTCCTGGAGCATCAGAGGCTGAGGGGTGACTTTATAAAGATTTATAAAATCATGAGGGGCACGGATAGAATAAATAGACAAAGTATTTTCCCTGGGGTGGGGGAGTCCAGAACTAGAGGGCATAGGTTTAGGGTGAGAGGGGAAAGTTATAAAAGAGACCTAAGGGGCGACTTTTTCATGCAGAGGGTGGTACGTGTATGGAATGAGCTGCCAGAGGAAGTGTTAGAGGCTAGTACAATTGCAACATTTAAAAGGCAGCTGGATGGGTATGTGAATAGGCAGAGTTTAGAGGGATATGGGCCGGGTGCTGGCATGTGGGACTAGATTGGGTTGGGATATCTGGTCAGCATAGACATGTTGGACCGAAGGGTCTGTTTCCATGCTGTACATCTCTATGACTCTGTGACATGGTCAATAAGGGCCAACAAAATCTTGGAGTTGCTGACAGGACTAGTATAATAAATAACATATGCTTTTTTGTCACAAGAAACCAAAGTTATTTCAAGTGATTCAGTTGTCTTGTTTTGTTATTCACAAACACGTAGTGGTACTTCCAGGAAGAATTGAATTTAAACTCACCTTCGATATATTACTGATACAATATTAAGGGGCGGCACGGTGGCACAGTGGTTAGCACTGCTGCCTCACAGCGCCAGAGACCTGGGTTCAATTTCCACCTCAAGTGACTGACTGTGTGGAGTTTGCACGTTCTCCCCGTGTCTGCGTGGGTTTCCTCCGGGTGCTCCGGTTTCCTCCCACAGTCCAAAGATGGGCAGGTCAGGTGAATTGGCCATGCTACATTGCCCATAGTGTTAGGTTAGGGGTATGGGTGGGTTGCGCTTTGGCGGGTCGGTGTGGACTTGTTGGGCCAAAGGGCCTGTTTCCACACTGTAAGTAATCTAATCTAATCTAATTTCTAAGTCTTGTTGAGATGTCATTTGTAGCCCTTTTTTTAAAAGTCATAGAGATGTACAGCATGGAAAAAGATGTTCTATATAGATCTACATAGACCAGTAAGTTCTCAGATTGATTTTGACTCTGTGTGAATTGCCTTGGCTTAGGCTACTTATTCAGATCGATCTTCAGATTTCTGAATTGCGAAGGAGAAATACCAACCAGTATTGTTTGGAGTTAATCTGTATTTGGGACATTCTGCTGGAAGTGCATCACAAGTGAGGACAGAACAGTCGACTGCTCCCTTTTTGAGGATTGCATTTGAGGAATGGCTATTTGAGCAGGGTACTGCAGAGTTATGAATACTCCTTCAACTGCATCCTGAAGAGGTGTAAATAAGGATGTTTGGGAAAAAAAATCATTTAAAGAGAATGTTTGGATTTTAGCCACTTAATAAAAGTCTGTGCAACATCCAGCTGCTTGAAAAACAATCCACCAAGGAATGCAGTACGACATTTAACTTATTTTTTCACCTCTTGATTAATTTAAAGCAATGTTGCAAGCAGTATATTACAAAACACAGGGATATTTGTTTCTTTTTAATTATTAGGCAAACTAACCTCTAGACTACAAATCATATCTCAAGGACATTTTCAGTGCATTCTATATTTATTTTAGATTATATTAATTACAGTGTGGAAACAGGCCCTTCAGCCCAACAAGTTCACACCGACCCTCCGAAGAGCAACCCACCCAGACCAATTCCCCTACATTTACCCTGATTAATGCACCTAACACTATGGGCAATTTAGCATGGCCAATTCACCTAACCTGCACATCGTTGGACTGTGGGAGGAAACTGGAGCACCCGGAGGAAACCCACGCAGACACGGGGAGAATGTGCAAACTCCACACAGACATTGCTGAGGTGGAAATTGAACCCGGGTCCCTGGTGCTGTGAGGCAGAAGTGCTAACCACTGAGCCACCGTGCCGCCCACTCCCATACACCAGCCATCCCTTTACCTGTGAACATCTGCCCCCATCAGTTTTTGAAAGTTCTTGTCTAATATAATCAAAATTGGCCTTCCTTCAATTTACAACTTTAACTTTTAGATCCTGTCTATTCTTTTCCACCACTATTTTAAAACTAATAGAATTATGGTCACTGGCCCCAAAGTGCTCCTGCACGGATACCTCAGTCACCTGCCCTGCCTTATTCCCCAAGAGTATGTCAAGATTTGCACCTTCTCTAGTAGGTGCATCTACATACTGAATCAGAAACTTTTGTTGTACACACTTAACAAATTCCTCTCCATACAAGCCCTTAACACTATAGCAGTCCCAGTCTATGTTTGGAAAGTTAAAATCCCCTACCATAACCACCCTATTATTCTTACAGATAACAGATCTCCTTCCAAATTTGTTGTTCAATTTCTCACTGGGGGTGGTCTATCGTATAATCCCATTATGGTGATCATCCCTTTCTTGTTTCTCAGTTCCACTTGGTGTAGATTTTTCCAAAATTCCTCATAAAAGTTCCATCAGACTTTAAAGAAACAAATATAATGCCTCTATTCAGGAAAGGTGAAAGGCAGGAAACAGGAAACTGTAGTCTATTAGCTTGATGTTTATTGTAGGAAAGTTGTTAGAAGTGATCATTTAAATGCCGATAGTTGAACACTTCACAAATCTTGCAGTAGTTGAGAAAATCAGCATGTTTTGTGAAAGGGGAAATAATGTCTAACTAAGTTGTGAGACTTCTTTGAAGCAATAATGTGTTCCAGATAAAGAGAACAAGTGGATACAAGTTGTTTTGTTGTAATGCGTGTTTTGACAATTTGAATTCGCTGTAATGCGAGTGACAAATTGGGGACACTGTTTCTACAGTGCAAACTTTTAAAACCTATACTGGCTGTGACATGATCACAGTGCCAACACTTTAATCACTGTTTCTAAAGCGTGATTTTTCTGTAACGTGGGGTTGCACATGAACGCAACTATCGCCTTATAGAAGAACTGACTGCACATAAGTACTGTACTTGGATTTGCAGAAGACATTTGAAAGGTACTATATCAAAGAGTATTGAGGAAAATGAAAGCTCAGACTAGGACTTGACATATCAGCATTGATAAAATATTGGCTGTTTGGCAGAAAATAAAGTGTTGATTTTGGGGGTTTATGATCACAGTTATCTAAAATAGGCAGTTGACTGATTTGTAAGCAATTTTCAGATAGTTTTTTGAGTTTGTTAAAAAGCAACAGTCCACATATGATAGGTTAGTTAATTAGACAAAAGAAGGATATAACTGTGACAATGGGGGTGATTCACTGACACCAGAGAACAAAAGGCTGTTGGTGCTCGAAGTGTCAATCTCATTAAAATATCTGACTCTGCAGCTGACAGATTAGGAAACTCTTCCTTGTGTCTTCCTCCTGCCTGACTGGTCCATGTCCCAGCAGGCAAGGCAGTTCCCTAACACCTGCTGTCTATCAAAATAACACACGCAACCATTGCTTTTTGAGAATGGTCTCCTTAGAAGATTAATATCATGCAAAACCGATTATAAATCTTTACAAATCAACCCACTCAGGTGGTTTGTGACACAACCCTGAAGCAGGTGGGCTTTGAACCCAGGGCTTCTGGCTCAGAGGCAAGAACGCTACCAATGCACACAAGACCTGACCCTCATCACTGATTGTATGCCTTGTGATGTACTTGATACAAAACTAACTGAATAAAAATAAGAACAAACTGTAGGATTCCCAAATGCAAAAGATAGCATATCTTTAGAAAGAATAGATTCTTTTTCTGAAGCAATAGGATATCAAATTGTCAGTGGAAAGTCAAATGGTATAATTTACTCCGAGTTCCAATGGCATTTGATAGAGTACAACATAAAAAAGCATTTGAAAAATGAAGGTCACTAGCTAGTATGGGTAAGATATGGATGTAGTTTCTGCTGAGTTTCAGAGGAAAGGAGGCAATCAGTCTGCTAGTGATGGGCAATGCTGTGGTTACTTAAATCAAGAACACATTGTTTGAACAAGACAAAGTTTCAAGCTGTGGTTAGAGAAATATGTAAAAGAAAGTTCACAACTTCAAGCTATTAATTAATTGTTTGTCAATGAAAAGATAGCATTTTGATTGTTTGGCCATTACAAAATGTTGTTTAATCATCAAGGGTGAAGACAATCAAGTATTTTGTTGTTTCTTCTGTTTTGATAAATTACTTTTATTCTTAAATATGTCTGACTAAGAGGTTTAACCTATAAAATGAATAGGTGGCTTTTATTTTTCCAGTTTTTAAATTGGAAAAAAACATGCTGACGTGGAATTCATTCTTCACTATTTGAATCACTACAGTTTGGAAATAGCTATTTAAAACTGAACATGCTGCATTATATGTGACATAGCAAACAAGTAAGGTAGTGGAATAAAACAAACAACTGTGCCTGCAGAACGTTTGAAACACACAAAAAACAGTAAGTGCTGAAGAAACTCAGCAGGTCTGGCAGCATGTGTTCTTGCTCGGAGGAAGGGCGGCTGGACTTGAAACATTAATTCTGTTTTCTCTCCACAGATGCTGCCAGACCTGCTGTGTTTCTGTTTTTGTTTTTGTTTTTGTGTGAATACAGACAATGGTCTCAATTCTTAAGGGACTTGCCCACTTATTGAAGATAAGAACGTAACAACATAAGAATTAGGAGCAGGAGTAGGCCGTCCGGCCCTTCGAGCTGCTCTGTCATTCAGTAAGATCTTTTCATGGACTTAGCTCCACTTACCTGCGTTTTCACTATATCCCTTAATTCCGTTATTTTTTTAAAAAAACTACCTTAGCTTTAAAAGCTATTCCTGAAGTAGCATCAACTACTTCCCTGGGCAAGGAATTCCTTCTCAGTTCAGTTCTAAATCTGCTCCCTCTACTCTTAAGGCCATGCCTTCTTGTCCTAGTCTCACCTACAAGTGGAAACATCCTCTCTATTTCTATTTTATTGATTCCCTTCATAATTTTATATGTTTCTATAAGATCCCCCCTCATTCTTCTGAATTCCAATGAATATAATCCCAATCTATTTAGCTTCTCCTCATAAGTCAAATCCCTCAACTCAAGAATCAACCTAGTGATCCTCCTCTGCACCCCCTCCAGTGCCAGTATATCCTTTCTTAAGTAAGGAGACTGAATCTGCACACAGTAGTCTAGGTGTGGCCTCACCAGCACCTGTACAGCTGTAACATTACCTCCCTGCTTTTAACCTTACCTCCTTTAGCAATGAAGGACAAAATTCTATTTACCTTCCTAATTACTTGTTGTACCTGCAGATAAATGTTCTACGATTCGTGTACAAGGACACCCAGGTTCCTCTGCAAATCAGCATGCTGCAACTTTTTACCAAGCAAGTAATAATCTATTTTGCTGTTACTCCTACCAAAATGTATGACTTCTTATTTACTAACATTGTATTCCATCTACCAGACCTTTGCCCACTCACTCAATGTATCTATGTTCCTCTGCAAAGTTTCACAGTCCTCTGCACTTTGCTCTACCACTCACCTGAAGACCAGAAGACCATAAGATTAAGGAGCAGAATTAGGCCATTCGGCCCATTGAGTCTGCTCTGTCATTGAATCATGGTTGATATATTTCTCAACTCTTAATTCCCCTGCCTTCTCCCCATAATCCTTGTTTCCTTTACCAATCAATAACCTATCCATCTCTGTCTTAACTCCAGTCAATAACTTGGCCCCGCAATCCCTCTGCGGCAATGAATTTCATGGATTAACCAGCTTGTAGCTGAAGAGATTGTTCCTTAACTTAGTTTTAAAGAACCATCCCTTCACTGTGCTCTCAGGTCCCAGTTCCTCCTACCAGTGGAAACATCTTCTCCAAGTCCATTCTATTCGGCCTTTCAGTATTTTGTAAGTTTTAAATAGATAACCCCTCATCCTTCAAAACTTGATCAAGTACAGATCCAGAGTCCTCAAAGCCAACTAGAAAGACTCTTTGCTATTTTTAAAATATTACTAGCTAGCTTACTCACATTTCATCTTCTCTCCAAGTTTTGCTTTTCTAGTTATCTTCTGCTGCTTGTTAAAGGTTTACCAAGGCTTCCCACTAATCTTCATCACATTGCATGCTTTTTCTATTGACCTCTCTTGTCACCCATGGTTACGTCATCCTCTCCTTAGTATGTTTCCTCTTCCTTGTGATGAATTTCTGCTGGACCTCTTGAATTATCCCCAGAAACTCCTGCCATTGCTGATCCATCCTTCTTCCAATCAATTCGGGCTAGCTCCTTCCTCATGTCTTTGTCATTACCTTTACTCAATTGTAACACTGTTATACCTGATTCAATTTTCTTCCTCTCACATGGCAAGTTGCATTCTCCCATTTCATGATGACTACCCCTATGGGCTCACTAATCAAATCTGCCTCATTACACACCTCCAAATCCAAAATTACCTGTTCCCTCATAGGATCTACTACAAGCTGCTTCAAAAAAAACCAAATTCTACAAATTCCTTTTTTTGGGATCCGCTACCAATTTGATTTTCCCAGTCCACCTGTATATTGAAGTTCCTATGATTATTGTAATAGTGCTTTTCTGACATACCATTTCTGAGACCTGATTTATTTTTTTCCCCACGTCCTGACTACTGCTAGAAAGCTTGTACAGAACTGCCATTAGGGTCTTCCTTTCTTTGCAGTTTCTCATCTCCACCCACACAGGTTCTATGCCTTCCTACATTTCTTCTTATTATTGATTTTGATTCCATTTTTACGAACAAGGTAACCATGCCCCTATGGCCATTTCGATAAGACATGCATCCTTGGGTATTTAGTTCCCAGACTTGATCCCTTGCAGCCATGTCTGTGTGATATCCAAAACACAATGCCTCCCAATTTCAATCTGCTTATTTGCCTTGTTTCATATATTGCATGCATTCCAACATAGCACCTTCAGTCCTGTGAGGACTGTACGCACTCCCTCTCCCACCATCCCATTGTCATAGTTGTGTCCTTATCTGCTGTGCCTGAAGTTAAACTCTTTCCATACCCTCAGTCCTATTACTTGTTCTGGATACTTTAATAACCTCAGCTGAGTCTCTCCCTCACCTTTCCATAATTTTCTATGGAATTGAAACCTCATGCCCCCAGCCCCCAACTATTTAATTTAAAGCTCTACCTACCATCTTATTATGTGATTTGCTAGGGGACCAGTCCCAAGTATGATTCAGGCAGAGTTTGTCCCATTGGAACAGCTCCCTCCTTCCCAGTACTGGTGCCAATGTCCAATGAATTTGAACCTGTTTCTTCCACATCCATTTTTAAGCCATATGTTTTTCTCTTTAATCTTGTTGACCTTGTGCTAATTTGCTCATGGTTCAAATCATAATCAGAAATTATCATTGCCTTTTCATTTAGCTCCTAGCCGCTCATATTCCCTCAGCAGAATTTCTTTCCTTTCCCAACCTATACCATTCGGATCTACATGGACCACACAATTGGATCTATCCCCTCCAATTTCAAGTTCCTCTGCAGTCCAGATGAGATGCCCTGAACCCAGGCACCAGGCAGGCAATACAGCCTCCAGGACTCTTGATACTGGCCATAGAGAAAAGTGTCCATTTCCCTGATTATAGTGCTCCTGATTACAACTACAAGGCTCTTTCCTCCCCCACTCTTGAATGCCTCCCCACTCTCATCCAAGATACCCAAACTTCAAACTCAAGGGCTGAGACTCCTTCAGCACTAGCTCCCAGATCCCTCTATCTGCCTCATTGGTGGTCCCAACCTCTTGTCACTGACCAAATTCAAGGCAGTTAATCTAAGGGGTGTGACTGCCTTCTGAAAAACAGAGTCAAGATAACTCTCCCTTTCCACGATGTGTAGCGCTGTTCAACACTTTTTTAAAATTTCAAAATATACTTTATTCATAGAAATAAATCTTTGGTACTTGTACAATTTGCCATGTCTTTCATAGATATATACATTGCATGTCTTAACATTACGAAGAACAGATTGAATTAATCGAATTTACAGTTATCCAATTTACAATTCCCTTTATTAACCATCCAGTCTCTTAGTATTTGGCTGTGGCTTCAGCGGAACCCACCTACTGAGTGGGTGCCCTGTTATATGAAAGCAAAGGAAACTTCTTTAACCCCCAGTTTATGGGGTTACCATTGTCCATTTGACTGTCCTGTCTCTGGGGTAGCTGTCTACATCCCCAAGGTAAGCACGAACTGCTGGACCTTCGCTGGGCTGAGGTAGCTATCCAGCTCCTCACTGGGGTCATTTACCCGCTCTGGTGTCATTGAGCCAAGGCAAGGGTCCTCCCTGTCCAGTTCTGTGTCTGACAATGGGACTGTCAGAGGATCACAGCTCTCAGTTGCCTGTAGTTGTGGGGCAGTGGGTACCCCCTGGTTCTCACTGGGTGGAGGGTGGGCTTCGGGGGTCTGTTGTTTCCTGGTTGGGAGGAAATGCCCTCCTCTTTACTTATGGCACTCTGTCTCTTCTTCTGGTGTTGATGACCTTCTTTGCGCCCATCTTCCCCATCCAAAGAGCTGGCCGTCCCTCCCTCATGTAGCTGTCTTTTCCCCCTTTGCTGGGAGTCTTTGGTGGCCTGGCAGGATTTTCTCTTCCTGTTTTTAACAGGTATCCACTCCTCTGCCTGCTTGATTACCTCCTCCATTGCTTCCATCTGCCCAGCTAGAGCTAGGATCAGCTGCTGTGTCTCTCCGCTGGCTGCCGCCTCCTCCATTCCAGCCTGTTCTTCTTTCTGGGTGCCACCAGACTCCGTTTCCCTGCTGTCCGGGTGGACCTTACTGGTCTTTGGGGGTCCACGGCTCACATTGCCACCTCCAGCCATCTGTGCGTAAGTGGGGCCCCCCGTCTTGGGCAGGTCTTGTACATGTGGCCCGCCTCTCCGCACAGGTTGCAGCTCTTTTCTTCCTGACAGTCCTTACTCAGGTGACCCTCCTGTTTGCAGTTCCTGCAGATGGTCACCTTGCAATCCGCCGCCACGTGTCCTAACTTCCCGCAGGTTCGGCACACTTTTGGCTGCCCTGCATATGTCAGGTAGCCTCTTCTCCCTCCAATTGCGAAGCTCAAGGGTGGGTGGAGGATGTTCACATTGTCATCGACCCTCAGAGTTACCCTGATCTGCCGCTTACTGGTCCAGATCCCAAAGGGGTCGATCACATCAGTGGCTTCTCCCTCAACTTGGACGTACCTTCCCAGGAAGGTCAGGACATCAGCCGCTGGAACATAGGGGTTGTACATATGGATTGTAACAACCCGATTCCTCTGTGCAGGAAGCACACACAACGGGGTCACCAACAAGATGGAAAACAGCGGCTCCCCTTCCTTCTCCTTGAATACCTTCCGAAGGTCACATCGAAGTAGCCTGCCCCAGGGAAATCCTGCAGGCAGTACACATCCACTGCAGCAAACCCACAGCATCCCAACAGTACTTTCTTAATAAACAGGATGCGGTCGACCGGTGTATGATCCTCTACCTTCTTCACAGTCACCCGGACTGTGTTTTGAACCCCCTGCCCAGGGCTGCGGGCAGCTGTTGAGGCCATAGCTCTGAGGTTGGCTGGTCCCTGAATTGGCACTATGCCGAAGCCAGCATGAAGATCCACCAATAGGAGGTCAGCACAACCAAACAATCCTCCAACATCCAATCACAATCCAGAAATGATCTCCACTAGCTCTGATGGCTCACAACTCAACCCCTGTCCTGATAAGAACAGACACTTGATCTAGCCTCATCCTGGGAGAACCACCTTGGTGATCATGGTATCTCCCCTACCAGGTCAACTCTTGGTCAAAGTTCCACAAGCAATTAAAACTCCCTACAGATGTGATCATTATGAACCACAGTAGGGTCCACTGCTCCCACATCATGCAGTTGCAACACATTGCCTGGTCTGTATTTCTATTTTATGTACTTAAAACTTAATGTGATTTAATAAAAAGAAACATACTGGACTGATCGTTTGTAGCCTGTAAATATTTCCCCTATTTACCTTCAATCTGAAAGTAACCTATCATTATCAAATTGGTAACATTCACCAACCAATGAATGTACAGCTTACCTGTGGGGCCACCTTCTTTGTGCTGGACACCTGATCCTGGGTTGCAATTTATCCTGTTTTATAAACTTTTATAAATTATGATCCAAAAAAGCAAACAGAAAGCATGTCTTCCCTCTGCACCAATTTCCCACGTTGTCTCCAAATTCTCCTGAACTATCTACTTACTCAGGCTGTCTCTCACTCTGGCTGGGATCTCTCCTTACTGATCCTAAAGAACTGTGAAGAAGAGTTTCACAGGAAATAATTCCTGAAAGCCATTGCATAATGGAAAATCAGAATGGAAAAGATTCCAAAGTACAGAAATCAAAAATGTTCAATATTCGAAACAATGACCATCTGTACAGTTATGCACAGCTGATTGATCTGATTCTATCCAAGTGTGAAATCTGCTCAGTTTTTAATAACTGAATTGGTTAATTTTACTCAACAATGTCGCAGTATGTTCCTCAGACTTGGGAAAATTAGAGCAGGATTGGCACTTAAGTGAACTTTTGCCTAATGTATCTACCATACCAGTGCCAAATATCAGCTTGGATACAGTGGAGGTTGTGGGGGTGGGGGCGGTACCTTATTTACTTAATTTCAGCCACATGATGGTATTCAATTGGCATTAAATGTCCTGGAATCAGGAAACATTAATCAAGATTCTGTTTTTTAATCACTGTTCAGCAACATGTTGTTTTATTAATTAAAATGGCAGCAGTGGATTAAGCACTGTATGGGCTCCCATGCCCAGGCTTGCCCTCTTCATCTGCACCTCTTTTTCTTTATCTTCTTTTTTTTCTCAAACTTAGAGAGAGCTCTTCGACAGGAGGCAGCTTCAATGGGCTCCAGAAAGGCGATATCTTCACAGGCAGCATGGCTGCAGAATTGGTCAGTCACTCTATGAAGCCGGGAGTGGGAGTCTCACTTCCGCGTGGAGTGGACACTCTCAGCAACATGGTGTGGGCTGGGAAGCCTGGAGCAAAGACTCTCGGGAGCACGGTATGAGCTGGGAAGCCTGGAGTGGGACACTCTCAAATGCATGGTGTGGGTTAGGAAGTATGGAGAGGAATACTTTCAGCAACACAGTGTGGGCTGGGAATCCTGGAGTGGGACATTCCCAGCAGCATAATGTGGGCTAGGAAGCCTGGAGTGGGACACTCTAGACTGCATGGTGTGGGCTGGGAAGCCTGGAGTGGGACACACTCGGCAGCACAGTGTGAGCTGGGAATCCTGGAGCATGAGACTGTGAACATGATGTAGGCTGGGAAGCCTGGAGTGGGACATTCCCAGCAGCACAGTGTGGGCTGGGAAGCCTGGAGTGGGACGTTCCCAGCAACACAGTGTGGGCTGGGAAGCCTGGAGCATGAGACTGTCGACATGATGTAGGCTGGGAAGCTGGAGCAGGACTGTGGTGGCAGTGTGCTGTAGCAATGGAGAAGAAAAGTTGGACTGTCTTTACGTTAATGTTTTAAAATTTTATTCAAAGTTAATGTGAATGGCACCTGTGTACGGCAATGGTACACACCTTTTCACTATTTGATTTTGAATACACGTGTCTATAAAGAATATTTCAATTCACTTAAAATAGGTATGTTTGAGAACACTGGTATAAGAGTGGTATCATGCTCACCTATAGATGGATCATCCACCGACATCCTCCATGTTCCCATTTATTTAAAATTATTAACCTATATTAAAATATCACTAGTCAGGCTCATTCATGAGGAATGGTCGCTGGCAAGGCCTGTGATAAAATGCTTTATTGTGTTCAGAGGATGAAGATCAAGGAATGAAAATTAGAAAAGCCGAACAGGAACTTCATTGTGTTTGTGTTCTGTTAGACCACATTGTAAATGGTTGATGTGGGTGTGCGTTAAAATGCACCTAATTTTACATCTTCCTTCTCATCATTTCGTATAAAGACGAATGGCAGAATGCCCATAAAATGATTTCACAGTTGCTTCAACTACTAAAATACATCAGCTTTCCAAATAACATACCTGTGCTATTCTGCAAGGTGGTTAATATTTTACTATTTATATTAGTTTTCATAAGAGCTTTGAATGCATTAACTTTAAATTGTTGATTTAACTGTTGAGTCATGGAATGATTACAGCAGAAAGAAACCAGTTAAGTGATTGTCTTTGTGTTTGCCTAAAAGAGTAATTTATTGAGTGCCATTCCCTACCTTTTAACTGTAGCCCTGTTTATTTTTCCCTTTTGAGATAGTGTTCCACTTTCCTTTGGAAGCTTCAATTAAATTATCCTCCACCACACTCTCAGGCCCCTTGCATGCAAAATCCTAACTACCTATTGCATGAAAAAGACCTTCCACATGCTTTTCAGACTGGAGGCCTGTGACCAGTGGAGTGCCACAAGGAGGTATAGATAGTAAGTTTGCAGTTGCTCAAGCTGGTTGGGTGGCACTTTATCAAATATATTTGGGAAGTCCATGTAAAATAAAGTCACCACAGTCCAAGAGGACCATATGACTGCTCTCTCATTGGAGTGAGAGGTGATTGATGATGGCTTACATTCAGGGTCACCATGTTTAGGTGAGGGGTAAGTTTGAAATTGTGGAGCCTTCATGATAACCTCAGTGAGTGTGGGATTTGAACCTGTGTTGTTGGCATCACTCTGGATTGCAAACAACGCATCCACTTCAGCAATCTTGTCTGCTATCTCACCTGAAAACCAAAGCAACTTAGCTAAACATGATTTCTCCCTCACAACTTTATGACAGCTTTCTTTAATTAACCCCCTATTTGTGCAAGTGACTATTAATTTTGAACTTAATTGCTATTTTTAAAAGTTCGACCAAGTTGAACTGATTGACCTGTATCTTTGTCCTTTGTTTTGAACAAGAGCGCAACACTTACAAGTCTTCAGTCCTCTGGTACCATCAATACCTCTCCTTCTCAATTTTATACTTCTCAAGCTTCTGAACTACTTTCTCTATCACACTGATTTGGGTAGCATTTATTTCCTTTGGAAAGGCAGATGCCAGTTACTGTTTTCAGATCATATCCAGGCATCCTGCCTCCATGTCTAAATCCCTTTTTGGCCTTGAATTGGACCCACTCCTGCTCTTAGTACCCTTTCATTATTTATATGCCAAGAGAATGCTTTTTGAAACTTGTTTTGTTCAAGGCCAGCCTCAGAATCATAGAATCATAGAGATGTACAGCACAGAAACAGACCCTTCAGTCCAACCCGTCTATGCCGACCAGATGTGCCAACCAAATCTAGTCCCACCTGCCAGCACACGGCCCATATCCCTCCAAACCCTTCCTATTCACATACCCATCCAGATGCCTTTTAAATGTTGCAATTGTACCAGCCTCCACCACTTCCTCTGGCAGTTCATTCCATACACATAACACCCTCTGCTTGAAAAATTTGTCCCTAAGGTCTCTTTTATATCTTTCCCCTCTCACCCTAAACCTATGCCCTCTAGTTCTGGACTCCCCAACCCAGGGAAAGGACTTTTTATCCTATCCATGCCCCTCATGATTTTGTAAACCACAATAAGGTCACTCCTCAGCCTCCAATGCTCCAGGGAAAACAGCCCCAGCCTATTCAACGTCTCCCTATAGCTCAAATCCTTCCAACCCTGGCAACATCCTTGTAAATCTTTTCTGAACCCTTTCAAGTTTCACAACGTCTTTCTAATACGAAGGAAGCCAGAATTGTATGCAATATTCCAACAGTGGCCTAACCAATGTCCTGTACAGCCACAACATGACCTCCCAACTCCTGTACTCAATACTCTGACCAATAAAGGAAAGCATACCAAATGCAGTCTTCACTATCCTATCTACCTGCAACTCCACTTTCAAGGAGCTATGAACCTGCACTCCAAGGTCTCGTTGTTCAGCAATACTCCCTAGGACCTTACCGTTAAGTGTATAAGTCTTGCTAAGATTTGCTTTCCCAAAATGCAGCACCTCACATTTATCTAAATTAAACCCCACCTGCCACTTCTCAGCACATTGGCCCATCTGGTCAAGATCCTGTTGTAACCTGAGATAACCTTCTTCACTCTACTACACCTCCAATTTTGGTGTCATATGTAAACGTACTAACTGTACCTCTTATGCTCACATCCAAATCATTTATATAAATGATGAAAAGTACAGGACACAGCACCGATCCTTGTGGCACTCCACTGATCACAGGCCTCCAGTTTGAAAAACAACCCTCAACCACCACCCTCTGTCTTTTACCTTTGAGCCAGTTCTGTATCCAAATGGCTAGTTCTCCCTGTATTCCATGAGATCTAACCTTGCTAATCAGTCTCCCATGGGGAACCTTGTCGAACGCCTTACTGAAGTCCATATAGATCATATCCACCGCTCTGCCCACATCAATGCTCTTTGTTACTTCTTCAAAAAACTCAGTCAAGTTTGTGAGACATGATTTCCCACACACAAAGCCATGTTGACTATCTCTAACCAGTCCTTGCCTTTACAAATACATGGATATCCTGTCCCTCAGGATTCCCTCCAACAACTTGCCCACCACCGACACCAGGCTCACTGGTCTATAGTTCCCTGGCTTGTCCTTATCAACCTTCTTAAACAGAGGCACCACATTAGCCAACCTCCAGTCTTCCTGCACCTATGACTATTGATGACACAAATACCTCAGCAAGAGGCCCAGCAATCAATTATCTAGCTTACCACAGAGTTCTAGGGTACACATGATTAGGTCCTGGGGATTTATCCACTTTTATGTGTTTCATGACATCCAACACTTTCTCCTCTGTAATATGAGCATTTTGCAAGATGTCACCATCTATTTCCTGACATTCTACATCTTCCGCGCCCTTTTCCACAGTAAACACTGACGCAAACCTCTTCTCCCTTTGCTTCTATTAATTGTGTTTGCAATTCTCCTCTGAATCATGTATTTCCAGTCTTGTTCTCAACTCTATTGTTGTACGACAATCTGTAATCAACACACTTTTTCTTTTTCATAATCATATTTTTTTCACCAGCAAATGTCCTCTCGATTTGTTTGCCCGATCTTTTCCATTTGTGGGAATATGCATGGATTGGGTTTGAACAAACCTTTTTTAAAAACGTAGCCAAAGTGTTCAGTTACAGTTTTGCCAACTAATCTTTAATTCCAATTTATCTGCACAAAATTAATTCCTACTGCACTGGAATTCAAGTTATCCCAGTTAATTTTTTTATCTCTAAATTATTCCTTATTATTTTCCATAACCAACTTTATGATCCAATGATTATTGTTCCCTAAATATTCCCCCACTGGCACTTTATCTATTTGGCCCACCTCATAGCTGGCAACCAGGCCCAGTATTGTCTCCTTTCTTGTATTCTATTGAACACACTCAAGGAACTTGTCTCCTCTCTGCCCTTTACACAACTGCAATCTACAATTGGATAAATAAAATCCCCTACTAAGTACTCCTCTAAATTCTTGCACTTCTCTTCAGTTTCATTGTAAATTCTTTCCTCTGCATCTTTCTTCCTGATTGGTAACCTATAGATTACATCCCTTAATATAATTGCACCTTTTTGTTCCTTAGCTCTAAGCAAATAAATTTTTACCCTGTATCTCTGGGACTTTCTCAAGTTTTCAAACATTCGCCTCAAATGAATATTGCCACCCCATCAGCTACTCTTTTTTTTCCTAAACATCAGGTATCCAGGAATATTTCATACCCAATCCTGCCCTAGTTTTGAGTCAAATCTCTGTCATCACCACGATATTGTTTTTCCACATGACTTTCTGCTTTATTACTCTAAATTTCGACTTTATTGCTTTCTTTCTTAAGCTGAAACCACCTAATTTTAAAATTAAAAAAGGTGATGTGCTATCCATCTCTACCAATTTTCTTTTTAATATGGTATCTCTCTTTCTCTACTTTTGTCTCCTTACCAAGATTGTTTAAATACTCCCCAATAGCACAAGCAAACACCTAGCAAGGAAACTGGTGTCTGTTCCGGTGTAATTCATATAGCTTGAACAGTTTCCATTTTCCTCAGAACTCATCCCAATGACCCATGAATCTAAAACCCTCCACTACCCTGCACTATTGCTTCAGCCATCCATTCATTTGTCCTCTCCTTCTATTTCCACACGCACCTGTGTGTGGTGCTGAGAATAATGTGGAGACAATTACTTTGGAGATCCAGCTAGCTAATTTCCAGCATAGCTCCTAAATTCTGACTACAGGGGCATATCCTCTGTTTTTGGTCCTGATATGGACCATTGATTATTCACCTTACCCCTTCAGATTGCTCTGCAGCTGATCAATGATCATGTTGATACCCAGGAGGCAATGTATCTTCCTAGATTCATGACTGAGGCGAACAGAAAAGTGTTAACTATAGAATCTCTTTTTACTGCAACTGTGATGGTATGGACTTGGTTCTGGCTGCATTCTATCTGTGAACCATCACTCTCATTAGTATTCGGTCCTGAACATTGATGGGAAGTGTGGTGCACTCGGGGTAAACTTGTGCTGTCTACTTATGTATCAGGCTGCCTGACAACCACATTCCCTCACTCCCTGCTTACTCTATGATATGTATCAACATACTGTGCAAAAAGCTTTCAGTTTCACTGATCACAGCTGTGATACCAGCTTCCCTTCAAGCTCTGAAGCCTGGAATTCAACCTGCTGCAACTGATGATACTTCCTGTATGCGGTGGGAAATACACTGGAGTTACAGGCCAGGATGTGCACTCTCGGAAGCTGCCATTCCTCTATCTATTACATATTAAAATACTGTAAAATAATAGTTAACAGATGCTCAATTTGCTTCCTCTGTTATCATTTAAATAGAGATAAGTTAATTAAAATGCTTAATTTAACTCATGATGAAAAGTGGAATTTTAAATTTACCAACTCCTTTGGTTAACATTTTAATTCTGGAGAAAGGAAAACAAAGCTATAATGTTTAAAATCCAATCTTCCGGTGATGTTACAGGGATTTTTCTTTCTCCTTCTCACTTTGATGATCCTGATCAGCTCCCACTCTGCTCAATCTACTTCACATCGATCTTGACCTGTTTCCTGCATGTATGTACCTTGCCTGTAAGAGAGTACACACGTAAGGACCCCATCTCACTGAGACAAAGAAATTTACATAATGGAAGTTTGGCTTTTGACCCATCATGTCCATGTCTGTCTGCATCCCATCTGTCTACTCTCAGCCTGTTATCCAGCCCTTGCCCTGTAGCTTTCTATGCTATGCCAGCCATTTCAACTGTTCATTGAAGTACTTAACTTTTGTGAGGGCATTGAATTCCAGATAGCCCCCCACCCTCAGGGTGAAAATCTGCAAGACATGATATTCCTCTGCCAAAGACATGTTGACTGTCCTTGATTAATCTTTAGCTCTCCCAGTGGAGATTAGTTCTGTCCCTCAGAATTTGTTCCCCAAAGATTACCTTATCTCTTACTGGCCTTTAATTCCCTAGTTTACCCTAGCACCCGACAGTACCATATTAGCTATCCTCCAGTCCCTGACACCTCTCCCATGGCTAGAGACAACTTGAAAATTAATGTCAGGCCCCTTCAATCTCCTCCCTTGCCTCCCTCAGCCTGGGCTACATCTCACCTGGATCTAGAAATTTATTCACTTTTAAGTGCACTGAAACCGTAGCTATCCCTTGAGGTCAAGGATGATGGTCTTCATTCTATTGATCTACTTATGAGCTCTCAGGTGGCTTATGAGTTCAATCTTGGTTTTGAAAGTTCTTTTGCATTCAGGACAAGTAGTTCCAGATGGCAGCTTGGGCTTTGGTTGTTGCTGCCTCGCTTTCTGTTTTCTTCTCTTCTCTTTTCTTCTGCATATCAGTTTGCTTCGAAAGTTGTTGTCCCTTCAGGATGATGGTTTGCCAGGGTTTCCTGTCCTTGGCATTGACTTCCCAATTGTTGATATCCATGTTACATTTAGTGAGTTTTGAGAAGATTTGTAGTTCAGGTTGCGGTTCTGGATGTAGGTTTGCTCACTGAGCTGGAAGGTTTGTTTTCAGATGTTTCATCATCAGACTATTTAACATCATCAGTGAGCCTCCAGGTGAACCACTGGTGGTATGGCCAGCTTTCTATTTATGTGTTTAGTTTTCCTTGGGTTGGTGCTGTCATTTCCTGTGGTGATGCCATTTCCTGTTTTTTTCTCAGGGGGTGCTAAAGGGGATCCAAGCCAATGTGTTTGTTGATAGAGTTCTAGTTGGAATGCCATGCTTCTAGGAATTCTCATGTGTGTCTCTGTTTGGCTTGTCCTAGGATGGATGTGTTGTCCCAGTTGGAGTGGTATCCTTCCTCATCTGAATGTAAATATACTAATGAGAGTGGGTCATGTCTTTTTGTGGCCAGTTGATGTTCATGTATACTGGTGGCTAGTTTTCTGCCTGGCAACATCAACTGGCCACAAAATGTCATGACCCACTCTCACTAGTATCTTTACAGACAGATGAGGAAGGGCACCACTTCGACTGAGACAACACATCCATCCTCGGACAAGCCGAACAGAGACAGACGCAAGAATTCCTAGAAGCATGGCATTCCAGTCGGAACTCTTTCAACAAACACACTGACTTGGATCCCATTTACCACTCCCTAAGAAAAAGAACAGGAAATGGCATCACCACAGGAAATTACATCACCAACCCAAGGAACCTAAACATATAAATAGAAAATGGGCCATACCACCAGTGCTTCATCCGGAGGCTTACTGATGGTATTACCTAGTATGGTGACAAAACATCTGAAAATGAACTTGCCAGCTCAGCGAGCAAACCTACATCTAGATGTTACGTCTTCAAGTTGGCTCTTAAAATGTCTTTGATTCTCTTCTGTTGTCCACCTCTTTTACATTTGCTTTCTTTACGCTGGGAGTAGAAGATTTGTTCAGCAGACGTTCGTCTTTCATCTGAATGACACGACTGCTCCATCTTAGTTGGTTCTTGATGACGTAGGCTTCAATGCTTGTTGTTTTTGCTTCATTCAGTATGCTGACATTGGTTCTTCTATCTGCCCAGCTGATATTCAAGTTGTTTCGAAGGGACCATTGATGGAACTTTTCAAGTGCCTTCAGATGTCCTCAGTACGTTATCCAAGCTTCTGATGCATACAGGAGCATTGGGATCACCACTGCTTTGTACACTAACATTTTGGAGTCTGTCTGGATGTCATGATCATGAAAGACTCTTGTTTGGAGACGTCCACAAGGAGTTTCACTGAAACCACTAAAACCTCAGCCCTCTCAGTGCTAATCTGTTCAAGTATATCACAGCCCCCTCCCTGAATTCTGTACCTACATTTCCCTTCTCTACAATGAATACTGAAGCAAAGTATTGATTTAAAACCTCACAAATCCTTCCTAGTTCTATGTCCTTTTTTTATCCTTACCCAGTCTTGTACATTCCTCAGCATTCCAGTTTCTGTGGATATTTTGGTCCCTCTACTCATCTTTATGCATTCTCACTGTTTCATTTTTGAATAACTCCCATTACTCTGTTGTCGATTTTCCTGCAAGTCATCCAGTTTGGCCAGATCTTCTCTTACCATTATTAAAATTGGCCTTCTCAAATTCAGATTTAGTTATAGTTGGCCAATCTTTGTCCTTTTCCATACCCCCACTGTCACTTCTACCACTTGTTCGGCTTTGTTCACTCAAATGAAGTCCAGTACTATCTGCTTTCCGGTAGGATATTCTATATACTGACTTAAAAAGCTCTCCCTGATAAACTTTAAGAATTCTTCCCCCTCTAAGCCTTTCACACTTTGTCCAGCCCAGTTAATATTTGTAAGTTAAAATTCCCCATGATTATAACCTTGTTATTTTTACAGTTCTACTTATATGTCCTTCTACATCTCCCTGATGGTTTAGGAGACTTCTATTCATTCACAGGAATGTGATCGTCCCCTTTTGTTTTTAAGTACTGCCAATAGTATTCAATTATTGAAACCTTCCTAGACAATATCACTGGTTTTTGCAGTAATTAACTCCATGATCAATATCGTGACAACACCTTGTCTTTGAACTCCCTGGTCTCACTGGGAGGTCTATTGCCTGGAATATTGAGCTGTCAATTCTGCCATTCCCTCACCAAGTTGCAGTTCAGGGCATGATGTGCAGGCAGCAGTTGCACTGATCCCTTATACAAATGAATTGGTATCCGGCACTCATCTAGCCCTCCCAATCATCATGGCATTTCTCTAATACAGAGGCAGTGCATTTGGGAAGCACAGTCTTGCAACACCGGGTGCACTAGTCAAAGGCTGCAGCACTAACACTTTGCAAACCGGACTGGTATCCAGTTCATGGCTTGAAATAGCTTGCATTTCAGGGCTGCTCGCTGGCTCTTAATGCACACTGACTTTGCACCTAGCTGAATACTCGTAGCCTCCACGCTAAGCAGAGAGGGAGTGGGGCAAAGGCAGCTGTTGCCATGTGGATGAGACCATACTAGTTAGTCTTCAGCACGGTGGGGGCAGGGAAGTGGGGGGGAGATTGGGCTTGCAGGATGGAAGAAACTGAAAATGACCATTGTAAATGGGTGCAACAGAAACTGCAAGGGGGAGGGAATGGTTAAACATGGATGGAAATAAGGTCATGTGAGAAGGGCTTTGTCCAAGGTCAGGACCATCCTGGCTTCAAGGGGTTGCATTGAGCTTGGGCCAGCAGCCAGAGGTCTGTGTTGGAAAGGTGGGCAGGTCCAGGTGCATTCAGTGGGGCGCCAGGGAGGTACAAAGGCAATGGGATTTACAGGAGGAAATTTGGATGTTCGGGAACTTCCCAACACATTAAGATGAAGGATGCATGCTACCTGCTAAGGAGCACACACAGGGCTGGAAATCAAAATAAACTTGTGAACACGCAGATGGACACTTGGAGGGAGTGGGGTAAGTGGCACATCATGTGAGGAAGGGGTTTGTTAGACCAAACAATGATGATAGAGCTTTAAAAGGAGAGCAAACATAGCATATGTGTACAGGACAGGTCCCTATTGTCTGGCCACTTGAATGCATTGTCCATTTATCAGTGGAGCCCATTGGCCCTGGACGTTCGGTCTGGCAATGACAATGGGAGTGGGCATGAGGGCCAGGGTAGTAATTAGATTAAATTAGATTACTTACAGTGTGGAAACAGGCCTTACTGCCCAACAAGTCCACACCGACCCACCGAAGTGCAACCCACCCAGACCCATTCCCCTACATTTACCCCTTCCCCCAACACTATGTGCAATTTAGCATGGCCAATTCATCTAACCTGCACATTTTTGGATTGTGGGAGGAAACCAGAGCACCCGGAGGAAACCCACGCAGACACGGGGAGAATGTGCAAACTCCACACAGAGAGTCGCCTGAGGCAGGAATTGAACCCGGGTCTCTGGCACTGTGAGGCAGCAGTGCTAACCACTGTGTCACCGTGCCGCCCAGTAATGTTTGGACATGCCTGACATTCGGAGAGTCTTCTTGCCAGATGCAAATTGATCCTCCCCAGCTTCAAATTCCAAGGGTCATTAGGACCCTGGTGGATATGGAGGGGCTATCCTGAGTGGAAATCTAAGAGGCCTGCATGTGGTTCCTCCTCCAGCTGGGTGCTTTCTGGCGCTGCCTTGTCTCTTTGTGTGGAAGGAACTCTCTGGCGTATGCTCCAGGTTTCTCACCCTCCTGTCACTGAGCCTATGGGCCTGAGGACCAATGGCTGGGGTGATGGAGTACGTATGTGACTATCCAGCAGACACTGAGATCCTGGACCTGGGTTTCTATGGCAGCTGCCATGGAGAAAGGCAGACACTTACATGTGTAGCTGCTCTCCTGCAAGGAGGACCATTGTATCCCATATACTTATCCACAACTTGTGTTCCTCCCTGTGCATGTGGGTGATGCCCCTGGTTACTGACACTCATTCAGTCCTCCCCTGCCTGAGGCTGATTAGATGCCTAGTCTCCTCTGAATGCCAGCAACTTGGAGGATATTTCTTCCTCAGCCAGTCTTGGAGCTCTTGCAGTGAGGTGCTCCCAAATTTTCTAAGGCCAATGCTTCCTCTGAGGTACCAGTATCTGAGATGGTGCAGTACAGGAGGCAGCGTTTTCCAATGCTTCCTCTGAGGCCTCCATACTCTCATTGTTACAACTCAGGGAGGTGTCTTCTGTGGGAGCCAGTAGTTTCACTACATTGGTGGTGGAAGTGTGGACAGTACCTAAAAGCGAAAGAAAGAGAAAAGTCATGAGCTTGTGGTTAGAAGTGGTGTGTAATGAAAGAGACTGACAGTGGTGTTACTGTGAGAGTTGCAGTGAATGATGAGTGGTACTTATTCTGTGGCAGAACATGGATATCTTCACATTCCCACAAGAGTTCAGGGCATGATGTCCCAGTCATTTCCTGCAAGGCCCAGATTTCTCTCCTCTTAGGGGCTGAGGAGTCAAATGTTAGGCACTCCTTAATCTGTCTGGCCTGTTCTGTCCTATTATGAGCTGTTTTTTTCCTATACTGAGAGAAAGGGAGGGATTAAAGGAGCTTTAAGTGGGTAGCACTGCTGTTAGTGCTGGTGCAGGTGGGAGGGGAAGGTGCTGAGGTATTCAGAAGGAGTGAGTAGGCAGTGTAACGGCCATGCAAGATGAACAATGAGGGAGGTTTAGGGTGAGGTGGCGGTGGAAGATGTGTGTGTATGTGTGTGAGAAATTAGTTGAAGGAAGATGTTGCAGGCACAGCATGAGGCTTGGTGATGTTATGGAACAGGTCAAACCCCTTCAAAACATTTTAAGAAGATGGCCCAGACTCTAACATTATCTTATTGTAACGTGTAAGGCATTGTATTACAGCTACAATTCAATTGGTCAAGCCAGTCCACTTTAAGCAAAACATACTTCATTTTTATGTTACAGTTAAAAAACAGATAAAATCAACTTAAAAGAAAAGAACTGCCTTAACTGTATATCTATCAAAATGCTTACCAAAATAATATACATGTTAACTACTACCAATTAACTGTTCCAATAAAGTAACATCCCATAAACATCTCCTTTGTAAAGGTAAATTCAGTAAAATAAATTGTCCCATTTGCAATTCTAGCAGCAGGAAGAGAATCTCAGCTTTTCGCTGTAACGGAGAAGAATAAGGGTTTTGTCATCCAGCTTCAAGACTCCAGCAACTGCAGGAAGCTAAGTTCTGCTTGACCCACCCTGTCAGGCTGCTTCTATTGTTCCAACTTTAAAAAAGAACAAGGCCTAACAAGCTGTTTGCATCATTGGCTCTGAGCAGCCCGCTCATCACCTCTGTCTCAACCTTTCTTCATAACAAAAAACAGGAGAAAGTATACCTCTTAAAGCCATAGTGTTGTCACAGTGGAAGGTGGGTAGACTGTACGTAAAGCAGCAGAGAGAAGAGCGTGGCACTTACCCTGCTAGAACAGAGAAAGGCGTTGACCTTCTTTCGGCTTGACTAGCCATTCCTCTGAACAGTTGTGACTGCACTGAGCCGGGTGATGACCTTGGATCAGGCAGCTAGGGTCTGGTGTCATGACTTTTCTGTCAATCCTCAGGAAAGAAATTCTCTTTTCTCTGTACAGCCTCCTCTACTGGGACCCCCTAGTGTCTTTTGGAGCAATTTTCCCGTTCCCTGACATTTTCAGAATCTGGACTGAGAGCAGGGCAGGGCACATTTGGGCACTAGCCATTTTAAAAATATAGTGTGGCTGCTCAGGCTGCTGTTCTTTTGGCAGATATTCAGCGAGTGGCCAGTCGTTCCAGGAATGGCATGTGGGAAAATGGGGCTAGAATCAGATACGGAAGATACCATAGGATCTGGGTAAATAGTTAATAAGATTAATTTGTTTAGCCGATGGTACTCTCAAGAGACTATGTAGTGATAAACCCTGCAAAAACTCAGTGCAGGTCAGTTTAGCCCCACAAGGGGTTGCCTAATTTGTTTAAGATTTTATTTAAAAGAACAGAAAAGAGGATTGGTGACAGCATTCTACCTCAACCAATAGTTGGTAGTAGGTTCTTCAGTATGTATAACAAATCTGTGCCTTACCTGTTATAAATTTGTTCAGATTTCCTTCTTTCAACAAGGACACATGGAGTTGTCTTCAGTTGTGTGGCTTGCTTCAATGCACTTCCACTGACGAAGTATTATGGTGCCAGGATTCTATGTAAATCAGTTCAAGTCCAAATTGGGAAAAACCTGAATGAATTTTAATTCTTCTCAAAGGAATTCATAGAGTATTAATTTCCATCATTTTAGTGGAATTCCTTGGTGCCTCACTTTAGCAAGGTTATTAACCTACTAATTTGGAGTTAATTACTGTATCAAATGAATTTTCAGTAAGCATTTTCATGGTTTCTATGAAAAAAGGAATTAAACTCTAGAATGCTTGTATTAATTATGCTACTGTTGCATTTATATTATGCAACAAATCCTCAAATTCATTTCATTCCAGAAGAACACATTCCAATGCCATTAACAATTTGGGGGTAGATTTTCCAAATGCCATTCAGCCAATTCATAACAAGATAGTGTTACTCATCTTTGATTGTAATCAGTAAAACTATACAGCAAAGTCAGGCAAAACATGATAGAGAAGGATGAACAGATTGCTAGACCGATGTTGGAGCTCCTTTGACACACCAGTGATAATGACAAGAATGATGAGAATCTGGATAATGTACTCTCCTGGTCCAGTTTCAGTTTGAATTAATTATATTTTCACACGACCCCATTTATAAATGTTTGGTGAAAGGCCAAATTCAAAGTTCAGATATGAAAGGAAGGATATGGATTTATTTATTTTATTTCAGCCTTAATTCATACATAGTAAATTAAAATCCTGTACCTGCCAATGTCTTGCAGACATTTCTGAATCGAGTCTGCTCGCAATATACAAACTGATCAAATCTAGAACTATATTTTCCCCAATATAGTGGTATGATATCATCACAAGCACACAGAATATCTGCTTTTAAGAGGCCTGGACTTACATAAATCTAATGCCAAAGACACCAAACAGCTTCTCCTGATTTATAGTCTCGACACTGAACTACACCACCACATTCCTGTCAACAATATGCTATTACTCAATAAGACAAATGGTAGTTCTCTATTATTATCATTCTTTTCAGATTCATTGTCACAAACTTTTATAAAAGTTGCTTAACTATCTGTCCTTTTTTTTGAAAGTACACAACAAAATGTCAACTAGAATTTAAGCACAATAGCTCAAAATAATTCCTCAATTTCAAAATATGTCCACCTCTTCAATAAGAGTCAGTGATTCCCACACCCACTCTCCCCTTTCAATCTCACCCCATCCTGAAGGCACAAGTTGAAGCAGAGATTGCAAGGCAGTAGTAATCCTCAGTACTTCACATCTTATCCATTCTCCATTCTGAGACATGGAATATTTGCAGTTTATTTGGCTGTAATGGCATCATTCAGTTCAGTTTCCATTAATACCAATGAATATACATGTTCCAGTAGCAAAACAAATCCTGGCAGGATTCCCCATCAAGCCAAGGAATGCAGCAGCAACCGAATTACCCAGTAAGGCCCTCGAGTAGGACAACAATGCACAGAACGCCCAGTAACCTAAGGCATATGGAGAGTTCTAGAACATTGTTCCAATATTTGCAGACAGAACTGATTTTTTTTTGCTAAAGGTTGCTTTCATTCAGTATGTGTGAGCAAAGGTTAGATGAAGCGAATTTCAATAATTAATGTAGAAAATTCAGTGTTTTATAAAAGAAACTGTCATCAGTAGATTGACAAGTAGAATGGAGGAAGTTGCCCAGGGATGATAAAAGACTGAAGTTGCCTGCTGTGAAATGCAAATTTCCTCAAAAGCACTGTTCTACTTTATTGTAAATGAAACTATTCTCCAAACAGAATTTCTGCTGCCAAGGTGAGGAGCGTGTACGTGCACATTTCGAATGAAAGCCAGGATGGCCAAGGGCTAGGTCTGAAGTGAAAATATTGATTTTCACTTCTCCTAGAACTTCAAAATTATTACCAGCTCACAGCACAAATATTTGACCAGTCCAATTTTCATACTCTCCTTGAGATCACTCATAAAGTGATCTCTCTCAAATTATTCAGAGGTTAGACAGCCTTGGAGAGAGAGAATAGCTGGTTTTCCATAAATATTGTCACGCATTACCTGATGTAAATGAGGAATAAAGTATAAGGAAATGTAGAATAAAAGAATAAAATATAGAAATAAATATCATTAGCTAAACTATTGCCAGATTAAGATAATACAGTTCACCCACTTACAAATCAGGGGAAAAGTGCGAAGGATGTGTAAGGTAAAATACATTTTGTACAGTAAAATTCCAAGTTAATAAAATGTTTTAAAAAATGTTAACATAATGCCAACACTTAATGTTAACATTGATAAATCAGAAATTATATCTATACATAGTTACATTGATAAGGGGGACGTTTGCCATCAACGGATTTTTGCACTTAAACCTCCAATACCTGCCCTGCTCCTGGCGATCATACCTTTACTGCTAATTCACTGTCTTTTAATCAACTGTCGATTTAAACTTGCAATCTGTGATACCACATACAGTTATTTACAAAATATCAATGAATGCTTTAAATCTGGTACGCCATCCCTGATGCCCATACAACTTAACCATCCCAGAAATCTTTGGGAAAAGTATGGCTACTTCAGTGCCATTATACTATATGCCAGTTTTAATTACTAGATTCATATAAATTACTGCAACCATGAAAATCATTCAACTAATTTAGCTCTTCATTACCAATTATTTACTTTCATACTCGTTTCTTGCATTTTATATTATATTTAAACTTTTCCTGATATTTTCTGATGTAGTCATTCTGGATGCCTACCAATGGGAAAGGTTCTCATGGCCTAATGTTCTTCTGTGTGACAAAGCTCTTCTAAATTTAACCATTCATTCCTCTCGTGACTGTGCTATCTAGCCACATGCATGCAAAAGGGAAACAATCATGTATATTGTTTTGATAAGAACTTCTGAGCAAGCACAGGATCTTTCAGCTTAATTTGTGCCATATCTTCACCAGAAATATATGCAAGAGTAGAATCATAGAGTCATAGAGCCGTACAGCATGGAAACCCTTCGGTCCAACTCGTCCAAGCCGACCAGATATCCTAACCTAATCCAGAACTACTTGCCAGCATCCAGCTCATATCCCTCTAAACCCTTCCTGTTCATACATCCACCCAGATGCTTTTTAAATGCTGCAATTGTACCAGCCTTCACCACTTTCTCCTGCAGCTCATTCTATACATGTACCACCTGCTGAGTGAAAACGTTGCCCCTTAGGGCTCTTTACTTCTTTCCCGTCTCACCCTAAACCTATATCCTCTAGTTCTGAACTCACCAATCCCAGGGAAAATACTTTGTCTATTTATTCTATCCATGCCCCTCATGATTTTATAAACCTCTATAAGGTCACCCCTCAGTCTCTGACGCTCCAGGGAAAACAGCCCCAGCCCATGGGTGGCACGGTGGCACAGTGGTTGTGGGCAGCACGGTGGCACAGTGGTTAGCACTGCTGCCTCACAGCGCCAGAGACCCGGGTTCAATTCCCGCCTCAGGTGACTCTCTGTGTGGAGTTTGCACATTCTCCCCGTGTCTCCGTGGGTTTCCTCCGAGTGCTCCAGTTTCCTCCCACACTCCAAAGATGTGCAGGTCAGGTGAATTGGCTATGCTAAATTGCCCATAGTGTTAGGTAAGGGGTAGATGTGGGGGTATGGGTGGGTTGCGCTTCGGCGGGGCGGTGTGGACTTGTTGGGCCGAAGGGCCTGTTTCCACACTGTAAGTAATCTAATCTAAAAATAACCTCTCCCTATATCTCAAATCCTCCAACCCAGGCAATGTCCCTGTAAATCCTTTCTAAACTCTTTCAAGTTTCACAACATCCTTCCAATAGGAAGGAGACCAGAATTGCACGCAATATTCCAAAAGTGGCCGAACCAATGTCCTGTACAGCCGCAACATGACCTTCCAACTCCTGTACTCAATACTCTGACCAATAAAGGAAATCATACCAAATTCACTATCCTATCTACCTGCGACTCCACTTTCAAGGAGCTATGAACCTGCACTCCAAGGTCTCTTTGTTCAGCAACACTCCCTCGGACCTTACCATTAAGTGTATAAGTCCTGCTAAGATTTGCTTTCCTAAAATGCAGTGCCTCACATTTATCTAAATTAAAACCCATCTGCCACTCCTCAGCCCATTTTCCCATATGATCAAGATCCAGTTGTAATCTGAGATAACCTTCTTCGCTGTCCACTACACCTCCAATTTTGGTGTCATCTGCAAACTTTCTAACTATACCTCCAAATCGTTTATATAAATGATGAACCATAGTGGACCCAACACTGATCCTTATGGCACTCCACTGGTCACTGGTTACAGGCATCCAACCTGAAAAAGAACCCTCCACCACCACCCTCTGTCTTTTACCTGTAAGCCAGTTCTGTACCAAATGGCTAGTTCTCCATGTATTCCATGGGATCTAATCTTGCTAACCAGTCTCACATGGGTAACCTTGTCGAACGCCTTACTGAAGTCCGTATAGATCACGTCCACTGCTCAGCCCTCATCAATCCTCTTTGTTACTTCTTCAAAAAACTCAATCAAGTTTGTGAGACATGATTTCCCATGCACAAAGCCATGTTAACTATCCCTAATCAGTCCTTGCCTTTCCAAATACACTAGGAGAAAGTGAGGACTGCAGATGTTGGAGACCAGAGCTGAAAATGTGTTGCTGGAAAAGCGCAGCAGGTCAGGCAGCATCCAAGGAGCAGGAGAATCGACGTTTCAGGCATGAGCTCATCTTCAGGAATGTTCTTTCCAAATACACGTACATCCTGTCCCTCCAACAACTTGCCCACCACTGACATTAGGCTCACTGGTCTATAGTTCCCTGGCTTGTCCTTACCATCTTTCTTAAACAGTGGCACCACGTTAACCAACCTTCAGTTTTCTAGCACCTCACCTGTGACTAATGATGATACAAATAACTCAGCAAGAGGCTCAGCAATCACCTCCCGAGCTTCCTGCAGGGCTCTAGGGTACACCTGATCAGGTCCTGGGGATTTATCTACTCTTATGCATTTCAAGATATCCAACACTTCCTCCTCTATAATATGGACAATTTTCAAGATGTTTCCCTACAGTCTATACCTCCCATGTCCTTCTCCACAGTAAACACTGAAGCAAAATACTTGTATAGTATCTCCCCCATCTCCTGCAGCTCCACACTAAGGCCGCCTTGCTGATCTTTGAGGGGCCCTATGCTCTCCCTAGTTACCCTTTTATCCTTAATGAATTTGTAAAAACCCTTGATTCTCCTTAACCCTATTTGCTAAAACTATCTCATGACCCCTTTTTGCCCTCTTGATTTCCGACTTAAGTAAACTCCTACTGCCTTTATTCTCTTTTAAGGATTCACTCGATCTATCCTGTCTATGCCTGACATATGCTTCCTTCTTTTTCTTCACCAAACCCTCAATTTCTTTAGTCATCCAGCATTCCCTATACCTTCCAACCTTTTCCTTTCACCCTGACAGGAATATACTTTCTCTGGATTCTCATTATCTCATTTCTGAAGGCTTCCCATTTTCCAGCTGTCCCTTTACCTGCAAACATCTGCCCCCAATCAGCTTTTGAAAGTTATTGCCTAATACCGTCAAAATTGGCCTTTCTCCAATTAAAGTAGATCTGCTTTCCCTCATCTCACATAGTTTAACTTCAGCATTTTCAGCTTGTTACAATGACTGTAATGAGCACCTTTGTGATTTTCCTCCACACAGCTTGTACTTGTGTTTTGTACTGAAAAGTAGCTTTCAATCCTAAATCATGTCATTTTTGGCAGTTGACCCTTTACTCTTCCAGTAGAAAAAGAAGCAGTGTTAGCAAATTGTGCCAAAGTGGACAGTTAATGCACTTCTCTGTCATCAGTGTAATGTCCCCATCAATGGATATGTGCAACTCCGCCAAAGCTACTGGGTCACTGAATTTTGCTGTCCCAGACTAAATGTACAAGAAGCCACCTTCTTCAAAGCTTGTTTCATAGACTGCTAACACTTTAATGTCAGTAAGTGCAAGGTGATGCCAGCAATGAGTCAAAATGCTGTCACATTGCTGCAATTGTCTACAGATTGTGGATTACAATGGTTCTGTTCATGTGAGTGAATACTCTACAGTGAAAGCACAGATTGGCATCAAAGAGCTTTTGATTAACTGTTAGATGAATTCACTGAGCAGGAATATCAGTAAGCAAAGTTGCTGTTCATAAACAGGTAAAAGTGGGTGCTTTATTACACTCGTCAGAGAACACAGCAAAGATGCAAAGTTTGGCTTTGGACATACTTAGGGGGACTGATGCCTCGATGGCAGCAGGAAAGGGAGACAACAGAGAAATAATAATTTTGGGGGTTAGGAGTTGGAGTGGGGAGTTGGGAGAAGTGAGAAGGGACAAATAGGTGGTCTTATGTATTTTGAAAGAATACTGAACCCTGAAGAGAGGTCAAGAGAAGAAAATGGAGATGTAGTAATGTATTTATGCCTGGAATGACAGCAAAAATATACAACAAATGAATGCAAAGGGAATATTCCAAATGTACAATTATTGCCATGAAATAGACATGCTCTGGTACCATGCACTTTGAATATTGAAGAATCCAGTCATTGACGGTGGTTCTTTAGGGCTAATGGAAAGGATTATATCACATTTTAGTGCACCGAATGCAACATCAAATTATATATATATGACTCCCAATGCTGAGAGCATCATAGGGCTATACCTTGTAATCAGTCTGTGTACAGCAAAGCACTTCTGCTGACTAAACCTGTCATCACTCTGGAGTTAAACCAAACTTAAATAAATAACTATCAGCATTTTTTCCTTTACAGCAGAGCTCCCTCCTGACACATCTCTCTCAGCCACATAAGTGATTGGTTTCACCATTCCAAAGCACATATTTTTACAGGTTGACCTGCCTGAAGCTATTTGCTGATTTTGGTTTTGACAGTATGAATGAAATGTGTTTTGAACTTCTCAGATTCATTTCCTATGCCTTATGCATTCTTTTATGTAAGTGATACAAGTGGAAATTCCAACTGTTTCAGTTATATCCTCACTTCAAAATAAAACTTGAAGCAAAAAAAATGTTGTAGCTATTGGTGGATAGGAATGGGTAAACTAAACAATAAAGCCTTGTTTTATGCAATAGGTTGTGACAGTGAAAAATGTGCTTTTAAGCATATGACCAGCTACAGTTACACTCACTAAGGCAGGTTCAACAAGGCATAGAAAATAATTCTGCCACAATTACTTTTTACAATTCAGAAAGTATGGAAAAAATGTAATTGTCAAATATTTTGCAAAAGGAACATTGATGTGACAATTTGAATGATATTCAAAAAAATATGTCTATGGATCACCCGATGTGTGTCAGTCAGTACTGTTCAAAGCATTTGCATGCAATAATTGTTTTTCACAGTATTGTTGTTTCAAATGTAGCAAAGTCCCTCAATAAGAATGAGATAAAGTATAAATTCATGCATTTGCCTGGTATTGGCTAGCGAAGTATGTTTACTGGAATTCCACAACAAGTACCTGTTTTACTGAATAGTACAAAAGGATATTTAATGTCGACATAATCAGACAAGTTACAGCACTTCCAACAATTCCCTCTTCCAGTGCTTCACCAAAGATGACCCAGCTTCTAAAACAGATGATCTGGCCATTGCTGTTTGTGTGACCTTATCATACACACATTTCCTCCTTCGATCTCGCCTGCCTTTAATTCTCAAATTCTGCATTGGGATTTGAACCTACAACCTTTTACCTCAGAAAACAGTACTAGTAACTGGGCTAAACAGGCAATCACATTACTCTATACCTATGTAGGTAACCTTCTAGAATCAGTTTAATTAGTTTTCTAAGAGACCAGGCTTTGGTGTGATTAAAGCATACATATTCTGGTAGGAGCTTGATCAAAAGTCAGACCATGTAAGTGCTGTGCAATTGTGTCACCACTGTGTCACCATTAGCTCCAGTGTATTTTCCTTCCAAATATTAATAGTTTAATAAACATTTATCTTTGTTTTTGCTATGATATATATTTAATTAAGTTTCTGTTCTGTTTTGTTTATGAGCACAAGAAAAAAAATCAATTTTCACTCTGTAGTTTTCTTGGTTTGCTGAAATACAAAAATAATTGGTTCAATGAAAAAGGCTGGGGCCTTTTTTTCTGGCTTTTCAGGCAGTAGAATCAAATATTTTGGTATGCCTACTTTAGATTCTCTCAGGATATAGGTCCTGATTCAAGAATATAAGTGTGGTGTATTGAAAGTCCTGTTGCATAGTAAAACAAACAAATTATGGACACTGTTATGTTCTGAAGTAATGCACTGAGTTATCGAAGATAATACACTACAAATGATCAAAGACGAGACCAAAGCTTGCTAAAGTTTCTGTCAACAATTAAAATGAGTCCACCAAGACAAGTGTCATTTGTGGTTTTACAAAGATATAATTAAATATTTTCAATAATTCATACCGGACATTGTAGAGACAATGTCTATTTGATTTAGTTGAAAGAACATTGCAAAAGCAAACAAAACTTTCTTGATGGTCAAGGCAAAGAACTGAAGAAAGAAAGCTATTAATTTAGCCAAACAATAGTGCAGAACCTATATTAAATAAATTCTATGTGGTGATAAGGTCAACATCCTACTGTCTTCCATGCTGCTGGAGGCATGTGTTGTCATATTCCAGGGCACAACCTGAAATATTAGTAAATTCACATATCACAAACATTCAGAAGGCTAATCAAGTCAATAAAGTCTATTTAAGGCATGATTTGTTGTTCCATTTTTTAAGGGTTTTAAAAAAAAAATCACCTATACCGTAAGAAAACTTAGAGTTTACATGGAAAGTTCAAAACATTCAAAGGTTAAGAAAGTATCTGAGGAGGTAACTGTTATGTTTAATGTTTCAGGTATGGATCACCCTATCCTAGTTGTAAGATTAACCAACATAGATAAATGCATTAATGAATGCAAAATAAAAAAACCGAAAATCAGCACCCTGACACCTTTGCTATATTTAACCAGTTGCTGTGTACCCAGGTGAGCATTGGCACTCTGAGGCTGCCCTACTCAGTGACGGCCAGTCATTCTGAACATGATTCTCCAAAAGGGATAGGGAGGTCATGCTGGATAAGGTGGTCCAGAGGCAAGTTGTCCTCTTCCTGGAGGACTGGCAGAGAAGGCTGCATCACCAGACACTGGCAGCCTGATCCGCAGTAACCACTTGGGTCAGTGCTATATCTATAGTCTGAAAGAACAAAAAAGGAGCAGGGGTAGGCCATTCGGCCTTTGAGTCTGCTCTAACCATTCAATATGATCATGGCTGATCATCCAACTCTGTTCTCTCTTTCTTCCCATATGTTTTGAATCCTTTCAGCCAAAAGAAGTATTTCTAACTTCTTCTTGAAACCATACAATGTTTTGGCCTCAAAATATTTCCTGTAGCAAAGAATCCCCTCTCTGTCCTTAAAGCATACTCATTGTCTTTACACTGTGACCCCTGATTATTAAAAGCATCGTTTCTGAACCTGCCATGTCTAATTCTGTTACATCCCAGGAATCACTCTGGTAAACCTTCCTTGCATTTCCTCAACAGCCACGACATCTTTCCTCAGATAAGGAGACCAAAACTACAACAAATGTCCAGCAGTGCCACAGGAAGGACCATGATCTTCTTCATTCTACAATGGTAAATGCCAGACTCTCCTCTTTGCTGCCTCACACTAACTCTATCTCTGCTACTGTGCCCACGACCTACCAAGGGTCATGCTTTGCCACTTTCACTATTGCATGAAAATTTATCACTTATACAACTTCATCTCTCCTGCCCCCAAATACCTTCTTGACACAATTAACGCTCCATGGTTTCCGTGCTGCAACTCAATTTCTGAGACACATCACCACCTTTGGACAACTTGTACCAGCACTAAAAGTTATTCTGAATACTTTTAACTCACTCAGTCCTTTCTTCTCTCACATTCCAGGTACAACAGCCCCATGCAAGGCAGAAAGAACTCGGGTGGCTAGAGGATTGCCTGACGTCACTGACCACAACTGGTGGAGGAAGAAATGCCCGAGGTCCTCACCTTCACCCTCACTCCAGGTGCCCCTTCCTCTCAGTGGGACAGAGTAATGCCAGCAAGCTCCCTCAGGAAAGAGGAGAAACAGCAGGCACTGTGAGGAGCTTCTTCTCAGTACCCACCAGAAAAACTTTGCCTGTCCACTCCTCCTCTGTTTGTGGTCCCAGAGTTGGCAGCAGTTCAAACTGAGGAAGGTGAACCTGCACCTATGCAACAGACTCTCTGTAAATCTGGGCCTTTCAGGCTAAAAGGCCCTAGAAGACACAGCTCTGTTCTGTTACAGAAGCACTGAATTGTTATGTTACAGAAGGAGGTATTCAGTCCATTGAATCTATACCAGCTCCTTGAGCATTTTAACTTAATACTAATCTCCTATTTTCCCCCTGTAATTTTGCACATTGGATAATTATTTAATTGGAAACAATGTCCTTGAGTGCCTCAAAAGAACCTGTCTCCACTGTACTTCATTTAAGCCCCAAACTATTCACCATGTAGAAAAAAAGAATTCTCACCTCACAATTATTTCTTTTGCAAATTACTTACCTGCTCACTTAAACCAAGGCTACTTTAACACCATTTAATTTTGTTTTGCCAATTCCATGAACAAGAATCTATCCCTTGTATCAACAGCAAAATGTCCAAAATAGGTTGGGAACAGTGGGGAGAGGAAAAAAGCTGAAGCTGGAGATAGAAAGAGAACTAGAGAATTTTAGGCGAAGACAGAATGGATCAGAAGATGGACTCAGATGAGGTTTAGGACCATGTGGAGACGTGTAGCAAGGTAGAGGAATTTAGTGAGGGAGTTTCAAATCATCAGATCACAATGGTTGATGGCTTTATCTCTAATGTGCAGCAAGGAAGGGCAATATACAAAATTTGAAGACTGCAACTCTTGGTTGGAGTTGGCATTGGAACAGCTGGTAAACCTGAATGAGGAACTTGCAATCAATATTTTGGGAACCAGATACCAGCTTTCATCAACAAGGAACAGGAGTAATGGGGGGTTAGGGATTTACTTTGAGATGAGGTGTGGGTAACAAACTTTACATCTCAAACAAAAGTACTGGGGAAGAAAAAAAACATTACTTGAGATGTACAAATAATACATCAGTTTCACGAATTTATTTGATATGCAATGGCTCAATGATAAAAATTACAAAACAAGTGTTGCATGACCAAATGGGACAACTTCAAGGCAATCTGAAACAGTAGGATGGTACCAATTGTATCTTTACTTACGGATCAGAGTGATCTGTAGCTTTAATGGTAAAGTTACTGGACAAATAATCCAGCAGATTGATGCTGATTCCAGCGAAAAACTCCAATCCCAGTACTATAGAGCTTGGGGTATTCAAATTTAATCAGTTAAATAAGTCTGGAATTAAAAGTGTAGTTTCAGCAATGGTGATCAAGAAATCACTGCATTGTTGTAATAAGTAATTTGGTTTGTCAATGTCCATTAAGGAATTTACTGGGAGTGTCCTGTCTGTCTCACATATGAATTGAGACAGACAACAATGTGGTTTACTCTTCTGGAATGACTTAACAAGCCATTATCGAATTACTATGGGAAAGAACAAAACAGGATGAACAGGCAAAATCAGCTTAAGCACTGAATACAACAAAGCTCAATCAATCCAAGAAAGTCATCCTCACCAATATCTGTGACTTGTGCAAAAATTGGGACACCTATCCTACAGGATAGAAACAGACTGATGAAGTCATGCTTTATATATCAGACCTGACAGTCTGCTTTCCAAACTCCACCATTACCATCCTGAAATATTTTTTATCCTCCAGTAGGACAGACTTAACAGTAGTCATGGTCCTGTGGCTTACAGTTGGAAGAGAATAGCCCTGCAAATCCTCAATTGTCTCCAGACTCAGGGTAAATACAGGCAATGATACCTCCTATTATTTACCACCTTCAGCCCTCCCTCAGGTGCTGAATCAGAACTCTTCACAGATCTTCCTGATCCATTTCCAGCAAAATTGGAATTTTTCTCAACAACTGAATGACAAAAACAAATTATACATTCTTATAAAGCAAAACGGTCTTGTTTCACTTGATTGTTTTAGTTGACATGAATATTCAGAATGTCTGAAAGCATTAAAAGTCTCAAGGATGAGGTCTTCAATGGCTCAATAGCATCAGAACTGTCTGAGGTGTCCAAGTCCTGAAGAACATACCAACCACATTGGTCATGCTGTGGATGGTGAGAGAATCAAGAAGGATGAAAAGCTTACTTGGTCATCTCCTCACCAATCTACCAATGCAAATGCATCTCTTCATTAATGCATAAATCATTCAGTCTCGTGAAGGTGAAGTTCCATCTTCACATTGAGGACATCCCTGCATTGTGTAAGAATTGGCACAACTGTCATGCTAAATAGAATTGCTTTAAATTAGATTTAGTAGCTCAAAACTAGGCAACCATGGGACAAAGGGCCATTAGCTGCAGCAGCTTGTATTCCACTGGTGACCTTTAACGGCACATCAATCACTCATCCATTATCATTAAGCCAAGGGCATACATACATATAGCAGCACCATGCACAACTAGAAATGCAGTATCAACCTGGCACAGCTAAAACACAAACTGCAAAGCTTCCATTAATTGGAAGCAGCATGTGTAGATAGAACTATGTGATTCCACATCCAATGGATCAGATCTACGCTTGAAAGTTTTTCCACATCCAGTCATGAATGATGGTGGAGGAGGCTTAGTGAACATCTCTAGCTTTATTGTTGTTGGGGGGGGGGGCTGGAATGTCAATTTATAAAATAAAACTTTGTTTGCAATCACCTTTATCCCAACCTGTCAATTTGATGATCCAACTAGAGCTCCTCATTAGGTCACCGAGATCTTAAGTTCCAGCAAATTTGATCCAGAGAGAAATGGCTGAGCTCAATGGACTCGGCAGAGGCTATGGTCCTGACAACATCTCAGTTGTAGTACTGAAGACTTGTGTTTCAGATCAGCTGCAAAATTGGTATCTATTTGATTATGTGAAAAGTATATCTTGTCTGTAAATCCAGCGAGGCCAATTACCACCGTATCAGTCTGCTTTCAATTAGCAGCAAAAAGATGGAACGTGTCATTGATAGTTCGATCAAGTTTCACTTAAACAACAATATCCCACTTTTTAAGGTTCAGTTTGTGTTCCACCTGAATCAGTGCCTTGAAATCCCACTGCAGCCTTGGCTTAGACTTAGAAAAAAGGTGAATTTCAGAGGTGAGTGGCTGCTTTTTATATCAAAGCAACATTTGAATGAATGCTGGATCAAGAGGAATAGCAAAATAGAGGAATGTTGATTCTACTGCACTTGGACTTATCAACATTACAGGGACTGAATTTGATATCTTCATAAGGAGAATAATTTAACGGCCTACTCCTGCACCTATTGTCTATTGTCTGCTAATAATACATGAGTAATATGAGATTCATTGTGAACAGTTGTAAGACTCTGAATGCATAGAAAATACCAAATTTGAGCAATGCATACTACATGAATTGTGATGAAATAACTGAGGATTGAATTGAAATAAATCAATGAGATTTCATCAAGTTGATGCTCAATTAGTTCAACATGTAAAGCACAAATCAATAATATCAATAAAGCTTTGAACTATACAGCCAAAACAAGACTGGTTAGAGGAAGTCTTGCTAAAACTACAGTGTGTTCAGAGCAGACAATAGACAATAGACAATAGACAATAGACAATAGGTGCAGGAGTAGGCCATTCTACCCTTCAAGCCTGCACCACCATTCAATATGATCGTGGCTGATCATCCTTAATCAGTATCCTGTTCCTGCCTTATCTCCATAACCCTTGATTCCACTATCCTTGAGAGCTCTATCCAACTCTTTCTTAAATGAATCCAGAGACTGGGCATCCACTGCCCTCTGGGGCAGAGCATTCCACACAGCCACCACTCTCTGGGTGAAGAAGTTTCTCCTCATCTCTGTCCTAAAATGGTCTACCCCGTATTTTTAAGCTGTGTCCTCTGGTTCGGAAACCAGAGACCATGTTCTTAATGTTGCATTCAGACATTACATTACTAGCGATGAACTTGATTCTTATTATTTGTTGTTGAGTTATGAAAAGTTATGGAGATCTTGAGGCTTCCCAAGGATAGAATGATTTCAGGTTTATTATCCCCATGATTCTACTCAAGAGTTTAGTCCATGTATTGATCTAAAGATTAGTTTTCTGGAACAAGCCCTCAATTTTCCATTTCTTTATTCTGGAATCACAGAATTGCTATAACACCAAAAATTGCTAGTTGACACTTGAAACCATGACAGTTCCTGTACCTTTTCCCTGTAATGCTGCAAAAGTTTCATACTTCTGTGCAAACTTTTTGTCTGACATGTATTTGGTCATTTGACTAGTCTGACTTTGTTCTCCTGAAGTCGATCACTGCCTTCCTCACAGCTTACCATAATTAAAACCTTATGTTACCTGTAAATTTTGAAATTTTGCTCTGGGTTCCCAATTTAGGTCATTTACATATATACAAAGCTAAAAGCGGTTGTTCTAGTTTTGAGCCCTGGTTAACCATATTGCATTACCGCCTACAGCATTAAAAAATGACGGTTTAACACTACTCGGTTTTCTGTCACTCTGTTACCTTCGCATTTATGTAATTTATTATACTATAATATATAGAATAACTTATTTATCCCATTTTTTCCCATGGGATTTGACTTTGATGTGGCACTTTGTTGTCTGGAAGTTCACAACATGATTCATCTCTATTACATCATCCAAAAAACTCAAACAGGTTTTAAACAGATCTTGCCTTTAACAAAACTGTACTGAATTTCTTCAATTAAGTCATCTGTCCAAGTGACCATTCAGGTTGTCATGGACTATTGTTTTGAACAGCTTTCCCACTTCTGACTGATCCATATTTTCTGGGCTTATTGTTCCATCCCCTTTTGAACAAGGGTGTAACATTTACAATTCTCCAGTCGGCTGATGACTTGTTTGACCCATTTTGCCTTCTTGGTTACACTTTACGTCTAATACTCTTGGTCAGCTGCAGAGATATATTATCTGACACACCATTCACAGCAGTTTTATGACTTTTTGATCTCTCAGCCCTTGGTCTCTCTGTCTAGAAACTCTGAGTCTGTGTGCCCTGCTCCCTGCACCTGACGAAGGGGCTGTGCTCCAAAACCTTGTGTGATTTCAAATAAACCTGTTGGGCTATAACCTGGTGTCATGTGATTTCTGATTTTGTCCACCCAGTCCAACACTGACACCTTCACACCATCTCTGGCAGTTGGAATATTTATGGCCCGTGCTGCTGCAATTTACATTCTAACTTCACTCAGGTTCTCAGGGACTTAGTAGCTACATATACACAGCAATTTTTTTCTCGTGTATTCTTTTTTTTCATTCTTTAGCCCAGTTAGTGACTCAGCTACCTCCCTGTCCATTATAGCTTTGTAACAATTTTGTCCTTGTTAAAGACAGATGCAAAATATTATCATGACTCTTGCTTCCACGCATGAACCTCCCTTTCGATTTCTTGTCGGCCCCATTCTTTTTTTTCAGAACGTAGAACATAACAGCGCAGTACAGATCCTTCAGCCCTCAATGTTGTGCCGACCTGTGGAACCAGTCTGACCTACACTACTGCACTTTCATCCATATGGCTATCCAATGACCACTTAAATGCCTTTAAATTTGGTGAATCTGTTGCAGGCAGGGCATTCCACACCCCTACTACTCTCTGAGTAAAGAAACTATCTCTGACAGCCGTCCTATATCTGTCACCCCTCAACTTAAAGCTATGTCCCTTCATGCTAGCCATCATCATCTGCGGAAAATGGCTCTCACTGTCCAACCTATCTAACCCTCTGATTATCTTATATGTCTCAATTAAGTCACCTCTCAACCTTTTTTCTAACAAAAACAACCTCAAGTCCCTCAGCTTTTCCTCATAAGACCTTCCCTCTGTATCAGGCAACATCCTGGCCAATCTCCCCTGAACCTTTTCCAAAGCTTCCACATCCCTAATGTATTATTCTTGTACTACTTAAGTGCTGACTGAACATATTTGTTTATCCTTTTATGATAGCTAATCATCTCTTCTCATATCCTCTATGCTTTTATTATTACTTTTTCTCGTCTCCTCTCAACTTTCTAAATTCAACCTGATTCTCACATGATGCATCAATCTAACATCTGTTACATGCACCCATTTTCTTCTTAATTTTACTCTCTCTTCCTTCATCAATGGATGCTTTGTTCAATCCCCTCATGAATCGTTGATGGAATGAAACGGTGAACGCTAAATTCCATGAAAGAATGAAAGAAATTTTGTGAAAGGCAGGTTGGGTCCTGAAAATACCAGAGACAAAGATAGGGGTTCTTGGTACGAGGCAGGCATGGTATAACTGGGGAAGGTTACAGAGATGGAGCAACGTACAATCATGTGGACATTTAATTGAAGGATCAGGATACTATCCAAATCATCAGGCTTCACACTACTATGGAAACACAAGATGCTGCACTGCTGCTAAGTTGGAGGTGATCATGTTGCTAGCCTGTGCAAGCTTTTTCTGTGGTAATAGAATTGCTTTATCATTGTTAACTAGCGAGGATGTTTATTGTGAATAGCTGCCTGATAAGATATGAAGCTCTGGGGTTCTGTGTTTATATTCTCTTTGACTAATGTCAAGTCTCAAAAGCTATGGAAGTGGACATGTGACTCATAATTCAAGTGCCAATTTAAATACCAGAATTAAAATGATATATAAATCATTACATGGAAAGAAAAGGCAGGCTGCCACTGAGTTTCATATGATGGTCATTGTCCCTTTAAAATGGTTTTCAAAGTACTTTAATTTGACTTAACTGTTCAAGTGAATTTTAACATGAGCTCCAGTTCATTTGTGGTATGTAGACTCTTAAAACACAAAATAAACCTGATATTATTCTACTTAGTTCAGATGATAACCTATTTTGAGTAGTAAATGTATACAGTTGAAGCAAAGACCTGATTTTAAAAAATAACATTTGAAATCTGTTTCAAATAAAGTTTGACATGCCAAAGTTTTTGGTGAATTTGAACCAGTTACATGCTTAGTTCCATGTAGCCTACACTAAACATCTTTTAACCTTGGATTAAAAATTATTTTCAATTTCCCATTCCTTCCTAAAATAGCCAATATTCCAGATATATGAGAGCAACAACATTGTGTTATTTTGGAATTGGAGAGAGAAACAACAAATGGGCAAGCCAAAACTTTAAACATGAAGTTGTATTTTGGCATGAATCCAGGGAATATTCAAAATATGGAACTGGTTTGCTTGAACATTATGTAACTGCTGGTGTAATGATTGCAGCATTTTTAATGGGTGACAATTTGAAAGTGTAACCAGCGTTTGTGTGTAGGATAGAACTATTGACATAATCTGTATTGCAATGTAAATATGGATTATGTGAAATAATTACTGATTTATCAGCTTTGAGAAATCCTCTCTCACCATTTTGGAGCTCACTCAGTCTCTTGTCTTGCTTTGAACCACAAATGACACATTAAAACTTTGAAGTCCTTTTAAACAAAATCATGCATGGAGAACTTTAAAGCTCTAAAGTTGCTACAAGTGGTTCCTTTACAAAATAAATTCTTGTTTGTAATCAAGAGGTGGGTGAGACAATCAGTAAACATCAAAGCTGAGAGTACAATAACAATGTTTTTGGAAGGTTTTCAAAGTACATTCTTCATATAAAACATTTGATACTCTGATTCCTACTATCTTTGATGTTACAGTCCTAACCTATTAACATTTACAAATCAGATTGCCTTTTCAAATATTGTTACATTCAATTGCAGAATTATGTAAATTTTGCTATAACAAATTCCCTATGTCCCTCTGCATATACATCTTTGCTATTCTTGTTTATGGTTCAAGATTAATGCTACAAACACATGTAGCATGCAAATACCATCTCTGTTGATTATTATAGCTTCAGTGCCCATATAGTCCAGTTACCCAGTCTGGAGGATGAAAAGACCCAATGGTGACATCTAATAGTCTGTACAAGCATTGGTGTTTAATTGTACACCTTTTCACCTTTGCAGACCAAAAACATGTTGATCCTATTTAATCGACACACACATAAATGTTTTCAGAAGTATTGTTTGGATGGAAAGCAACATTCTCTCCCCTGCCCAATTCCTCAGTCCAATGGCTTGTCTGTATACCAGACAAACCATTTTTCTATTATTTGTCTTGTAAAAAGAAAATTGCATAAGGTTTGACTTCTGATTAGCATACAATGATAATTTGTGGATACTGTGTAGGGACTGCATCATGCTCAGTACTAATGGTCATATTGTACAATCGTTTACCAGCATACATTGCAAGGCTTTACAGAAAGATGCCTCATAAAGTATGCTACCACAGGCTGGCTATGTTAGAGACAGGAATATGGAGATAAGTCTCTGAGATATGTTATGATGTAATAGTCACCATACCTTTGGCACAGCAGTTCAGTGGTTAGCACTGCTGCCTCACAGTGCCAGGGACTCAGGTTCAATTCCAGCCTTAGGCGACTGTCTGTGTGGAGTTTGCACATTCTCCCTGTATCTTATATAAGAGAGACTCTGCTAGACTGTTGGAACTAGAGTAGCTGAGGACAGATCCTCATCATATAGCTTTAATAAATATTGTCTGAAGAAACACTTTCAGGTCTGGCCAGAATGCAAAAATCCACACTCAAACATAGTCACTGATTGCGGAACTGTATTCTGCAAAAAACATGCCCTTTTATATGAATTGTGATCAAATGCCTCAATCTCTGAATACATTAAACTGACTATTGTTTCAACAGTACAACATTAATCTCCCAATCTATGGAACTCTAACTGCAAAATTTTTAAATGACTTTTTCAAATAAGAATTTATTACCAGCAAGCAGCTAGCAACAAATTACATTGTCTAGAAGGCAACACTAGAAAAAAATCTATTGTAATATTTCATGGCACAGTCCGAATTGAATGGCTGCTTCATGTATAAAATCGGTTAACCCATCCGCCAATGAAAATTGAGTGCCACACTAACAGGCATTACATTCTGTCATTGTTGAAAATTCCAATGTTCCCAGTCAAACAGATGTAGTCAATTTATTCCTTACCATTTTTCTCATAAGTACTTATGTTGCAAGACTGATCAAGATCAATCAACTGCCCACAGTAGGGAAAATTGGAAAAGATACAACAAATGATTAGTGTTGTAATAAATATCTCTAGGACTTCAATTAAACTTTACTCTATTTCAACAATGTGCCCATATAGTTATACTTGAACAAAACAAGTAGCAATTTGGTCTAAATACAACATCCATATGGTAGAGATGGCAGACTAAAGCTGCACTTTTGTATGGTCATCTAACATAAACAATGTTTTCACAAACTTCAGATCTTTTAATTTAAAAAAATTACTCCAGATCACAAGAGTAAAGCTACATCTTTCAAAATCAGTATTCTATTACCAAGACTGTATGATTACACTGTGTTTACAGACACAAGAACAATGAGCTTTGTCTCTGCGGTATGAAATTGGAATTAAAAACATGCCTACAATTCCTTATGCTGTATGCATGTAGTAAACCAGAGGAAAACACATCTTTAGAAATAACATTTGGATATGATTTACAACACTCGGTTTGTAAAATTTTCAGCCATTTCTTCCTAATCATAGGCTGCAAAAGGCATAAAAATATTGTTGGGCAGAATGAGTTTTCTGCATATTATAGGGTTGTGCTGTTCACTGAACATAGCTTTGTCTTTATGACAGAAACTATTTTCGAGCACTGAAAACAAATGCGCAAACTAAATAGTTGCAATTTTCAGCTATGTGGCTCGAACTGAAGATGAATAATCCACTGGACACCACAGACTTAATGGGAGAAAAAGTACATAGATCAGGTAACTGTAAACTGAAAATAAATGAAAGTTACAGATAACACTACAAATCTGAAAAATAGCAAAATAAAAATGTGTATTTTTTTCAATGTAAACACCTGTGAAAGTAGGCCACATGATTTCTCAGCTTGTTCTTCCCAGGTGTTTCCATTTAATATCACTTTGCCTTTTTTCTTCATCCTGAAGATTTTGGAATTCAGTCCCTTTGTCAGAAGTTGGGTAGATAACAGAAAACTACGAGCTTGATTTATGAACTCCACATCTTGTGTTATGCCTTCTGTGCGCCATAAATATGGAAACACAATCTAAAAGAATAAACCTTGCATTAAATAATGTACAGAGATCAATTTGTATTCTGCTTTTTTCAACTAATGGATTGAAGTGACACACTTATAATCAAGGAGCCACTTCTGATACTCAGAATTAGTAAACTCTAATATGAAGCTTGTCAATTCTTAGACTTAAACGTTACTTCATCTTTTTGAAAATTTTACAATACAAGATAGATTTTCATTTTCATTGGCGAGATTTTCTTGTTTTGAAACAAAGTGTGGAGGCAGTTTGAAAATCAAGAGGGCTTCTACTTGGGTGGGTTGGATTTTCTCATGTGAATACATTCTTCTCAGCTCATTGCATAGACAATACAAGACTCCAGTGTTGAGAGTGGAAAAGCACAGCAGGTCAGGCAGCATCCAAGGAGCAGGAAAATCAAAATTTTGGGCCGGACCTCTTAATCAGGGACATTACATAGACAATACAAGGCTCCATCAGAATTATCTACCACATATAACATGGTTCAGTGATCTTGCAAAATCTATATTCTGATTACATTGTATTTTATTGCTTAGCTTTATTTAATATCGATAAGTGTGAGGTGCTGCATTTTGGAAAGTCAAAGTAGGAGTTTCATGGTGAATGGTAGGGCCTTAAGGAACAGAGGGACCTTGGAGTTCAGGTGCATGGTTGTTTGAAATTGGAGTCACAGGGAGACAGGGCAGTGAAGAAGGCTTTTGGCTCACTGGCCTTCATCAGTCAGGGCAGTAATTATAAAAGTTGAGAAGTTATGTTGTAGTTATACAGGATGTTGGTGAAGCTGCACTTAGAGTATTGTGTCTAGTTTTTATAAGAAGGATGGCATTAAAGTGGAAAGAGCATGGAAGAAATTTACAAGGCTATTGCCTGGACTCGTGGGTCTGAGTTATAGGGAGAGGTTGGACAACTGAGGACTTTTCTCGTCAGAGTGTAGGAGACTGAGGGGGAATTTTATAGCAGTGTATCAGATCATGAGAGGCATGGATAGGGTGAAAGCACTCAGTCTCTTTCCTAGGGTTGGGGAATCAAGGACTAGTGGGCATCAGTTTAAGGTTTGATGGGAAAGAATAAAAGGAAACCTGAGGGGCAAATTTTTTTTCAGCAGAGGATACGCGAAATGAGCTGCCAGCAGAAATTGTTGAGGCGGGTATGTAAACAACATTTAAAAGGCATTTGGACAAATACATGGATAAAAAGGATTTAGAAGAATATCAGACAAATGTAGGGGCTAGCTTGGATGGACATTTTGGTCGACATGAACCAGTTTGGGCCAATTGGCCTGTCTTTGTGCCGTAGGACTCTATCACTATGACTCTATGAGCTTGTCATTAAAGGATTTTCATAAAAATATGTAGGTGGTATTTCCTCTTGGGGTGAAATTTCCAATTCCAGTGCATATTAAAACCACTTTGAAAGCATTTTCTTCCCACCACACTCACACTCCTACTGCTCAGCAAGTTTCATTTCAAATTAATTTGAATACCAAAAATACAAAATAGCCCTAAATGATTTTTTTTTGCATTTTACTTTAAGTCAAATTTCCTTTATAAATGAAACTTGGTGAACTTGTTGAAAGCAAGTTAGAATGGGTTTATTATACCAACAATTGATAATAAGTGGTCAATCCACCACCTCCGACTAACCAGATTTAAATTACTAAAATTCACTTGCAAACTGTATCTGAAACTATTTTCCAGTTTTACTGAAGTCTTTTTCTTATGAAACTTAAAATAAAAATAGCATTTAAAACTTATAAAACATACTTATTCTTTCCCTTGCACCCCAAAGACCCAGCTTAATTTTTAAAGTCTCCAGGTCTGCAAATGAACCCAAACAAAGATTTTACCCTGGGGTCATGGCCAACTTTGACAGGGCTTGGTTCCAGCACAATATTCTTAAAACAACCATCAAAGATTGTAAAAAATTGAGTTCACTGAACACAAATTGTGCTTGAAGTTTCCCTATCCTTTCCTCCAGTCGTGTTAATGCTAGCCAAATTGCGCTCAAGTGATCAAGCGGAAGCTCCAGGTCATGGATTTACTGGCAAAAATTCAAAGAAGACTGATTAAAACCCTACTCAGATTTTAAGCTTTTAAATTATAATAGGATTGGCCTGGATTTTGCAGTCAGTGATGAAGCAATGGCCATCTACTGATCTTGAAGAAAGCTCCCTACAAAAATTGAGTGATCTCAGTGATGTGGTTTTCTGCTTTCTCAACAGCAGTTGGCACCAAGTGAAGGGAGTGTCTTGGTAAGCAGTAGCAGTGATGCAAGCAGGCGAGTAAGCAATCGGATTAAATTTTCCTTTTGTGGGAATGAATAGAAGTAAGAGACACCAATTAAAAATAAGGGGTTTCCCATTTAAAACAAATTGTTTACTCTCAGTGTCATGAATCTATGGAACTCTCTTATTCAGAGTTGTGAGGAGACAGTAATTTTTATATTTTTAAGGCAGAAATTGATTAGCAAGGGAGTCGAAGGTTATCAAGGGTAGGTGACATTGTGGATTTGGGACCACAATCAGTTCAGATTGCACAATGTTCAGCACATTCATGACTAATCTGTTATTGAGACAATCCATGTCGAAACGCAACAAAACCTGAACAATATCCAGGCTTAGGCTGCCACAAGTGCAGGACAATGACCATCTTGAACAAGGGTGAATCTTAACCGTCACCCTTTGATATTTAATGGAGTCTGATTTCTGTGTCCACCACTATAAACACCTATGGGTTAATACTGATCAGAAACTAAACTGTACTAGCCGTAAAAACACCATGACTACAAAAGCAGATCAGAGGCTAGGAATTATGCAGTGAGTAACTCACCTCCTGGCTCCCCAAAGCCAGTCGGCCATCTATAAGACGTAAGTCAGGAGTATGATGGAATTCTCTCCATTTGCCTGGATGAGTGCAGCTCCAACAAGGCTCAAGAAGCTTGACACCATCCAGGACAAAACAACTTGCTTGACTGACAACATATTCATGAAGATTCACTTGCTCCATCCTGACCTTCAAAAGCGTGCACCATCTACTAGATGCACAGCAGAAATTCACCAAGGCTCCTTTGACAGCACCTTCCAATCGCACAACTATTACCATCCAGAAGGACAGCGACAGTAGACACATGGGAACACCGACACCTGCAATTTCCTCTCCAAGCCACTCACCATACTCATGTGGAAATATATTTCCATTCCTTCAAGTGTCGCTGGGGAAGAATCCCTCAACTCCCTCCTTCACGTATTGTAGAAGTGCCTACACCTACTCGACTACAGTTGTTCAATAAAGCAGCTCACCACCATCTTCTCAAGTGTAATTTGGGATGGCCAGCTACACTCACATCCCATGAATTAAAAAAAGATCCAGATCGCCTATCCTTAATTTGTATGCAAATATGTATGTACATAAAACAAACTATCAAGTTAAAAATTCTTCATTTCCTTTAAATTTTCACAGGGATAAATTAAACAATAAATTAAAGAGAAGATAAACTAAAGGTAAACAATTTGTTAAAACAGATATATATATATTGTTAAAGTAAGTCTTTTATTGTCATGGAGAAATTTGTCTATCCACAGAATAAGATTTGATTTTCAAGCTTAGTGAGGATGGTTAGCAGTAATTATGAAATGAGTACATGGAGAAAAAACCCAGTTACCCCTCACTTAATAAAGGATAACTTTATCAAAATATTTACTGTGAAGGTTTCAACATTGAAGTGGGGATTCATCATTTCAGTTGGATTCTCAGTGATTGTGGGTTAAAGGGGAGGGTGAGAGAGAATGGGGTGGTGGAAACCCAATAGTGCAAACTCAAAAGAAATGTGGATCGTGATAGAAAATTTCTGGATTTCCACATTATTCTGTGAGTATCCACTCTTCAGATGCTGCTGTCAGATTCAGTGCAGTAATAGCAGTGAATGCTGACAGTTTTGTCCTCACTGACATTGCAAAATCCCAGCACAGATCCACAAAACTGAATAAATTTTCATGAATAAAACAACTGAGAGTTGTTCTTGATCAAGGTCTTTAAATGCTAAAAAGTATAATTAATGTAGCATTCAAGTATTATACCATGGAACATTATTAAAACTATAGCATGTGAATATTAAATTGTTAAATCTCAAATGAGTATTTTTCCCTCTTGGAGAATAATAAATATTTGGAATGGAATCAAAATAAAAGTTTTTTTTGTTCTTTATCAACTACAAAGGTGTCCACTTAAGGATGGATTTACAGGTTTTAAGTACACTTCTATACAGAGATGATCAGATACTTCATACTTAAAGGCAAACAGCCTTTTTTGAATGCGTCTGGTTAAAGTTCAATAATTAAGATTCAATTGCTAGATTGCTACCTGAAACACTTGATTCAATCAAATAGAACACAAGGATGAAATTTCAGTTTTTCTTTCTTGGAAGTTTTCCTTATGGTCATTCATCTTCAGTTAGAGATTAGGCAAATTTTGGAGTATCTTTAGGCGGTAACGCATTGCAAGGAAGGTTTGTTACACAGAGTTTTATGACTTTAGCATTCTTCATGTGCACCTTTCCAAAGTAAGGGGAAAGGATGTGATGAAGAAAGAAGCTAATAATTTCAAACAGAAGAGAGATTTTACAAAACTAATTTCTAAAATAATTTAAACTCAATACTTGTATGGAGTAAAACAGTAAAAATATTGAAGCACTTTTCCACCAGAAAAATATACTTAAAGCATATAGGGGAGAGAATGGTGAAGGAACAGGTTAAACTATGTTTAATGTCTATTCCATCATGTAGTTGGAAGGCAAAGTGTAAGTCAAGCTTATATAACCTGCTGATTTTAATTTTAAATGGTAGATGAATTACATAAACAGGTTCTAACCAGTAAGGTAATGTCAAAGGAATTGGAATATCAATTACTTGAGCACAAAACATGAGGTTGGGCAATCTCAACCAAAGTAGAGACTTCCAGAAACATGGGCTGAGCTCCACAGTTTCCATCTGGTTGCTATTTTTCACTATGAGTTATCAATAGATCAGTACATGTTGTAAAACAAAGCTTGAATGATCAACTGATTGATTTATTTACTGTCACTGATTTTGAACTATGGTATGGTGTGAGAATAGCTTCCTGACTTCCAGCTGGATTTTTTTCACATAGCAAAATGAAGAATGAATGATAATCTAAGAATAATAAAGGAATCCCTGGCTTTAGAATTATTGTTTGTTGATCCTTTTGAATGAAAGTCATGGACTGAATGATTCATGACAGACTGAAAATTCATCTGAAATAGTAGCCTGTAAATATCCTCTATGTTAAAGCCTTTAAAAACGTAAGAATACATAAAACTTTATTGTCAGCATTGGCAAACTTCCTGTGACTATGCTTACACCTCTGGCAAGGCAGAGACATGAACTCTAGAATCATGTTTCAGATTGTCCATGGTCACCCTCAGATTGACATGTTATATATTGGAGCTGCATCACAGGTGCCATGCCAATGATTAAACAAGTTTATTTCACTTCTTTTGATAGTCCTTCCTCAATGAAATCTCCCATTAGCCTCCTTTAGGCATTAATTTGCCTGACACCATTAACACAGAGATGGATGGGTTACTTTATCACCAATTGTCAGGCACTCAGTCTTAACCAGTCACAAGTGTTACCATGTACCATCATTTTGGCTTCAACATCCCTTTTGAAATAACAATAAAGCACATAATTTAATAGAACTTTTTGCCCAGATGCCATTGACACTGTCATTGAAGAAAGTTGCCAAAACATATCCAGTGATCTCAATGGCATGGATTTCCCCTTACCCACTATCCCAGAGCCTGTATAGCTGTCCACTAATAGTAATAGCATGGTAAGAAGCTAAACATAGTGTAGTATTCTCACATATCACAAACCGCCAAGAAATGAAAAGTGTAAAATTTTCAACATTTAGTTACAAATATATAAAGAAAGAGCAAAGTGATTGCAACGTATGCATGTGATTAGGATCTGACTGATATACCATAACCAAATGAATGATTTTAAAATGTAATTTTATCATGATGGAGACATTCAACATTAACTAATACAAAATTTGATTTTCAGGGCAGTGAGTTTAGCAACAATTATGAACTTAATATGCAATTAAAAACCCAATCAGACATTTTCCAAGGGTTTTAAACAAAGACTAATAGCAATAAAGGGTATGTTTTCATCAGTTCATTGATTTTGACTTAATTAGTCAGGGAGGACTTCAACAATATATCCTATGGGGGAGCCTAGAATTACTGACAACAACGTTTGGATTTAACATCAAATATGCAATTGTGGACTCCTGAAGTTGGTTTCAGGTTTTGGAGAAATGACAGCAAATGCTGACAGTTACATTTTCATTGCTATCACAAAACCCTGGCTGTTATAATTAGCTGAAGCTATTAAAATTTTCTAGCTAGTAATTAATGAGCAATTTCTCCATGTATAATCAGGAGGATGAAAGCAGGGCTTTTGAGATGCTCAAGGAGAATATATGTTAATCAGATGTTCATCATCCTTCAGGGTAGAAATAGCTGAGAGTTAAACATTATGCCTTGATCAGATGGATATCATAGAATAAGTCGTTGTTTCATTCATCAGTCAAAAGGGGCATTTTGAATGAGGTGCTGTCATTTATAATTTTGTTTTTGCTTTCCAGACATCTTAACCTAAGACTTCATAGTAATGTTCTATTTTATACTGATAAGATACAGATTGTTTGCAAATTTGTTGTGTTTTTGCAGACCACCTTGGATGTGTGTGTGTCATAACATGATTAATGTTAGCATTAGCTTTGTCTTGAAGGCAAAAAGTGAATTCAGTATCATACTAGAGAGCGTGCAAAACCTAAGCTCTCACTCCAGTGCAATGTTGTGGGAATGTTGCTCTACTGATGATAGCCATGATATGGAGGTGCCAGTGTAAGATTGGGATTGGCACTTGAGGCTTTCAATTGAGAGAAAGAACTCTTCCTAGCAGCCACTGCTACCATCTTATTTTCAAAGTGAAAAATCATACAACACCAGGTTATAGTCCAACAGGTTTATTTGGAGGTACAAGCTTTCAGAGCACTTACCAGATGAAGGAGCAGAGCTCTGAAAGCTTGCACTTCCAAATAAATCTGTTTGGACTATAATCTGGTGTTGTGTGATTTTTAGCTCTACTGATGATGCTGTCTTTCAGATAAGATGTTAAACTAGGGCCCTATCTACCTTCTCAGAATGTCATGAAAGATCACATGGCTTTCTCAAAGCACCAGCCATATCCTAAGCAATACTTACCTTCAATTCAAAATTATTTAAATACAAAGATAATTGGGTTGTTCTAATGTTGCTGTTTGCATTGCACAAATTGTCTGCCATATTAACTACAGTAGGACTGTGAATCAACAAATGTATTTCCTCAATAGTGAAGCACTTGAGACTTTATGAAATCATTCTTATTAGACCACCAAAGACTTGAACATATGAGGCTGGAAACTACAGCACATTCTAATCCTAGAGTTGAATTTCAAAGATGGAGATACCCCAATAGCTCTTCTCAGGCATCATCATGAATCAAAATCATATGAACAGAAAACCCAGATGGAAATCAGAATTGAACTGAGGATGGCTGTTCTGATAGAGCAAATATTTCCTATCTTGAAGTACATAGATACAAATATACAAATTAGGCATTCAGCCCTTCAAGTCTGCTCCATCATTCAGTCATAGAGTCAGAGAGTCATAGAGATGTACAGCATGGAAACAGACCCTTCAGTCCAACCTGTCCATTCCGACCAGATGTGCCAACCAAATCTAGTCCCATCTGCCAGCATCTGGCCCATATCAATCCAAACCATGCCTATTCATATACCCATCCAGATGCCTTTTAAATGTTACAATTTTACTAGCCTCTACCACTTCTTCTGGCAGCTCATTCCATGCACATTCCACCCTCTGCGTGAAAATGTTGCCCCTTAGGTCTCTTTTATTGCTTTCCCTTCTCACCCTAAACCTATGCCCTTGAGTTCTGGACTCCCCCGTGCCACAGAAACGACCATCTCTTTATACCCTATCCATACCCCTCATGATTTAATAAACCTCTAAGGTCACCCCTCAGCCTCTGACGCTCCAGGGAAAACAGCCCCAGCCAATTCAACCTCCCCCTATAGCTCAAATCCTCCAACCCTGGCAACATCCTTGTAAATCTTTTCTGAACCCTTTCAAGTTTCACAACATCTTTCTAATAGGGAGGAAACCAGAATTGCACGCGATATTCCAACAGTGGCCTAACCAATGTCCTGTACAACCGCAACATGACCTCCCAACTCCTGTGCTCAATACTCTAACCAATAAAGGAAAACATACCAAATGCCTTCTTCACTATCCTATCTACCTGTAACTCCACTTTCAAGGAGCTATAAACCTGCACTCCAAGATCTCTTTGTTCAGCAAAACTCCCTAGGACCTTACCATTAAGTGTATAAGTCCGGCTAAGATTTGCTTTCCCAAAAAAGCACTTCACATTTATCTAAATTAAATTCCATTTGCTACTTCTCAGCCCATTGGCCCATCTGACCAAGATCCTGTTGTAATCTAAGGTAACCTATTTCACTGTCCACTACACCTCCAATTTTGGTGTCATCTACAAACATCCTAACTATACTTCTTATGCACACATTCAAATCATTTATATAAATGATGAAAAGTAGTGGACCCAGCACCGATCCTTGTGGCGCTCTATTGGTCACAGGCCTCCAGTCTGAAAAACAACCCTCCACCACCTCCCTCTGTCTTCTACCTTTGAGCCAATTCTGTGTCCAAATGACTAGTTCTCCCTGTATTCCATGAGATCTAAGCTTGTTAAACAGTCTCCCATGGGGAAACTTCTTGACTATTTTACTGAAGTCCATATAGATCACATCTATCGCTCTGCCCTCATCAATCCTCTTTGTTACTTCTTCAAAAATATCAGTCAAGTTTGTGAGACATGATTTCCCATGCACAAAACCATATTGACTATCCCTAGTCAGTCCTTGTCTTTCCAAATACATGTATATCCTGTCCCTCAGGATGCCCTCCAACAACTTGCCCACCACTGACGTCAGGCTCACTGCTCTATAGTTCCCTGGCTTGTTCTTACCACCCTTCTTAAACAGTGGCACCATGTTAGCCAACCTCCAGTCTTCCAGTACCTCACCTCACCTGTGACTATCAACCATACAAATATTCCCAAGCTTCCCACAGAGTTCTAGAGTATACTTGATTAGGTCCCTGGGGATTTATCTAGTTTTATGCATTTCAAGACATCCAGCACTTCCTCCTCTGTAATAGGGACATTTATCAATATCTTCTTGTCACCATCTATATCTTCCATGTCCTTTTTCCTCAGTAAATACTGATGCAAAATACTTATTTAGTATCTGACCGATCTCCTGCAGCTCCACACAAAGGCTGCCTTGCTGATCTTTGAGGGGCCCTATGTCCTTAATGTATTTGTAAAAACCCTTTGGATTCTCCTTAACTCTATTTGCCAAAGCTATCTCATGTCCCCATTTTGCCCTCCTGACCTCTCTCTTATGTATACCCCTACTGCCTTTATACTCTTCTAACGATTCACTCGATGTACCCTATCTATATCTGACATATGCTTCCTTCTTTTTCTTAACCAAACCCTCAATTTCTTTAGTCATCCAGCATTCCCTGTACCTACCAGCCTTTTCTTTCACCCTAACAGGAATATACTTTCTCTGGATTCTTGTTATCTCATTTCTGAAGGCTTCCCATTTTCTAGCCATCCTTTTACCTGCAAACATCTGCACCCAATCAGTTTTTGAAAGTTCTTGCCTAATTCTGTCAAAATTAGCCTTTCTCCAATTTAGAACTTCAACTTTTAGATCTGGTCTATCCTTTTCCATCATTATTTTAAAACTAATAGAACTGTGGTCACTGGCCCCAAAGTGCTCCCCCACTGACATCTGAGTCACCTGCCCTGCCTTATTTCCCAAGAGTAGGTCAAGTTTTGCACCTTCTCTAGTAGGTACATCCACATACCTACTAAATCAGAAAATTTTCTTGTACACATTTACCAAATTCCTCTCCATCTAAACTCTAGGCTGATCATGGGTTTTTACAGCATATGCTCTGAACTCCACATTCTCATCTTCCATCAATAATTTTTGATTCCCTTGCCCAACAAGAATCTATTCACTCCCACATTAACAAAATCTAATGACCCCTATCTTCATCGCCTTCTGCAGTAGAGAGTTTGAAAGTGTAAAATATTTTTCCTGATTAGCCTTTTAGTCACTGTCTGCCATTCACTGTTTTCTGACCAGTCATCTGACCAATCACTCACCTTCAGCCTATTTATATGATTTTTCTGGAAGTCTGATGTTCTCAAATTCTCCTGTTAACCATGGATATCGGGACTTGCCCTTGCAATTTTTCTTCACAGTAAAAATGTACATATGAGTACTTTGGAATAGTGCATCAAATGTCTGCCACTGCTTCTCTGCTGATCTGTCTGCTAGTCTAATGTCCCAGTTTGCTTCAGCTAGCTTAGCTTTCATGTCCACATGGTTGCCCTTTTTAAAATTTAAAATACTAATTGTAGACCCAGTCTGTTTCTTTTCAATCTAGTTGCGAAATTCACTCATTGCTTCTGAACTCAACTACTCACAGTATCACAGAATACCCACTGTGTGGAAACAGACCATTCAATCCTTTGAGTCCACATCGCCCCTTGGAAGAGGATCCCATCCAGACCCATCCCTCTATCATATCCCTGGGACCCTGCATTTTCCCATGGCAAATGCACCTAGCCTGCACATCCTAGGACACTATGTGGCAATTTAGCACGGCCAATCCACCTAACCTGCACTTCTTTGCACTGTGGGAAGAAACCCACTCAGACATGGGGAGAATTTGCATACTCCACACAGACAGTCCCGCGAGGGTGGAATCGAACTCCGTGAGGCAGTAATGCTAACCACTGAGCCACTGTGCTGCGCATTCATTCAAAAATTATATTTATTCTCAGATTGAAGTAATTATCAAAGGCTTTTCAAACTTCATGCTAACTACCTGTACTTTCCTTGATATTTTGGTGATTTATAACATTATCTGCTACAGGACCTGTTGAATGCAACAGTGCATGTTCAGCTTCAGTCTGAAGGCTGGATATTCCTAAATTTTGGCAGGTGTCAATTTCACAGAGTTTCATTGAGGGTTTATCTCTATGAGCCTGAACAGGTTTTCTCAGAGTGCTAACATCAGCGAGTATCACCACACCTCCATGACATTCTTCTCATGCTACCTTACACTTAGCAGTGGCAAAAATAATCATTGGTGCTGTGACTAGCAGGCACTCACTGTACTGGCACCATATTTAAACCTGAGCCATTCATCAGTTGGAATTGCCCCTCACAGTTAGCTTATGTGAAGGAGATGACTGATATAGGCAAATTGGCATCCCAGGTCATTAACATAGTCATGTAGGTCTTGGTAGATAAGGTGGTGATGGGACAGCCATCCTTTAGACCCAGGACTACCAGAGGAGACTATGTCATGAGACCTAGCCAGCCTGATGTTGCTACCTGTGTCAGTGCTATTTGCAGTCCATTTAAATGACCTGAAGTGTTACAAGATGCTATGTTTTTTCAAGGGTGAGTATAACTATTTGCCCTCTGCTACCTCACGTTCATTGTAATTCTGCTACTGCACCAAACCAAGACTATCACTCTCAATAATGCCAGGTTCTAGTCCAACAGGTTTAATTGGAAGCACTCGCCTTCAGATCGCCGCTCCTTCATCAGGTGTTGTGTGATTTTTAACTTCCCTTTTAACTACCCCTTCCAACACCGGCATCTCCAAATCATGACACTCAATAATGCATGCAGCACATTCTGTCAGTGGCTCTCAATCATTCCATTCCCTGAGGCTGCTAACTCTTCATGACTTCGTGCTTCCTACTCACTCCCTCAGGACACCTCACCACCTTTCTCCCGTCTGCATCAACACTAAAAACCATGCCAGTCATTTTCATCTCACTCACTAATTGTTTAATTGCAGATGAAAATGGCCCACATCAGGGCAGAGAGAGTGCCAAGATAGGTGATGTCGTGGTCATTATTTGTCTCTCACCTCCTAGGAAGAGAGAATACTTCAATTAGCAGGAGAGGATTGAGACTCGCTCATAGTCAAGCCAAGTCCTCCATGTCCTGGCACATGTTAAACAGTCATCTCTTCATGTCTCTGAGGCACAAAACCTTACCAGACCAATTCATTCAAATTACATATATCAGTTTAAAAAAAAACTGACCCAGGAAATCAAATAATTATCAAGCCTAAACCGTATTAAAATGTTCGAACTCAAACAGTACATCGCCATATATAAAAGCGAAAGAGAGGTACTAACATGCATTCTGGATGTTGCTTAATAGATTAAACAAGTTTGTAACAGTGACACCTAGAACAAATCAAATATGTGTGAAGATATTAACCTGATGGGAAATTTGTCCTTGTCGTATTCAACATTTCCTTAGAAGTTATAGCTTGGAGGGTAGATCCACCATTTCTGCCTCATGGTGACCTTTATTTTTGTTGGCATTTACAGTCATAGAGACATGCAGCATGGGAACAGACCATTTGGTCCAATTCATCAATGCCGACCAGATATCCCAACCTGATCTAGTCCCATTTTCCAGCACTTGGCCCATATCCCTCTAAACTCTTCCTATTTGCATACTCATTCAGATGTCTTTTAAATGTTGTAACTGTACCAGCATCCACCATTCCTCTGGCAGCTCATTCCCTATATGCACCACCCCGTGCATGAATAAGTTGCCCCTTAGGTCTCTTTAATAGCTTTCCCCTCTCACTTTAAACCTATGCCCTCTAGTTCTGGACTCCCCCAGGCCAAGGAAAAGACCTTCGCTATTTACCCTATCCATGCCCGTCATGATTTATAAAACTCTATAAGGTGACCCCTTAGCCTTTGTGCTCCAGGGAAAACAGCCCCAGCCTATTCAACCTCCCCCTATAGCTCAGATCCTCCAACCCTGGCAACATCCTTGTAAATCTTTTCTGAATCCTTTCAAGTTTCACAACATCCTTCCAATAGGAGGGAGACCAGAATTGCAAACAATATTCCAAAAGTGGCCTAATCAATGTCCTGTACAGCCACAACATGACCTCTCAAAGTCTATACTTTGGATTCAGCCATTTTGTATTTCACCTACAGAATGCAAAGTACCAAGAATCATGCATTCCCTCATCAGAATCAGTGATGTTAAGTGTGATTGTACTCATTATGTTTAAACTTTACTCTTAATGTTATATTTCTATTCTCTCTATATAGCAAATCATATAAAAGTAAGGAATTCGGGAGTGTAGGAGGAATCAAAGGATTACAAAACTAACAGTTATTGTGGTGACAGGAAGAAATATTAATCCCATATTTTGGTTACTGTATCTTCTTATAGGCGCTCCTACTTCCTCTGTGATGCAAGTTGTCAAATGTGTTTGTTCAATACTTGCTTTGCCAGCAAGTTTTACCACCAGTATGAGCACCAAATGACGAACAAACATCCTTCAAAACATATCATTAGTATTTGACTTTGTTCCATTTCCCACTGAAGGACAAAGCTGTATAACTGGGAGAAAAATAAATGGAAAGAATTGTCCTGACTCATTTCTAAAATAAAGTATAACAATTAAATATTTTCAAACTGATGGGGTGGTGTAGCAAAAGCAATAATGTATTCATCTCATTCGAAATACCATGCTGTCAAGACAAGGAATGTGGCTGCAATTAACAATGCAGGTTTTATCTATACAACAATGATTAATGTGGGATTGTAATCTATTCCATATTACTGCTCTTTCCTATGTAAACTTTGAGGTAATTGGTTGTCTGTATCTCTTGCCCTCCCTCAGTGGGGATTGGACTTTCTGTCTGTCTAATCATTCGATTTGCATGTATTTAGAATCCATTCCCGGCTATTGAGCACAGACCAGAATTTAAGGAGTGAAAGCTGAAGACAAGTGCATTCAATGACTGATCATGGGAAGTGGATTCAAAACAGAAATATTTTGACTGATCATGGACAAGTCATTACTCATTATATCCAAAATCTGTCATCTGACTTCAATTAGTAGCCCATAGAATTGCTTGTGGAAAATACAGAATTAGTTAGGAATGAGCAATCATCATGAGGACAGATGTTGTTAGGATTTGTGGATGGCCATCTCATGCATTCATCTGCTAGATTTTTTGGGCAAGTTTAGGTATTTACCTGTTTTGCCCAGAAAGTTAATGTCAATGCAAGGTGGAAATGACGGCGAGCAATACGGCATCTGGGAACTTGGTGCGAAATAAAACTAACAGATTGCCTTCATGACCAATGAGATTTAGCAATTGAGAAATAAACAGAGGAAGGACTGAAAAACAAACTGAACTTTGAATGAGCGAATTCAGTGTTAAAACCATGCAGAAATAGATACTAAGAGGGAGAAGGAAGCTTGCATTCAAAGAGAGAATAGAGTCAGAGGGTACAGTAAGAATTTTCTGAAAAGTTAAACTTCTCACATTCTCCTAAAATAATTCATGTGCTAAAGGAATGAGATTCCACACTTATAACAGATAACTTTGTACTGAAGGGTTTTTTTTTCAAAGAAATCAATCATTAGCAACTATCACATTGTTAATAGATACTGGTGCCATTCCTTGTTAAACATAAATTAATCTCTGAATGCTTCCACTTGTGAACTAATGTGGCACAAAACAGTCACTCATGGTAAATCACAATTCATGGATATGTTTCCACACAAGCTTCAGGGTAATTCATTTTTCAGCCCAAACAAGTTCTTTCGGTCAATGTTCTATCGCTTGAAAGGTAGATTTTGAAATACTACAATGAGAATGGTCCTTACTAAACAGATTCAGGGCAGGCTAGGGCACCTGTGCGGCCAGCCTCCACCACTAGGATCTCAGTAAATTCCTCATGTTCTTGTGGGTAGACATAAACAATGGTGCACCTTAAAACTCAGCAAAAAAGGAGACTATCATTAAGCTTCTGGAATTTGCATTTGCTATATATTTATGTCTATATATATAATATATAAAAGTATATATATTATATATATGCATGTGTGTGTATGTATTATATATATTAAAATACAAGTATTTTAGCAGAACCTTCTTTGCTTCACACAAATTTCAATGCATAAATAAGTACAAAATGAGCCTGTCGCAGCAGTGCTTCCATATATCTGGTCACATTATTAGTGTCTTCCACAAAGGTTGTGATGGTACATTTATTTCCCAAGATTTGTACCAAGGCAAGCTATTTGACAAAGCATTGCAACACAACTATCCTTCCAGGCTAATTTTAAGGTGTGGGAAAGGAGGTGATTAGATTCAGGCAAACCTACTCATAATGAGCTTCAAAACCTGCAAAATGACAGATCATAAGTATGAAAATGAAATTCATGAATATAATAATCCTCCATTGCTTTAGATTTCCATACTCATTATTTCAATACATTCAGCTTTTGTGACTTCTGAATTGCAAGGTCATTACTGGAATAAGTCACCTCCAGTAAATGAATAACCAATTTAAGCAGATCAAAGTTTGGGAGAGGATTTGTAGCTCGGGTACTCGTTGCTGTGGTTCTGTTCGCTGAGCTGGGAATTTGTGTTGCAAACGTTTCATCCCCTGTCTAGGTGACATCCTCAGTACTTGGGAGCCTCCTGTGAAGCACTTCTGTGATGTTTCCTCCGGCATTTATAGTGGCTTGTCTCTGCCGCTTCCAGTTGTCAGTTCGAGCTGTCCGCTGCAGTGGCCGGTATATTGGGTCCAGGTCAATGTGTTTGTTGATAGAATCTGTGGATGAGTGCCATGCCTCTAGGAATTCCCTGGCTGTTCTCTGTTTGGCTTGCCCTATAATGGTAGTGTTGTCCCAGTCGAATTCATGTTGCTTGTCATCTGCGTGTGTGGCTACTAAGGATAGCTGGTCGTGTCGTTTCGTGGCTAGTTGGTGTTCATGGATGCGGATCGTTAGCTGTCTTCCTGTTTGTCCTATGTAGTGTTTTGTGCAGTCCTTGCATGGGATTTTGTACACTACATTGGTTTTGCTCATGCTGGGTATCGGGTCCTTCGTCCTGGTGAGTTGTTGTCTGAGAGTGGCTGTTGGTTTGTGTGCTGTTATGAGTCCTAGTGGTCGCAGTAGTCTGGCTGTCAGTTCGGAAATGCTCCTGATGTATGGTAGTGTGGCTAGTCCTTTGGGTTGCGGCATGTCCTCATTCCGTTGTCTTTCCCTTAGGCATCTGTTGATGAAATTGCGCGGGTGTCTGTTTTTGGCGAATACATTGTACAGGTGTTCTAGCCAAAAACGGATACCCGCGAACAGAACCACAACAATTTAAGCAGAGTTTTCCAATGTCACAGATTATTACCTATTGTACAATTAGTGAATCAGTCAAAACAATGAAATTGTAAGTTAGGCCAATACTCATCATTTCATGCAAATGAATGCTTTCTCTATCAATTGAACTTATAAGCTCTTGTATTTTGAACAATTTCAAATAACTGCATATACAAATTAAAGCATCTGCAATTCAGAAATGAATATGACAGTTTGAGAATTGAAATTAACTATAAAATGATATATTTCTTTCTTAATAACAACACTGGTAAAGTAATCATTTTTCCAGACTTGACATGCAGTGTCAATATTAAGCAACTATCGCTGTGAACAACTTGGCTGCTGTGTTCACTAAATTACACTAAGTGACTTCACTCGAAAAGTACTTCCTGGGCAGTGAAGCATTAGAAACATGAAAGATGTCATTTAACTACAAGAATGTCTTTCTTATTGATGAGTAAGATATAGAGTCTTAGAGTCATATAGACCCTTTGGTTGAATCAGTCCATGCCAACCATTATCCCAAACTAAACAAGTCCATCTGCCTGTACTTGGCCCATATATCTCCAACATTTATTATTCATGTACTTTTCCAAACATTTTTTATAAGTTGTAACTGTATCCATATCGACCACTTCCTCTGGAAGTTCATTCTACACACGAACCACTCTGTGTAAAAAAAATTGCTTGTCATGTCTTTTTAAAACCTTCCTCATCTCACCTTAACATTATGCCTGTTAGTTTTGAAATCCCCTACCCCAGGGAAAACACACCTACCATTCACCTTCCTATGCCCATCATAATTTTATAAACCACTATAAAGGTCATCCCTCAACTTCCTGCACTCCAGTGAAAAATATCCCAGCCTATTCAGCCTTACCTTATAGCTCAAACTCTCCATTCTCAACATTCTGCTCAATCTTTTCTGAACTGTCTCCAGCTTAAAAATATGCTTCCTATCAGAGGGCAACCAGAACTAGCCACAGTACTTCAGTAAAGGTCTCACCAACCGAACTTATAACCTCAACATGATGTCCCAACTCCTGTGCTCAAAGGTCTGAACAATGAAGGGAAATGTGCTAAATGCTTTAAGTAATTTACTTGCTGTATTCCTCATCTCTGACATGCTTGATGTGCAGAGCTGATATTTCCAAACCTGAAAACTGACTAGTTCTCTATTACTAATTGTATTTGGACATCTTGGTTAAATATTGAGATATTTGCAAGGGACTTGCTTACTTCTGTTCAATTCAGGTATTAGCTTAACTGATCTATGGTCTAGGTAAAAACAATGATTGCAGATGCTGGAAACCAGATTCTGGATTAGTGGTGATGGAAGGGCACAGCAGTTTAGGCAGCATCCAAGGAGCAGCGAAATTGACGTTTTGGGCAAAAGCCCTTCATCCGCGAGGAGGAAAACTTCTTCAAGGCAGGCATCCTTGCAAGAGGATTCGCAGTAGGGTTAAAATCAACGAGTTAAAACCAATGACTGCAGATGCTGGAAACCAGATTCTGGATTAGTGGTGCTGGAAGAACACAGCAGTTGGTTTCCAGCATCTGCAGTCATTGTTTTTACCTCGTTGATTTTAATCCTACTGCGAATCCTCTTGCTAGGATGCCTGCCTTGAAGAAGTTTTCCTCCTCCTGATGAAGGGCTTTTGCCCGAAACGTTGATTTCGCTGATCTATGGTCTCCCAATTCATGTCACTGTCCTTCTTGAATCAACCAAGTCGTCAGGACAAGTATCTACAAATTTACGTCAGAGTAAACTAGGAAAATCATTTTGGCAATGGTAGCCTGGATGAGTGGCTCATAGAATGTTTTTGAGATCGTTTCTTAGAGCAGCATATTCTGGAACCAACCAGACAGCAGGTTATATGATCCTGCATATGTGTGATGTGATGAGGATTAATTAATAATCTCAGAGTGAAGGGTGTAGGAGAAAGTGAAAGAGAGAACTTTAAATAGGAGAATACAATAAAGAAGGAAAAAAGAATTCCCGTGATTTGTGCTGCAGAGGAGGATATACTTACTTCTGATTATCTACTTTGGAGCAGGGTAAACAAAAGACACATTGAACTTTTCAAAACTCCTACCAATTTGGGATGACCCTTTTTGTCAAATGTTCTTTGAAAAAGACCTTACTTATTTGTTTTAGCTTCATGATTGTTTTCTTAAATTATGAATTCTTACTTATGGTCATGACACGCATAACTTACATGTACATAAGCATATTGTAATAATTTTCTTGTCCTATTGAATGTAAGTTACATTCATTTGTTTGCAGTTTTCACTAAATGAGAAGTGTCAATAAAATGACCAAAAAGGCAGCAGTGGTAGTTACTTCAAACATTTGTCATGATTTTGAGATAACTTTTGACGTTATTTGAGTAAAAACCCAAAATTCTTTTCAACTAGCAAATTCTATTGAGCTGTTGCTACTGAAAGCTGCAACAGAATCAACTGAAAACACAATTACAATCAACCAGTCTCAAAAGGATGCTTTTGTCAAGTAAACTAGAATTCTTACAGTGTAGAAACAGGTCCTTCAGCCCAATAAGTCCACACAGACCCTTTGAAAAGTATGCCACCCAGACTCTTAATCCTCCATTTCCCCTGACTAGTGCACCAAATCTACATGTTCCTGAACACTATGGGCAATTTAGCTTTGCCAATTCATCTAACCTGCACATCCATGGACCATGGGAGGAAACCCATGCAGATGCTGGGGAAATGTGCAAACTCTACACAGACAGTCGCCCGAGGCTGGAATCGAACTTGGGTTCGACTCAAATAACGTCAAAAGTTATCTCAAAATCATGACAAATGTTTGAAGTAACTACCACTGCTGCCTTTTTGGTCATTTTATTGACACTTCTCATTTAGTGAAAACTGAAAACTGTGAAGTAGCAGTGCTAACCACTGAGCCACCATAGTGCAATAGCTAATTTGTAACAACTATTATAATAAATCTGAAAAAGATAATGTTTACTTAGTGAAGTTGTGCGGAATTTTCCCTCGTTTGGAACAATGTGCGCAATGAAGATACAGTTGGGCAAATTTGGCACAAATTGAAGAAAAGAGATTCTCCGTGTTGAGAAAATAAACAACCTGAGTTTGCACATATGATTTTACATCTGGGTGAGAATCTCACTAGAGAGAAATAAGAGAACTACTGATATACATTAGCGTCTCATTCTCACCTAATCCTGTCTCATTTGTATGCTGGTTGCTATCTTCCAAGGCTGAGAGAAACTAGACAGCAACAATTCCTGACATGAAAGCCTGAATATAATCCTGGCAACTGCAAGAGGCTAGCATTTTAGAGTCATAGAGTCAAAGCATTATACAGCGTGGTAACAGACCATTTGGCCCAATTTTCTCCAGCAGTTGGATCCTTACTGGCACTGCCCTGTCTCTTCGTGAGGAACTTCGTGTGTGGAGAAGGTACCTCGTTTCCCTATTGCCTTGCCTTTGGTGCTGAGTATCAATGGCTACAGTGGTGGACTGCAAGTCTGTGTGCATCTCCTTTAGCCGGTGTGCATTCTGAGGGACCTGACTTCCCAAGACAACTGCCAACCCATCCTTGGAGAAAACCAGGCGTATGCATCCCTGAGCCAGCATGGCAAAGATAGAGTCGGAGGACTGCTCCAACCTTTGATCTTGTCTATCGAGTCTCTCTGACAAACCCACCTGCTGTCTGGTTGTGCATTTTGATTAAGTTATTATTAGCCGACACCATGAGCGTCAGTCAAGGACCTGTGTGTTTATTCCATGATTAGCTGCAGAAACACGGTAGTTCTGCATTCATTGATTGTGTGCCTGACCATTGAAGTACCTGTGTCTGAGCTCAGAGAAGGTAGCAGATTGGCCAGTGCTTCCTCTTAGAGGTCTGCAGTTTCTTCCTCAGAAGGGGAAGGAGGACGTGATTTCCAGAAGTGGTGGCCTCTTTATCCTGGAAGCTGTTTGGGTGCTGCCCTGTAGCTGCAGAACACAAGAATGGGGTTAATTTGTGAAGTAGGGGAAGAAGCTTAGGGAGATAAAGAATATATTCATAGTGGCTGTAATAGGAGGGCAGCACAGTGTATCACAATGAGTCTCTTGATTACTGGAACACAGGGTCTCTGCATCCCATGAGTGGTCATGATACTCTTGTGCTAAGGCAGGATCATCTCCTCAATGGGGTGAGCAGATAAATGTCAGGCACCTCACCAGCTGCTTTGGCCTGTTCTGCGCTGCTGTGAAACATTTCTCCTGCACTGAGTCAACCAAAGGGATTGAGTGAGATGAAAGCAGCTGGCACAGCTCTTGGGGCAAGGTGGTGATCTGCAGGGAAACACACAGGGCATGCAGGGATTGTAGTTGGATGGATGGGTTGGGTGGGATGGGTGAGAGACAATGAGGAAGAAACTGCACGTAACTTGAGAGCGATAGATTGATAGATTGGTTGATAGCAGATTTAGAGTGAGGGTGAAGAAGCAGAGAGAAATGATGGTGCAACTTATCCTTGCAAATCAAAAGGTCACAAACCTTCCGCTGTGCATGCCGCTGGACCATGGATATCACAGAGACCTAGTGGGAACTTCAGACCCAGACTGGCAGGTCGAATGCTCTGGAGGGTCTGAGGTAAGAAGCTATCCTTCCTCTCCATTTCCCTGTTCATTCAGGCAACTGTTGCCTCTCCATTACCCTCCAGGCCAACTGTAAGCATATTGGTGTGCCAACCTGTCTCAATCAGCCATACCTGTGGCAATTCATCACACACTAGCATACAGAAAGTCAGCTTCACTGTGAAACTGACCAAAAGAGTAGATTGTGGGTGAAAAGGCAGCAGTGGTCAGGATAAAAAAATTGGCAGTAGAGAGACACTGTCCTATCCCCCCTCGAACACCCCACATATGTTCGAGACACCATACATGCCCTCCACCACCTCCAAGACTTCGGTTTCCCCAGCCCCCAATGCCTCATCTTCACCATGGATATCCAGTCCCTCTACACCTCCATCTGCCACAACCAGGGCCTCCTAGCCGTCCGTTTCTTCCTCTCCCGACGTCCCCAACAGTACCCTTCCATCGACACTCTCATTCGTTTGGCCGAACTGGTCCTCACCCTTAACAATTTCTCCTTCGAATCCTCCCACTTCCTCCAGATCAAAGGGGTAGCCATGGGCACCCATATGGGCCCCAGCTATGCCTGTCTCTTTGTTGGCTACATAGAATAGTCCATTTTCCGTAATTACACCAGCACCACTCCCCACCTCTTCCTCCATTACATTGATGACTGCATTGGCGCCACCTCGTGCTCCCGTGAGGAGGTTGAGCAATTCATCAACTTCACCAACATATTCCACACTGACCTTAAATTTATCTGGACCATCTCTGACACCTCCCTCCCCTTCCTGGACCTCTCCATCTCCATTAATGATGACCGACTTAACACCGACATTTTTTACAAACCCACTGAATCCCACAGCTACCTGGATTACACCTCTTCCCACCCTACCTCCTGCAAAAATACCATCCCGTATTCCCAATTCCTCTGCCTCCGCCGTATCTGCTCCCAGGAGGACCAGATCCACAGAACACACCAGATGGCCTCCTTCTTTAGAGACCGCAATCTCCCTTCCCACGTGATTAAAGATGCCCTTCAACGCATCTCGTCCATAACCCGCACCTCCGTCCTCAGACCCCACCCCTCCAACTGTAACAAAGACAGAACCCCCTTGGTGCTCACCTTCCACCCTACCAACCTTCACATAAACCAAATCATCCGCTGACATTTCTGCCACCTCCAAACGGACCCCACCACCAGGGATATATTTCTCTCCCCACCCCTTTCTGCCTTCTGCAAAGACCATTCCCTCCATGACTACCTGGTCGGGTCCACGCCCCCCTACAACCCACCCTCCCTTCCTGGCACCTTCCCCTGCCACCGCAAGAATTGCAAAACCTGCACCCACACATCCTCCCTCACGTCCATCCAAGGCCCGAAAGGAACCTTCAATATCCATCAAAGTTTTACCTGCACATCCACCAGTATCATTTATTGTATCCATTGCTCCCAATGTGGTCTCCTCTACATTGGGGAGGCTGGACACCTCCTAGCAAAGCACTTTAGGGAACATCTCCGGGACACTGGCACCAATCAACCACACCACCCTGTGGCCCAACATGTCAACTCTCCCTCCCACTCTGCCGAGGACATAGAGGTCCTGGGCCTCCTCCACCGCCGCTCCCTCACCACCCGACGACTGGAGGAAGAACGCCTCATCTTCCACCCCGGAACACTTCAACCCCAGGGCATCAATGTGGACTTCAACAGTTTCCTCAGTTCCCCTTCCCCCACCTCACCCCACTTCCAAATTTCCAGCTCAGCACTGTCCCCATGACTTGACCTACCTGCCTATCTTCTTTTCTACCTATCCACTCCACCCTCCTCTCTGACCTATCACCTTCATCCCACCCCCATCCACCCATTGTACTCTTTGCTACCTTCCCCCACCCTCCTCCCTGATCTATTACCTCCATCCCCTCTCACCTACTGTAATCTATGCTACTTTCTCCCCACCCTCCTCTCATTTATCTCTCCACCCTTCAGGCACTCTGCCTGTATTCCTGATGAAGGGCTTTTGCCCGAAATGTCGATTTTACTGCTCCTCGGATGCTGCCTGAACTTCTATGCTTTTCCAGCACCACTAATCCAGAATCTGATTCATAGGCTCTGCCTACAGCACTGGGGAAAGTGAGAGCTATTCTATTAAGACAGGGCTCCATTTGAACCATGCTTGAACCAGTGTCCTGGCGAATCATATAACTAGCATCATAGATAACGATTTAAACTAAGTTTTTTTTAAGGGAGTTAGTAGTAGGGTTTTTTTGAAGGAAAATTTAAAATATCAAAAAAAAAGTGAGACAGAAGTGCAGGGTCATGAAGAGGCAAACAAAGTTTCATAGGAAGTGGAAGAAAATATTTGCAGCTGAATTGGAACGAGAACAAACAACGATTGTGAAATGTCAAAGCTTAAGGCTCTTTATCTGAATGCATGCAAAATTTTTAACAGGGCAGATGAGTTGACAGCACAAATAAAAATAAATTAATATGACTTGACAGCTATTACAGAGACATGGCTGTGGGGTGACAAGAACTAGGATCTCAAAATTTATGTGCATTCAACATTCTGCAAAGATTATAAGAAAGGAAAAGGAGCTGAATTAACATTGTTACTAAGGCAAAATAAGTGCAGTGGTGAGTTCTGATATAGATGCAATAGATTGTGATGTGGATCAGTTTGGTTGGAGATAGCAAAAGCTAGGAATAACGAGGGAAACAAAGTCACAGGTGAGAGTTGTCTCCAGGACCCCAGAGAGTTATCTCACTGAATAACTAAACTTTTCGAAAAAATCAGAAAATAATGGATGTGTGAAAGAAGGCACTTCAGTTATCATGGGTGATCTTAATTTTCACCTTGGGCAAACCAGATAGGCAAAGGTAACATGAAAAATAAATTTGTTGAATGCGTAAGGGACTGCATCTTAGAAAGATATGTTGCAGAACCTACCCAGGAGTGGGCTATTTTAGATCTAGTAATATGTTATGTAGCAGAATTAATAAGAGATCTCATAGTTAAAGATCCTCTAGGGAATAGTAATCATAACATTGTGGAGTTTTAATCTTCATTTGAGGGAGAGTAGCTATGGCCTCAAAACAATTAGCAGAGATATGAAGAAAGAGTTGGATAAAGTGAACTGGGAAAGGTCAGTGGGTACATTCATAGTGCTGAGCAGAAACATATTCCAGCCAGGACATGATGGCCTGCATCCAAGGATTTAAAAGGAAGTGGTTGCAGAGATAATGGGGTTTATTAGTTGAAATTTCCCAGAACCTCCTGGATTCTGGGTGGATTCCAATGGATTGGAAAACCACTCGTAATGTTCCTGTTCAAGAAGTGACAGAGACAGAAAGCAGAAAATTATAGATCATAAGGTGTAAGAGCAGAAAGAGGCCATTCATTCAATCAAGTCTGCTCTGCCATTCAATATAACATAGAAAATAACTTTGTTGAATGCATAAGGCACTGCTTCTTGTCTCATCTGACAATCTTCAACTACACATTCCTGCCTTTTCCCTAGAACCCTTGATTCCCTTACTGATTAAAAACCTGTTTATTTTTGGCTTTGAATATTCATTATAAGGCAGCCTCAACAGCCTTCTATGGTAAAGAACTGTACATGTGCATTACCCTCTGACAGAAAACATTTGTCTCCATTTTTGTCATGTGGTCTTTTGTTTTGAGATTACGCCCTCTGCTCCTGGACTCTCTCACAAGTTTCCACATCTACCCTGTTGAGTCCCCAGAATCTTATATACTTCAATGAAGTTGTCCTCTTATTCTTCTATATTCCAGCAAGAACAGGGCCAATCTACTCAAACTCTCCCCATTAGACAATGTCTTCATAGTGAACTTTTTTTGGACTGCTTCCAATTCCAGAATATATTTTTCCTTCAATAAGGGGCTCAAACTGCTCAAAGTATTCCAGTGGTGAACTGACTAATGCCTTGTATACTTTTAGCAAAACCTCCTTATTTTGTCTAGACCAGTTAGCCTAACTTCTGTCTTTGGTTAGAATTCATTATTAAGGAAGTAGTAGCAGGACATTTGGATAATCCTAATTCAATCAAACAGAATCAGTATAGCTTTGTGAAAGGGAAATCATGTTTGACAAATTTCCTGGAATTGTTTGAGGAGATAACAAGCAGAATAAAGGGGAACCAGTTGATGCAGTGTACTTGAATTTCCAAAAGACACTCAAACTATCTACAACCTCCACAGATGAAAGCATGAAAATCATAAAGGAAGTGGAGATAAAATCCTCTTTTAATAAAAAAAAAGCAATCTTTATATTGGTAATAAAGTCAGAGATAATTAAAATCAATATATGAAACATTGTTGAGAAGGCCAAAAGAAAGGAAAGAAGATGAACATAATTTGCAAAGTTGAGTCATGATTTTAAAATTAATTGTTCATGTCAAAGTGGTCATTAGCAGAAAATAGGTTAAAATATACTTTATTGTTTAAATTCACAAAGAACCATTTATGCTTACATTTAAATATCTCCACAACTCAATGAGTTAAAACATTTCTTTGTTTCTTTCTAAAGCAATTCACAAATATGGCTATCTGAAAAAATAATTTGCAACTCCGTTACAATTACTTGGTCAGCGAATCATGGCCACAGACTCCAGATTGACAGTAGCCCATGATTTCAATCATAGGCACATGGCTACCTGAACAGCATTAATGATGAGCATGTACAACAAACTTGATGCAACTATAATCTCAATAATTAAAGAGAATTGGAGGCTAAACTTCTTCATTCCAAGTTTTTTTTCTTAAGGAAGTAATTTAGAATCAAACAACTTGCGCAGTCATTTCAGCTTTAAAGTACTTCCAAATGTATAATAACTATTATCCACTTTCAGCATTTAACAACTTAATGAGGAAATTCTCTTGATTGTGCAGCCCCAGTTCCCATGTGAGTTTTTAAGTTAAGCTCTTTTCTGTAAGAATGTGGGTGAGCCTGGCATCCTGCCATTTTGACTCAGAAACGTTCAGCCTTAGAGGGAATCCTGATTTTTGCACAGCCACCTACAATTCAGACTATAAAATATGCGTAATGTTCACAGTTAGAGGCAGTTAGCTAATGTTTCCCATCCCAAAAGGAAGTCTCTCTATATTGTTTATCACACTGAGTGATCGGCAGGTTTATTTTGAATGTGTTTGTCATTCAGTTCTTTTTTCAGTAATCAAACTCATTCATTCCTTGCACATGGATAGCAGTGAGTTGAGGGATACGTAGGTTAAATTACTGTGTTTTACATTAGGATTAAATCTCGGCACAACATCGTGGGCCAAAGGGCCTGTTCTGTGCTGTACTTTTCTATGTTCTATGTTCTTCCTGACTCCAGTTAGCAAAATCATTCTTTTTGTAAAAATGTAACAGATGACGTCAAGTTTGCAGCACACTTTATGCTTCTCTTAATTTTATTCACATTTATCACAGAACATGAAGCTAATTATCAATATAACATATGAAAAATGTGTTTCTCAAATTTATATACAAGGGATTGCGAATTGTATTTTATCTGATTTATTATAAGAAACATTTTTATTATTTTAAGAACTAGTAAGCTATGTAAGAAACACGTTGAAAAGGTTGGTTCACTGCAGAGCAAGTATTAATATGGAAACATGCAATCAGCTGCTTCAGAACCTGAGTCTGCCTATCTGAAGACTTCCCAATGTTGATTGAATCCCTACAGTATGGAAGCAAACCTTTTGGTCCATTGAGTCCACACTGACCCTCCAAAAGAGCATCCCACTAGTCCTGCACATCCGATGGTTAACCCACCACACCTGCACATCTTTGGACTGTAGGAGAAAAGGAAATTTATGCAGACACAGGAGAATTGAACCCAGGCCTCTGGTGCTGTTAGGCAGCAGTGCTAACGGGCCACCATGCCACCCCCTTTTTTAAAATAGTGCCTAAGCCACAATTCCAGAATCATAGAATAGAATTCCTACAGTGTTGAAGCAGGCCATTTGGCCCATCAAGTGCACCGACCCTCCAAACAGCATCCCATCCATACCTACCCCCCCATCCTCTCCCTGGAACCCAGCATTTCTGGAAGCTAATCTACCTAGTCTGCCTACCCCTCGATACTATGGGCAATTTAACATTGCCAGTCCATCTAACCTGCACTTCTTTGGATTGTAGGAGCAACTGGAGGAAACTCACGCAGAAACGGGGAAAATGTGCAAACTCCACACAGTCAGTCTGTATCGCACCCAAGAACTGAGCACAAATTCAAAACTGATACCATTCTAGGACATTACCAAGGTGGTAAAGGTAACATACAATGTTAAACCAGGTCCTGTCTGCCCGCTAAGAGATCCTGTGGCAGATTATTGTAGAATAGCAAGGAAATTATTCCAGTATCCTAGCCAATATTATTCCTAAATCAACACAACAGAATATCCTGTTACATGAGATTGCTGTTTATGGAACTTTGCAGTGTGTTTTTGGCTGTTGCATTTCCTGAATTACAGTGGCGCTTACACTTTGAAGAAGTGCTGCACTGGTTGCAAATGCTTTGAGACATCTAATCATTGTAAATAAACATATAATGACTGTACAACAGAATATGTGTGCTTACAAACCAGTTCAGAAGGAAAGCAGAGGAAAGCAATGAGCAACTTTTTTTTAAAAAAGCAGAGTTACAAGTCACTGACAGAAAACTAAGCATTCAGCTTTGGGTGGGCGGGACAGGAGATTCATGTTCTGATTTCAAAAACCATCAACCAGTTGGCAATAAAAGTACAAACTGAATGTAAAAACTGCATTTTAAAAATTCCAAAATGTTAAGAATGAAATGATATTTAATCGTTGTCTGCAGTGTTATTTGCTAAGAATTGTTCAGAAAAATAGGTTGTATGATTTAAATGAAACCCAGGGCAAACAGTCAAGGACTAGTTTTGGTTCATTCACTGTGAAATCTCACTTTAAAAAAATCAATTAAATTCACATGTCACAATGATATTCTAAACGTTCCTGCAAAACAGTACACATAGTCAAAGTTCAACATGTGTCAGTTAGTCAACTGGCCTGTCTATAATAAAGGAACCAATGAGTGCTAGAACCCTGACTTCATTCAGTTTTCATTGGCAATAGTCTCTTATATTGCTGATTGTCCAGATTGTGACCTCTTCCACAATTTTCAATTCCTATGTCCACATACTTATATTCATTAAGAAGTCACTGAAAAGAACTGTGATACTTGTCATTGCTCACTCGGCCCCAACCATTTTGGAAAGACAGGATAAAGAGTTCTTTAGGATTTATGCTTGAGACAAGTATTTGGCATCAGTTGCTATTGGCTGCTACTGATGCAGGTGCCTGAAACTGAAATGCATGTCACAAGCAAGTTGCCTGGAATCATCCAGCACAAACCACCAGGCAAGATCAGAGGTGCTTCTGGTTTACCCATTCTGGTGCAGGGATCAATCCTTAAGTCCAGGTTGTGCTGATTTGCCAGTGTAAGCCATGCAAGGCGTAATGTTCCAATAGACCCAAGCTCATTACCACAGAAGGCTGTGGTGGCCAGGTCATTGAGTATATTTAAGACTGAGATAGTTAGGTTCTTGAATATCAAGGGGATCTAGAGTTATGGGGAGAAAGTGGGAGAATGGGGTTAAGAAACTTATCAGAGCTGAAAATGTGTTGCTGGAAAGGCGCAGCAGGTCAGGCAGCATCCAAGGAGCAGGAGAATCGATGTTTCGGGCATAAGCCCTTCTTCAGGAATGAGGAAAGTGTGTCCAGCAGGCTAAGATAAAAGTTAGGGAGGAGGGACTTGGGGGAGGGGCATTGGAAATGCGATAGGTGGAAGGAGGTCAAGGTGAGGGTGATAGGCTGCAGTGCGGGTGGGGGTGGAGAGGTCAGGAAGAAGATTGCAGGTTAGGAAGGCGGTGCTGAGTTTGAGGGATTTGACTGAGACAAGGTGGGGGAGAGGAAATGAGGAAACTGGAGAAATCTGACTTCATCCCCTGTGGTTGGAGGGTTCCTAGGCGGAAGATGAGGCGCTCTTCCTCCAACCGTCATGATGCCATGGTCTGGCGATGGAGGAGTCCAAGGACCTGCATGTCCTTGGTGGAGTGGGAGGGGGAGTTGAAGTGTTGAGCCACGGGGTGGTTGGGTTGGTTGGTCCGGGTGTCCCAGAGATGTTCTCTGAACCATTCCACAAGTAGGCGGCCTGTCTCCCCAATATAGAGGAGGCCACATCGGGTGCAGTGGATGCAATAAATGATGTGGGTGGAGGTGCAGGTGAATTTATGGCGGATATGGAAGTATCCCTTTGGGCCTTGGAGGGAAGTAAGGGGGTAGGTGTGGGCGCAAGTTTTGCATTTCTTGCGGTTGCAGGGGAAGGTGCCGGGAGTGGAGGTTGGGTTGGTGGGGGGTGTGGACCTGACGAGGGAGTCGCGGAGGGACTGGTCTTTTCAGAACGTCGATTCTCCTGCTCCTCGGATGCTGCCTGACCTGCTGTTCTTTTCCAGCAATACATTTTCAGCTCTGATCTCCAGCATCTGCAGTCCTCACTTTCTCCTCTAAGAAACTTATCAGCCATGAATTGAATGGTGGAGCAGACTCGATGGGCTGAATGGCCTAATTTCTGCTCATATGTAATATGGTCTTATACTTGACTCCAGTTTAGGTATAACTCAGCTCCATTTTCCAGTTTCCCCTCCATAATGGCAGACACTCTACTACTCCTGCCTCATGCAGCTTTACTAACAGATGATACTGTCTTCGTTATTGTTGGAGTTGTGATCTAAACCCAATTAATCCCCACTTCCCTCACCCCAGCAATGTGAAATAGCTGTTGTTTCTGATAGTTATGGCATTCAATACACCACTCCCCGCACCACCGCCGCCCCCCCCCCCCCCCCCCCCACCACCCAAAAAAGAAAAAGAACTCCTAGAATATATTGTAATAAAAGATCTCATTCAGTTGTCCTCATGTTGTCACTTAAATGGTATCATTACCTCTCAGTATATAATGATGAATCCTCACACTCACTTTAAGCAACTCCTTGAAAGATTTTACAGTGACTATACATTTTGAAAACATTTGTCATGGTCAGAAAGAATATTGGTATATAATTAAAGAAAAGAAAGTTACTGGTCTTCAGTTCTTCTGAAATTAAGTATTAGCAATGCAGTTCAAGGAATTGTAACATTCCTTTTTTTTACTGTGTTCTGTGTTTGCATTCTCTTAGTAATCATGATACAGTCTGTTTCTATTATTTTTCTCATCCACATTATTTCCTTATTGCATATAGGTAAGTATTTACTGAATATCCGTTTGTAATATTAAATATTCCTGGTGCACTTTAAATATATTTGCCTTTGCCAAACTTGACCTATAAAATGGTTTGCTTGAAGTATTCTGTAAAGCTGTAACCATCAGAAACATTGCATCAGGCCACCACTGAAAGCCAACAGCAGAAAGTCAAAGCAATAAAACATAGATTTTAATAATTCAAGGACATGACTTCAACAGAGTGCTACTGTTGCACATGATGGAGAGAAACCAGAGGTTACCTTTAATATTGCAGCATGGATTATAGAAAATAATACACAAGGTCTCAGAACTGGAAATGAAATTCTACAATTGCAAAGTAATCTGTAAATAAACTTCTCCACTCTCTAAGGCTGAGATTTCTGCAATAGTAATGTGCCTTTCTAAAGTCTTACAAGTGATGATATATTAACTTTGTATAAAGACACAACATGCAAGTACAAAAAGAAAATGCAGATCAATCAACTCTTCATAGTTGATCCCATCAATCCTTCATCCAAATCTTGTGAAGGGAAATGATTTTTTTTCCATGAAATATTGGCAGCTCCAACATGATGGATGGTTGTGTCACAGTAATAAAGAACAGGAAACGAGCTGGCTGTAAACTTTTATAGACAGACCGAAGTTGCACTCGTACTGCAACAGTCTCCATCTACTGCAAATATTGCATAATTATATAATGCAGTTGTCAAAGTAATTACTGTTTATCAATATATGAACAATTAAATCTCAACAGCTGCACAGATACTTTGCCATTTGAAAATTGCATTATGGGAATGAATCTATTAATTTTAATAACCGTGGAGTAAAAAATGATGTATAATGTGTTATAGCAAACTTGTCATTTCAGTCAAACAGCAATGCCCAATAAATGAGATAATTGTGCTTAAAGACATCATTTCTGGAGATGAAAAAAATAAGCCAATCTCTCTTTTGGTTCCTCATTTGTTCATTGTTTTATTGAATGTTAACAGACACATCTAACCAGCACAAGATTGCTAATTATCATGCTCATCCAACACACCAATATCAGTCAAGCAGCATGCAACTTTTATGAAACTGGGTAGAATTTTGCTACGCCTTTTGCATTCAGCTCATTTCAGGAGTGACAAAATAAGAAACTACACTAGAAATTCAAAGTTGGGGGCACAACTATTTCGGGTATGAAATGTTCACTCCAACACAAATATTCCAAAAGTATTTCCCGAGTTTTCTATGTCTGCCCATTGATCAGCACTGCACATTTCATAAAACAAGGCTGAATTTTACCAGAAACCAATTTCATGCAGGATCTTTTCTCTGTGAAGCCTGGTGAGATGTCTCTCACTATTTTCTGAAACTCACCTCATTACCCAATTACTTTTAATGGTGTATCGTTCCTCTCACTTCAGGCACAGCATGTAGTATGAACCAGGGCCTGTCAGGATTCCTAGTGCAGGCACCAACTTTCAAGCATTCACCCCATCAATCATTGCTACTCTGGAATTCCCTTCATAGTGCACATAGTGGGAGGGGAACCTCAAACAAGCACTTCTCAGGGCACATAAGTGGCAAAGTTGTCACTTCATTACACATGCACATTCATATACTTATTGCTATTTTAGAAGAAAGCTACCTATTTTACCTGTCCTCAACATCATCCAATCTGTTGAGTGCATAGTAGAGCTCAACATCCTTTCAATGTTTAATGTGGGACCATCACATACTGGAAAGCCTTTAAACGGTTCAAAAATTGACTCTTATTCAGCAAGAGTGAACAAGAAAGAACCAAATAAAAAACAGAAGCTTCATTCGGGTGAGGGAACACTCAGGGACTGCTTGCTTTTTAACTAACAACAAAGTTGCAGTCAATGAATGATTACTGCACCTCGCTCACATAGAACTGGGATATCAACTAAGTCCTTTCTGTCTTGTTGTGCCTGTCACTGCACCACTCTATTATGCAGAAGGTATTGTTTCTCCTGATAAATGTCCTTATTTTCCTACTCGGAAGATTGCTGCTGCATTTCTTCTCCTCAGAGTCTATCACATTCTGTCTTAGCCTACTCCAGCTGTGAAAAGAACAGCCTGCCAAGGTTAAGCAGTGCACTCTGTGTTCAGTATACAGCAATGCCTCCCCACACTGATCTAAGCATCACAAATTCATTTTCTGTTGATCTATTGTCCACTCCACCATGGCTCTGATTGAAGAATGGGCCCCACTATTTCTATGCTTGGCCTCAATTAGGTGATTACATAATGGAGTCATCACCCCTGATGCCAAAGGTAGCCCTTGACACCTACTAACCATCCTTGGAAGGCATCTGAACCTTGATGGTTTAGCACATTTTCAATACAGTGGGACATTGAAATGTCCAGCAAGGAGGGCCATGGAATGCCTCCACCTGCAGCAGTACAAACTGTGCCACACAAAAACAATGGGAGATTGTGTATGCTGTAAGATGACTGATGCCTTGCCTCCCAACCTCTATCACTGAAGAAAGGCAGCATTGCATAGAAATGTATGCTGGCAAATGCTTCAAGTTTAAGGTGAGTGGACAATGAGATCTTGGATCACCTTTGTGAACTGTAGTCCACAGGTGTCAATTTTAAAGCTGTCTGACACACGCACACACGCACACACACTCAGTTTTTTTCCATGTCTATTTTATTAATGACAAAATGACTGACAGCTCTTCAAGGGGTGTAAAACTTTATTAAAAACATATTTATATAGACAGGCTTCCAGACATTTTGCACCAAACTCACAAGAATAACTCTTTAAAAATTAAACTAAAACCATGGGTAAATCTCAGAAATCAGCTGTCATTTTGGTAAGTTTCCTGGTGGTAACCAATATGCCTTTCATATCAGGAAATTTTGCCATCTAGTTTCTATCCATTGGGTGGGAGAATGGGAAACAGCATACCAATGAGTCGAGCTAGTGCAATAATGAGAATGTTAACACATGCTGATGTATGAAAACAGGCAGCGCACTGCTCACTAGTGAGAATCTCATCTCATTGTTCAACACGTGATTGGAAAGCTTTTGCTTTTGAAGTCAGGGATGTCTTTTGTACCAGTTTCCCTATTTTCTCATTATTGACCTCATTGTTCAGAGGTTGGAAAGATTTTGCTCCATATATCCTCCTTCTTAATTTACAAAATTCTAAATATACTTAAATTTATATATTTATAGATACTTACACATGGTAGTACAGACTTTGAATATTGTTGGGAAAGGAGATACACTGTTGAAACTTTTCAATCAGTGTACATCTTCCTGAAGCTGCTTCTATCCTGCTCAATATTTACTGCACTGCAAAGTCTTGGATCATTCAGAGACATCATAATTATACTCCCTGTACTCAAGTACCAGTAAATTTATGTTTTAAAGAGAAAATCAATGGTCCAAAAATTGATCCCAGTGGTATCTCACAGCATATTCTCTCTAGTCAGGATACATCCAATCATTATACACTTTGTCTTCTCTCCTCAGCTAAATATGTACACAGGTTCCCACTATCCCTTTAGTTGCATGTACTTTCAATTGCTCAATAAATCTGATTACTTAGATTAGATTACTTACTTACAGTGTGGAAACAGGGCCTTCAGCCCAACAAGTCCACACCGACCCTCCGAAGAACAACCCACCCAGACCCATTCCCCTACGTTTACCCCTTCACCTAACACTACGGGCAATTTAGCATGGCCAATTCACCTAACCTGCACATCTTTGGCCTGTGGGAGGAAAGGAGAAAGTGAGGACTGCAGATGCTGGAGATCAGAGCTGAAAATGTGTTGCTGGAAAAGCGCAGCAGGTCAGGCAGCATCCAAGGAACAGGAGAATCGATGTTTCGGGCATCAGCCCTTCTTCATTCCTGTTCTCCTGTTCTTTGGATGCTGCCTGACCTGCTGCGCTTTTCCAGCAACACACTTTCAGCCCTGTGGGAGGAAACCAGTGCACCCAGAGTAAACCCACGCAGACACAGAAAGGATGTGCAAACTCCACACAGACAGTTGCCTGAGGCGGGAAGTGAACCCGGGTCTCTGGCACTGTGAGGCAATTATGAAACCTGTTATGGAATACTTTAACAAGTGTCTCTGGAAAATCTACTGAACTACTTCCATCAATTATTTCTGTTACTTCATTAAAGAACTCAATCATGCTGGTTAAACACAGTTTGGCTTTAACTGATTAATGTTGACTGATTCTCATTCACCCTTGTTTTTCCATTCAATTTTACCATAGAGTGTAAGCTGGAATTTTAAAGTGCATTTTAGGCTGGATTGGGACATGGGAAGGCAGCAAAATAGTATGAAATGTTGTGGAGTAATGTTATTGAAGCCAATCTACTCTCCTGCCATTTTGTGGAAAAGCTGTCACATGATTGGTCAGCCCAGAACCTAATTCAGTCACATATAATGTACCAAGGAGAAGGATGGGAGAAGGTGGAGGAATGAGGGTTGGCAGAGCCAGGGGTTGGGGGAATGGATGGTACCACATTCAGAGACTGTAAGATAAATCCTGGGGGCCTCCTGCTCGACTCCATCATTCCCACACCATTTTACTTTCCCTGAAAGACACACATCCATCTCTGAGTCCTCAACCTCGAGTTACTGTGCTATCAGTGGCTACTACTAGATTTCCTTTATTTGTTCTCAATCTGCCTTCTAACCATCCTTTTAGTTTGTAGGTTCATAAAATATTTTTGGGTCCACTAATGTTTTTCTCTAATCTTTTCTCATATTATGTCAACAGATCCTTTTCTCAATATTAATAGTGCTATTTTCTGCCAAGGCTGTACAGAACAGAGCCAATGTCAACTGCCTTTGGTTTTCATGGTACTGAATAAGAAAGAATGGATGAGACCAGAGGAGTAATTGCAAAGTTATCTTTTCTCTCACAACAGAAGAGGATTGATGATGACAGAGTGGTAGACGTGATCTTTATGGACTTCAGTAAGGCGTTTGACAAGGTTCCCCATGGGAGACTGGTTAACAAGGTTAGATGTCATGGAATTAAGGGAGAGCTAGCCATTCAGAATCAGAACTGGCTCAAAGGTAGAAGACAAAAGGTGGTGGTGGAAGGTTGTTTTTCAGCCTGCAGGCCTGTGACCAATAGAGCGCCACAAATATTAGTGCTGAGTCCACTACTTTTCATCATTTATATAAATGATTTGGATGTGAGCATAAGAGGAATGGTTAATAGGTTTGCAGATGACACCAAAATTGGAGGTGTAGTGGACAGCGAAGAAGGTTACCTCAGATTACAACAGGATCTTGATCAGATCGGCCAATGGGCTGAGCAGTGGCAGATGGAATTTAATTTAGATAAATGAGAGGTGCTGCATTTTGGGAAAGCAAATCTTAGCAGGACTTATACACTTAATGGTAATGTCCTAGGGCATGTTGCTGAACAAAGAGACCATGGAGTGCAGGTTCATAGCTCCTTGAAAGTGGAGTCAAAGGTAGATAGGATAGTGAAGAAGACATTTGGTATGCTTTTCTTTATTTGTCAGAGTATTGATTACAGGAGTTGGGAGGCTGTACAGGACATTGGTTAGTCCACTTTTGGAATATTGTGTGCAATTCTGGCCTCCTTTCTATTGGAAAGATGTTGTTAAAGTTGAAAGGCTTCAGAAATGATTTACAAGGATGTTGCCAGGATTAGAGGATTTGAGCTATAGGGATAGGTTGAATGGATTAGGACTGCTTTCCCTGGAGCTTTGGAGGCTGAGGGGTGACCTTTTAGAGGTTTATAAAATCATGAGGGGCATGGATAGGATAAACAGACAAAGTACTTTCCCTAGGGTCGGGGAGTCCAGAACTAGAGGGCATAGATTTAGGGTGAGAGGGGAAAGATATAAAAGAGACCTTATGGGCAACCTTTTCATGCAGATGGTGGTATGTGCATGGAATGAGCTGCCAGAGGAAGTGTTAGACACTGGTACAATTGCAACATTTAAAAGGAGCCTGGGGGTATATGAATAGGAAGGGTTTGGTGAGATATGGGCCAGGTCTGGTAGGTGGGATACATTTGGGTTGGGATATCTGGTCAGCATGGTCGAGTTGGACTGAAGGCTCTGTTTCCATGCTGTACATCTCTGTGACTCTATGACTTGAGAAACAGAATGGATTCTAAGGATGAAACAGGAGACTTGACCAATTTGAGGATTAAGGCACATTCAGTCTCCATCCTATTTTATCACATGCATCTGATTTTGAAGCAGTCATTGACCCTACAATATTAAGCGTGCAATATGTTGTTATTGCAAATGGGAGAATGTCAGACATTAATAGACAAGCCTCTACCACTGCTTCAGCCCTCCTGCTGTGGTAGTTTTGATCCGTGCCTTTGTCACCTTGACATTTGATTTATCCAAGAGTCTCCCAACTCTCTGTTGCTTGGATGCAATCTTACATCTGCGCAACTCTCACCATTTTCTCGCTAACTTATATTAACTCCCAGCCCATTGGCACCACTCATTTACATCCTCCTGTTTAAAGCACTAAATGCATAGTTTTTACCATAAGACCATAAGACATAGGAGTGGAAGTAAGGCCATTCGGCCCATCGAGTCCACTCCGCCATTCAATCATGGCTGATGCGCATTTCAGCTCCACTTGCCAGCGTTCTCCCCGTAGCCCTTAATTCCTCTAGACAACAAGAACCTATCAATCTCGGCCTTGAAGACATTTAGCGTCCCGGCTTCCACTGCACTCCGTGGCAATGAATTCCACAGGCCCACCACTCTCTGGCTGAAGAAATGTCTCCGCATTTCCGTTCTGAAATGACCCCCTCTAATTCTAAGGCTGTGTCCACGGGTCCTAGTCTCCTCGCCTAACAGAAACAATTTTCTAGCATCCACCTTTTCAAAGCCATGTATTATTTTGTACGTCTCTATTAGATCTCCCCTTAATCTTCTAAACTCTAACGAATACAATCCCAGTATTCGTTGACAGTACTCACTCTAGAAAACGACAATGTTGTCGAGGAGAATACTGAGATACAGGCTATTAGATTAGGTGGGATTGAGGTTCATATGGAAGAGGTATTAGAAATCCTGCAGAGTGTGAAAATAGATAAGCCGTCTGGGCCAGTGGGATTTATCCTAGGATCCTCTGGGAAGCTAGGGAGGAGATTGCCAAGCCTTTGGCATTGATCTTTAAATCGTCATTGTCTACAGGAATAGTGCCAGAAGACTGGAGGCTATCAAATGTGGTTCCCCTGTTCAAGAAGGAGAGTAGAGACAACCCTGGTAATTATAGACCAGTGAACCTTACCTCAGTTGTTGGTAAAGTGTTGGAAAAGGTTATAAGAGATAGGATTTTTAATCATCTAGAAAAAAATAATTTGATTAGGGATAGTCAGCATGGTTTTGTGAAGGGTAGGTAATGCCTCACAAACCTTATTGAGTTCTTTGAGAAGGTGACCAGATAGGTAGATGAGAGTAAACCGGTTGATGTGGTGTATATGGATTTTAGCAAGGCATTCGATAAGGCTCCTCACAGTAGGCTATTGTACAAAATGCAAAAAAATGGGATTGTGGAAGATATAGCAGTTTGGATCAGTAATTGGCTTGCTGAAAGAAGACAGAGGGTGATGGTTGATGGGAAATGTTCATCCTGGAGTCCAGTTACCAATGGTGTACCGCAAGGGTCGGTGTTGGGTCCACTGCTGTTCGTCATTTTTATAACCGACCTGGATGAGGGCGTAGATGGGTAGGTTAGTAAATTTGCAGACGACACTAAGTTCGTTGGAGTTGTGGATAGTGATGAAGGATGTTGTAGGTTACAGAGAGACATAGATAAGCTGCAGAGCTGGCCTGAGAGGTGGCAAATGGAGTTTAATGTGGACAAGCATGAAGTGATTCACTTTGGTCGGAATGCAAAGTACTGGGCTAATGGTAAGATTCTTTGTAGTGTAGATGAGCAGAGAGATCTCGGTGTCCAGGTACACAGATCCTTGAAAATTGCCACTCAGGTTGACAGGGTTGTTAAGAAGGCATACAGTGTTTTAGCTTTTTTTAATAGAGGGATCAAGTTCCGGAACCAGGAGGTTATGCTGCAGCTCTACAAAACTCTGGTGCGGCTGCACTTGGAGTATTGTGTATAGTTCTGGTTACCGCATTATAAGAAGGATGTGGAAGCTTTGGAAAGGGTGCAGAGGAGATTTACTAGGATGTTGCCTGGTATGGAGGGAAGGTCTTACGAGGAAAGGCTGAGGGACTTGAGGCGGTTTTCGTTGGAGAGAAGAAGGTTGAGAGGTGACTTAATAGAGACATACAAGATAATCAGCGGTTTAGATAGGGTGGACAGGGAGAGCCATTTTCCAAGTATGGTGACAGCGAGCACGAGGGGGCATTGCTTTAAATTGAGGGGTGATAGATATAGGACAGATGTCAGAGGTAGTTTCTTTGCTCAGAGAGTAGTAAGGGTATGGAATGCTTTGTCTGCAACGGTAGTAGATTTGCCAACTTTAAGTACATTTAAGTCGTCATTGGACAAGCATATGGACATACATGGAATAGTATAGGTTAGTTGGGCTTCAGATTGGTATAACAGGTCAGCACAACATCGAGGGCCGAAGGGCCTGTACTGCACTGTAATGTTCTATGTATGTTAAAGCACTGATGGTCCCATCACTCTGTAAATCTGTGACATTTCCAGCCTTCAAGTTTTAAACAAGTTTGTGCTGCTTTGATCTTGGCCTCTAATGCATCACTCATGTCCTTTATTCACCCAATTGTGGTTGTGCTTTTACCTTCCTCAGCCTTAAACTCTGAAATTCAATTGTAAAACAGTTTTTGTCCTCCCCATTTCCCTTTCTTCCTTGGAGATCTTTTTTTGGATCATTGATCCAATTTAGATATCCCTTCAAATAGCTCCTCTAAACCCAGTTTTGCTTGGTGCTTCTTCTGGGTAATGCAATGGGAGATTTTGTACATTTTTGTTGCTGTAATCCAACACAACTGCAGTTCACTACATTTTTACAGTTTGTTGATGTTATCGCTAGAAACTACAGGGTGTAGGCTGATGGATAATATTTTAAAGATGTTGTTAGCATGACCTCCCTCTGCTAAAAGTTACATTTCAGTGTTTTTGGAAATAGGAATCAAATCCGACTAAAACAACAAATGAAAAATACTTGGTTGGAAATCAGCAAGCTTCCAAACAGTTGATATTTAATAACCCAAATGAAAGGACTTTGGGTTACCACAGTTAATGTGATTTTCATCCCCTATATTAATGGCATAGCATTTCTCCAGTAAACCCTTCTGAACAAATGATAACGTCACAGAGGTGCAACCATGTGCGAAATATCAAGGCATGTAAAATATCAGAATCAATTCCCAAATTGGAATTGTTTTTGTAGAGGGATACATAACAAATATCAAAAGTAGGTCAAGGAAAGAGATATACTCCTCAGCCTTTAGTGGTTGTGCCAATATAAATTGATCCATTTGTGATAACATATGAGGGAGAGTACTGGTGCCAAGACCTTCACAAATGCCAGCAGGAGGGCAGAGACTCAGACACAGCAGTATTTAACAGAAAAGGTTCTGAATGATTCCTTGTGCTACACTTCTTTACAGCTGTGTTAGGTTACATAAATCTGATTAATTTAACTAATTTTTTTGAATGCATCATTCCAACATCTTCTGAAAATCTTATATGGTTGTTTGCATATGATCTTGATTTTCACAATATCTAATGGTAGCCATTTAAAATCTATATATATATATATATATATACATAGAAAGCTCTAATTTAATGCTGAAAACATTTTGTCTATGCACATTAGAATGGGGTTCTGCTAGGCATGGACTAAAACTTTATTGTTAACAAGAAGGTGAATGGTTATTCAGGATATGAGGGAATGGTGAGAAGTATTGAATGGTGGAACTGATTTGAGGGGCCAACAGGCCTACTCCTGCTCTGCATTCATATACTCGTTTGAACAAGATTACATTTGTAATCATTTCTTTCCACTTACATGGCTGCAATTTCACAGACGCACACACGAAGTCTGGATTATGAAATCTAGTGATGTTACTGCACATTACATGTTCATAGCTAAGAATACTACAGGCACTAGAAATCTGAAACAAACACAGAAAATGTGGAGAAACTCTTGAAGAGTTGTACTGGACTTGAAACATCAACTCTAACCCTCTATCTACAGGTACTGCCGAATCTGCTGAGTTTTTCCAGTATTTTCTGCGTTTGCTACATATACATAGCATGATAACTGAACACCACAGTGACTCCATTATAGAGAGAGAGTAATTGCAGACAAAGTGCACACTGTTATACTGGAATGTTACACACTGTGATGTCATTTAACTGTCTTAATCATTTGCATGAGTTTTGAAAAAACATTGCACTTGAAGTCATCCCAATCACAAAACAGTTGACACTTCCTGATCAAATTAATCACAATTTACATTTCCTTTAATTGCATCCATTTGTGAACCTTTGAGAAAGCTCTTCAAATTAACCTGTTTTTAAGAAGCAAGGAATATTTTACCAGCTTCTGAGTCTTCTTTGCATTCACTAAAGAACCGACTAGTCTATAATAATGTTACTAGCAAATGGTTTTGCATAATGCTTTGACTGCATTTTGGGTTATTTTAAAAATTGGCTATTCATAGGTGATCTGAATGTCCTGATGTTTTTTGATAGACACATTTTCAACATTAAGAAAACTACACAAGGTTATCACTCTTAGCTACTTTGAAGAATGAGATTTGAAGGAAAAAACAGATATAAAATAAAAGACTTCAGGCAGAGTAGACTGCTTGGGCCAAATTATCCATCTTTATGCTGTACACCCTATGGAGGTTCTAATATGTTTCATCATTGTGTTGAGTCAGAAGAGATCTTACATTTCACAGTGTGCAAATAAATTGAAGTTGAAACCCCAATGAAAAGAAAACACCCTGAAAATTTGCTCAGTTTTGAAATACAGTTTGTACCAGAACAGCTGCTTGCATAGACCCATATTCTGCATGTACATATGTTTCCTAATTTTTATTACTGTGTCAATAGATCTTTTGTTGAGTTGCAGGCATGGACACCAGAATAAATGCCAAAAAGATCTAAACAGAAAGATGTCAAGGAGTTGTAAAATATTAATTTGTGCCAATGATTTCCCACAGAGTAAGTTCCAGCTTTCAAAGAAACTGAATGGAGGTCAGGTGCTTCCCACAGAGAACAAGGAAAAACCATTGATAAATTTATCCCACAACTTGCATAAACAAAACACTCCTACAGTACAAATCAGGGTTTGATACGTGGCCAAAGAAAACCTGGAAAAAAATGTTGAAAAATAAACTAAATTAAAAGATTTGGAGAATTAAATGAATAAATTGGTTTGACCGAGAACAATTTAAGTCTTTCTGCAGAATGTTCAGTGATAGAAAATTATATTGTCTCGGATGTAATTAGAAATATAAGTTGGTTTCCCCCTTTTTTATATACTATTGGCAAATGTAATATATTTCCTCACAACTGTCAGAGATAGATTTTAAAAACAAATCTAATCAAAGCATCCATGGAGAAGCAACTATTATCCCAAGTAATCAAATTACTTTTCCATTCCTTCTGATCTTGGCTGCAGGTTCTGATGTTAAAGTTCGAAAAACATAGCTTCTGCAGAAAAACCCTAATGTTCATTGTATCGTTGTAATAAACTTTGATTATACCAAATTTAGTTCAGTTCTGGTCACTTCAGAAAAGCATGTGTAGATTTCATAGGAGGGCAGTGCTAATTAACCAGCATTATAACAGGGCTCAAATCATTAAAATTATCAGACTGGTTACATTGATTAGTCTTGCATTCCCTTGAATATAGAAGATTAAGGAGTGGGCTAATTATAGCATTTAAGATGATTAAAGGCCCTGTCAGGGTATGTCGAGAGAAACTACTTCCTGTGGCAAGGGTGTCCAGAAAAGGAGAGTATATCCTTAAATTAAGCATTTGGGATGAGGTTAGGAAGGACCTTTTCACACAAAGGGCAATGTGGAAATCTGGAACTCTTTTCCTTTAAAAGCTTTTAAGTTAATTGTAAAAACAAAACTTGAGTTTGGTTTTTGTTAGGTAAGTGCATTAATGGATATAGAGCCAAAGCAGACAAATATATTGGTAAAGAACAGGCTCAATGAATATACTGAACGTTCAGCTCCTGCATTTATGTTTCTCTTCAGCAAATATATCCAGAACCCTGTAAAATTAATGACTAAAATATATTGTAAAAAGTCTTTAAATTCAGGGGTCAATTCTTTCTCCTGTTTCTGAAAGTGGCATAATTTTCGGAATGAGAGATTAATTTGATTGAGTTCAGTCGTAGGATGTATGCATCATTTTCCTGACGAGGTCACCACGTTCTGTCCATCCCTAGCTGGCTTTGAGACAGCAGCAGGGAGCAGCCTTCTTAAACCATTCAACCATATTTGCATCCTTGAATCTTGCCCATTTCCCAGGCTCTTTCTAGCTCTGCTTTTTTCCTTTGGACTCTCCTTTGGATTCCTCCCTACATTCAGAATTCCCTTGAGGGAAGAGAATGTTATTCTTGGTGCAGGCCTCAGGAGCAGTCAACAAGGTATTGTTGACCAGTGCCCCCAAGCAGTTAGAAACAAGTAATTTAATTTTCAGTTAGATAACTGGCACGAGAAGGGAGTAATTGGTCTCTCATAATCTATTAAATTTCTTTATTATGGCTCAGCCTTAAATTGGTAAAGGATTTGAGGGTAAAAGCCAGTAAGTTAGGAATTCAGTTTCCAAAGTTTCAGTGAAAGTCCTAAAATGTAACTTAAAAAAATGGGACTTGAGTTATCAAATCACAGTAAATTGGCAACCTTGATATTTTCCCTTTTTAGTATAATGCTTTTATTGTAGCAACCAGTCTACCTTTTGACTCGCTAGGAGATCTTCTAGTATATAATTAAAACACTTGCTTTTGCCACCAGCCTCCTATACACATTAACCTTGCTTCCTGTGTCATACTTTCATAATAGGAAACCTATATATCAAAGTCACAATTGAATAACTTTGTCAACATTCTGTAATTAGAAAACCATACGTTAACTTTTCAAAGCAGAATTTATTAATGGACAAAACATTCAAGATTTGAATGTATTCAGAGTGTTGAATGTATTTCAAATATTGAAGAAAAACAATTCTTTCCTTCAATTTTTAAGATTTCAAATTTCTGGGATAGACATAGGTAGATACAGCTAGGAGGTAGCTGTGATTGGTCTGTGTGAAGGGTGGAACAGATAAGTGGGAAGGAAGGTGGACAGGTAGGGTCAAGTTAAGGGGGCAAGGTGGAGAGGGAGGCTGGGGCTAGGATGAGGTGGGGGCATGTCTTAAATAAGATTCAAAACAAATTTTTAAAATCACAAGTTTACTCACTTCACAATAATGCAATTAAAATTGTCTTGTCATGACCTTAAAGATTTTGCTTCAAATCGTCACATGTCCTCAAAAAAGGTGGAACTTCTATTGGATATTGTTACCTCTGAACAAGTAGAGTTTTCAATCAGAGCTCTGTACCCTGAATATGAGTATTTTACAGTATCTGTAAGAAACAGGAGCAGGAATGGGCCATTTAGTCCATTGAACCTGTTCCTCTATTCAATGCAATCAACACGGATCATTTATATTGATGCCATATTCTCCTCCTCTCCTCGCACTGTGAAGACATTTTTCGGCACAATCCTAAATGGCTTACGCAGTATTTTGAAACCATGCTCCCATGTTCTAGACCTCCCTCCGAGGAGAGGAGAAATATCATTTCTACATTCAATCTTTTGAGCCCTGTTGGAATTCTAAACTCCATGAATATGATCCAATTTTTTCTCCCATGAAATACTTGTCATCCAAGGCACCAGTGTGGTGAACATTTGATGCTCTTCCTCTCTGGAAAGCATATCCTTTTCTTAGATAAAGAGACCAAAACTGCTCACAAATGTATTCTCATTGAGACCCTATTCAGCTACTTTAAGACATCCTTGCTCCTGTACTCAAATGCTCTTGCGGTGAAGACCAACATACAATTTGCCTTCTAATTACTTTTTTCTATATTGAACTGCTCTAAAGACACCTGTAAACAGCAGAACCTGGAACATAAAAAGCTGAAACACCTCTTGCCAATGCTCCAAGATCTTGGGTCTCCACTTAAATCCTGCTCCATCCTGAGGCATTAGTCCAGTACTGTCAGTTTCAGTGCCTTCAGATTGCAGAGATGCCACAAGACTGATAGATTATCCCTGCCAATGCTAAAGGGCATGATAGACTTAATCTTATATTAAACCTCAATGCCAACCAGTCAAGTTGACCATGTTAGTCAATGTGTTGAAAGTGGTGTGGGGTTTATAGCGAGACTCACATCACAGTCTATGAACCACAAAAACTCATTCGGAAACAATAGCAGCATTGTAAGACCACAGGATCATCAGACATTGGAGCAGAAGCAGGCCATTTGGCCCATCAAGTTTGTTCTGCCATTCATTGAAATCACAGTTGATCTGATCATCCTCAACTCCTTTCCTGCCTTTTCCTGATAAGCCTTGATTACCATAATGATTAAAAAAAAGTCTCTCTCAGCCTTGAATATACTTAACACTCCAGCTTTAGGGCAGCACGGTGTCTCAGTGGTGAGCACTGCTGCCTCACAGTGGCTGATTCGATTCCACCTTCAGGTGACTGTGTGCAGTTTGTTCATTCTTCCTGTATCTGTGTGGGTTTCCTCTAGGTACTCTGGTTTCCTCCCATAGTCCAAACATGTGCAGGTTAAATGGATTGGCCATGCTAAATTGCCCATAGTATCCAGGAATGTGTAGGTCAGGTGCGTTAACCATGGGAAATGTTGGGTTACAGGGATAGGGTGGGTGGGTGAGTCTGGGTGAGATGCTCTTCAGAGAGTTGGTGTGGGCTTGGAAGGCCAAATGGCCTGTTTCCACTCTGTGGGGATTCTATGAGCTTCCACAGCTCTCTGTGGTAAAGAATTCTACAGGTTCATATTAACTGAGAGAAAAATATTCTCCTCATCTGTGTCTTAAAAGGGGGCCTTCTTATTTGGAGATTTTGCCCTCTGGTCCTCGACTGTCCCACAAGGGGAAACGACCTCTCTCTCCACATCTAATGTGTCAAGCTCTTACGAATCTTACATATTTCAATAAGGCTAATATTTATTCTTCTAAACTCCAATCAGTACAAGCTCAAACTACGCAAATCAGAAAATGCTTACATACCCAGAATTCAATACTTGTTTTCTTTAGATAAAGGGACTAAACATGTGCCCAGTATTCCAGGTGTGGTCTGACTAGTGCCTTGCAAAGCTTTAGCAAACCGTCCCTATTTTTATGCTCTATTCAGTTTCAAATAAAACAGCCCAGTTATCTTCTCAATAACCTGCTGAATTTGGGTGCTTTTTGTGATTCATGCATGAGAACACCCAATCATTCTGTGCTGCAGCTTTCTGCTGTCATTCTCCATTTAAATAATATTTCGCTCTTCTATTCTTCCTGCCAAAAAGTGTTTAACCTCACATTTGTCCCATATTAAATTTCAGCTGCAAAGTCCATAGTCACTTTCTTAACCTATCTACACCGCTCTGCAGACTCTTTGTGTTATCCCCACCACTTGCCATCCCACCTATGTTTGCATCATCTGCAAAACTGGCTATGGTACATTTGTTTTCTTTATTCAAGACATTGAATTTTATTGGAAATAATTGCAGCTCCAGCACTGATCCCTTTGGCACTCCAGTAGTTACAGGCTGTCATCCTGAAAATGTTCCCTTTAACCTAATTCTCCATCTTCTATTAGTTAGCTAATCCTTTAGCCTTTGAATATATAACTTTTATGGGCTCTTATATGATAAGGTAGCCTTATATGAGGTACATTATTGAACTCCTCAAAAACAGAATTAAGTTTTCAAAATGTAGCAGGTAATTGTATAATACAATTACCACAAGCAAAGTCAAACAAAGTCAGTTACAACAGTGTGATCTTTAGGCTTATCTGATGGGGGACTTATTCAATCATATCTATTTTGGCCAACACCTGTGCCATCACAATGCATCCATTCATACAAAACCTCTGATTGTGAGCAATGCCATGGGAGCATTGTAAATATAATGATTACATCATTCTGCTCAAAATAAAGTAACTTTAAAATTATTTACTTTTTTTGTTAGAAAGGAAGCATTGCCTGGTGCCCTGATGTGTATTGCCAACAAATTGTGCCGAACTAAATCCCAATGCACAAATCTGCTCATAAGAAGCAATGTTAATGCAGTGGATCTTGTGATTTGGGAAGACAAACAAGGCTTTTATAACAGCACACTATTAAAGGTATATTGTTCAGAAGAGGGAACCCTGATTTTTAAAAAAAAGACATATTAACAATTATACCTGACCACTGGCCTCAGTGGCAATTGTAACACTGCACTATCCATCAGCTATGTGTTTCAGCAACTGGCCCAATACTGTGGATGCTTTGCACTCCATAAGATTGGCCTGCATTTCTTAAAGGGGACGTGCATTCTGGCTGTGATTGGCATTGAAGCGGTTTAATATTGTATTATCATCAAATCAACAATGGCTGGGCATGGGGAATATACATCAAGGTTTTCAGCCCCTGCATTGAGGTCTTGGTATAAATATGGAAGGATGGAGTGATGTCCTGTTTCTACAATGAAGCCAGTGAATGCCCAGACCCTCCAGCCATGTTTAGAAAGCAATGGCAAGAGATAATGGTCAAGTTCAATGACAGGACTGCAACACTAAGGATGATGCAGAACAGAAATAAGATCAATTATCTCACAAGGGCTGCTAAGGGCAATGATTGGATCTTTAAATGTGTCATTCTACCAACTGCATCAAAGTCTCAGCCACTACTCAGTTCAGTACACTTCGGTCTCTCACCTGCAGGCACCATCTCCATCAACCTGGACTGATGCATTTGTTACATTGTGGCCAACATCATATACACACATTTCTAATCTGGCACACACGTAAGGAGCCATGACAGCCGTATTACATATATTGCACAAAACCCATTGAAATGTGACACATAACAGGAGGTAACAGGAATTAATAGAAAGGGGAAGAGAGTGCTAATACATATTTAATCCTGGGGAGTAAACAGCATTGGCCATCAGAGAAACGAGGTATTGCAAAACTGTGCGACTAGTTTTTCTTGGAAGCTGGGGGAAAGGGGAGGAGGAATGGTGATGTCATCCACCCACCTAACTGCCCTCCTCTAAACCACTGTCCCCCCAAATCTCAGTTTCTTGTGAACTTATATCAGCAGCTGATGTAAGTATGTACTTTTTGCATTCTTCTGCCCCCTCACCAGAACCCAACCCAATATCAGAATATCATATATGAAACACATGAATTTCAGTGCCAGTGCATTGCAAGATCAATAGGCTGTGCATTCAAAGACTGGTGGATCATATTAAATAACATATCCCAGCTGCTGGTCACTGCCAGCAAATTACTGATTGTCCTCAACCAGCACGTCCTTGCAAACCTGCAACAAAGTGTCTAACATTACATGTGATGCAGCAATTGGATGCAGAAATGAGTTCTGAATAGTGGACAAGAACTCCATTTTCTTAGGCGAAAGTGAGGACTGCAGATGCTGAAGTCTTGACTCCATTTCTTATCACATTTAAATTAATCTTCTGTCTAGTTAATAACAGACACACTGAAATCCCCCACACTTGTGAATCTATGCTTCAGGCTTAATTGCTTAAACTGTTTGCTTATTTTCTCCTTCATCCCCATTTCACAATTAAATGATCTGAAGTACAGTCTCAGTGTGATTGATCCTTAATCTCATTTATCTTGACGATAGCTAATTCCCTTTTCATTTTTGCTATTAATTGATCTCTAATAAGTACTCCATATTCCATTTCTCCCTCTCTATCATTTGCAATTTTGTTAGTTCTTTCATTCATTCATAGAATATAGAGATCCCTGTCCAGACCAGCATTATTTGTTCATCCCCAATTTCATTTGAGAAAAAGGCGACAAGTTGACTTCTTGAATTGTTTTAGTTCCTGAAACATAGGGAGATCCACAATGCTGTTAGAAAGGAAATTCCATTAATTTGACCTTGCAACCCTGAAGAAATAGCAATATAGTTCCATGCTAGGATGGTGTATAGCGTAGAAGGGAACTAGCCGATGATCATGTGCCCATGCCTTTGCTGGTCTTGCCCTACTCAATGATAAAGGCTAAATATTTTGAAGATATTGCTGAAAGAGCCGTTGAGTTGCTGGAGTGCATCTTGGAGATGGTAAACACTGCTGTCACTGAGCATCAGTGGTAGGGGAAATGAATGTTAAAAGTGGTGGAAGGGGTGCCAATCAATTGGGTTGCTTTGTTCTGGATAGTGTCAAGCTTCATGAATCTTGTTGGAGCTGCACTCATCCAGTCAAGTGGAGTAAATCCCATCACACTCCTAACCTTGAAGCTGGAAGACTTGCTGAGGAGACATGATGTGAGATACTAGCCTCAGAATTCCTGGCTTCTGACCTGCTCATGTAGCCATTGCATTTATATGGCTTGCCTTTCAGTTTCTGGTCAATTTATAACCTTCAGCATGTTGGTAGTGAGATATTCAGAGATGGTAAATCCATTGAATGTTATGGTTAGATTCATTCTTATTGAAAATGATAATTTCATTGCACTGTACAGCAAAATTGAGACTTGTTACTTGTTACCAACACGAGTTTGATGTTATCTCGGTCTTGCAACATTTGCACATGGACTGCTTCACTATGTGAAGAGTCACAAAAGGTGCTGAACATCGCGCAACCATCAGCAAACACCGCAAACGTTAATTTTATAATGGACGGAAGGTCTTTGATGAAGTAATTGAAGATGGTTCGGTCTATCCTTCTACATTTCACTTACAGTCTTGGTTTTTTGTAGTCACCCAAAAAGTAATTCAGTATCAGCTTTATCACTCATTTAAACTTTAAACAAGCTTCCAAAACACATAGGATGGTCATCTTAGAAATAAGTAATCCAGTAAGTAACTTCTTAATATTTTATGATTTGGTTAATTAATATTGATAGGGTCCTTTATCCTGTTGAATGCATGTTCATTTGAATACATATTCAGAAAAGGAAAATTACTAAAGAACAGCACTTCAAAATGGCAACTTTGGCATCAATGCATCATTGCTCTTTAGGCTACTAACAATGATTAGGACCATGCAAACCTACTTATGAACATGCGTGTCACCACATTTTCCACAAAATTGCACACGTGTTGCAGACATAATTTTGGCAGCTTGAAAGATCTTGCTCAGACTAAAAGAACAAACAGTACAGACCCTAATTTGACCCCAATGTGACTTGCAGTAACTCATGCTGGCTTTGTGACAAGTATTTAAATCAGCTGTGTGAAGACCTAAGTCAGAGACTTTGGAATGCTACCACAGCATTTTACTCACGATGTTATAACTAATTAAGACGTTTCCTTTAATTGGAAGAGCGTAGTAATGAATGTCTGGAGTTAATTTTGCCAAGAATACAGCTGTGGATCTGATAAGATAATTGGTTTTCGCCATTACATTTGGACAGGCTGCGAGAATTGATTCATCTAAATCCAACTAAATAGAAGGGTGAAATTCTCCTTCATGGTGATCAATGAAAATTTATAAAAGCCTGATACCCTACACAGCGATGAAGAGCAGCTTGAGGTTGAAGCACAGTCCATTCATTGGAAGAATTATATTTCATCATTAATCTTCCTTAAGCTCCAATTGAATGTAATTGTCTCACAAATTATAGAGCTGAAAGATTCACTGGCTGATTATATCGGCTGATGTTAAAGGTATTCAAAACGGAAAGTTGACCTTTAAAATAATAGGCATCGTCTTTGCTGTGGTAATGGAATTCACATTAATTTACATGAATGAAGACTTCACAAGTAATACAAGCTACAGGAGAAAAAAAATATGAATATGCACACATCACATTTGAGAGTTGGGTTAAATAGTAAACTTTAAAGAGAATGCAAATTGTGTTGTTTGAAGAGATTTTTGCATCTATTCCTATATCTCTGAATATCACTATCTGTCAGTGATATTTGATCAGAACACCTCCTTAGGTCCTGCAGAAATACCTGGCTGTCACCAGGCTTGAGTTTTACCATGGGCCTACTGTGGGCTTCAAAATTTTACAAGTATTTTTCCTGTTGATTTCCTGATAGCAAAACAGTTTAAATACATTCATGTTAAGCCACTCCAATATGCTCCCACTGACTCCTAAAACACCCCGGCTCTAACTTCGTGGGCAGCAACAAAGATTATAGATTCATAGATTTCACCTCTCTCCCTTCCACCAATATCCCTATTCCTTGAAGAAATCCTCTCAGTGGATGCTAGAACTTTGTGAAATCATTAAATACCTGTCCGACCATCATTTCTGTGGTTAGAGTTAGGGACAATTATGTATTTACTTTTTATTTGTAATTACAATTCTGTTGCCTTGTGTTGCAGACAGTATCATTCAGAAACCAATTCTAGACCCACCTGGGAATGTGTAAATTACTGAGGGGGATTCCCTTGGGTATATGCCAATATTTGTAGTTATGAAAGTCTGCCCAAAAATACTTTGAAACAAAAAAAATGAAGTTTGTTCATCCAATTAAATTAGATTCCCTATAGTATGGAAACAGGCCCCTCAGCCCAACAAGTCCACACCAACCCACCTAAGAGTAACCCCTGACTAATGCACCTATCACTATGGGCAATTTAGCATGGCCAATCCACCTAACCTGCACATCTTTGGAGTGTGGGAGGAACCCGGAGCACCTAGAGGAAACCCACACAGACACAGGTAGAGTGTGCAAACTCCACACAGACAGTCGCCTGAGGCTGGAATCGAACCCGGGTCCATGGCGCTGTGAGGTAGTAGTGCTAACCACTGAGTCACCATGCCATCCCAATTGATAGCACTTAAATGATACTATCAACTTGTACACTAACTATTATTTATCATGGAGCTTATGAAGAAGTGCAGTTCTTCTTCCAATCTCCTTTTTTGTACTGGGTGTGAGGGTCTGCTTGGTCAACTGTGGTAGAGGAAGAGTCATCTGAATCTTAACAAGAAGCAGCGCTTCTCTTATCAACTCATTGCAAGATAACAATAGGCTCAAGTTATATAATTATGAAAGCAGCCAGAAATGACACATCTGCCTCTGTTAGGATCTCATCCTAGACTGTATTTTCTCTATCCACAGTGTGAGATAATCACATTGGTTTGAACCTAATGCAATTGCAACATTAACTCTTTCAACAACATTACCTCATGCAACACCCTTCGCTGTAATTAACTAGTTTGTTTACTCACTGCCAACACAGAGACCTTGCAGCTTCATGTTGTCATTGTCAGAAGTTCCCTATAATGCATTTCTTTAGCAATTAACATGTTCCCGGTATCAATTTCATATGGCATAGCCTGTCCCTGCTTCAGCAATGATCAGAAACAAAGGAACAAGGTGTTAGTGACTTGTGTACTATGTCACATAACTGTTTTAGTCTTGTCCAAGCTTTCCAAAACTAAAACAGTGGGTAGTTAAAAACTGACTAAACTACCTTTGCTACCTTTCCACAAAATAAGCCAAGTACAGCTAAAAGATAAGAAATTTTCACACAAAGTTCCCTTAAAAGTCAAAGTAAATTCTAATAAAATTCTAATGAAATTTCAAACATTTTTTGCATAAATTGTTAGTCTGTCTAAATATGATGTATTCAATTTCCTAAACAGGGTTATGATATCATTATTTTCTATCTCAACTTCATTGTATTGTCAGTTTTTATACACTTGTATTTCTAACAGCATTCATTTCTTTCCTATACAGCATGATATCATCATCGTTTTCTTGTGCAACATTGTTATCTCAGCAATGAGACCTTCATACAAAAATGAAGGTTGAATTGCAAGAAGGGAAAATGCTATATTAAATCAATTACTTTCTACCTACACTGCTGGAATGGTCCATCAGAAACAAGGTTGTGTGATAATAATGAGATTATTATTGATATACTGTGCTCACATCAAAACGAGTCATTGATCTCATTCTGGGGTAAGAAAGGGAAATAATAACATGATCAAGTTAGAATGAATATGCACACAAGTGAAGGAATAGATTACTTTGATAAATAAAATTATTGATGAAAGAGTTTTTGTGCAAGTTTGGCATTACAAATAAAGGCACGCAAGATGTGGACAATGATTGAAAATAAAGGGCCTTCTAATTTATCCAGCCTGCCTCACACAATTGAGATGGCTTATTAATTACAGTGTGGCTGCTTCCCACTTCACCTGAAACCATATGATTTGCTCTGAGAAATAAAGTAACAGATAAAACCTTTGGCCAATTGTGGAAAAGAAATCAGTAAAAGTTGTCTCTGTATTTGAGGAAATAATAATTTCCTCGGGTTTCCTTGTATGTGATGGATTATTTTTCCCCCCTCTCCTATTGCTCATTTACATGCTACCTCTTTGCAATCAAAGGCATAATGATAGTTTTCATGTGTACTCTGATGACTCACAGCTCTACCCCACTCCTCCACTGCTGGTAAATGATTAGACTGTGTATGTGACACCCAGTATTAGATCAGCAAAAAATGTTCTCCAATACTGTGAAGACTGAAGCTTGTAGTTTTGGTCTCCCTTCCAAACTCCACCCTCTAATGACCATTCTTCTGCTGAGCAACAGTATGAGACCAAATAGGCCTGTGGTGTTTCATTTGATCCTGAAATGAGCTTCTGATATCAAATTTGTTTCAACTTGAAGAATGGCATTCTCCCCATGTCTGCGTGGGTTTCCTCAGGGTGCTCCGGTTTCCTCCCACAGTCCAAAGATGTGCAGGTCAGGTGAATTGGCCATGTTAAATTGCCCATAGTGTTAGGTACATTAGTAAGAGAGAAATGGGTCTGGGTAGGTTACTCTATGGAGCGTCAGTGTGGACTTGTTGGGCCGAAGGGCCTGTTTCCACACCGTAGGGAATCTAATCTTATCTAATCTAAATACCATTGCTTGACTTCACCCTGTCTCCTCTCAGCTCATCTGCAGCTGAAAATTTCATCTCTGCCCTGATCCCTCTTGATATGACTGTTTAAATGTACCCTTATTTACAATGTATTTGCTTTTATCAGCGTGAGATAATTCAAAGTTCTTTTGCCTGTGCCTTATCTTACAGCAAGTCCTGTTCCCTTTGAGCCATGTACTCGCTGATCTGTATTGACTCCATGATCACCCTTCCTGAACTTTGCATTCACTTTCAAGTCCACAATTTTCCAGGGTAACTTATGCTCCTCTGATTCTGGTTCCTAAAGCATTTCCAGTCATAACTGTTTGACTCTTAGTAGTCATGCCTTCGGTTGGTGAGATCCCAGGCTCTGGAATGCCCTCTTTACACCATTTCACCTCTCTACCTTATGCTCCTCCTTTAAGTCACGCATTAAAGTGAACCTTTTTGATTAATGCTTGGTCACCTAAACTCTGGAGGGAGAGATGCTTTGGTTACTTGAAAAGGCTAAATGGAACTTGAGTCAGCAGGTACCCACTTTACTTCACAACAAGACAGAAGTCATGTTGTTTGCTGTGATTCTTTGGATAATAATGAACAGTTCGGCTATACCTGGCACAATTCAAACCCATTATAAAAATCAATGGAACAACCTAGAAGTGACCTCAGAGTTTTTTGTAATGATGTCTTAATAAATAATTATTCATAAAAGCAGGATAATGTAGTGTATGTTCGTTACATTTGTCTTAACTGCAACTCTTATTTCTCCACAAGGTGATGGTTCCAATGTTGACTAATCCAACATGCTCATGTAAGTGTCATGAGAGAAAAAAATGGTCTTGTGGATTTGTATCAAAATGTATTTAAATTAATTTTAAATAAATGTTGGCAGCTTTACATAAATATGCAACCTCTATAAAATCTTGAAGTAATAGACAGTTCCATTGTTTTGCAGTCCTTACCTCCTCGAAATTTCCATGCCACAAAAATTCTACACTGTTGGTAAGTGGCAAGTAAAAAAATGCAGCCTGTGATTTACTTGCTGCTACGTTCCAGCAGCAGATCGCAGTGCTATTACAATTCATCACTGAAGCAATGTGAGTACAAAGTGACCCCTTGTTGTTTTACCACAGTAAAAGATTGACTAGACCCAGCCAGCTATTGTACACATATCATTTTGTATCATAAATGCAAAACTCTAATTTAATTCTTAGCTACTAATAATAGAAGGGGAGAACAGCAAAATTGATTAAATTTCATAAATGATTTAAGCTGTAATTTGAGGTGTTCTATTTCATATGTATAAAACATTTTGCAAAAATGAAGAAGTTCACCTTAAAGGCTCAGCAATTTGTCCAGTGAATACATGGCCCATTCAGGATGGTGAGGTTCTCTGTTCAATGTTTTCAGTCCTGGTTACATTAGCAGATCTTAGCTAAAACTGTCATTGGAATAATACATTACAAACCTGTCACAAGCTAAGAAAAACTACCCACCATTCCAGTCTTTGTGGCTACCTGATGCTTCTCCTGAAAAGTGTCAATGTGATCAATGGGTCCATGTCATGAGGACGTACTTATGCCAAACAATAATTTTTAATTCATAAGTGGAAATCTGAGTTGAACCTTTGAAAAGGAGACTTTAAAAAAATAAATAAACAAATAAAGGATTGGAGAATATAGCAAAACGTGGGTACACAAATTTTCATTACTATGCATTCCACATTCCAATTAATTGGAATGAAATTAGCTGTTCAGCACAATCTGAAGTTAATGACTTCAGGTGAGTACGAAGGGGTCACAGCTTCGGTCTCATTTCAAAGCATCTGTGGAAGTGACCTGATGTATTCACCAGCAGGAGATGCACTGTTATGACTAACACTGTGGACAACAATTTTATTTGGATCCCCCAGCATTTGGCAAAAGAAGGTCACATATTAAGCCAAGCTGTCATACGTTTCGAGCACATGTTTCCTAACAGACTTGAGGAAAAACAACTCAGAGAAAAGTATTCCTCCTACTTTCCTTGCTTTTAAATCCACCCAATAAACACCAAGCCTATTTGTTGACTGTGATCAGCCAGGTACGCAATGCTGTTCACAGGAATTTTAAAAATAAGTCAATCCAGCAGTATGGGTTACAGAAGAATAACTAAATCATTTGTCTACATTTTTCAAAATATTACGACCTCGCAATTGAGCCTGAAGCCAACCAAGTCACCAAATTAAAATCTCAATATTCTTTTTAATTGGCTCCAGACTCTAGTTTGGCCAATCTATCCTTCTCTACTTTGTAATCTGTATTTGTGTTTCTGTGATCTTAGAATGTACCTTCCTAACTCATTAGGGATATTGTACAATACACTTCACCTGGATTATCTTCACTCTTTAAGAAAGTTTCAGCTGCTCTTACATTTGTTTGTGGAGATACATCAACCCTTATTGATGGATTTTATAGAGTCTTAGAATCATGGAGGTGTACTGCACGGAAACAGACCCTTTGGTCCAACTTGCCCAATAACAAAATAAGGAGACAGTGAGGTCTGTAGATGCTGGAGATCAGAGTTGAGAGTGAGTTGCTGGAAAAGCACAGCAGGTCAGGCAGCAACCAAGGAGCAGGAAAATCGATGTTGCAGGCCGGAGCCCTTCATCAGGGCTGCCTGACCTGCTGTGCTTTTCCAGCAACACACTCTCAATAGTAACAAAATAAGTCATTCCTAATTTAACTTTTTCCAGAAATTGTGCCAATATACTAAAGTTTAACCTATTTCTTTGTTAAACTTGTCCTATTAATTCTTTTACAATCACTGATGTCAACAGTTAAGTACTCAGTGAATTGGCAGGGTGATTTTTCCAAAGAAAATTGAGATAAGTGTAAAAAAGGAAGTGAGCCTCTCAAGGCCAGATCATAATAGTATGCAGAAAATTGGATTTAAAAAATCTGTAATCACTCATTTATTAACCTCACATGAACAACAGGCATTTGTGTGAGCTAATGAAAGGGTGTACAAATTTATGATTATATTCCAGTACGAATCAAATAACAAGGAGAGACAATATAATCATGTGAAGTAGAAGTGGGAATAGGTCATTTGGCCTTTTGAGATTATGGCTTGTCTGATTACTCTTCTCATCTTCTCACATAACCCGATGACCTGTCACCCTCTGGCTTATCAAGAACATATTTCTCTCAGCCTCTAAAACAGTTAAAGATTCTGGGATGAATTTTGCTAGAATTTGATTAAGTGTCAACTTGGTAAAATTTCATGAAAGGTTTATCTAATTGAGGCCTTGCGTTATTTCTCATGCTATCTCCCATACTCACCACATTATCTATGTACCAAACCCTTATGGTTACCTGCTTATCAAACCATCCCTCTTGCCATAGGTGGAAGTACTCGCCACTGCCACGACCCCAGGATTCCTGCACCCAGCACCATTTCTAAAGCCCAGCCTTTTACCAAGCCAGGCACTGTCACTCTGAACTGCACCACACTTTGTGTGATCTGCCCTAGAATTGTCAAACAGAATGAAATTACTGCCTTGCTTTGCTGACAGGCTCCCAAAGATCCTAGTAGATTGAATAGTTCAGAAGAGAGCTGTTCACCTTCCCTCAGGACTAACAGAGGAGACCAAAGCACCAAATTGTTGTCAGTCAGGTCTGACGTTACCACAGGCATAAGTGGTTTGCAGGAATATTTAGTAATCCCTCAAGCAGGTGAACAAGCTGTTCCATGTTTCCAAGGTGAAATGCCATTCTGTTCTCTCTAATACCTTATACTCACACTACATTTAGAACTGCACCTAATTCCAAACAGGCCTGATAGTCTACCATTCTCTCACTATCACATGTAACATCTTCCCTCACTCCCGCTCACCAACCCAATCCCCCCACACCACTAACCCTGTGTCACCTCCGCAATACCTACTCATTTATGTAGATTACCTCACCACCTTCCCCCATCTACACTTGCATTAATAGCTGTCCCAGCCACTTTCATCATATTCAATCCCTCTCTTTGTCTCATTCCAGGAGAAAGCTATCTATAATTAGACAAAAAGAGCCAAGACAGGTGTTCCATATTCAGATCATCATCCCCAGTGAGGAGAGGATTTTGATCCTGTCTATCCCTTGTGACCAATTGAACATGTCCAAACCATTGGACTGATAGAAGCTGTCCCTGACACGCTGTGATGGGACCCTCTGATGAAAGGTATCTCCCTTGACTTGACTGAGGATTACTTCCCTTAAATTTTGAGGTATGGCTAAAGCAAATGCAAAGTGTTTGTTATGTACACTGCTGGCACTTAGTTGATGGGTAATATTGACAACAGCATAGTGACATATGACCCCTTTGATTCTTGCGTGATGACAACTATGATAATCTATCTGGCTTTGTGACTCCGCTAAAAGGCAAGTCAAGGCAGAAATATGGTGAGCCTTTAAGCTCTGGCTGAAAGGACAAAGTGCAAAAAAGGTAAGGCTGAGATGCTGTGAGCATCCAAGTAGATATGAAGGGTATGAACACGAAGAGAAAATGAGGAGTCCTGTGCTACTATCTTTATCCTGGCACAAAGTGTCCTGTCAGCAGCATTGCAATGAAATGTGTCAGTCTACTCCAAAATGTGTTACTGAAGAACAGAACCATAGTATAAGTGGATGGGAGATTGCCATGAGTGAGTAGAGAGACCAGTACATGTTTGGTGCCAAGGGCTGGACAGGCCATTCGCTGCATATGGGTTTTGCCCTGTGATGTTAGTGACTGCTGTCTAAGATAGGTCAGGGAAGCAATCAGTGAGCTGGATTTCAAAATATTTACTTTAACTTTCATACTGAGAATTACCACTGTCTAGTTTTTAATCCAATGGGTGGGAGAATGGCAAACTGCATATAACTGAGGTGAGACTAATGAATAATGAGATATTAATGCATGCTATTGAATACAAATAGGCCTCTCTTCACTTACTAGTGAGTCTGCCACCATTCTTTAGAAAATGGGACTTTTTCTCTCAATGACAGGGATCTCTTTATAGCCAACCTTACCCTACTTTCTCAACATTCTCACTTTCACCTCGTTCAGGTGCTGGGAAGTTTCCGCTGTCTGGCTTCATTATCATTTGATGAAGAGTATTCTAAAGCCTCACAACACTTTTTGAGAGAAACACAAAACTCTGTCTTAAATATGAGAATAGTGGGAGAAAGAGATGGAAGGATGAAGGTCATTGTCTTTACCTTGGTCCTTATTAAAATTTGTTAAGAGGCATCTTGCTAAGAATCTTTCTACTGAAGTCACTGTTGCATTCTCGTGATGTGCACATCAAAACTCAGCAGGTAGTTCCTGATTAGTCTGTAAAAATACCAATGAAATGGAAATCAATAGCAGGAAGCAGGCATATTCTATGCAGACTTGCTGTCTGACATTAGTCAAGTGCAAGCACTTCACTTCCACTTGATTGAAACATCTGTCTTTTAGCACTCTATAGAAGAGCCTTTCAGCTATAGATTATACTATGAAGAAAGGCAGCTGTTAACAGATAATGATGTTGGATTTATCATGAGTTTACAGTGAAAGCACTTCCCCATAACATTAAAATTCTGTTTATTTGCATTTATGCTACTTTTGAGGCAAAATATAACTTGCAGATTATACATTTCTGTTACATTCAAAGCCATTAACACTTAAATGATTTTCTTTTTAACATATAATCAGTGCAACATCAGTAACAATGGCTGTCATCAGTAATAATCAGTCTTCCCTTTGCCCTTCACTGTCTAGCTTTCCATTTTCAGTGTATCGTTATTACATCTTCCATCAGTCTCTGTAGAATAACCATCTTTGCCATGTTATGATGGATGTATCAATCACTGCTGATCAGAGGTAGACATTCCAGACTGGTATTTAACCCAATTGAACTGAAGTGCAGCTAAATATCTATCTTGATACAAGATCACAAAATAATATAGGACAAATAATTGTACTTTTGATACTCATTGGATTAATGTATGATTAAGCTAAATTTATTGAGATGTAATTTTATTAAGTAATTTCTTGGGCAATGAAAGGGCAGTCCCTTCCAGTTAATGGGCTATTTTAGGAGTTTAGCATTGCTTTGAGCTCTTTATTCTTCAGAAATAATTACTATGATTAAAAATGGTGATCCTGCATGCTTTTTCTTTCAAGATTCATACTAGTGGTAATTCTTTGAGAACTGAAGAAATGTCACATTTGATTTGAAACATTAACTGTTTCTCTCTCCACGGATACTGCCAGACTGACTGAATATTTCCAGTACTTTTAGTTTTTATTTCAAATGTCCAACTTTGTCTGCAATAATTTGTTCAAAACTTATTTTTCTTTGCAGAATTTAGGTATCCATGGTTGGGCCAGCAGTTGTTGCATGTCCTTAGTTGCTTTTGAAAAGGTAGTAGTGAGCTGCCACTTTGATTTGCTGCAGTTTCTGTAAGGCAGATACAACTTACAGTGCTGTTCAAAGGAAGTTCCAGGATCTTGATGCAATGACAGTGAAGGAACAGTGATATAGTTCTAAGTCAGGATGGTGTGCGGCTCGCAGCATGCCTTACAGTTGGTGGTGTGTCCAAACATCTGCTGCCCAATTTCTTTGACGTAGTAGAGGCAAGTGTTTGGAAGATACTGCTGAAGGAGGCTTATTGATGATATAGTGCTGATGTTGTACACTGCAACCATTGTGTTGGTGATGGAGGAAGTGAAAGTTTAAGGTGGTGGGTAGGATTCTAATCAAGCAGTCTGCTTTGTCCTGGATGATGATGTGCTTTTGCTGAAAACAACTATTCTCCTGCTCCTCGGCTGCTGCCTGACCTGCTGTGCTTTTCCAGGACCACACTCTTGATTCTAATCTCCAGAATCTGCAATCCTCACTTTCACCTTTGTCCTGGATGATGCCAAACTTCTTGAGTGTGGTTGGACCAGCACACATCCAGAGAAGTGGAGGGTATTCCATCACTCACTTTCACTCTATAGAGAGAAAAGTATTGTGGATGTTGAAATTCTGAAATGAAAATAGAATACTGGAGAAACTCAGGTCTGACAATATCTGTGGAGAGAGAAACAGAGTCAAGTCTGACTGTTCTTCAGAACTGAAATGAAACTAGTTTAGTTACTTAGACAAGTACCCAGCTAGCTTCTCTATTCCTGACTTATTATTCTGTAACAAGACAGTACCCAATCCCTCACCCAAATCACTAGCAGCAACCACCATTTTGAAAGGTCTACAAAAATCAAGGGCAGCTTGCACTGGTTCATTTATTATGGCTGCCTTCAGTTTCTTAAATGCTGTTTGGCATTCTGCTGGCCATATCACATTTTCACAGCCATCGCGCTAAAATTATGCTTACATTTCTGGTAAAATTGACTCAGTCCTAAAAAAACTCATGATTTCTCAGGGAATTCTATTAAAGCTTTCATTTACACTGTCCTTATCCAACAACATGTCCTAAGTAAATCACTCTTGCATCTGTGAATTCACTTTTGATTAAATTTATCACTAAGTCATCTAACTGTGATTGCTCAAATAGCTCTTTGACCTTTCTTATATGTTTTTCCCGAGCATTACAATAAAGCACAACATCATCCAATTACACTATGCAGCCACACCTTAATTCACAAGCATCTGCAAATAGCTAGGGGATTCTTTGAACCATAATGGCATCACCCAACAGTGGTAGAACCCAGTTAATATAATAAAAGCAGAAATTTCTTTAGCCCTTGACATTAATGGCCAGTACCCCTTCAATAGATCAATCTTAGAAAAGAATGAGACACTGATAACCCTAACAATGTAATTGTCTAACTGTAGAATTGAGCATGAATCTATCTTGATGATCACACTCACCTTTCTATAATCTACATAAAGTCTAGTTGATCCATCTAGTTTAGGAATCACATTACTGCTGAACTGCAACGGCTTTTATGGGGTTCAATTGAGTGGTTCTCTAACATGTACTGAATCCTTGATTCCATTTGAACTCATTTTTCTGGGCTCAACCAATACTGATGTGTTTCACAAACTTCTTTAATAATAACTGGACTGACCTACGTGTGACTCCAGACTTACTGCACGACGATTGACTCTTAGCTGTCCTCTGAGCAATTGGGGATGGGCAATATATGCTAGCTTAACTCATGACACTCATATTCAAGAATGAATACACAAAAAGACTTGTTACATATTTCTTGTGATAGATGTTAAAATAACTAGTCTGTCACTTACTGCTATCTGACTCCTACTTTTTCTGAATGAAGGAGTTCGATTAGCCATTTTCCAATCTCATGGAAAATCCAGTGAATCAAGATTACTTTGGAAAACTAAAACAAATACTTCAACCATCTCTCTTTGTTGAAACCTTCCATGATTATCACCTACACTTCTGACAAATTTCAAATATTTTGCCCTTTAAGTTCTATCCTACCCATGTGCTCCTTGTTAGGAGGCCTATACACCAAAGTGACTTCTTTCCTTTGTCATTTCTTATTTCTACCTAAACTGTTTACATACTTTAGTTTCTTGAACTTAGTACATTCCATCATTAACGAATACAGTGCCTCCACCATCTTTTCCTAGCTTCCCATAAATGCCCTGTACCCTCCAATCTATGTCAGCCCTTCCTGAAGAAGGGCTGATGCCCGAAACGTCAATTCTCCTGTTCCTTGGATGCTGCCTGACCTGCTGCGCTTTTCCAGCAACACATTTTCAGCTATGTCAGACTGTAGCCATGTCACAGTCATGACACCAGCTCAAACCTAATTATTTCCATTTTCACTCAGTTCCTCTGATTTTGGAACTCTCTTTCTCAAGTTGAAGTGAATGCAGAGTCTTGGAATTTTTTTTAAGGCGGAAGTAGCTGAAATCATCATTGAATGACAGAATTGTTTTGGTGCAGAAGATGGCCATTTCACCCATTGTGCTTGCATTGGTTCTATTACCTAGTGCCAAGCTCTTGCCTTTTTCCCGCATCCTTGCAAACCACTTCTATCCAATCTAAGCAAGAGAAAGGTTACCAGCAGTAGGCAGGAATGTGGGGTAATCTTACAATTTGTTGAATGGCAGAGCAGGCTCAAGGTGCTGTATGGCCAACCCATGCTCCTAATCTGTATATGTTTGTATGTACATTATTTTTAGGTTTCTCAAGGCTGTTTTCAATTTCACTCTTTGCTTGCTCCAAGAAAAGACATTGAATGTCTTTAAATTGGATTTTGCATCCTTATCCACTGACTTGCAGAGCTGACTCTTTTGAGAAAGTAGAAGGAGCAGAGTCCAATCTAATTCTTTGTGTATGAAGTCCAACACTGCGGTGTTCCAGCCATAGAGCTATTTTGAAAATAAATGCTGTGTAAAACAATAAGAATGTGGCCTAATTATAAAACCTTGCCACACTAACTAAAAATGATTCATATAATAATGGGCTAAACATTAAGCAGCATTTTAAAAGATACATTTAAATTTTAAAAGAAATTGCATGATCAAGAACAGACACTAGAAATTTTTTCAATACAAATTTTTGAAATAACATTTTGGGCATTGTGTATGTGTTTAAGCTGGGTTTTTGTATATAATTGAACTGCTTCGTTATTTAATATTGTCAACATATCAGGACATGCAGAAATAATCTGCATAAAGCTTTCTACTAACTTTCAAACATTAAAATTTGCTGACTGGCAAATGCAACAATGTTTCCTGTGTACTGCAATAGATCCATTTTTCAGATTGGGAAAAAGTGAGGACTACAGATGTTGGAGATCAGAGTCAAAAAGTGTGTTATTAGAAAAGCACAGCTGGTCAGGCAGTATCCAAGGAGCAGGAGAGTCAACGTTTTGAGCATAAGCTCTTCATCAGGAATGTGAGGGGGTGCAGTGGACCCAAGGGTGCTGAGAGGTAAATGGATGGGGGAATGTAGCTGGGAATGTGATAGAGAGATGAAGATGAGGTGTGATGGTGTTCGGTCAGATTGGAGGGTGGAGTGGATAGGCAGGAAGGAAGGTGGACCGGTAGGACATTTCAAGAGGGCGGTGCCAAGTTGGAGGGTTGGATCTGGGATGAGGTGGGGGAAAGGGAGATTATGAAACTGGTGAAATCCACATTAATCCTGTATGGTTGCAGGGTCCCAAGGTGGAAGATGAGGCGTTCTTCCTCCAGGTATCGGGTGGCTAGAATTTGGCAGTGGAGGAGGCCCAGGACTTGCATGACCTTGGCGAAGCAGAGGGAGGACTTGAAGTTTTAGGCCACAGGGCTTGGGGTTGTTTAGAAGATGTGTCCCAGAGATGTTCTCTGAAATTTTCTGTCTCCCCAGTGTAGAGCAGACAACATCAAGAGCAATGGATGCAGTAGATGACATGTATGGACATGCAGGAGAATTTATTTCAAACTGCCAACTCCCACAGCTACCTGGACTTCAATTACTCCCATGCCCCCTCCTGCAAAAAATGCTATCCCTTATTCCCAATTCCTCCAACTCCACCACATCTGCTCCGAGGAGGACCAATTCCACTCCAGAACATCCCAAATGGCTTCCTTCTTCACAGACTGCAATTTCCCTTCCCACGTGGTTGATGATGCCCTCTTGCTCAACTCATCCACTGCCCGCACCTCTGCCCTCGAACCCCACCCTTCCAATCGCAACAAGGACAGAACTCTTTGGTCCTCACCTTTCACCCCACCAACCTCATGATACAACACATCATCCTCTACCATTTCCACCACATACAAAGAGACCCCACCACCAGAGATATATTCTCCTCCCCACCCCTGTCTGAGTTCGGCAGAGACCATTCCCTCTGTGACTCTCTTGTTAGGTCCACGCCCCCACCAACCTCCCTTCCCCTCCTGGCACCTTCCCTTGTCACTGCAAGGGTGTATAACCTGCACCTACGCCTCCTCCCTCTCCTACATCCAAGGTCTAAAGGATCCTTCCACATCTGACAGATATTCTCCTGTATCTCCATACATGTCATGCACTGCATCCGTTGCTCTCGATGTGGTCTCATCCACATTGGGGATGCCAATCTGCAGAACGTTTCAGAGAACGTCTCTGGGATACATGTACTAAGCAATCCCACCGACCTGTGGCAGAAAACTTCAACTCCCCTCCCATTCTGCCAGGGACATGCAAGCCCTGGGCCTCCTCCACTGCCAAACCCCAGCCACCCGACGCCTGGAGGAAGAATGCCTCAGCTTCCACCTTGGGACCCTGGAATTGCACGGGATCGATGTTGATTTCAATGTTATCTCCCCTACCCCACCTTAACCCAGATCCAACCGTCCAACTCCGCACCGCCCTCTTGAACTGTCCTACCTGTCCATCTTTCTTCCCACTTATCCACTCCATTCCACTCCAACCTATCACCTTAACCCCCACCTTCATCTACCTATCACATTCCCAACTACCTTTCCCCCACCCCCACCCTCTCATTTATCTCTCAGGCCCCTTGCCCACCCCAACCACATTCCTGACAAAGATGTTATGCTTGAAACGTCGACTCTCTTGCTCCTCGGATATTGCCTGACCAGCTGCGCTTTTCCCGAGCCACACTTTTTGACCTATTTTTCAGATTTAAAAGGTAATGCAATTGCAAAGGAAGAGTCAGCACTTTTATTTGCTGTCATTTGAAGCAATCAATTTGCAAACTGGGCTATAGCCCAAAGAACAGAGGCCCCATTACTGTTATCATCTTCTAATGTATGACAAAAGGAGAAAGGTTTGATAATAGTTTGTTAATAGTTCAATGATCATCTAAGGCATGTTGGTTGTCATGGAGAAAAGACCCTTGGTTTTCTTTCAGTTTAACTTCATTTACGTATGAAGTTGGGATTGTTAGAGAAAAGCAAAATAACTTATAATGGAGCTCTACTGTAAAAGACGCTGTTGAAAAATAATTGAGTACGTTAGAAAATACACTTTATTTTGTTCTGTGAGGATACAGTTAAAAAAAATAGAAATGGAACTGGAATACCAGATACATCCGAGTGTGATACCACATGAATAACAAATATGAACAGGTTTTCTGCAGTTGAACACACGAGTTGACAAAATGTTGTGTAGTCTTGTGACTCATGTTGTTTTCTATTACAATACGGGCTAAATTTAGCTGTAACATTTTTGAAAAAAAGTTGGTATAAAAATCAAAGAGGAGTTATTTTATATGCATTTGATCATTCACTAGGAAATACCACAGTCATAGGTAGTATATGTAGCTGGGGCTCAGTTCACAATATATGCAGATATGGCTATTGTTGTGAAAGAGAACAAACTTGATTTCCAAAGTGCAAGCTGCTCCTGTGGTTTGGAAGGTTGATGTGATGAAGTCTCTATTGTTGATTTGTAAACATTTGATCAGAGAAAGTGACACTAACAGTGTTGTCATACTGGTTGGTACATGGCATTCAAGAAACCTGAAGAGTTATAAGACAAACCCTATTTCATTACTAGATAGTCAGTTATGTGAATAAGACTCAATAGTAGTAGATGGAAGATGATAGGCAGCATGCCTTTGATCTCCCTATATGTGATCTGTTGAGGGAGCTACTTCAAGAACCTAGAATTGAACTAACTTTTCAAGTCTGGATGGGCTCAATATCACACCAGATAATTAATTCATCAAGCTATCCTGTTGATTCCTTCTTTCCTTCAGAAAATTGACAGAACAAACAAGTGCCATGCATAGTCTTATAATTAGTTTTGATGCTTCAAACTTTCTACTGATAATATTTTAATTAAGCCATCCTAATGAACAGTAAGAAATGTTGCAAATACACTTGCAATCAAGAGGGAGTCTTTCAGACTGCCTTTCTAATTATTTTACATAAAATACACTTATGCATAAAATGAAGACTGAAGTACTGACAATATTAAAATGGCAATAGATATTCCAAAACATTTATTGGAGAATTAACTTGGGAACATAGAAGTCTCTGGTTGAGGGCACATGTTCTAAATGACTTAATTTCAGAATGGTTAGTCAAGAAAATCCATTCCTGATGAAGGGCTTTTGGCTGAAACATTGACTTTCCTGCTCCTCGGATGCTGCTGACTTGCTGTGCTTTTCTAGCACCACTCTAATCTAGACTCTGGTTTCCAGCATCTGCAGTCTTCACTTTTGCCTAAGAGAATTGTGGTGTCTACACTAGATATTAAATGGCAGCCAGCTCTTTCTGGAGAGCAACAAAATGTTTTTGGGTGAAATAGTAAGGAGATTGACCTGCGTAGGTATAAAAAACCTTATGCAAAACATTACTTCAATCTGTGCTGCAAAGTGTATATACATAGTAGATGACAGCAGAATAACACACTACTTACAACTCATGAATATGTCCACATATACAAATCATTTTTTTATTTCCTTACTTAAGGAATTTTCTATAAATTTTTACCTTTTGATTTGATGAGTTGTTAAACCAGACTAGGAAGCACTACTGATTCACTAATAAAATAATCCATGGAAGAACAAAAGTTTCTTTCTAACAGTGAAAGCTAATTTCTTTAATTTCCTGGAGGCGTGATGAATGACAATTAAAACATTACAAATAAAAGCTGAAAATTCCACCTAACAACATAATCTAGCATTGTACCAGATATTATTCAATTCGTGCATGTTCTAGTGAACAGCTGACATTGGCACTGATACAGGAAGCTTTGAAGGTCATATTTAATATGTGAAGAGGTTCCTGAAATTTATATTCTTAAACAGAACGCATTTGTTTCAATGTCCCACTGGAATTCAATACAGGAAAAGCATTGAAAAAGATTCAACTTTCTACTTGTAACTTGATTTTGAATTCACTTGTAATTATTTCTAACTTACATGTTGAATTGGAATATGATTCCTACGCAATCCTTACTATTCTATGGCTTTGAGTTACCAGCAAATGCTGCTGGTGTAACTGACTGCCTTGGGTAGATTTGCTGACACTAAGCCTTCTTATTCATATTAGTCTCAGCTACTGACAACAAGAGGGAAGGATGCCCATGAATGTTTTTAGTAGAAGATAGGCTCAATCTTGATGAAAGGGAATGAGGTTTAGTACATTTTATTTTATAAGACCATAAGCCATTGGAGCAAAAGTTAGGCCATTCAACTCATTGATTTTGCTCTGCCATTCAATCATGGCTGATATGTTTCTCAACCCCATTCTCCTGTTTCCCCCCCCAACCCTTGGTTCCCTTGATACTCAGGAACCTATCTATCTTATTTTTAAATGTACTCGATGACCGGCATCCACAGCCTTCTGTGGCAATGAATTCTATAGATTCACCAGTGTCTGGTTGAAGAAACTAGTTACATCAAAGCTGAAGCACATGGTGGTCTCTTGTGACACGCCTGGCTTAAAACTTCAGGGTAGGGGCGTTACATTGACCAAGTACTAGAATGACAACTTAATTTTGGGAAAGCCACACAGCCAAAAAAGATATGAGAATTAGCCCTTAGTGTTAATTTCTCAAGTATCACGAAGCGTTTCTCTCTTCAAGGCTCAGTGAGATTTCATGCCACATCAACAATGGAATATTGTGTGCTATGCTGGTCTCCCTCCTTTGGGAAGGATGTTGTGAAACTTGAAAGGGTTCAGAAAAGATTTGCAAGAATCTTGCCAGTATTGGAGGGTTTGAGCTATAGGGAGAGGTTGAATAGGTTAGGGCTGTTTTCCCTGGAGCATTGGGGGGCTGAGGGTTGACCTTATAGAGGTTTATAAAATCATGAGGGACATGGATAAATACTCAAAGTCTTTTCCCTGGATTGGGGGAATCCAGAACTAGAGGGCATAGGATTAGGGTGATGGGTCAGTTAGCTTAGTTGGCTGAATGGTTGGTTTGTGATTCAGAGTGATGCCAGCAGCATGGGTACAATTCCTGCACTGACTGAGATTACAATGAAGGACTCTCCATCTCAGCATGTCCCACTGCCTGAAGCGTGGTGGCCATCAGGTTATACCACGAGCTTTCATCTCTCTCTAATGGCAAAGCAACCCTATGGTCTAGTAAGACTGTGGTACCTCTACTTTCATTTCATTTCCATAAAATATATACAGCCCAAAAACAATGATGTTAAAAAAAAGAGTAGATGCTCACATTTTAGGAAACAAAATTAGCTTTTGTAATTATCCATCAAAGAGATTAGGATCAAACAATTTTATTTGTCTTGTCTGGAGATTTGCTCCTTAATAATGTTTATCGTAAAGCCCAGTTTATAGTGTGAATATGTACTCGTTGATTTGCATTGGGTATCTGCAGATTTTGCATAACACTTTTGAAAAGACTTAAGGGATTAAACTTCTAGTTTATGGTACTTTGGAACATAATTATAAATCAAAATGTTCTGCTCCTTTAAAATCAGCTCATTTTAAATGCATATGTATCTCTCAGGTTTACAAAGACTCTTTCATAATAAATAATACAACTAGTTTCTTTACTATACAAATACTGTGAAGTTCTTGAATCACTGCAGTCCATTTGGTCTGGACACACACACACACACACACACACACAATGCTGTTAGGAAGGGAATTCCAAGATTTTGACCCAGCAACATGAAGCATTATATTTATTAGTCAGAATGAGGAATAGTTTGGAGAGGAACTTGTAAGTGGTGGTGTTTCCATGTCATTAATGCTTGCCTTCTCATTAACTTAATAAGCATTTGTAAATTAGATAGAGTAAGAGATGAGATGACCCTTAAAATCATCTAAACTGAAACTGTGTAACAGTGTTTAGACTTCTATTCAATTTTCTGAACGTATTGATTATGACATGGAAATCATAAGCATTCAAACTGTCTTTGATTCATCCTTGTGGATTCTTAAATAAAGGTGGTTCTGTCTCTATCTTGCATAATAGCAAGCCGCAGAAAATAGTCTATTGAAATCTTTATAGCATTATGTCACCAATGGTGAAGTTATAGATAACAACAGTGTTTAAGAAGAATTAAAAGCTTTACTTTTGATAAAATGCTATTTCCTAAATTTAGTGTCAAAATATAAAATTTTAATGTTAATGTTGTGGAAAATCATCTTGCTTGAGGTGTCATTGAATGGGAGCAATGACAATTCACATTGTGGAAAGAATGTTGAAATGTTTATTTAAGGATAATAGCTATGGCTGGTATCTTAACCACTGCTACAGCATATCCTACTAGGCATTAGGTTTGAAGATTTTGTGGATGTTTAGACTATTTTATGGCTGTTTTATTGGTACTGTTGCTATGCATTGTGGAATAAATCAAATAAAATGCCACATTACCAATTGTAAATTTCATACTTTCTGTTAAGCTGCATTATCTAATGAGAGTCTGCGCACAGTGTAAGCAGCTGCAATTTTAAGTCACATTCTGCCATGTGAAGCACAAATTTACTTTGATACAATCCTCAGGACAATAAAAGACTTCCTGTCACAGCGTGCAGGGAAGCAATGAGAGAATCTTACAGCCTGACCTCAAGAGATGTAAAATTGGCTCCTCGAAGTGAAGGCCAGAAAAAATATTGCTTCCATCCATATCTACAGGATGTTGTAAAATGTTGCAATTATCCTGTTATTAAAGTTGACACCTTAACACTACATGAAAGAGTTTTCATCAATGCGTAAGAGTGAACTGCAATAACTTTGGTATTCTGCTTTTAATTATACTCCCACAGGCAATTTCTTTGCATAATGAAACCGTTTATTTAATAGCTATTCATCGAAAATGGTGTGAGGAATAGATTGGAAAAAAGATGCAACAAATTGCTGCTCAGAAAGTGAGATTATAAACAGCTTCAGTACATTGCATTTTTTTGGTTTGATTAGCCCCATCTGTTATATTCCTTGTGGCCCCCAAGGCTCCTTTTATGTAATTGTGACATGACTGTTAAAGTAAGGGCAACACAAATAATTTATTTTACTCAGGCATTCTCTGCTGATGCATTGTGGGATTTGAGGCGCACAGTTTTCTGTGTTCCTGCTAAGAATGGATGGCTGAATTTTCAGAGTGACACTCTTTGTTGACAGCACTCTACCATTGCAAACCTTTTTAATTGGATATTTTCCCAGCTCGAGGTTACAAGATAAGTGTCTTCTTTTATATATCATACAATAGATTGACTTGACAATTTTGACAGATTGATAAATTCTAGATAAACTAACAAATTCAATTCTGGGACATTTCAGAAAAGGCACTATCTTAATCCCAGTATATATGGGTCACCTTGTCAATAAGAAATGTATCAGTAAGGAACATGACAAAATGGGACATGAAAACAGAAAACTGAAATTGAGTTAACTGGCTATATTAAACTTATTATGGGAACCTTGCTTTATTCATTTATGATGAAAACATTGAAATTCCTTTTGTGTGTGCTCCTACATCCTTGGCTATCCTCGGATTTTGATGGGGCAATTACATTCAGTATCACAAGATGAGTTTTCAAGTTAGAATATACTTGTCCTGGAATAAGATTAATAGTCACATGGGACCCTTTGCCGAGTTCAAAGCATTTGAAGTAGAGATTTTAAAAGTTAATTTTTTTCTGAACAATCTATTGTATGTTTCATTTTCATAAGATATTTAAATAAATATATTTCATTTTAATAAAATGCGCACAACATAAAAACAGTTATGTATAAAAATAATGGAGCAGATGCTCACGTTTTATAAAACAACATGAAATTTGAAACTTTTCAATTAAAGAAATGAGAATCATGTGATGATGTTTGTATTGTCTGGATGTATATTCCTAAATGACTTTAAACCTAATACCCAGTTTATACTGTTTAAGAGTTGCTGTTCATTTACATTGAGTATCTGCAGATCTTATATAACCACTTTTTAACAGAATTAAGAGAGTAAACATCGAGTATATAATGCTTTACAGCATAACTATAAAACAAAATGTTCTACTCCTTTAAAAGCAGCTCATTTTATATGCGCATGAATTTCTCAGGATCTCACATAACCGTTAATGGAAAGCAGTATATCTTGGTGTAGCTTCATTATAACACAAATCAACTGTTATGGACCACAACCTTTCTGATTTAAGATTTCAGGAAACTTATTAAATTATTGGTAGTCCATTTGCATGGACCCACATATTTTGGAAATTATGGAAATCTTAGCGTAACAATTGTATTTCCACATTATAATGTGTAAGGGCTAAAACTGAACCATAGTGAGAATTATACGGCTTCAAAACGAAGCACCCTTCTTTGCCCCTCATTAAAAATGTGTGTTGTATTCAAATCATGAGCCTGCATTAATCTATGCAAAGAAGCATTGTTGAACTTTCATACATTGAGATTTTCAAACCTGAAAATAATTAACTATTTGATTCCAAGTTTGGCTATTTAACATATATATCCCAAAAAGAATAAGAATTCATCGATAGAGAAAAGTTGTTTCACTGAACAAGTTATTTAATTCTAGTATTGTCTTTCCTGTAATTGAATGTTGAACTCAGTGCATGAATTAGAAAGCATAAGTTCAAGCAGCAACTAAGCCTAATATTCCTCCTGTTTTGTTTTAATTTGTCCAACAGTTGTGTGATATTTTTTGTGTTTCAGTGGCAATTGTAGCCATTTCTTATTTGCTCTGAGAAAGTGAAGACTGGTTCTTTTCTTGAGCACTGGGCTTTGATGAAAGGCAATTGAGTTTTTTATAAAGTCCCTTCCAAGGAGCAGTTAAGAGTCAATCATGTTGTAATGGAGCTGGAGTCACAAGAGGTCAGGCCAGGAAGAAAAGATAGGCCTCTAACCATAAAAGGCATTAAGGGGTCACTTGGGTTTTGACAACAATCTTGATTTTGCAATATTGTGAATAGTACTCTCTCCTGAATTGTTGTGCCTCTCTTGTTCATATCTGCTGCGTTCCTCCCCTCAACAAAAACCCTGACTGCACCATCCTTACAAACCCCAGACCCATTTCCAACCTCCCTTTCCTCTCCAAAGTGCTTGAGTGTGCTGTCACCTCTTAAGTCCAATCTCACATTTGCTGAAACTTCAAGTTTGAATCTCTCTAGTTAGTTTGCTGCCCCTGCCAAGAATAAGTGGCTGTCTTCAAAATCACAAATGGTATTCTATATTAATAGAATATTTTCAGGGTCTGAGCAACAGGGGTTGTGACATGATTTGTTGCAGAATCAAACAAGAAGTCTGACAAGGTTGATCTCAATATTGGGTGTATCGTGCTCCATTGTCTATGCTTTTGACCAGCAGTGTGGTGAGTTTTTTTGCTAGGTAGTGGTGTGTTGTTAATTATGGAGGATTACTACTTGTGAGGTTCCATCATTAATGTTCAGCTGTTAGCAAATGTTAGCAAATGCGTCAATAAGCTCAAATTGGGTTCCTGACGAATTTGTTTCACCATGTGGTCCAAAATACTTGACTTTTGGACACCGGGCACATTCCATGGGTACTAGCCACATGTAGACCATGTACATGGGATTAGGAATCTGACATGTACCATCCTCTAAGAACTCTCATGGCAAATTTTCAATCACTTAGAGGACGCCTCTGCATAGCAATGCTGCACCATAGCTATACCAGCAACCATCTTTGTAATGCCGCAGCAAAGGCACTTTGTACTGAGAAACATGCAGCCAGCTCATGGACTGGACCAGCTGTATCTTCAGCCTCTTTGCTTGCTCTCACAGAGCTCACTCACTTTGAGCCTACCTGAATGCTCAAAGCATCTCTGCCATTTTGTGTCTTGCCTTTTTGCATTTATGTAGAGATGCCAGGCTGCTATCACTGCTATCTTCATTGCTGTTTAGCCCCCACACAAAGGCAGGAAGTAATATCCTGTAAATGGGCTGCATGTGGCTGGTGCCCATGGAGTGTGCCCTGAGATGGTCGGTACATGGTGTCTAATATGGAAGTCCTTCAGACCATGTGATGAGCTGAGTTTGTTGGTTTCTCAATGTCCCTGTCGAGATTTTTTTCAATATCTAGCTTGTTGGACACTAAGTTAAGAAGCTTATCCTGGGTGACAACCTTGGGCCAGACTGGCATGGCCTGTGTCATGGTCTCCACCGCCTATCTTGGGGGAAGAGGATGTCCCACATCTGCAAGAGCCCATCCAGCAGGTTCTCCAGCACCCTGCCAGTAAAACCAGAGCACCAAATCTCCCTTGTCTGCCTCGTCCAGGGCAAATATCAGGAACCAGGTAGGACAGCTGAGGACTGACACTGCTTCCTGGTCCACAGCAAGCTTTTAAAGATGGTGCAGGCACATGGAGTGCTGATGAATTCTGGGATATCTGCTGAGCAGTGAGTTTTGTTAGGAACAATGCTTGATAAAATGGAGGGTACAATCAGATGTGACAGTTGCGTACAGGCAGCGTAGGTAAGTTACTAAGGTGAGTTTGGTAAAATGCAATGAGAAGTTTTACCATACAGTGGAAATCCCTCAAAAAGACTCATCATGGACTTAGTCAAACAAAGTGACCCTGTGACTGTGCCAATGGTATAATTTCCCTTGTCCTTTTCAATCTGTCTGCAACCTTTGTGGTTAGCAATACCTTCTGTTCCAACCACTGTCCACTGCTGTCCAGCTGGTAGAACTGGTCTCATGATTAATCCATCTTTTAATAGCCAGAGAATCGCTTGCATTGTTTTATTTTCCCATTCCAAATCATTGTCTCTGGTGTTTGCCAAGAATCAATCGTTGCTGCTTTCTGATTTCCTATCTATGTACTGCCCCTCAGAATGATAGTCTGAAGGGAAATGAGGACTTTTCACATATACACTGATAACTTCACCATCATCTTTGACAATTCTTCTATTTTTGCTAATTTCTCAGACTATTTATCTGACAAGCATTGGATGAATGGAAATTTATTTCAATGAGAATTTGGGATAAGTAAAGCCACTGCTTTCCATTGTTGTTCCAAAGTTTGTTTTCTAGCCACTGATTCCAACCCTTTCCCTGGCAAAGTAGATTCACAAAATTGATATCTGATTAGGTCTCAACGTCCTATTCATACCATCCACAAATCTTCTTACTTCCACTTTCATAAATTTGCCTGACCTTATGGTGTCTCAGGTCATCCATTCTGAAATCTTCTGTCTGCAATACTTCTACACTCGAGTTCTTCATTCTCCTCCTCTTCAATTTGCAGCCATCCAAAACTCTGCTGCTTGTGGAATTAACTTGCCTCATATTCCAGTCCCCTGACATCCCAGTGCTTGCTGGCTTACATGTGGCTCGCTACCAATCAACAGCTACTCATCATTGTTTTCAAATTGCTCAGTGCTCTTCCTTATCCCTACCTCTCTAGTGTCCTTCAGCCCCACAGTCCTCTGAAATATCCGCACTTTTCAAATTCTTCCCACTTGTGTACTTCTGATTGTAATTTCTTCTCCATCAGTGGCGAAGCTTACAAGTGCTTGAGTCCCCAAACCTGGATTTCTGTCCCTGTGCCTCTCTTTCTGATTGAATGCAAATTTCAAACTGTGCTTTGAACTTCCTTAAAATGAGACCAATGTAGTAAACAATAATGAAAAATGAGGAATTTAGCTCCCAAAACCATAATTTACAGTATTTAGGAATCATTGATTTTAATAGCCCTCTCCTACTTGCTACTAAAAAATACCCAAAGCCCTAACATGTGAGAGGGCAGGACTACCTATTGATCAACAGTCGATATGCCAGGCAAACAGGTTTTAGTAGTAGTTGATCATTTGAGATCATAATTCCACTTCATGTTAAATTCAACATTCCTATGGAACATATTGCTAGAGATTAGTTTCCTCCTGTCAATGTTACAATGAAAAGATTTGCCTCATGTAGAGCATAATGTGTTGCTGAGCGAATAATTGAAGGACTTTTTTGGATTTCATAAGTAGTCTTTAGACAACAGAGCAATCAAAATCTATGCTAAATTTTGAACTGTATCATCAGAATATGAATTTATTACACCAGCTATTACTGAATTTTAATTTCACGTACATAGAACATAGAACATAGAACATTACAGCGCAGTACAGGCCCTTCAGCCCTCAATGCTGCGCCGACCTGTCATACCAATCTGAAGCCCATCCCACCTACACTATTCCATGTACGTCCAAATGCCTGTCGAATGACGACTTAAATGCACTTAAACTTGGCGAATCTACTACCGTTGCAGGCAAAGCATTCCATACCCTTATTACTGTCTGAGTAAAGAAACTACCTCTGACATCTGTCTTATACCTATCTCCCCTCACTTTAAAGTTGTGTCCCCTCGTGTTTGCCGTTACCATACTTGGAAAAGGCTCTCCCTGTCCACCCTATCTAACACTCTGATTATCTTGTATGTCTCTATTAAGTCATCTCTCAACCTACTTCTCTCTAACAACAATAGCCTCAAGGCCCTCAACCTTTCCTCGTAAGACATTCCTTCCATACCAGGCAACATCCTAGTAAATCTCCTCTGCACCCTTTCCAAAGCTTCCACATCCTTCTTATAATGCGGTGACCAGAACTATACACAATACTCTAAGTGTGGCCGTACCAGAGCTTTGTACAGCTGCAGCATAACCTCCTGGTTCCGGAACTCAATCCCTCTATTAATAAAGGCCAAAACACTGTATGCCTTCTTAACAACCCTGTCAATCTGGGTGGCAACTTTCAGGGATCTGTGTACATGGACACCGAGATCTCTCTGCTCATCTGCACTTCCAGAATCTTACCGTTAGCCCAATACGTTGCATTCCAATTACTCCGTCCAAAGTGTATCACCTCATACTTGTCCACATTAAACTCCATTTGCCACCTCTCAGCCCAGCTCTACATCCTATATATGTCTCTCTGCAACCTACTACATCCTTCGTCACTATCCACAACTCCACCGGCCTTAGTGTCGTCCGCAAATTTACTAACCCACCCTTCTAAGCCCTCATCCAGGTTGTTTAGAAAAGTGATAAACAGCAGTGGATCCAACACTGACCCTTGCGGTACACCGCTAGTAACTGGACACCAAGATGAACATGTTCCAACAACTACAACTCTCTGTTTTCTTTCAGCAAGCCAATTACTGATCCAAACTGCTATGTCTCTCACAATCTCATTCCTCCTCATTTTGTATAATAGCCTACTGTGGGGAACCTTATCGAACGCCTTGCTGAAATCCATATACACCACATCAACTGGTTAACTCTCATCTACCTGTTGGGTCACTTTGTCAAAAAACTCAATAAGATTCGTTAGGCATGACCTACCCTTCACAAAACCGTGCTGACTGTGCCTGATCAGATTATTCTTTTCTAGATGGTTATAAATCCTATCTCTTATAACCTTTTCCAACACTTTACCAACAACTGAAGTGAGACTCACTGGTCTGTAATTACCAGGGTAGTCTCTACTACCTTTTTGAACAAGGGAACCACATTTGCTATCCTCCAGTACTCAGGCACTATTCCTGTAGACAATGATGATTTGAAGATCAATGCCAAAGACTTGGCAATCTCTTCCCTTGCTTCCCTAGGGATCCTAGGATAGATCCCATCTGGCCCAGGGGACTTGTCTATTTTTATACCCTGCAGTATTTCTAACATCTCTTCCTTGTGAACCTCAATCTCTTCTAGTCTAGATGCAAGTATCTCTGTATCTTCCTCGCCAACATTTTCATTCTCTATAGCGAACACTATCAAAAAATACTTCTTTAGTGCTTCCCCTAATCTCCTCTGACTCCAAACACAACTTCCCACTATTTTCCTTGATTGGCCCTAATTTAACTCTCGTCATTCTTTTATTCCTGACATACCTATGGAAAACCTTAGGGTTAACCCTGATTGTATTTGCCAACAACTTCTCGTGTCTCCTCCTGGCTCTTCTGAGCTCTCTTTTTAGGTCTTTCCTGACTTCCTTGTAACCCTCAAGCGCCCTAACTGAGTTTTCACATTTTGTCCTAACATAAGCAGCCTTCTTCTTCTTGACCAGAGATTCCACTTCCTTTGTAAACCACGGCTCCCGTGCTGTACAGCTTCCTCCCTGCCTGACAGGTACATACTTATCCAGGACACACAGGAGCTTTTCCTTGAATAAGCTCCACACTTTTAATGTGCTCATCCCCTGCAGTTTCCTTCCCCATTCTACGATTCCTAAATCTTTCCTAATTGCATTGTAATTTCCCTTCCTCCAGCTGTAACTCTTGCTCAGTGGAGTACACCTATCCCTTTTCATCACTAAAGTAAACCTGACAGAATTGTGATCACTGTCTCCAAACTTACTTCCAAATCTAACATCTGGCCAGGCTCATTACCCAGTACTAAATCTAAAGTGGCTTCGCCCCTTGTAGGCCTGTGTCAGGAAGTCCTTCTGCACACACTGGACAAAAACTGACCCATCGAAAGTACTTGTATTGTAGTGATCTCAGTCAATATTTGGATAGTTGAAGTCCCCCATGACAACTACCCTGCCTCTCTCACTCCTATTGAGAATCATCTTTGCTATCCTTTCCTCTACATCTCTGGGACAACTCGGAGGCCTATAGAAAACACCCAGCATAGTGACTCTCCTTTCCTGTTTCTAACCTCAGCCCATACTACCTCAGTTAACGAGTTCCCAAACATCCTTTCTACAACTGTAATATTGTCCCTGATCAACAATGCCACACCCTCCCCTCTTTTACCATCTTCTCTGTTCTTACTGAAACATCTGAATACCGGAACCTGCAACAGCCATTCCTGTCCCTGCTCTATCCATGTCTCCATAATGGCCGCAACATCGAAGTCCCAGGTACCAACCCATGCTGCCAGTTTATCCACTTTATTTTGGATGCTCCTCGCGTTGAAGCACACACACTTCAAACCAGGATCTTGCTTGCCAGTGTAAGATACTTGATTTTGGAACTCCCTACTCTCATCCTCTTCTGTACCTGTCCTACAATTTTGGTTTCCATCCCCCTGCTGTATTAGTTTAAATCCACCTTCATAGCTTTCGTGAATTTCTCATCCAGGATATTGGTACCCCTCTGGTTTAGATGAGGACCCTCCTGCTTGTAGAGGTCCCACCTACCCCAGAAAGAGGTCCAATTATCCAAAAACCTGAAACCCTCCCTCCTACACCATCCCTTTAGCCATGTGTTCAACTCCTTTCTCTCCCTATTCCTCACCTCACTAGCACGTGGCATGGGCAGCAAAACAGAGAAAACAACCTTGTTTGTCCTAGCTCTAAGCTTCCATCCTAGCTCCCTGAATTTCTGCCTTAAATCCCCATCTCTCTTCCGATCTATGTCATTGGTGCCAATGTGACCATGACTTGGGGCTGCTCTCCCGCCCCCGAAGGATCCCAACGCCTCTGAAACTTTCAGAATGCAAGTTTTGTGTTCAATTCTGCCAGATGTTTGGACACATGTTTCTATTTTTATGTTGCAGGAGATGTTGTTTAATTGTGTTGTTTGAGCGAAGCAACTATTTACATTACATATATTAATGCAAGGTTCAGGCCATTCCAGCTAGTATCAAGCCCATCAAATACAGAAGTTGCTGGAAAAGCTCAGCAGGTCTGGCAGCATCTGTGAAGAGAACTCAGAGTTAATATTTCAGGTCCGGTGATCCTTGTTCAGTACCAAGCCTTCTAATTTGGTCAACACTCAGATGGCCCTTGTTTATAAGCAGCTCTGCTAGAACTGGCCAGCTCTTGAGCCAGCTGTCAGAGATTACGCTTCTCCTACAGTTCTTCTTATTCTTAAGATTGTTCCAAATTTAAGATTATGTTTGATTGTTCTAAATTTAAGATTGTGTTTTAATCATTTACCATTGAGCTTGTGTGAATTTATAGTAAATTTCAGAATAAAATGTTTTATATTTGAGAAACAGTATTGTTTCCAACTATCATTATCCAAAGTCTTATTCTAGAGCCCAGGTTGTTTTTATTGCATCCAGGCTAACTCACTCAAATTATACAATTGCAAGATCTGGTTTATTTAATATTGACTTTAATTTCTATTATACATGAAAGGCCATATGATTTTATTTAGTTTGGATTTACTTAGTCACAAATGCATGATAAACTCATGGTGATCAATTCAAACAAGTATCCACTGTAGACTTCTTAAAAGAGGACAATGTGTAGCTAGGCATCTAAAGCAATCGGAATAATAGGTAAATTCAGACAGTGTCTCACTGCTTAACTTTGAGCTGAAATTCTGGTCCCTACATGCTTTGCATTACTAACTCTGCTTCCACTATTGTAACTTGTATTTCTTCCTTTCCTACCTCCGTGTCCTTATGAGACCAAAACTCTTGTCCATGCTTTTGGTTTCTCCAGACTCAGCCATTTCAATGCTTTCTTGACTGATCTCCAAATTACATCCTTTATTGATTGAGCTCACCCAAAACCTTGCTGCCCGTATCCTAACTCATGAGTTCCTTTTACTCATCTTTCAACATGTGCTTGCTGACATACTAATATCTGAAATGTAAAATTCTCTCTTTTTCTCAGTGGTGAATATAGGGGGAATGTTCAGTAAGATTGAAGATGACACCAAAATAGGCAGTATAGTGAACAGTGAAGAAGGTTATATCTACAACGGGATGTTGATCAGATGGGCCAATGGGCTGAGGGTTGGCAGATGGAACTTAATTTAGATAAATGTGAGGTGTTGTATTTTGGTGAAACAAATCAGGGCAGGAATTGTGCAATTAATAGTAGGGCCCTGAGGAGTGTTGCTAATTGAAGAGACCAAGGGATATAGGTGTATAATGCCCTGAAAGTGGAGCTATAGGTAGGCAAGGCAGTGAAGAAGACATTTGGTATGCTAGCTTTCATTAGTCAGAACATTGAGTGTAGGAGTTGGGATGTCATTTACAGCAGTACAGGACATTGAGACCACTTTCAGAGTACTACTTCAGTTTTGATCTCCCCAGGATAGGAAGGATGCTACCAGGGGAAGTGGTGGAGATGGGTACAATTACAATATTTAAAAGGCATCTTGATGGGTATTGGAAGAGGAAGGGTTTAGAGCTACATGGGCTAAATGTTGGCTAGGTCAGATTGGGATATCTGGTCAGTGCAGATGAATTGGACCAAAGGGTTTGTTTCCATGCTATATAACTCTATGACCCTGCCCCTTGTAGTAGTTATGTCCTCTTCAATATCCTTGGGAAATTTTGTGTTTCTCCAGCATTGGCTATGCCTTTGACTAACTCTGTTCCATGCTCTAGAGTTCCTGAGCTAAACATTATGATCTCTCAACCTTTGGCTTTTCCTTTAATATGCTCCTAAAATAATATTTCTTTGAATGTGTCCTGTTTTAGTTTTGAGTTATATTGTTTCTGATTATACCCTTGTGGTGTACCTTGGAATGTTTTACTAACTGAAGCTGTGGGGATCCTCCCTGATAGCAACATTGAAAAACGATGAATGCTGTGGAGTTTTGTCACATCCAGTCAGGATGAATATTGAACAAATTAAATATCTAGCTAGAGGAGATGGATTCACAAATATCCCCATCGTCAATGATGGGGGACTAAGCTCGTGAATGTAAAAGTCAAATCTGTAGCATTTGCACTATATTCAGCAAGAAGTCCCATGTGGATGATCTATCTCTATCTTACCATAATATCCCCAGATATCATAAGAATCAAAGAGATACACAGCGCAGAAACAGACCCTTCAGTCCAACCCATCCATACTGATCAGATATCCTAACCTAATCTAGTCCCATTTGCCAGCACTGGGCCCATATCCCTCTAAACTCTTCCTATACATATACTCATCCAGATGCCTTTTAAATGTTATCATTGTACCAGCCTCCACCACATCCACTGGCAGCTCATTCCATACGCAAGCCATTCCCTGCGTGAAAAAATTGTCCCTTAGGTCCCTTTTTAACCTTTCCCCTCTCCCCCTAAACCTATGCCTTCTAGTTCTTGACTCCCCCACCTCAGGGAAAAGACCTTGTCTATTTACCCTATCCATGCCCCTCGTGATTTTATAAACCCCTATAAGGTCACCCCTCAGCCTCCGATACTCCAGGGAAAACAGCTCCATCCTACTCAGCCTCTCCCTATAGCTCAAACCCTGTAACCCTGGCAACATCCTTGTATATCTTTTCTGAACCCTTTCAAGTTTCACAACATCCTTCTGATAGGTGGGAGAACAAAATTGCACACAATATTCCAAAAGTGGCCTAACCAAAGTTCTGTTCAGCCACAACATGACCTCCCAACTCCTGTACTCAATACTCTGACCAATAAAGGAAAGCATACCAAACACCTCCTTCACTTTCCTATCTACCTGCGACTCACGTCAATCTTCAGCAAGTGCAAATAATTTCATGTGATATCAAAAGATGCCTCAAAGTTCTGGATACTTCAAAGACAATGGGTCCTCATAACATCTCAACAATAACACTGAAAACATGTGCACCAGAAATAGCTGCACCCTTAATTGAGCTATTCCAGTACAATGTGGAAACTTGGTGCAGGTATGTCCTATCGACACAAAGTAGGACAAATTCAATCTGGCCAATTACTGTATAGTCAGTCTACTCTCAATTATCTGCTAATTGATGGATAGCTTGTCAATGCTACCAAGTGACAGTTACATTATAACCCAGTCACTAACACTCAGTCTGGGTTCCACTACAGCCACTTGACTCTTGACCTTATAATGAACTTAGACAAAAAAATGGACAAAAAAGATGAACTCCAAGTAATGTGGGACTGTCTATCCTTGATATCAAGGCAGCTTTTGAGCAAATATGGCATCAAGGATTCCTAGCAAAATTGACGTCACTGGGAATCTGGGAGATAGGTGTATGCTGGTTGGGTCATACCTAGCTCCCAACAAGCTGTTCCAGCTTTTGAAGGTCAATTATCTTCATCCAAGAAAATTATTGCAGGTGTTCTTCAGGGTCTGTGTCCTGGCCCCAACTGTCTTCAGCTACTTCATCAATCACCACCCTCCTACTCAAAGTCAAAAATCGACTGTTCACTGATACTTGCACAATGGTCAGGACCATTTGCAACTACTCATATACTGAAACAGTCCATATACAACAGAACTGGATTAGCATTCCTAACAATAAGTAATTTTCAAGTCCATATGGGCAGGTAGATGAGGTATGTAGGGTGTGTTTCAGAGGTAGTCTACTGTGTCGCAGTCAGCCACATTCTACTTCATTCTGGATGGATAACTGTGTCAGTCCCTGGACATGTGTCCACCTTTCCCTCGTGACTTTATGAGGCTTGTTATGAGTGGAAGCAATCAAATCAAAATAATTGTGGCAGTCTACAGGCTAAAATAAGTAAATAGTCATTGGCCTGGTTCCCACATATGGGAGAGAATGCCTATTGAGTCCTGGAATCCTTTAATAACTGAATGTTCCTAGTATTTACTGCGCAGACTGAGATTTCATTTCACAGCAATTATAGTCGTATTAACTTTTCAAATTCTAGCATATGAAAACAAAGGGAAGAATTATGAGAAAATACTGAAATAACAGTGCCCAAAGAGTTAGTGTCAACAATTTATCTGACATCAAACATGCCTTATTATCAGTGTATTGTTTTTGAGAATAAAAATTATTTGTTCTCAGAATTGTAAACGAACACTCGGATGAAGGTGGGCAAGGGGACAGTGTTCATTTTACATTATGAGTAGTTGTCACATGGTCATTAATCAAAAGGTTTCAGCCAATCGATTGACACAGCCTAAGTTACCTTCCTTTTGATATATGATGTAATAATAAGTGCCTGGCTCAGAGAGGTGTACCTAGGATAGGAGGCGCTTTGGGTGCCCACAAAGGCTAGCCCAATTCCACGCTGGAATACCTACACTAAGTCCAAGGATGTTAGGAAAGTTAAACTCGCATTGGAAAAGTCACGCAGAGAGCGAGAGAGTTCAGGAGCTAGATTCTGCACCGAATAAATTATGCTGGGGCTAGGCTAAATCCATGCTGGAGAATCTGTGCTGGGACCAAGAATAGAATAGACTCCAAGTAGAATGGAGTTCTCTCAGCGGGCAGTTCTCATCAAGTTGATCTTGTAGGCTGCAGTTCTCATCAAGTAGGCCCCAGAGCACAGTATTCGTTGAGCTGTCTTCATTACGCAGATGGAGGAAGAGAAAGAGGAAGACTGAGGAAGAATTCCCTAACACCTCAACTAGAGAGTAGGGTGCTGCCCCATAACTTGGACAAGACTAAAACATTACATGTCGATACCCTGTTTATTGTCTGTATCAGTGAACTGTCCCCAATTGTTATGGTTGTTTACTTTGTTTATTGAATTAATTAATATATCAAGTTTAAACTACTGCTTCTTAACAAACTCAGTAAACTATCAGAAAATTACTGGTAAATTATTGACAGCCTACATTAGATAATTGTGATCACATTCCCTTAAAAACAATTATTTCAAATGCACAGATAAAGCTGTCTTGATGGATCTATCCCCCGGCAGGAAATTAAAGCATCAAAGCACAGCTGTAAAGCTCAATGGCATGGGTGATGCAGATTATTCACTGCAGTTGACCACATCTCCAGACATGATCATTCTTGACGAAGAGCTTTTTGCCCAAAACATAGATTCTCCTGCTCCTTGGGTGCTGCTGTGCTTTTCCAGTGTCACACTTTTCAACCCTGACTCTCAGCATCTGCACTCCTCACTTTCTCCACAACATGAGATGTGTCAAGCCATGGGGGGACAGACTCAAATTGATTAAGACATCAGTCCCTGACCCCAGCCCACAACTGCTCTGGTTACCCAGAAGCAATCACTACAACATTGACATTTGCTTCTTTGAGCAAATGCCATTTGGAGAGGGCCCATTAACAGAGCTTTTAGCCACTTTTAACTTCTGCAGGGCCAACAAACCAAAGAGTGAGAGACAAGAACTTTTTGTCAGCTTTGCTACAGGTCTGACAATTGCACAAAGGGCATGAATAATCATGTTATGACTCTGCACCTATCTCTTGTGACCAATGAGAATGTGAAAATCATCGGTGCATGCTCTCCAAATGAGTCCTGAGAATATTGAGGACAAATTCACTGAGAATCTTGACAGAGCTATTACAAATAGTCATGGTTATTGTGAAAACCAAACCCAATGTCATGGAAGTGAAGAAAAGAAATTATGTTGCCAGATGTTGTTGGAGGTGTCCGGTGTGAATAATTGCATTGAGGCTGCATGTCAAAGAACAGAGTGTGGGGAAGGGTTCAATAACAGTTCTGACTTCCAGCTTTAGATAGGGTTCCATGTTGTGGTGAGCTGTGGTGAGTGGAGAGGGTGAATGGTGACTTATGAAGGCAGATTTTCGGAGGCTTCCTCATCTCTTCTAACTTCCCTTCCCTCCCCACTCCATTTCCAACCCCTCACTCTCACTTCCAGCCCTTGAGCAGTTGTACATGCATTGGTAATGGCAGGGAATGAGGTGATGTAATCAGCGCTTGCACAGTCATTTTCTGCGGCATATCCAATCACTGGCCATGTCTGTACATGCATGGCAGCCGTATTGCATTATGTATAGCCACTCCAATTGCAAACAATCCACAGGAAGACAAGTTCAATATAATGTGAGAGGTAAAGGCAAATATAAGAGCTGAAGAATCCTGGAATGACGCCTTTGTGGAAGCAAGGTCTGAGGAATTGCAATAGTAATGGCAAGCTTCTCCTGAGTCATTGCACCTACTGGAACCTGTCAATCACCAACACCATCTTGAGACAAAAGGCCAAGTACAAAAATATTTGATGCACTCCAGATCAAAACATTATCAGATTGACTTTAAATAACCAGCTTGATTGATCTTCTGGTCTTATTGAGAATACACGGTATGCTACACTCCCAGACAAAGTTTTCTTTCTTTAATGAACAGAAGACCAGCATGCACTGGACCTCCTTAAAAAGAAACTGCTGGCTGTGCAGATCTGCATCCATAGTGCGCTGCAAACAGCTCATGCTGTCCTCTGAAGAGAAGCCAAGTGATAATGGAGAGGTGGCATGTATACCCTTCAAAAAAAAATTTATAAATGTCCCAGGGACACACAAATAAAATCACCAAGAATGGTTCGATGAAACAATTAATAATTTAAGGGAAGGCTACGAAACAAAGATATTGTACTATTGATATAGTACTATCAGTACTATTGATAACTCCAGTAGAGCAACAGGAAACAAAAGTACTATAGGATGCAACATGTATGGTGGGTCATACAAGCTGGAGAGATTCAGCCTGAGACATTTCTACATTAAGTCCTGAAGACTGTGTGTATAGTCCTTTTTATGTGGCCTGTTCTCAATGCTGATGGGGAATCTGTCCTGACAGACAGGATAGTTATCAAAGAGTACCAGGCTGAGGACTTGATAGATGCTCTTCACTGCCCATCCACTATAAGTGGGATGGACAAAGAAAAGCTTGCAGACTCACAATGATGTGAAAACCTTTGCAAGGTAAATGAACTTGCTATTGTGGAAATTTTAAAAACCACCAGATCACAGTCTCCAGGAAAGGTCCAATCAAATAGTATCTCAGGGGAAATTTAAAATTCTGCAATCCCCAGCTAGCCACCAAAATCAGAATTATATCACAGGATATGAGATCAACAAACTATTCCTCAGGAGTTGAGGATGCCACAATTATTCACTTATGCAAAAGAGAATGAAAAAAAAGTGTGACAACCACAGAAAACTCTCATTGCTTGTGATAGCTAGCAAGATTTGAGAAAACTTCTATTCAACAGATTGATAAGCTACATTGCAGAATGAGTACTGCCAGAGAATCAAAATAGACTCATGAAAAGTAGAAGCATCTGTAACCTGATCTTCACCTCCTGGCAAACATAAGAGAACTGCCTTAAACAGAAAATGGGACTGCACTATGCTTTTGTTGACACGGCAAAGGCCTTAGACACAAATTGTGAGGCCTTTTAGAATGTCTTAACTAAACTTGAATGTTCTAGGAAAGCTATAAATAATCACTTGGTAGCTCAGAACATGAGTATTGCTGAAAATATCTTTAAATCTGATAAAGCAGTTTCATGATGGCATGATGGTCAGAGTAACTAACTGTGGAGAATACATTGTCTCCTTTGACATAACAAGTGGTTTGAAGCAGAAATGTGCTTGCCAGTATATTTCTTACTGCTGTGCTTTGTGGAGGATTAAATGGAAATGCACCGAGTTCACCGGATGTACACCGAGTTCAGAACAGATGACCATCTCTTCAGCCTGAGATGAATACGAGTCCTTCATTAAGGTGACAACTAAGGTATCAGATATGCTGATATGAGAATAGCTATTTGTCATTGACTGGACCCGTGTCAAACTGAGCATGGCCTTCAAAGGATCATGGACTGTTTTTCAAAAGTGGTTGTTGATTATGAGCTAACCATCAACTTAATGGAGATAGAAATACTCTACCTACTTTGGCTTGTCCCACCTACTTGACTATCAATAATGCAACCCTGAATGCTCGAGATAATGGTACCTTTCTTGGAAGTACCACCTCCAGAAATGTCTGCATTGACAGCAAGATAGCTGACAAAATTACCATTAACAAGCTCAGCATTTGCCTGAACGCACGCAAAACTGTGGAGGAAACAAGTCAGCAAACTTACTACAACTTTATACACTGCATTTTTTATTGTAATATGACTCATATATGTCTTTGTGACATGGATTACCTACGGCAAACATATTAAGCAGTTGTACAAGTCCCATATGAGATACAATTGAAATATCACGGGCTTGGGAAAAGTGCTCAAGTGACCAGACCTGAAACGTTTAGATTGAAAGCACTGTTTATGAGGTACCAGCTCAGATGCCATACAGTTGACTGACAATAAAAGCCCTAAGGCGATGATGTATTCACAACTTCGATGCTGTGGCCATTTCAGAGACATGGATAGAGCAGGGACAGGAATGGTTGTTGCAGGTTCCAGGATTTAGATGTTTCAGTAAGAACAGAGAAGATGGTAAAAGAGGGGGAGGTGTACCATTATTGGTCATGGACGGTATTACAGTTGCAGAAAGGATGTTTGGGAATTCGTCAACTGTGGTAGTATGGGCTGAGGTTAGAAACATGAACGGAGAGGTCACCCTGTTGGGAGTTTTCTATAGGCCTCCAAATAGTTCCAGAGATGTAGAGGAAAGGATAGCAAAGATGATTCTTGATGGAGTGGGAGAAACAGGGTAGTTATCATGGAGGACTTCAAATTTCCAAATATTGACTGGGAACACAATAGTACGAGTACTATAGCTGGGTCAGTTTTTGTCCAGTGTGTGCAGGAGGGCTTCCTAACAAAGTATGTAGGCAGACCAACAAGGGGCGAAGCCACATTAGATTTGGTATTGGGTAATGAACCCGGCCAGGTCTTAGATTTGGAAGTAGGTAAGCACTTTGGTGATAGCGATCACAATTCTGTTAGTGATAGAAAGGGATAGGTGTATACCACTGGGCAAGAGGTACAGCTGGGGGAAAGGCAATTACAATCTGATTAGGCAAGATTAAGGAAGCACAGGATGGGGAAGGAAACTGCAGGGGATGGGCACATTACAAATGTGGAGCTTATTCAAGGAAAAGCTCCTGTGTGTCCAAGATAAGTATGTACCTGTCAGGCAGGGAGGAAGCTGTAGAGCACGGGAGCCGTGGTTTATGAAGCAAATGGAATCTCTGGTCAAGAGGAAGAAGAAGGCTTATGTTAGGATGAGATGTGGAGGGTCAGTTAGTGCACTTGAGGGTTATAAGGTAGCCAGGAAAGACCAAAAGAGAGAGCTCAGAAGAGCCGGGGGAGACATGGGAAATTGTTGGCGGATAGGATCAGGGTAAACCCTAAGGCTTGCTAGAGGTATTTAAGGAATAAAAGAATGACGAGAGTAAGATTAGGGCCAATCAAGGATAGTAGTGGGAAGTTGCATGTGGAGTCAGAGGAGATAGGGGAAGCACTAAATGAATATTTTTTGGCAGTATTCACTCTAGAAAATGACAATGTTGTCGAGGAGAATACTGAGATACAGGCTATTAGATTAGGTGTGATTGAGGTTCACAAGAAAGAGGTATTAGAAATCCTGCAGAGTGTGAAAATAGATAAGTCCCCTGGGCCAGATGGGCTTTATCCTAGGATCCTCTGGGAAGCCAGGAGGAGATTGCCAAGCCGTTGGCATTGATCTTTAAATCGTCATTGTCTACAGGAATAGTGCCAGAAGACTGGAGGATAGCAAATGTGGTTCCCCTGTTCAAGAAGAGGAGTAGAGATACCCTGGGTAATTATAGACCAGTGAGCCTTACTTCAGTTGTTGGTAAAGTGTTGGAAAAGGTTATAATAGATATGATTTATAATCATCTAGAAAAGAATAATTTGATTAGGGATAGTCAGCACGGTTTTGTGAAAGGTAGATTGTACCTCACAAGCCTTATTGAGTGCTTTGAGAAGGTGACCAAACAGGTAGATGAGAGTAAACTGGTTGATGTGGTGTATATGGACTTCAGCAAGGTGTTCGATAAGGCTATTGTACAAAATGCGGAGGAATGGGATTGTGGGAAATATAGCAGTTTGTGTCAGTAATTGGCTTGCTGAAAGAAGACAGAGGGTGGTGGTTGATGGGAAATGTTCATCCTGGAGTCCAGTTACTAGTGGTGCACCGCAAGGGTTGGTGTTGGGTCCACTGCTGTTTGTCATTTTTATAAGTGACCTGGATGAGGGCATAGAAGGGTGGGTTAGTAAATTTGCAGACTACAATAAGGTTGTTGGAGTTGTGGATAGTGACGAAGGATGCTGTAGGTTACAGAGAGACATAGATAAGCTGCAGAGCTGGGCTGAGAGGTGGCAAATGTTGTTTAATGCGAACAAGTGTGAGGTGATTCACTTTGGTCGGTGTAACCAGAATGCAAAGTACTGGGCTAATGGTAAAAATCTTGGTAGTGCAGATGAGCAGAGAGATCTCGGTGTCCAGGTACACAGGTCCTTGAAAGTTGCCACCCAGGTTGACAGGGTTGTTAAGAAGGCATACAGTGTTTTAGGTTTTATTGATAGAGGGATCAAGTTCCAGAACCATGAGGTTATGCTGCAGCTGTACAAAACTCTGGTGCGGCCGCACTTGGAGTATTGTGTACAGTTCTGGTCACCGCATTATAAGAAGGATGTGAAAGCTTTGGAAAAGATACAGAGGAGATTTACTAGGATGTTGCCTGGTATGGAGGGAAGGTCTTACGAGGAAAGGCTGAGGGACTTGAAGCTGTTTTTGTTAGAGACAAGAAGGTTGAGAGGTGACTTAATAGAGACATAAAAGATAATCAGAGATTTAGATAGAAAAAGGCTCTCCCTGTCCACCCTAAGTATGGTGACAATGAGTACGAGGGAGCTTAGCTTTAAATTGAGGGGTGATAGACATAGGACAGATGTCAGAGGTAGTTTCTTTACTCAGAGAGTAGTAAGGGTATGGAATGCTTTGCCTGCAATGGTAGTAGATTCACCAACTTTAAGTACATTTAAGTTGTCATTGGACAGGCATATGGACGCACGTGGAATAATGTAGGTTAGATGGGCTGCAGATTGGTATGACAGGTCGGTGCAACATTGAGGGCCAAAGGGTCTGTACTACGCTGTAATGTTCTATGTTCTATAAACTTGAACACCATCTGCGAGATAGACTGAAGCTAAGTTTCGAGAATTCCTTCAAGGTGAGTTTCAGGAAGTGTGGCATGCCAATCATAGGCTAAGAGTAAATGTACAAGGATGAGCTATCTGGAGAGTAATCTTGAGGAATGTGTTGTTTCCTTCAAACATTAAAGATTATAGGCAAGAGAAACAGAATTGCTGGTGAAGCTCAGCCAGTTTAGCAGCATCGATGGGAAGAAAGCAGAGTTAATATTTTGGGTCTGATGACTCTTCATCAAATGGTTCTGATGAAGAGTCACTGGGCTTGAAATATTAACTTGGTTTTCTTGCCACAGGTGCTCTTGACCTACTGAGATCCAGCAGCAATGTCTGTGTTCGTTTCAGATCTCTAACAATTATTATAAAGAATATAGGTAGCTATGTACAAAAGACAAGCTCAAAAGGCCATACAATTCCAACATAATTAATTTACCCTTTACCTCACTAAGGAAAGCCATACAAGTCTGCAGTTACGCTCCATAGAACGCACAGCAGATGACTGCACACACGCAAGGAGCAACCATTTTTGATATTGCCTCTGGATTTTCCCTCAATGAGAAACCTTGTATGACAGCAACACATTTGAACAGTCAAGAGTGTGTGGCACATGATTTTCAAATTATATAAATGTTTATAGTGTTTTAAAATAAGACTTTATAATATAAATCCTGTTAACTTTCCTCTGAACATTCCTGATTTTGTGCTTTTTATATGATTTAAGCTGCTTGTGCACAGCAGTACATGGATTATATTTTCTTTGCTCTTTTGTTTTACTGCTCTGGCCCATGTTTCCACATTGGTCTCATGTAAACTGGATCTTTATTCACTTCTGATGGCTTTATTTTTCCTGTTGCTGCTACATTTTGCAACTTTAGTACAAACACAGTAGTTTCCAAATTGGATATTACTTTCTGTGATATCTGATTTGCATTTGAAACATGAACTTTGATCAAAATATTGTTACAGTCATTTGGTGGGTAAGATGCATCATGCTTGTGGCTTTTGGAAAATCAGCCGCTCATTTCTGGAAGTCCTTTGCAGAAACTCAAAAAGCTAATGTTCTAGTTTACATAGGAAAATATTTCAGACGTTAAATGATTAAACTTTTTACAATTGTCATTGAGTAATAAAATTTGATTATTTATTCATAGAAGCATAGAAATTGCTAGACTAAAATAAAACCAAGTCCCATTTAATTTATCTTCCACTATCCTGGTGGTTGTATGATGTAATGATGAAGCAGTTAGCTGATTGTAGCATTCAATCTCTATCAATTAGCTCATAACAGATTCAGAAACAATGCAAGGAAGATTCCAGTGATGAGAGCTTTGGGAATCAAAGGTCTAATGTCAGCCTTTTTCTGGTAAACAAGCAACATGTACTACATATTTTGTCTCAAATTTACTCTGGTATGCTATTCCAAAATGTTATATTTCTGAAATAAGTACATTTAACTTACATTTACTACTGATGCGAGTTGTTGAATTGCAGCACTCCGAAAGCTAGTGCTTCCAATTAAACCTGTTGGACTATAACCTGGTGTTGTGTGATTTTTAACGTTGAATTTCAAAGTTGTTACATTTTTCTATACTGCTTGGTGTGAGTTTCCTTGCTTCATCCATCTAAAGTTGCTGAAAAATCTTAACATTGTAATAATTTGTAGAGTTTCCCTTTAAAATGTGACAGTCTGTCAGTCCTCGTAATGCACCATCTTGATGACTACATGTGTTGAAATAAAGCAAGATGAATTATTTGCATTTGTTATTAAGTCTACATCTAAGGCATATTAATTTCAAATTTGAGACAAGTGTACAAAGGGAAAATTAGGATTTTTTAAATTCAAAGGTTTGATAATGGAGTACTCGAATTAAAACCAACAGGAAAATCCAGGATCATTTTTACAAGGCAACTGATAAATATTTGAAAAATGAAAGGAAAAAAGCAACAATATCAAAAGCAGGCAAATAAGACAAATTAAAGAAATTCCTGTCTTGTTTTGGGATGTTCCAGCTGTCTGCTTAACTTGTGAAAAACAAGCTGGAATCAAGAAGGCCATTGACTGGTAAGTCATCCAAATGGATTTTAACTGCTTACTCATTTGGTAGAGAATGTTAGTATGTACCCATTGCAAGGTCAAACCTTATAATATGGTTTTAGCCCTTTTAGCTACCTTCACCTGAATTATTTTCTCCAAAGTCTTCCTTTTGTCAATAGCTTTCTGAAAATCCCTCTACATTCCATCCATTGCATATCCCCTTCAACCACATTCATAACCCACACAGAGGGCTGTTTAAGTTTTTGTCAAGCAGCACATTCTTTCCTGATATCACGTTTTATGTATTGTTACATTATCTGTACAGAACTCATTAGCCAGAATTCATTAGCCAGGAACCAGTTATACATGTAACTGTTCCATGGGGCTAAATTTGCGGGTGCACTGGAGTATCTGCTTTCTGTAACACAATACTAACCGAAGCTGTATATTAGTCAGCCAACATGGCAAATTGGAATTTAAAAAAAGAGCTCTCATCTTTCCAAGCTTAAAATGCGATTAACATCTGGGAACAAAACGACAATCAGCACTCATATTACTGATTATTTTCTCTTCAGCTGGGATATTTAGTAATTCCATCTGATAAATTCCAAATCTTTCCCAGCCTGTAATTGTTTGGGTTGGCTCCGATTCACTGTTTGAGAATGATCATTATATTGGCAATTTTTCATTACACTGGCACACAATTAATCTTAACAGAGTCCTGAAAAATGACAGCTAGGGCCTCCGTGATCTTTTCCTCTGGTCTGATCTTCACCATTTCCCATTCATCCTTAGGATATATATTTTTATTCGTTCTTGCAATGGAAGCATCTCTAACAAGGCTAGCATTTCATTCACAAACAAACTCAGAAATTGCTGGAAAAACTCAGCGGGTCTGGCACCATCTGTGGAGAGAAAGCAGAATTAATATTTTGAGTCCCGTTACGACATGGGTAAATTCCACTGATTAATTTAAACCAGCAACACACAAAAGATTTCTCCTGTGCAGTCATCTATGAAAATTCAAGAGGCCAAGAGCTATCCCAAAGTCACCATTTAAAGTAAAAATTATCAACGTTATTTCTTAAAGTATAATAGAGAATAATTAACTACCAGCTATTTATAAAACCTTTTTCCAAACTATTTTTTACCTTCCTCTCTACAATACTAGTCCGATAAAATGTTGATTAAGATTTACCAAAAATTCAAATTTCAAAACCAGCCAGCTGTCAAATCTACTCTTTATATCTTCCTCTGTCTTCTTTTTTTTCTTCTTCGGGATTTCTGTTTCACAGGTCACTGATTGATAAAGGTACCTTTAAGAGAGCTATTCTCTGGGCAGTCTGCATGTGTTGGTGGCTTGGCAGTTCTCCCTCAACTGTTCAGGTTTTCCCGATCTTATACCCTCAAAGCATCAGATTGTGTCACTGGCTTTTAATGTTGTCAATATACTAAATTCAAACTTGATTGGAGTTTGGTATTTTTGGGGTATAATTTAAACTGATTGGCAAAATTTGAATTTGTTTCATCGTCTCCAGTCAACCAGCTAGACCAGCTGTTTGACCAAATGTTACATTGTTGTTACATGAATGTTACATTCAGAACACATGGTGTTGTGTCAGGTAGTTCTGCAGCTTTTAACTCTCTTAAAGGTAAAGTATACCTACATCTTCATAACAGTCCATTGACCCTTCAGAAGAAAGGGGCAGACTCTTCTGATTTCCAACATCCACAGTCCATTTGTTTTTTGTCCAGCATTTTCACCAGTCAGTGTAACAAGGCCTGTATAGTGACTTTGTTGAAATCTTGAAGAAAGGTCCATTGCAGTTGAGTGCGGTGAAAGTCACATGACTGGTAAACCTGGAAGGATGTTGTATATGATTGCATTTCAATCCAAACATTCCCTTTTCACAACAAACAACTCAAATAAATCCGCAGGCACTATTTGTAATTGTGGATTACCTAAGCTACCCAATATACACACACAATGTTCTCGAGGAGCTACAGTTTATTATTCTGATCAGTCTCTTCATCTGAGCTGCTCAAGTAGCCTTTAAATTGTGCTGGTGTCTTCATGGTATGTGTGAATCTTGAAATTGACTGTTCCTGTGAGCGTTGCTCTTTCCCCAGGACTGTTGTTCCCTCGACTTTTGCAGTTGCCATGGTACACATTGTTCTACTTCCATTGTTGATTTGGTATGGACCTTTGGCATTGATGGCTAAGCTACTGACTGTGCAATTGACTAAAATAGTTTACAACTTTCTGAACAGTCATCTGCAATCAAGGACCAGCTTCTCTAGTTATAGGATGCACAGGTAGTTGAGCCAGTATATCTGCTCATTCACATCCACCTCATATGATTGACATGTAAACTGCTGTAGGTAGTTCCTGAATTACCTATTGGGATGGCTCATGCTTAAGAGCACTGAAGATTTGTAACCTAATTGGCTCTCCAGTGTTCGACTCTAGCATTTGGCAGTCTTTTCAAAATGAAATTTGATTTTCTGCCATGTTACCTTAATTTTGTCATCAGACCTGTTACTGTTTTAGTCTTCGGTCACCTTTTTGCTATTGGAAGAGTATTTTGGGTGCAGCATGAATTTAGTCTTTTTACTGGGCTACTGCCCATACTTCAAGCATTTCTCCACACGAATATTGCCTTGTGTATATCTCTGCTCAATTTTCTTGATTTAAGATTAACATGCAGAGTCAGTTGGCAATTAGAAAGGAAAATGCAGTTTTAGCATTCAATGTGAGAGGGCGAGAAAACAAGACAAAGGAAGTACTGCTGAGGCTGTAAAAGTATCTGGTCAGACCAAATTTGGATTATTGTGGGCAGTTTGAGGCCCCATATCAAAGGAGGAATATGCTGGCCTTGGAGAAGGTCCAGAGGAGGGTAACAAGAATGATTGCAGAGATGATGGGTCTGTCATATGATGAGCAGTTGAAGACTCTAGGTCCTGACTCTGCACTTGATGAAGTGGACAAGGATAAGGGAGAATCTGATTGAAACTTACAGAATAGTAAGAGGCCTTGTTGAAGTGGAGTAGGGAAGATATTTCCACTTATAGGAGAGACTAGGATCAGAGGTATCAGTCTCAGAGTGAAGGGATGACCTTTTAGAATTGATTTGAGAAGGAATTTCATCAGCCAGAGGGTGGTGAACCTGTAGTAATCTTTGCCACAGATGGTTATAGGGCCAAGTCATTGACTGCATTTAAGCCAAATTGGTTCTTGATTAGTAATGGAATCAAAGGTTATATGGAGAAAGCAGGAGAATGGGTTTGAGAAATATGTCCATCAAGACCTACTGGTGGAGCCAACTCAATTGTCCAAATGGCCTATTCTGCTCCTACATCTTATGGTCTTCTGGATCTTGCTTCTTTTTTCGTTTCTTTGGTGATTTTCACTGCAGCCTCAGCCATTCCTTTTCATTTGTAAAGTGTTACATTTGTCAATGGTTTATGAAGCAGCTAATCTCTTCCCTGTGAATTGAGGGCCGTTAATGCTCATGACAATGTCAGCAATGACATATGGCTGAAGTATTCTTCTATGCTTTTGGCAATCTCAGCGGTAGTCATTGACATTAGCTGAACCATCTCCCAGCTGTCAGAATAATAGTCTACATTGATGAACTCATCGGATCTGCAAGCATAAACAGCTTTACTAGCAGCTGAATCCAATGTCTGTCTGGGATGTCATGTACCATCAGTAGTTCTCCACCTTGCTTGACTTGGTACTTTTTTTACAAGCATTAAATGGACTGATGTGGTCCTTGATTTTGTTGCTTAAATGTGGTCATTTGAGCATTTTTCTTGTCTTCCTTAGGCTTGGTTAAATTCCTTGGTTTCCTAAATGATTGCACATTAGCATCTGTCCTCTCAACCTTTTTGGGATAATGCTCTTTTTCATTTGCACAATATGCCATCTCCATTGTCTGTGCATCTCTATATGCCCAATACGCTCTGATAGTAATGTGTGTAATCCTTGATGCTTTTGATTCTTTCATCAGTACTTTGTGCAAACACTTTAAGCAATTGATGTAAGCAAGTTGCTTATTTTGAATATTCAATATCCCTGCTGGATCAATGACTCCCAGAGCATGATAAGCTGCTGCTTCATGTTGGATCTGGAGAATTTCACATTCTGTCATAACATCTTTTATATTCTTGATTGGGAGTGCTGCATTCAACTGCATGTCTATAAAATACAATACCTTCCCCTGTTTGCATGCCATATCCAGATGGTATCTTTGCAATCAAATTAACATTCTTTGGATCAGATAACGGTAGAATTGAGAAAATGTTTTTAAGTGGCTTGGGGTCAGTCTTGATAGCCACTTAGTTCCTTCCTCAAGTCGGTATTGATAAAAATGTTCACAAACAAAGACAATGACCAGACACACTTTCTCGACCTGAGCATATGTTCATATTAATACCATACAAAGTTGACGGTTCTGCATTTAGGCTGCATCTAGTTCTGCCCCAATACTATTGCATGCTCTTGGGTATGAGCTGGTGTAATTGTGTCATTGCAATATGACATTTGACAAGAATTTTGCCAAAAATGGATAAATCTAGGAAATTGTTACACTCCTCTTTACATCCATGTCATTTCATCACTGCTACAACTCAGCTTCTTGGGATCCAGTTGAAGTCTTTTGGTCAGTGCACGACCTTACACTTGTCTTTGGGCTTTGTTAATTGCAGACTTTTTTTCTTCTTCAGCTTCATCTGGCAAGCTCTGTCAAGCAGTCACACTAAATTATGATTGTTCCCAACAATGGTTTCTTCCATTGTATCTCTGCATCCATAAACTAGCAGATCATGCACTGTAGTTTCCACTCTAGCAAGGCCAATAACTATCTCACATTGTTTGTGTTCATATTCCTCTGATAACACAGACATGCCAATTTGTACGCACAACATTCTGTGTCTCCCAAAGGTTGTCCAAAATGTAAAGAAAGCTACTGCTTTCATCCAGCTTCACTTACTAGCAACTGTCGTTCGCATCTAAGCTAGGGAAGATTTTTGCCCATGCAAATTGCGTAAAAAATGCTTCCCTGTGCCGGATAGATCTTCTTTCTCTTTTACCATGTCCATTTCAGTATTTGAATACTGCCCTTTTTGTCCATGTTTGCTCTGCCTTTTGGGCCTGGAGTATATCTCAGCATGTTGTAAGACCTTCTCTGTTCTGTCATGAATATGCTCTTGCTTCTGATTTACAACATCAGTGCTTCTGCAAAACATTAATTGCTTTTCTGATATCAGCTTCTCTTTTCTTAGTAGGTATGTTCTCACTGCAGAATCTCTTATACCTAATAAACTCCTTTTAATTAGATCATCTTTTGGTTGCACAATTTCACTGGATTATGTGAGTTAAGTTAATGAAATCACATGTTGATTCTTCATTGCCTTAGACCATAATATTGAACAGGTACAATTCATAAATTAAAAGAAAAGCTTGCCTTCAAGATTTTTGAAAGCTCTGTGGTAAGATTTTCCTATTTTTAGATGGAGCCAAGCTGAAATACTCTTTGATCTAGTGTCTTCCCAATAGTGATGAGAGTGTGGCTACTGATACCTGCTTTGCATTGTTGAAATGATCTTTTGTTACTTAATTAGTTTGCCATTGTGTATGAAAAACCTGGTTTTGTTTTGTTCTGAAGATTGTGTGAAGAATCGTGGCTGCCATTTCTTCTTACCCAGTATTTCAGTGTGGTCTGTTTCTGTGTTCGATTCTAGTTTGTTTCAGTTGCTTGTGATGGGTATCACATCACTAAAGATTCATTTGTCTCTGCCAGTAGCTGTACTTTATTAAGAGCTCTTTAACAGTCAATCTCAGCTTCACTTCTGACACCATGTTCTATGCTCATTAGACAGCAGTTTTTTTCTGAACAGTGTCTATATTGAAGTGCTGTAAATTCCCCACTTTTACTGTGCATGCTTCCTGATTGAGATCACATGACTTACAGGATGTACAATATTATATTTCACTCCTTACGTTGGAAATGCTCATTGTCTGATACTGCTGTGACACAAATGTCGCTTACAATTTTGTCAGCCGAAATGTGAATGTTCTCAGTCACGTTGCATCTGGCCACAAACTGCCTGAGTATCTGAGCAGTGGTGAACGATATTGAATACAGTGCACTTAGCAACAAACATCCCCATTTTTGACACAAGATAAAAGTGCTGAAAGTATTCAGTGTGTCAGGCTGCAACTGTGTAGAGAATCATAGTTAATATTTCAAGTTGATGGTCTTTCATCACAACTGAAGAGGAAAGAAATGTAAGCGTTCTGAGCCAGTGGTAGGGGACAGGATAACAAAGTAAAATGTCTGTGATAGACTGGAGGCTAGGAGTGATGTAGCAATATATTTCATGATGCAGCAATATATTTCATGATGCAATAACCAAATATTATGGTGATGGGGATATAGTGAATAAACAAAGCTTGCATCCAAATAAATTGTTATGTTAAAGGAACCAAGCAACAGAAAAATAAATGAAAAAATACAGAAAACAAAATGGAGGCTCAAGTTCTGATTTTAATGTTGTCTAACTCAATTTTGCATTCAAACGACTGGGGAGTAACAGGATTGGTCAGAGTCAGCATGGATTTATGAAGGGGAAATCATGCTTGACTAATCTTCTGGAATTTTTTGTGGATGTAACTCTAAAGATGGATGAGGGAGATCCGGTAGATGTAGTGTACATGGACTTTCAGAAAGCTTTTGATAAAGTCCCACATAGGAGGTTAATGAGCAAAATTAGGGCGCATGGTATTGGGTGCAAAGTACTAACTTGGATTCAAAGTTGGTTGGCTGATAGGAAACAAAGAGTAGTGATAAACGGCTCCATTTTGGAATGGCAGGCAGTGACCAGTGGGGTACCGCAGGGATCAGTACTGGGACCGTAGCTTTTTACAATATATGTTAATGATATAGAAGATGGTATTAGTAATAACATTAGCAAATTTGCTGATGATATTAAGCTGGGTGACAGGGTGAAATGTGATGAGGATGTTAGGAGATCACAGGGTGACCTGGACAAGTTAGGTGCGTGGTCAGATGCATGGCAGATGCAGTTTAATGTGGATAAATGTATGGTTATCCACTTTGGTGGCAAGAACAGGAAGGCAGATTACTGCCTAAATGGAATCAATTTAGGTAAAGGGGCAGTACAGAGAGATCTGGGTGTTCTTGTACACCAGTCAATGAAGGTAAGCATGCAGGTACAGCAGGTAGTGAAGAAGGCTAATAGCATGCTGGCCTTCATAACAAGAGGGATTGAGTATAGAAGCAAAGAGGTTCTTCTGCAGCTGTACAGGGCCCTGGTGAGACCACACCTGGAGTACTGTGTGCAGTTCTGGTCTCCAAATTTGAGAAAAGATATTCTGGCTATTGAGGGAGTGCAGCGTAGGTTCACGAGGTCAATTCCTGGAATGGCAGGATTACCTTACACTGAAAGACTGGAGCAACTGGGCTTGTATACCCTTGAGTTTAGAAGACTGAGAGGGGATCTGATTGAGACATATAAGATTATTAAAGGATTGGACACTCTGGAGGCAGGAAACATGTTTCCGCTGATGGGTGAGTGTCGAACCAGAGGGCACAGCTTAAAAATAAGGGGTAGACCATTTAGGACAGAGATGAGGAGAAACTTCTTCACCCAGAGAGTGGTGGCTGTGTGGAATGCTCTGCCCCAGAGGGCAGGGGAGGCCCAGTCTCTGGATTCATTTAAAAAAGAGTTGGATAGATTTGTGAAATCAAGGGTTATGGAAATAAGGCAGGAACAGGATACTGATTAAGGATGATCAGCCATGATCATATTGAATGGTGGTGCAGGCTCGAAGGGCAGAATAGTCTACTCCTGCACCTATTGTCTAAAAAAAAGTAGAGACAAAGTCATTGAGCAATCAACCGAAGATTCATAATAAAGAAGTTTACCTTCAGGACCTCTTGCAGTGATATGGCATTACAAAATATCTTCATTGTTGCAATTTTGACATGATGGCAGTGGTTTGGTATCAAAATCTTCTGCTGTTCCTGTTCTTTGTACTGTATGTAAATACTTTTTCATATGTGTATGAAGTATTTTATATCAAGTTGCAAGAACTATTACCAGTATGTTTTATATTGATTTGCCATGGCCTAATCATCTATAGCTGTTTCATTAATGACTGTCTTGCTATCATAAGGTTAGAAGTGGGGATGTTTATTGATGATTGCACATTGTTAAGCATCATTCGACCACAAGGGATGAACTCAGATTTCTCCAGTTTCCTCATTTCCCCTCCCCCCACCTTGTCTCAGTCCCAACCCTCGAACTCAGCACCACCATCCTAACCTGCAATCTTCTTCCTGACCTCTCCGCCCCCACCCCCACTCCGGCCTATCACCCTCACCTTAACCTCCTTCCACCTATCGCATTTCCAATGCCCCTCCCCCAAGTCCCTCCTCCCTACCTTTTATCTTAGCCTGCTGGACACACTTTCCTCATTCCTGAAGAAGGGCTCACGCCCGAAATGTCGATTCTCCTGCTCCTTGGATGCTGCCTGACCTGCTGCGCTTTTCCAGCAACATATTTTCAGCATCATTCAAGACTTCTCATATATGAAACTGTCCATTTCCGAAATATCAAGATCAGGACAATATCCACAAGTGCCAGGTAAATATCATTTTCAACAAAAGAGAATCTAACCTTTAACTTTTGACATTTAATGATGTTACTATCATGAATTTCCACTATTGTCAGGGGGTTACCATTGATCAGAAACTGAACAGGACTAATTATGTAAGTACAGTGGTTATAGAAGTTCATCATAGGGTAGGTATCTTGCATTGAGAAGTCCTCCTAATTCTCCAGTGCTTGTCCATGATATACAAAGCACAAATGAAAAGTATAATGGAAAACTTGCCTGGATGAATGTAACTCCAACAACATTCAGAAAGATTGCCACCATCCAGGACAGAGTAGCCCTTTTGATGGGCACACATCCACAGCCCATCTATGATCAGCCCCTCCACCGCTGATGCTCAGGAGCACTGCAGAAATTCAGCAAGGGTCTTGAGACAGCACCTTCCAAACCCATAACCACTGCCATCAAGAAGGGCAGTATTTACATTCAGTCACCACCGTATGCTATTTTCTCTTCAAGTGACTCACCATCCAGACTTGGAAATGTATCGCCATTCCCACAGTGCTGCTAGGTCAAAATCCTGGAACCTCCTCCCTGGATTTACCTACATATAATGGACTGCAGCATTTCCAGAAGGCAACTCAACACCACCATCTTTTCAAAGGAAATTCCAGCTGGATAATAAATGTTGGCCCAGTTAGTGATGCCTACATCCCATAAATGAATATCAAAAAAAAGTGTACCAGCAAAAGTAAGCAATTAATTGTTTTGAAAAAGCAATGTTACAACTTTAAAAATTGGATCCTCCACACATTATTTTTAACTTGAACATTTGCAAACCATATTATAGACATTTTACAACTATTTTTCACAATGATTCTGGGGACTGGAGTCAAAGTTACTGAAGCTTTGGATCATGAGAAAATCTTGCGGAAATCTACAATGACTTATAGATTCACTCCCTGGGTACCAGAAAAATACAGCATTCCAAATAACTGTGGGTTAGTAAATCTGCCAAAATATGGATCAAGGGGTGAGATTCATTCAACCGTTGCTATTCATTTTACTATTCATTGTAATAAGATAATAATATTTCATTGACAGACTGACTTTGTATTGCTGTTAAAAATGTTGAAAGAGTACTGCCGCAGAATCGTTCCGTTAGAAGAGATTTATTAAATATTTATGAGCATTTCAAAGATTGAAAGGTGACATGTATATTTAAGAATCAATCTTCTTCTCACAATGCTGAGCCAAGTACAATTGAAGCTTAATAAAGTGTATACTTAATTTGACAATAAATATTATGCTTCAACAAAGCTAGTGCTTCTAGACTGTGTTATAATAATGAATGGAAGTTGAACATTGGCATTCAGTGCTTGAATCAGGATTACATTTGGATCAAGTGGGCATTTATCTACACTCGACTGCAGACCAGTTGATGAGATTGCTGATACACACAGCTATGGTGTTTTCAAATAAAAATAATGAAATTAAAACCAAGCACTTAATCTCTATACTGCCTATTTTGTTCCACCTTGGTTCATGTGTAATTTCTGATGCTTTGATATAGTTACTTTAAAAAATGACCACATAACCATTGATAAATCAATTCAAAAACATAACTGAAATTAGGAGATAAATAGAATAGAATTGTAACTATTTGAGAACAGCAGCAATATTTCTTGAAGGAGAAGGAAAGCCTGGAAGATACAACTTATTAAGATAATTCTACTAACAATGGTATTACTCTCTAGCTTCATATGTTGTTCATATTAATATAAAAGGAATTTGTGCATATTGTTCTCTGGTTCCAAGGTTTGGTCTTCAGCCTTGTTAAAAAGCAATTATTTCAGGATGTTGCTGTCTATTATTTTGGACTTGTTAACAATAATATGATTTACAGAGCAATATTTATGTCTTGAATTGCATTAGGACATTCCAAATTTAAATGCAATCGTCAATGTATGTTTAAAAGAAATATTGTTTCAAGTTGGAAAATATTCAGCAAATTTTTTATAACTGTGGAAATATCAGATGCAGGAATTAATTTCCACCAGCTGGGATATGTGTAACAAAGTGATACAAGATCTTTTGACCCCATCATCTTTCCACAGTCACTGCCAAGAAAATTCTGCTTTGTGCAAATAGTTAATACTATGAAAGAAAACACTTCCTAATTCACCTTTTATTGCAACCAATTTAGGATTTTACAGTAGTAAAGTGAAAGTATGCTTCCTTTTATGTAATTCAATTTCATATTTAGATGTTGTCTTGAAGGTGGGAATTTTGTTTCTTTAATTCCTGAAGTTCAGACTGTATGGATTGCTGATGATTGTAAAACGTTCGTTCTCAGTGATGTCTGTTGAGAAAATGTGATGGGACCAGTGAATTATTGCAGAACTGATGATTACATTTGATACTTTCTAACTTGATGGTCCAAAAATCTGAAAAGAAAGGATTAATTGAGTTCAGTATCCATGTTATAGAAACCCTTTCTCTATGTAAAATGATGGTCCAAAATATGTGGAGAAAGCACAAGTGATAGAGTACAAGAAATCACAATGGCTTCATTGCATAGACTGCCATTAATCTCCATTTTAGTCCAATAGGAAAATTCAATTTCAAAGAACAGAGCAATGTCTTATGTTGGTTGAACACACACATCTAGAAAAGGAGATGAGTACATTTGGAAGTACTATTGACTTCAGCACATACTTAAAATTCTACAAAATAATGGATTTCCTATCTTAAACGTAAATACAGTCTGAAAATAATTAATTTCACTAAATACTGTATTTCCAGTATGTGATGAGAGAATGATCACTTATTATCAGGATTGTTATGTAATGAATCATATTTTTAAAGTTTTTTGATAATTTGTGTACTTCCTGCTAATTGTCCCTGCTAATTTTAACAAAGATTTTGGAACAAAGGAAATAGTTTTGTATTTATTGAATTCCTTGTTAAAAATGCCAACAGTGGGTTTTCAGACAACATATCGTTTAAACATATCCATGCTTTAGAAAGTTATTAACATTTGAAATATTTTTTCATAACTGGTATTGAAACAATTACTCTAATTACAAAAGTTGAACAATATTCTGTGTTTTGAAAAGCATACAATTGCAAGATCATTATTTACTTTCATAATAGGTTTTACTCTTTCATCTTTGGCATACTATTTTCCATCTTTAATGTTAATCTTTTCACCTTGATGACATTCTATACAGGGGTTTTGACTGTTTGTCAATACCCTCAATTAAAAAAGTACTGTTAGATAAAATTTTCATTTGATAATATATTGTCAGCTAATCTTCTCTAATGAAGAAAATGTTCTCATTCTATCCTCCCTGCCCCCTACATTCTATATGCATTATAAAGAGGTTTTGTCAGGTTAATAATCGGTCATTGCTTCCATGGGCTAAGGAGCAGGGAGAAAAGACTTTGGACAGAAGAGATGCTGTTACTTGCAAAGGCTAGGCAATTGGAGCCCTAGAGAAATCTTGATGAGCTGGGAAGATAATAAAATGTTGCTGCATCTTTTTTGAAGTGAGAAGAACAGAAAAAGTGGCGTTTCCATAAAGCCTAGGTGTTGCAATTAGTGCTGAGAAGATCAGAGCTCCTAAACTGGGGGTGAAGGAATGTGTCTACCTGGTGTAGTTGAGAATGCTTACAGTTCACAGAAATCTGGTGGCTGTGCTAGCTTTATGAAGCTGTCTGTCTGTCAAAGTACAGCAAAGTTCATTACTCAGTGCAAGACTGCAACTTTGAGAATTCAGGAAAACACAGTCCAATGAAAAAATGGTTCAACTATAACAAATGAGCATTCTTTGAGGTAATGTGGGAGTTTTAATGCTAGATCTATGAAAATGAAGCATTCAAATACCTTGTTAAGGAAACAAAGTTTCAATGAGATTTGGTGACCACTGTGTAATTAATGTCCGATTGGTTTCCGGTGATTTCAGGCGTTGTATATATAGCCCAGCTGTTAGTTGCTGTCAGCTACAAATATCAATATACCTAGTGGGATGGAAATGAACAGGAATGACTCTGAGGGCATATAGGTGGCACAGGTGAAACTTCATTACAAATATAAACTCACATTCATATTGTACTGTTGTTTTACATTGTCACCCATCTGAGTGACAATCATTGTAACTGCAGCTTCAAGCACTGACAGCATCTTGTCTAAAGGAATCCTATTCTTGTTCTAATGACCATCATAGCACAATGTCTTGTCATTGTTCAAAATGAAGGCAACAAATTGGATGTGAGCATAAGAGGTACAGTTAGTAGGTTTGCAGATGACACCAAAATTGGAGGTATAGTGGACAGTGAAGGGGGTTACCTCAGATTTTAACAGGATCTGGACCAGATGGGCCAATGGGCTGAGAAGTGACAGATGGAGTTTAATTCAGATAAATGCGAAGTACTGCATCTAGGGAAAACAAATCTTAGCAGAACTTATACACTTAATGGTCAGGTCCTGGGGAGTGTTGCTGAACAAAGAGACCTTGGAGTGCAGGTTCATAGCTCCTTGAAAGTGGAGTTGTAGGTAGATAGGATAGTGAGAAGGCATTTGCCATGATTTTCTTTATTGGTCAGAGTATTGAGTACAGGAGTTGGGAGGTCATGTTGCGGCTGTGCAGGACATTGGTTAGGCCACTGTTGGAATATTGCATGCAATTCTGGTCTCCTTCCTATCGGAAAGATGTTGTGAAACTTGAAAGGGTTCAGAAAAGATTTACAAGGATGTTGCCAGGGTTGGAGGATTTGAGCTATAGGGAGAGGCTGAACAGGCTGGGGCTGTTTTCCCTGGAGCATCGGAGACTGAGGGGTGACCTTATAGAGGTTTACAAAATTATGAGGGGCATGGATAGGATAAATAGACAAAGTATTTTCCCTGGGTTCAGGGAGTCCAGAACTTGAGGGCATAGGTTTAGGGTGAAAGGGGAAAGATATTAAAAAGACCTAAGGGGCAACTTTTTCATGCAGAGGGTGGTACGTGTATGGAATGAGCTGCCAGAGGAAGTGGTGGAGGCTCGTACAATTGCAACATTTAAGACACATTTGGATGGGTATATGAATAGGAAGGGTTTGAAGGGATATGGGCTGGGTGCTCGCAGGTGGGACTAGATTGGGTTGGGATATCTGGTCAGCATGGACGGGTTGGACCGAAGGGTCTGTTTCCATGCTATACATCACTCTGACTCTATGACTCTATGACACGTTGGCGAGCCTGTAAACAGTTGAAAAAATGAACTTTTTTTGAACAACAGGAAAAGTGAACAGGAAAAAAAAAAGAGCTGCATTTGCTTTTGGGAACAAACAAAAATTAATTGCAGTTTGAGCAATAACAAATGTACAGGAAATGAATAATCACTGCACCCAACTCACATCTATTGGAACTGGTTGACAATTGAATCCTGTCCAGTTCATTGCTACCAACGCTGTACCTTCTATTATGTTGAATATGATGTTCCTTCTGCTCAATATCCTCATCAACCCTGGAAGGTTGTTGCTACTCTCTCAGCTCTTCAGAGTCTATCATGAACCCTCTTTGCCTGCTGCAAGTGTAACGGGCAAAGCATGAAAGCATTATGAAGAACTCTGCCTATACAGCAACACTCACTCTATTATTCCTCACACTCACTCTTTCTCTCTCCCTCTGTCATTCCAAGAATTGAAACCTCATCTCTAAGAGACCTATTGTCTGTCTCATGGTGGTCATAGTGGAAGAATGGACAGCATTTTAACTACGCTTGGCCTCATTCAGGGATTGCATGATGTGTCATCAGCCGTGGTTGCAAGGGGTAGTTCTCATCTTCCAGTAACCATCCTTGTAAGGCATCCAGCCCCTGAAATAAAAAAGGAATATGAGTGTTTGCAAGGATTTAAAGATCATAGCAACTCTTAGAATATCTGAGACAGCCTTCTGGGATGTGGTATTAATGATAACCAATGCTTTGTACATTGAAGAAATTGAACATACTTCTGTTGATGAAATCAGCCACATTATGATATCTCAATGTGATGTGTGCAGTCTATAGTGCCTTAGATTGAAGCACTGACCTTATCATGGGAACAAGATGAAGCAGTGTGATCTGGAACAAATTGTATTGGTATGAGAAGGCAGAGATATTGTGAGCATCCAAGTAGTGACTAAGGAAGTGAGTGCTAAGGAAGTAAACAAACAGCTCTGAAAAGCATCCTCCACCGATGCATGAGATGGACAATTCTCACCATGCCAAGGCAGCCTGCTGGTGGCATTGCAATGTAAGGTGTCTGTGCACTCCACACTGCAGTATTGAAGTGGTGAACATTATTCCAAATCTATTCAAAATGTGACATGTGGGTGTGGTAAGGCCATGGAGAGGGGTGCAGGTGGTTAAGGAGATGGTAGGACTGCTGGCCAAATGGAGGCTTGGAGGAACCAGAGGCTAGCTGGAGTCGCCACTCTGACTTCTATGTTGGGAGTTGTTACTGCCTAGTTTCTCTCTGCCACATGAGAGAACAGGGTATTGCAAATGAATGAAGTGTCATTAGGCATCAATGAAATTTAAATAATTCAAATAGGCTTCTTGCAATTTACTAGCAAGATTCTTACTCCACTGCTCAAACTTTAGGTGCAAAATTGGACTTCTCTTTTCTCATCATTAAAAACTCAATTTCTGATTTCACTATTTCCTATATCACAAAAATGGATGGAGAAATTCAGCCCAAAGGGTGAAATTCACTGAATGCCATAGGCCATAGAATCATAGAGACGTACAACACAGAAACAAACCCTTCAGTCCAACTTGTCCATGCTGACCAGATATCCTAAATAAATCTACTCCCATTTTCCAACACTTAGCCCATGTCCCTCTAAACCCTTCCTATCCATATACCTATCCAGATGTCTTTTAAAAGTGATAATTGCCCAGCCTCTACCACTTCCTCTGGCAGCTCTTTCCATACACCTTTACGTAAAATGTTGTCCCTTAGGTCCATGTTAAATCTTTCCTATTTCATGTAATACATTCTCATAAAAACAGAAACTGCAGAAACATACAGTAGATTGCCGAGAATAATGTTAGGTTTTTCAATCTCTACTTCAAATGTTTTGTGTAAAGAAGCTCAACAAACTTCTCAAGGACAATTAGAGACAGGCAACATATGAACAAATTTAAAAGTAAGAGTTCATGAGCTCTATTTGCCAATATAAGATATATTTTAACATTCATACTGCCTCAGAATGTTTAACATGGCAAAATGCTGGTTGAGAAAGTAAAACTCAGTTTTATATCAATTTAAACATTTTGGGATTGAGTTACTTTTGTGAGTGCAATCAGCAAAATAGGTACAAATTGGGTTGTTTGGAAAAGTTTCTTCAAAAAATCTCCTTAAATTCATTTGCATCTCACTGAATATTAAGTACACTATGAACAAATAGTTCAAAGCTGCTTTGAAGAAGGGTCACTGGACTTGAAATGTTAACAGATGATGCCAGGCCTGCTGGGTTTCTCCAGTAATTTGTGTTTTTGTTTGTTTCAGATCTTGAGCACCTGCAGTTCTTTGTTTAATTTTAGTTCAAAACATATTTTATTTCTTTATATATTTAGGAGCAAGAATTAGGTACAGTTTGATTAATGCAGCTGTGAGTGTTTTTTTTCTTAACATAGAACATTACAGTGCAGTCCAGACCCTTTGGCCCTCGATGTTGCGCCGCCCTGTCATACCAATCTGAAGCCCATCTAACCTACACTATTCCATGTATGTCCATATGCTTGTCCAATGACAACTTAAATGTACTTAAAGTTGGTGAATCTACTACCGTTGCAGACAAAACATTCCATACCTTTACTACTCTCTGAGTAAAGAAACTACCTCTGACATCTGTCCTATATCTATCACCCCTCAATTTAAAGCCATGCCCCCTCATGTTTGCTGTCTCCATACTTGGAAAAAGGCTCTCCCTGTCCACCCTATCTAACCCTCTGATTATCTTATATGTCTCTATTAAGTCACCTCTCAACCTTCTTCTCTCTAACGAAAACAGCCTCAAGTCCCTCAGGCTTTCTCGTAAGACCTTCCCTCCATACCAGGCAACATCCTAGTAAATCTCCTCTTCACCCTTTGCAAAACTTCCACATCCTTCTTATAATGCAGTGACCAGAACTGTACACAATACTCCAAGTGCGGCTGCACCAGAGTTTTGTACAGTTGTAGCATAACCTCTTGGTTCCAGAACTCGATCACTCTATTAATAAAAGCTAAAACCCAGTATGCCTTCTTAGCAACCCTGTCAAACTGGGTGGCAACTTTCAAAGATCTGTGTACATGAACACCAAGATCTCTCTGCTCATCTACACTACCAAGAATCTTACCATTAGCCCAGTACTTTGCATTCCAGTTACTCCGACCAAAGTGGATCACCTCACACTTGTCCGCATTAAACTCCATTTGCCACCTCTCAGCCCAGCTCTGCAGCTTATCTATGTCTCTCTGTAACCTACAACATCCTTCGTCACTATCCACAACTCCAATGACCTTAGTGTTGTCTGCAAATTTACTAACCCACCCTTCTATGCCCTCATCCAGGTTGTTTATAAAAATGACGAACAGCAGTGGACCCAACACTGACCCTTGCGGTACACCATTGGTAACTGGACCCCAGGATGAACATTTCCCAGCAACCACCATCCTCTGTCTTCTTTCAGCAAGCCAATTACTGATCCAAACTGCTATATCTCCCACAATCCCATTCTTCCGCATTTTGTACAATAGCCTACTGTGGGGAACCTTATCAAATGCCTTGCTGAAGTCCATATACACCACATCAACCGGTTTACTCTCATCTACCTGTTTGGTCACCTTCTCAAAGAACTCAATAAGGTTTGTGAGGCACGACCTTCCCTTCATAAAACCATGCTGACTATCCCTAATCAAATTATTCTTTTCTAGATGATTAGAAACCCTATCTCTTATAACCTTTTCCAACACTTTACCAACAACTGAAGTAAGGCTCACTGGTCTATAATTACCTGGGGTGTCTCTACTCCCCTTCTTGAACAGGGGAACCACAAATGCTATCCTCCAGTCTTCTGGCACTTTTCCTGTAACAATGACGATTTAAAGATCAATGCCAAAGGATCGGCAATCTCCTCCCTGGCTTCCCAGAGGATCCTAGGATAAATCCCATCTGGCCCAGGGGACTTATCTATTTTCACACTCTGCAGGATTTCTAATACCTCCTCCTTGTGAACCTCAATCCCACCTAATCTAATAGCCTGTATCTCAGTATTCTCCTTGACAACATTGTCATTTTCTAGAGTGAATACTGTTGAAAAATGTTCACTTAGATCTTCCCCTATCTCCTCTGACTCCACACGCAACTTCCCACTACTATCCTGGATTGGCCCTAATCTTACTCTCGTCATTCTTTTATTCCTTAAATACCTCTAGAAAGCCTTAGGGTTTACCCTGATCCTATCCACCAACAACTTCTCATGTCTCCTCCTGGCTCTTCTGAGCTCTCTCTTTAGGTATTTCCTGGCTAACTTGTAACCCTCAAGTGCCCTAACTGAGCCTTCACATCTTATCCTAACATAAGCCTTCTTCTTCCTCTTGACCAGAGATTCCATTTGCTTCAGAAACCACAGCTCCCGTGCTCTACAGCTTCCTCCCTGCCTGACAGGTACATACTTATCTAGGACACACAGGAGCTTTTCCTTGAATAAGCTCCACATTTCTAATATCCCCATCTCCTTCCCCATCCTACACTTCCAAAATCTTGCCTAATCGCATCATAATTGCCTTTCCCCCAGCTGTACCTCTTGCCCAGTGGTATACACCTATCCCTTTCTATCACTAAAGTAAACATAACAGAATTGTGATCACTATCACCAAAGTGCTCACCTACTTCCAAGTCTAACACCTGGCCGGGCTCATTACCCAGTACTAAAGCTAATGTGGCTTCGCCCCTTGTTGGCCTGTCTACATACTGTGTCAAGAAACCCTCCTGCACACACTGGACAAAAACTAACCCATCTATAGTACTCATACTATAGTGTTCCAGGTCAATATTTGGAAAGTTGAAGTCCCCCATGATAACTACCCTGTCTCTCTCACTCCTATTGAGAATAATCTTTGTTATCCTTTCCTCTACATTCCTGGAACTATTCAGAGGCCTATAGAAAACCCCTAACAGGGTGACCTCTCCTTTCCTGTTTCTAACCTCAGCCCATGCTACCTCAGTTGACAAGTCCCCAGACATCCTTTCTGCAACTGTAATACTATCCTTAACCAACAATGCCACCCCTCCCCTCTTTTACCATCTTCTCTGTTCTTATTGAAACATCTAAATCCTGGAACCTGCAACAACTATTCCAGTCCCTGCTCTATCCATGTCTTTGAAATGGCCACAACACTGAAGTCCCAGGTACCAACCCAAGCTGCAATTCACCCACCTTATTCTGGATGCTCCTGGCATTGAAGTAGACACACTTCAAACCAACTTCTTTCTTGCCGGTGCTTGTGTCCCTGAAACTTGATTTTGGACCTCCCTACTCTCAACATTTTCTATACTCGAACTACAATTTGGTTCTCATCCCCCTGCTGGATTAATTTAAACCCACCCCAATAGCTTTAGCGAATTTCCTCCCCTGGATATTGGTACCCCTCTGGGTCAGATGAAGACCATCCTGCTTGTAGAAGTCCCACCTAACCCAGAAAGAGCCCCAATTATCCAAGAATCCAAAACCCACCCTCCTGCACCATCCCTGTAGCCACGTGTTCAACTCCTCTCTCTCCCTATTCCTTGCCTCACTAGCACATGGCACTGGCAACAAACAAGAGACAACAACTCTGTTCATCCTAGCTCTAAGTTTCCATCCTAGCTCCCTGAATTTCTGCCTTAAATCCCCATCTCTCTTCCTACCTATGTCGTTAGTGCCTATGTGGACCACGACTTGGGGCTGCTCCCCCTCCCCCTTAAGGTTCCCAAAAACACAATCAGAGACATCACAAACCCTGGCACCTGGGAGGCAACACACCAACCGTGAGTCTCTCTTGTCCCCACAGAACCTCCTATCTGTCCCCCTAACTATGGAGTCCCCAATAACTACTGCTCTGCTCCTCTTCCCCCTTCCCTTCTGAGCAGCAGGGACAGACTCTGTGCCACAGCCCTGTGCCCCACTGCTTTCCCCTGGTAAGATCCCCTCACCCCCCCCCAACAGTATCCAAAACGGTATACTTATTGTTGAGGAGAATGGCCACAGGGGATCCCTGCACTGCCTGTCAGTTCCCTTTCCGTCCCCTGCCTATAACCCATCTACCTTTTTCTTGTACCTGAGGAGTGACTACTTCCCTGTAACTCCTCTCAATTGCCCCCTCTACCTCCCGAATGATCCGAAGTTCATCCAGATCCAGCTCCCTAATGTGGTTTTCGAGGAGCTGGAGTTGGGTGCACTTCCTGCAGATGTAGTCAGCAGGGACACTAGTGGTGACCCTTACCTCCCACATTCTGCAGGAGGAACATTCAACTGCCCTAACCTCCATTCCCACTATTCTAAATTCCCAAAGTGACGTTGAAAAAATAAGGAATAAAAAATAAACTCATTACCTTACCAATCTAGTGCACAGAACCTTTTTTTTGGTTAGAGGAGGAGAATGGGGTGGGAGACACTACCCAAGTAGTGTTTCGGGTAACACAACCACACAAATATGACTTCCCAGAAGTCCTTCGCTCCTCCCTCATACCTCTCGGCAAATGGAGGCCTGACTCCTGAGGTAAGTCACTTTTAATGCAAGAAAATCCACCCTTCTCAGCAGCCCTCGCTTCACCACTCCTTCTCTCCTTGCACCTCTCGGCAAATATAAGCATTTTTCAAACTCGATCAATCAATGCAGCATCTGAGACAATTCCAAATGGAAATGATTGAAAATTATTTCAATGAAAGAAAAATTCATTTCCCAGTTGTATTGGGATACATGAATTCATTTCACAGTAAATTAAGAAATAAATTGTTTTTAGAACCTTTTATTATGTGCCTATTATTTTTACAGAATTCCTAGAGTGTGGAAACAAGCCATTCAGCCCACACTGAGTTGCCAAAGAGCATCCCACTCAGCCCCTATCCCAGTAACCCAACATTTCCCATTGCTATTCCACTTAGCCTGCACATTCCTGAACACTACAGGGCAAATTAGCATGACCAATCCATCTAACCTGCCCATCTTTGGGATGTGGGAAAAACCAGAGCACCCAGAGAAAACCTGCACAGACACAGGAAGACCATGCAATCTCCACACAGACAGTCACTCTAGGGTTGGAACTGAACCCAGATCCCTGGTGCTGTGAGGCAGCAGTGCTAACCGCTGAGCCACCATGTTACTGTCTTTGCATCCAAAAGAACTAACGTAATTCTAAGACCCTCCTCAACGCCTACAGACAAGTGCAATTCACTTCATTGGGTGTCTTTGACTAATTTTAAAAATATCATGAGATGTCTTTTGCACTGAATGTGACTTATGCTTAATATTCCAATCTTTTGTTCACCTCTCTTCTATTCTGAATGAGTTGCTGAACAGAAACTTTTGGTCATTCAATTAAAAAGAATGGAGTATGGAAATCTTAGAAGCCATGAAGATAAGCACTTATTTTGATGAATTGATGATCTCCTTTAATTCATTCATAAGACATTTTAATTTTGCAACTACTCTTCATGTCACAGAAAATCAACCAAAACCAAAACAGCGGAGTGGTTTAAGTTACCAAGTTGTACTCCCCTGAGATTATTGGTATTTTCATTTGTACTCAGTGTTGACCCAGATTTTGCTGGCAGTAGCCAGACAGTGCCATTCATAGCTGATCTCAACAGAAGCTTCCCACTTAGATTGAGTAATCACCACGGACTTCATAATATCTGACGTTAAGTTGAATCTTGCCCACAGTCAAAAGGATCTCTAAAAGTATAGCAAGAAACTTTATCAGGCAGGATTAGCAGACAACTATACTTAGGGACTCTCATAAATTGCAATTCAACAAGTAAATGAATTATCCTTTGCTTAAAAAAAATGGATTTTTAATTGGAAACACACTGCACAAATATCCATTTTCCTTATTCATTCACAAGATGAGAGTGTTGCTGGCTAGGCCACATTCATTACCCATCCATAATTACTCAGAGGGCAATTGAAAGTCAATCACTTTGTTGTGAGTCTGGAGTCATAGAGATATACAGCACAGAAACAGAAGGCCAGACAAAATGAGGATGGTAGATTTCCTTCCCTAAAGGACATCAGTGAGTCATCACATGGGTCTATTCTCTCCCAACAACTATCAGTACATTTTTAATTCCAGATTTTTAAAAACTGAATTCAAATTTCACAATCTGCCATGGTGGGATTTGAAACTGGGTTCCCAGAATATTAGCTGAGCTTCTGGATTAATAGTCTAATACCACCAGATCATCGCCTTCCCAGGCCAGAAATGTTGCTCAGTGATTGTTATGACTAAAAGTGCCATTAAGAAAAGTTATACCTCATTAATAAGGTGAAATATTTTCAGGTATTTTTCAACAGCAAAATTTTAGCATAAAAGGGAGGCTCTTGTTAGTTCTGTTTTTTCTAAACAATGCCATCTTTGCAGACTTCAACTGTGCACTGTGTGTGAGAGCTGGGAATCACTAAGCAGAACTTCTGAAATTCTCCATTTAACTATGCTTGTATGAATGCTAGAAGTCATTGCCAGTAAATTTACAGTCTAATAATGTCAAAAGTTTGTTTCATTATAATTGTCATTGTAAAGTCTGAGCCAAAGGGCTAATTTATTAGAAAGAAAACAATGATTTATCACAGTCTTGCTATGTGATAAATAAAAGTTTATATAACTAAATCCAACATACATAAGATAAAATACTTGAGTGCATTCGTTCTTATATGTCTTGATGATAATATCCAGTCTGGAAGAGAATGTCACATGTTCAGTGGCTTGATGCACAGTCACAGGAAGTCTGCTTTATGTCAATATATTCTGTCTGGTATTGGTATAATCTGATCAAGGACTGTAGACTACAAATAGAAGGAAAGGAAATATCCATCAAACCATTAGAGACCCAAGCTCAGAGGCTGAGGAGACTTACAGAAACTAATAAGCACAAGATGGAATTGGGATGCTCATGAAGAACACCTGATTGCTTTCGAATTACAGATGCATTCCTCCACATCTGTGAGGGTTCTGTTCCTGAGAACACCTGAGAATGATGAAATTCATGAGTGTGTAGCTCATTAAAAATAGGTTAAATTGGTTGAAAATATAGACGATTGTGTGACTTTTACCTGTGGATGTTGATTTTTGTTGTTACTTTTTTTTAAGGTGAAAGAGGAATGTGCAATTTGTGATTTCGTGGATACAGAGGCTTTACTATCTGTGCTTGAAATTGTTATTTATTACATAGCCAGCAAAATAGAGGGGACGAGGGAAACGAGAAAGGAACAGTGGGATATCAAACTTGACAGGGCAATATTGTGCCCTCAATAGCAATTAATTTAGTGTGATCAGCTGTTTATCCTTTTCTCTTGGGATTATTGAATGATGAACAGATCACTACGGTGAACAGGAGACAAAATAAATGTTTTCTAAATGATTAAATAGGCTTATTCAATACAAACACAACTTGCTGTGATACCAGCCATCCCCTTATCCTGCACTGTAGCTCGCCTAAAGAAGGACCGTGGTGATGTGAAACCTCTGCAATGTTAGGAGGGAAATGACGAAGATACTTTGAAGAGACATACTACTAAACTGTATTGGGATTTTCAGTTAACCTAGTCACTTGCTGAAATACAAGGGTTAATTTATGTATTAAAATACAAAATTAATTACATTGGTCAACAATCCTATGGTTTCAACATTCTGATAAGAAATAAGGACAGATGGTTAATAGGTTTTATGAGGAGCATTGAGCATGAATAATAGGTGACAGAACAGTTATAGAAACACAATTTTGTGAGTTAGCTTGTTTCTTGGGAGGATACAGTCAGATCAGGGAGAACAGCTTGACATGAGCAAAGGGGAAGGATCATGTAGAATGTTGGTTGATGTAAAGCAAAATGAAAGCTCAAGTAGTAAATATTAAGTAAATATCATTATAGGTGGGTTTCAATCAATAGTTTAGATTAAAAATTTAAAGGGCACTTTAAAATTATTAAAGGATCATAAAAATCATGTCAATAATCCATTAAGACCATCCCCAAGAGGGTATCTAGGGTTGAATTGTGACACTTTGCGGCAAGTGTGCTTTGAGTGAGATTCATAGTTTATCATAGTCCATGGTGACACCTCTCATGCATTCTTCTAGTCTTCATCTCATTAATTACATAAGAACTAGCCATTTGGATACAGAACTGTCTCAAAGGTAGAAGACAGAGGATGGTGGTGGAGGGTTGTTTTTCAGACTGGAGGCCTGTGACCAGTGGAGTGCCACAACAATCGGTGCTGGGTCCACTATTTTTTGTCATTTACATAAACGATTTGGATGCGAGCATAAGAAGTATAGTTAGTAAGTTTGCAGATGACACCAAAATTGGACAGCGAAGAAGGTTACCTCAGATTACAACAGGATCTTGATCAGAATGGGCCAATGGGCTGAGAAGTGGCAGATGGAATTTCATTTAGATAAATGCGAGGTGCTGCATTTTGGGAAATCAAATCTTAGCAGGACTTATACACTTAATGGTAAGGTCCTGGGGAGTGTGCTGAACAAAGAGACCTTGGAGTGCAGGTTCATAGCTCCTTGAAAGTGGAGTTGCAGGTAGATAGGATAGTGAAGAAGGCATTTGGTATGCTTTCCTTTATTGGTCAGTGTATTGAGTACAGGCGTTAGGAGGTCATGTTGCGGCTGTTCAGGACATTGGTTAGGCCACTGTTGGAATCTTGCATGCAATTCTGGTCCCCTTCCTATTGGAAAGATGTTGTGAAACTTGAAAGGGTTCAGAAATGATTTACAAGGATGTTGTCAGGGTTGGAGGATTTGAGCTATAGGGAGAGGTTGAATAGGTTGGGGCTGTTTTCCCTGGAATGTCGGAGGCTGAGGGGTGACCTTATAGAGATTTATTAAATCATGAAGGGCATGGATAGGGTAAATAGACAAAGTCTTTTCCTGAGGGTGGGGAAGTCAAGAACCAGAGGGCATAGGTTTAGGGTGAGAGGGGAAAGATATAAAAGTGACCCAAGGGGCAACTTTTTCACGCAGAGGGTGGTACGTGTATGGAATGAGCTGCCAGAGGAAGTGGTGGAGGCTGGTACAATTGCAACATTTAAAAGGCATCTGAATTGGTATATGAATAGGAAAGGTTTAGATGGATACGGGCCAAGTGCTGTCAGGTGGGACTAGTTTGGATTAGGATATTTGGTCCGCATGGACAGGTTGGATCGAAGGGTCTGTTTCCATGCTATCACTATGACTCTATAACTGGCCTCTTCGTCACCTATGTCATGGAGCCATGCAGCAGGAGACATGGGAGGGCAGACAGGATTTTGAGATGATCACATAACTGGAACCATATTCGAACAGCAGCTCCACAACACTTCAGGTGCTGCAAGCCAGGAACTAGAAACTCCAGACTGATTGTACCTGCAGGACTGACCATGGCCGATCCCCAACTTGAATCAAAAGAGCCCCTTGGTGTACTGTGGCTGCAGTTCCTGACTGATCATGGTCCCCAATTCCATCTCCCAGCAGCACTACGTACTGTCCCCTTTGATATTCAGACATATCTGTTTCAATGAAACAGGGGCAATGTGTTAGCTATATAAGCTGCAGGCATATGCTGCAGTTGTGTCATGTGTCATACAGCATTGTGTCCATCCCCTTGACTATTCAGTGCTCTGAACCATGACTGGCTACATGTTTCTCATTTTGTGCTAAACAGTAGTACAATCCAGAGGCTGGAAACCTCCATCTAAGCGCAAAGTGAGGAAGTGCTAAGAAAGTAAGATAAAACCCACAAGATGCATCCCTGTATACAAAGTAATCTGATAGAAGTATCCAAGTTATAAGTGCATCTGAGCTCTAAAGGGAAGCCCTGAAGGACTGCAGTGATGTGAGAGTTGGTCTGAAAGCAGAAGTGATCGTGGTCAGGTTGGTGGTTGCTGTTGCTGTTTTGTGTGAATGAAGGATGGATGAGGATAGTGTCCATAGAGCATACGGGGACATGGTCTGGAGTGCAAGGTACTGGAGAGAAGATGGTGGCACTTCCCCTGGTGGATCGGAGAATGTCATTGTCCTTCTTCCTACATTGCTCTATGGCTGAGACTGTTTAAACCCAGTGGCCTCACAGCCTCCATCACTGGTTCTAAGTGATGAGTAAGTCCCACGTCTGCACCAGTCCACTCCAGCTTCCTGCCACAAGGCAGGACACAAATTTCTCCTCATCTGCCATATCCAAGGCAAAATTCAGGGACTGTGCAGGGCAGCTCCAGACTTAGAGTGCTAGTCTCGGTGTATCATGGGCTTTCAGTGATGGCATGGTCACAAAAGATGCAGATCTTTCGGCAGATACCCAATGAGTAGCTAGACATTCCAGGAACAGCATTCGGCAAAAGGGGGCAGGAGTTGGTTGCAAGAGAAGCATTAAGGGTGTGATAGATAAATAATGAGATGGGTTTGTTGAGATTTGGTGACAGAACTCACTAGGAAATGTTGCAACAAAATTGCCAAAAAAAATTCAATTTGGACATTGCCACGGGTAATAAAATTTGGTCCTTTGGAGTTTTCTTAATGTCTAGCTAATTTGACTAAGAAAGAAAGTAAGCTGAATATTCATGAGGCAAGTTGGTCCATCAACAAGGCCTACATGTGACTCCAGACCTACTGCAATGTAACTGACTCTCAACTGCCTTCTGAAATAGTCTAGCAGGCTACTCACATAAAATAATCGCTGTAAAATCTGAAAAAAATGAAACCGGATGGACTATTGGGTATAAACTAAGGCTCTGAAATATTAACAGTAAAAACAGCCCTGTCAACTCTGCACAGTCCTCCTTACTAAACATCTATGAGCTATCGCCAAAACTGCAAGAGATGTCTCATAGACTAGTCAAGCAACAGCCTGACACTGTCATATTTATGGAAGTATAGTTTCCAGACACCACCATCACCATCCCTGGATATGGCCTGTCCCACCGGCAGAACAATTCCAACAGAGGTGGTGGCACAGTCCTATACAGTCAGGTGAGAGCCACTCTGGGAGTTCTCAACATTGATGCCAGGATACTTTGTGGGTGTTTGGAATCAAAGTAAACCTGGGCAAGGAAATCTCCTTCTGATTACCAAATTCCCTCGTCCCTCAGCAGGTGACTCAATGCTCCTTCATATTGAATCATACTTGGAGGAAGCATTGTGAGTAGCATGGACATAGAGTGTGCTTTGGGTGGAGGTTTTCAATTTCAGTAAAAGTGACAACTAACAGTCAGAGTCATAGAGATGTACAACACAGAAATAGGTCCAACCCGTCCATGCTGACCAGATATCCTAACCTAATCTAGTCCCATCTGCCAGCACCTGGCCCATATCCCTCCAAACACTTCCTATTCATATACCCATGCAGATGCCTTTTAAATGTTGCAGTTGTACCAACCTCCACACTTCCTCTGGCAGCTCATTCCATTCATGTACCACCCTCTGCGTGAAAAAGTTGCCCCTTAGATTCTGGACTCCCCCACCCCAGGGAAAAGACTTTGTCTATTTATCTTATCCATGCCCCTCATGATTTTATAAACTTCTATAAGGTCACCCCTCAGTCTCCGATGCTCCAGGGAAAACAGCCCCAACCTATCAGCCTCTCCCTATAGCTCAAATCCTCCAACCCTGCCAACATCCTTGTAAATCTTTTCTGAACCCTTTCAAATTTCACAACATCTTTCCGATAGGAAGTATGGAGACAAAGTCCCACTTTCACATTGAGAATACATAGCTATTGTGGTATTATGTGGCACTGCGATAAATGGGGTACAGATTCGAACAGATCTAGCAACTCAAGACTGAGCATCCATGAGGTGTTTTTGGCCATCAGTAGCAACAGGATCAGAAGTGGAAATGTTTGTACAATGTTTTGCACTATTTCTGAATCCTCAAATTCTGAAGCAGTCCATATTCAAATGCACAATTTGGACAATATCCAGGCTTGGCAGGACAAGTGGCAAGTAACATTCCCACCACACAAACAATGGGCAATGACCATCTCCAATAACAGACAAGCTAACTATGATCCTTTGACATTCAATGGCATAACTGTCGCTGAATCCCTACATTAACACTACCCTGGGAGTTGCGATTAAGCAGAAACTAAATTGGACCATTCATATAGTACTATGGCTCCTGGAGCAGCTCAGAGGTTAGGAACCTTGCAACAACAAAAGAGGAGTCGCTTATTAACTCCCCAGTGCATGGCACAAGTCAGCATGTGATGGAATACTCCCCCTTGCCCGAATGAATGCAGCTCCAATAACAGAAAAAGTTTGACAACATCTATGATAATGCAGCCGATTTGATTTGCACCACATTCACATTCATCCAATCCATCCAGTACTGACACTCAGTAACAGCAGTGTGGCACAGCCACAAAATGCATGGTAGCACCTTCCAAACCCATGAACATTTCCATCTCAAAGGACTAGGGCTTACATGGGAACACCACCACCTGAAAGCTCACCTCCAAGCCACTCACCATCCTGAGTTGGAAATATTTCAGCGTTCCCTCACTGTCGCTAGTTCAAAATCCTGAAATTCCTTCCCCAGGGACATTGTGGCTCAACCTAGTGCATGTGGACTACAGCGGTTCAAAAAGGCAGCTCACTATCACCTTCTCAAGGGCAACTAGGGATGGGCAATAAATGCTGGCCCATCCAGCATCACCCACATCCCATGAATGAATAACAAAATGGCTTAGTGTAGAACCTGTTTTATAATGCAAAACAACTTAGTATATCTTATTACATTAAATGTGATAACCAAGTTGTTAGTAGTTACATGGCTTGAGGTCAGAATTTGCTTGGGATGCTTCAATTTCATTAAAAAGGTGACATATAAATGCAAGTAGTTTTCATTGTCAAAGCTCAACTTCCTCTATTCAATTTTTCAAAAAAGGACAAGGTAACTGTACTCTGCTCTGATTGTGTACCATATAATGTCTCAGCAAGAAGTGTTTTCTTCTGTATTGTTGATTCTCCTGGAGTGCTCGATGTCAGCTAACAATATTACATCAGATAGTTGAAGTACATTGCATATTCATGTTACAAATTAGAAAGCATTCACCACATGCTATTTTGAGCAATACTTAGTTTTTAACCAGGGTACATTCTTTTTATTCATTTGTCAGATGTGGACATTGCTGGCTGGGCCAGCATTTATTGCCCATCCTACTTGCCCTTGAGAAAGTGATGGCAGGATGCCTTTTTGAACCGCTGCAGTCCACCTGATGTGGGTTGACCTATAATGCCGTTGGGGAGGGAATTCCAGGGACAGTGAAGGAACGGCAATATACTTCCATGTCAGGATGGTGAGTGGCTTGGAGGGGAACTTGAAGGTGGTGGTGTTCCCATATACCTGCTGCCCTTGTCCTTCTAGATGAAAGTGGTTGTGGGTTTGGAAGGTGCTTTCCTTACTTTACAGGCGGCTCTGACTACTCTCAGGAAGATGAGCAAATACACAGTACAGTGATCAAATAAGGAAAGATTAAAATGTGAACAGATAAACTGGTGCTAGGAATATCAAAGTCAAATACATTAATCATTTAAGTAAATTAAATAATGAAGAACAATTAAACAATTCATACCACATATCTGATACACACTTCACTGATTAGTTTATAAACTAATTTATAATCCTTTATATGAAAAAGAAAGGAGGTTTGCTGCATACGTAATCTTATTGATTACAGCAAATACTGCTTTTGACAAGCCAAGGGATGTGATCTGAATTAATTTCCATTGACCTTGAAATCAAAGCCATGGAGACAGAAGAAAGATGGGATTGAAATGATGAATTAAGGAATAAAATAAGCAAGATAGAAAGCGATTATTTTACGCTCATCCAGTTTAGGAAAATGCCCTTCATCGATGACTGTAGGGTCTAGATGTAGCTCAGGCATCTGTGATAAAAGCAATGCCTTATTTTTTCGGCACCAACCTTGAAGATAAATATAATGATGTTAGTAATTCACATCTTATTGTGTGCAATATTTGGATTGTTTGATTTCACATACTGTAATGGTTTCATATTTTTGAAATGTTCATAAATGTCATAAAATATATCATTTGACTTTTATTTTTCATTAAGGAGCACAAAAGTTATTGAGGTATAGTGTTCATTTGCTCTCAAGGTCCTTTCTCACAATCACTATGTCAAAAATCTGGACCTCTCTACCCAATAGAACTTTTGTCACATAGTGCTTCAATATACACATGGGCCCTCTAACACGTTCTGAAGGACAATTGCCTTTGGATAATTATTGATGATCTCAGTAATCACACAGATTCTCCCAAGAATGAATTAAATGTAGTAAGAGATTAAGAGCTAGAAAACAATTTACATTTAATTGGGGCTGAGACACATGAAGGTACAGCAAACAATGTTGGCTCAAAAAAGACAGAGAGGTAGGTACACATAAGAGGTCAGTGTCAGAGGAATGGAAAGCTCAGATAGAGAGGGGTCCATAAAGCTGGAGGATGTAAGAGATAACAATCTGAGAATCTATCCATAATAGGGTTTGCATAATTATTTAATCATTAATGATAGTTCTTGATATTGGATATAATAGACCCTGGAGCATTTCTGACACCAATATTTTACATTAGGCTGGCTAGTAGATTTTGCTGAAGAAAAAATGTCAATTTTCTACTAGATTAGATACACATTCCACTAATTGGTGCAGATAATATCAGAGGAACTGTACACATGCATTTCACATGCACATTTTTCTGTAAAATGTCAACAGAACTTGGCCATTTCCTTTTGAATAAAAAGACAATTTTATGGATTGAGTTGCATTAGATAACAAAACAGCAGAAATACTGAAAGCAAATAATCAGCATATCTAAAGATAAAGACTAAATTAATATGAAGAATCTTCTAGGGGCTGGCTTAAACGCTACAAACAGGATTGATCTTGATTACGTCAGTCCAGTAGTTGTCTATCTAGCTGAAAAATGTGTTGCAGGAAAAGCGCTTTTCCAGCAACATATTTTTCAGCTCTGATCTCCAGCATCTGCAATCCTCACTTTCTCCTGGTTGTTTATCTAGCCAATATTCACTACCATGGCATACAACATCCTGTACACTTGAAGAATAGAGATTTGGATGCACTACCACAATCACTGCCTGATGAGCAAATTATACTTGATGCTCTCTGGCAGCAACTCAGCAGCTAAAAAGGCTGAAAAATGAACTCCTGTGTCAGTGGCTTTGGCATATGTCAGGTGCAATGCAAGTTGGAATGAAGTTTGTACCTCAATTGAACTTGACCATATGTTTTCTGATGGGCACAGGCTGCTGTCTGGCGCAAGTCTCATTACAGACATGGGGGCATTTTCTTGTTGCTCCTGGTATGTTTACGCACTGATAGCTTCAAATGCTCAGACAAAGCACATTCAATGAGCACACAGTAATTAAGCAGCTTTAAATAGTCTGAATTAAGCTTTTGATGAAATTAGTTTTATTTTCTCACTGTGTGTTATTTAGTCGCTGCACCTCTCTCTTAATAGTTTGTTTTGGCTGATTACTCGATTTGCACTTTACAGCTCAGATTAACTGCCAGCATAGACTCGCTCGTAACCTCCACCAGACAACACTGTGAAATTCCTAACACTGGAGAGAATCCCTTATTTAAACAGCTTTGCCAGTACAGACACATGGCACACATAAAATGGAGTTGAACCATGTTATTTATGCCAGTGCCAATGATATGAGGAAAATTACTTTGGCTACTTCTGAGCAGAGCTCATGGTGCCTGAAAAGATATCACATTTCCTTTGGGAGCCAAACGCTGTCTCATGGCTCACATCAGCTGAACAGTTGATTGCTGTTTTCTTTTCCTCCCAGCATTTAGACTGTTCAGCAGACCCGATGCGGAACAGAAGGAAACTCTGCAGGTTCCCACTCTACATTCGCATACACTCTGATGTAGCTGATTGTGAGAAGCAGACCTTCCACCCTAGATTGTTACTTGCAGCAGGAAGCAGACTGGGTGCGATATTAAAGGTGCAGGGAATGAAAGTGGAAGATCTTTTCTAAGAGCATGTGACAATGTCCTTAGCTCTAACACACAAAGCTTGGGGTGGCACGGTGGCTCAGTGTTTAGTACTGCTGCCTCACGGTGCCAGGGGCCCAGGTTCAACTCTAACCTCGGGCGACTGCCTGTGTGGAATTTGCACATTCTCCTCGTGTCTGCATGGATTTCCTCCAGATGCTCCAGTTTCCTCCCACAGTCCAAAGATGTGCAGGTTAGGTGAATTGACCATGCTAAAATTGGCCTTAGTGTTCAAGGATTTGTAGGTTAGGTGCATTAGTCAAGGGAAATGTAGCGTAATAGGTAAAGGGGAATGGGTCTGGGTGGGATACTCTGAGTGTTGGTGTGGACTTGTTGGGCCGAATGGCCTGTTTCCACACTGTTGGAATTCTAAGTCAAAGCTTCTTGACCTGCAATGTTCAAACATGGTACAATACTCGCTGCTGAGCTGGATGGGCACGTCCACAACAAGACTTAAAACAGAAAATGCTCTGCCATCAACATCAATATTCACTCCTTTGTTATTTCCATACTGTGGCTGCAGTAGTTTTTGAGCTTCCTTTAGTGTCAGCTACATATCATTACGAAACATTAAGCACAAAGGTACCAGCAATCATGAGAACAGTGTCACCTTCAAGTTCTCCTCAGATTCAGACATCACTTTAATCTGGATGAGAAATGTTTTTACTTTATTATCACTTGGTCAATATCGCAGGAGAGTCATCAGGACAAGGACTGCAACAATTCAGGGAGATGTTGCACAATGACGCTTCTTTAATGGCTTTTTCAAATTTCCCTTTCAATACTGTGGAAAAGGACATGGAAGATATAGAATGTAGGGAAATAGATGGTGACACCTTGTAAAATGTCCATATTACAGAGGAGGAAGTGCTGGATGTTTTGAAACGCATAAAGGTGGATAAATCCTCAGGACCTGATCAGGTGTACCCTAGAACTGTGTGGGAAGCTGGAGAAGTGATTGCTGGGCCTGCTGCTGAGATATTTGTATTATCGATAGTCACAGGTGAGGTGCCGGAAGACCGGGGTTGGTTAACATGGAGCCACTGTTTAAGAAGGGTGGTAAGGACAAGCCAGGGAACTATAGACCAGTGAGTCTGATGTCAGTGGTGGGCAAGTTGTTGGAGGGAATCCTGAGGGACAGGATGTACATGTATTTGGAAAGGCAAGGACTGATTAGGATAGTCATCATGGCTTTGTATGTGGGAAATCATGACTCATAAACTTGATTGAGTTTTTTGAAGAAGTAACAAAGAGGATTGATGAGAGCAGAGCAGTGGACATGATCCATATGGACTTCAGTAAGGCGTTCCCCATGGGAAACTGGTTAGCAAGGTTAGATCTCACGGAATACAGGGAGAACTAGCCATTTGGATACAGAACTGGCTCAAAAGTAGAAGACAGAGGGTGGTGGTGGAGGGTTGTTTTTCAGACTGGAGGCCTGTGACCAATGGAGTGCCACAACAATCGGTGCTGGGTCCACTAATTTTTGTCATTTACATAAATGATTTGGATGCGAGCATAAGAGATAGTTAGTAATTTTGCAGATGACACCAAAATTGGAGGTGTAGTGGACAGCGAAGAAGTTTACCTCAGATTACAACAGGATCTTGACCAGATGGGCCAATGGGCTGTGAAGTGGCAGATGGAGTTTAATTCAGAGGTCCTGCATTTTGGGAAAGCAAATCTTAGCAGGATCTATACACTTAATGGTAAGGTCCTAGGGAGTGTTGCTGAACAAAGAGACCTTGGAGTGCAAGTTCATAGCTCCTTGAAAGTAGAGTCACTGGTAGATAGGATAGTGAAGAAGGCGTTTGGTATGCTTTCCTTTATTGGTCAGAGTATTGAGTACAGGAGTTGGGAAGTCATGTTGCACTGTACTGGACATTGGTTAGGCCACTGTTGGAATATTGCATGCAACACTGGTCTCCTTCCTATCGGAAAGATGTTGTGAAAGTTGAAAGGGTTCAGAAAAGATTCACAAGGATGTTGTCAGGGCTGGAGGATTTGAGCTAAAGGGAGAGGCTGAACAGGTTGGGGCTGTTTTCCCTGGAGCATCGGAGGCTGAGGGGTGACCTTATAGGGGCTTACAAAATCATGAGGGGCATGGATAGGATAAACAGACAAAGTCTTTTCCCTGGGGCTGGGGAGTCCAGAACTAGAGGGCATAGGTTTAGTGTGAGAGGGGAAAGATATACAAGAGACCTAAGGGGCAACTTTTTCACACAGAGGGTAGTACGTGTATGGAATGAGCTGCCAGAGGAAGACGTGGAGGCTGGTATAATTGCAACATTTAAAAGGCATTTGGATGGGTATATGAATAGGAAGGATTTGGAGGGATATGGGCCAGGTGCTGCCAGGTGGGACTAGATTGGTTTGGGATATCTGGTCAGCGTGGACACGTCTGTTTCCATGCTGTACATCTCTATGACTCTATAACTCCATAAGTTTAATTCTGAATCTCACTGGTGAATGGTCACTGCCTTATTTCCAAGCATTTCATCTCATTATTGGCTAATCACACATCATCCCAATTCTTTTCTCCTCCCCTAAAAAATTAGACAGCACCAAATCCTGTCATGAAAGTCAGAGTGGTTAACTGGTGACAGTAGCTCACCATTTTTCTCTCCTGAGACATCTGACACAATTCCATCTTCACTAGAATTTCTCAAATACTCACGGATGTTATCCTCTTCAACCCTTCACCCAAGCATCTGGGCATCATCAAACCACCAGCCTCATATCATCATTCAAACCAATTCACATATCACTTCAACCCTTCAGGACTTTGCATTGGAGCTCAGGGACACTGATGGATTACATGTATCTGCCAGCTTGGTTTTCACATGGAGACACAGGCATTGCATACTGCTCCTCACGACTCATCTTATGGCTTTGAGCATACTGTCTTAGCGTTCACTTACTTTGATGCTGCCGGCCTCTGTGGCTTGACAAAGTAGACAGTTCTGTGTTTGCACACATGATCAGCTATCAAGGAGTAGAAATGTTGCTTTATGGTGCCATGCAATGCCAATTTCACACTTTGTTTGTGCCAACAGATTATGTGACAAACAGTCTTCATATCCAACAATCAAATGGTTATGTCTGAAAACCAAAAGGGATAGTCCTTACTGGGATTAATGGACAATTTAATCAGTCAAAGGGCACCAGTGGTTAGTCATAAGTGAGGTGCCACCAGTCTGGAGATTTTGTCTATATCAGTCAGCTGGCTGTGTGGACCTCAGTCCCAGGATTGGGTCAAATCCTCTCACAATAAGACAAAAGGAGAAATACAGGGTTGTTTTTCTTCTGGAGGCCTGTGAGCAGCAGTGTTCCACAGGGATCAATATTGGGTTCACGTTTGTTTGTCATTTATATAAAACAGCGATGAGTGTTTAGGAGGCATGGTTAGTAAGTTTGTGGATGACACCAAAATTGGTAGTACAGTGAACAATGAAGAAGGTTAAGTTTACAAACAGATATTGATCCATTGGATCAATGGGCCAAGGAGTGGCAGATGGAGTTTAGTTTGGACAAATCTGAGGTATTGTATTTTGGTAAAGCAAACAAGAGTCAGACATTTACAATTAATGGTGGTGTTTTAGAACAGAAAGTCCTAAGGGTTCAGGTACATAATTCTTTGAAATTTGCATCACAGGTAGACAGGGTGGTTTATAAGACACTTCACACACCTGCCTTCATTGCTCAGACCTTTAAGAATAGGTGTTAGGACGGCATGTGGAGGTTGTACAGGACATTGGTGAAACGTCGTATAGAGTAGTGTGTGCAGTTCTGGTCACCCTACTATAGGAAGAGCATTAAATTGGAGAGGGTTCAACAATGACTTACTATCCCGGAACAGAGGGCTTGGGTTATAAAAAATAGGCTGAGGCTTTTTTCTTTGAAGCATAGAAGGTGAGCTTATAGAGGTTTTTCAAAATCATGACGGGCATTTATGAGGTGCGTAGTAAGGGTCTTTTCCCTAGGGTGGGAGAGTTCAAAACTAGGCCATATGTTTTTAAAGTGAGAGGACAATGATTTAAGAAGGATGAGGGACAACTTTAAAAAAAAAATTACGGGGTGGTTCATGTGTAGAATCAACTGCTAGAGGCAAAAGGTGGATGCAAGCACAGTTACAATATCCGAAAGATATTTGGATAAGTTCATGAACAGGAAAGTTTTGGAAGGACATAGGCCAAATGCAGGCAAGTGAAACTAGTTTGGTTTGGGTACGTGGTTGGTGTGGACTAGTTGGCCCAAAGCATCTTTTTCCATGCTGTTAGACTCTATGACTAACTGAGTATGATGACAGCAGATGGAAGGACGGTTAACACTGATAGATGAGCAGGAAAGGGGACATGAGGAGCAAATGCAAGAATGGGAATGTTTAATAGTTTGGAAAGATGATGCAGGTGAGAATTGTTGAATAGACATGATACATACAATACTAAGAGATGTAGACCATGACCCTTAGCAAGTTAGGTGTACAGTGGCAAAGTTCAAGTGAGGTAGGGCACTGTCAATGTGACGGAGTAGGTAGACAATGGTGGCACTCAGCCTTGAGGAGCATAGAAGATCATTCATCTTCTCTCTTTTCTATCAGCACCATATATTTAGTTTCATCCAAGATGAAACTACCCCAGGCCACTATTTTGGCTAAACTGGCTAAATCTGTTGGAATGGCTCATTGGTTCACCAGCAGGGAAAAGAACAGCCCTCTTTTTGACCAGTAGTAGTCTACCAACAGCTCCAGGTTCCTGTGGGGGAACTGTAGAGCTAAACTCCCTTTCCGGCCATCTCCTTCAAGATAACAGTATGCAGGAACACCATGTGAAAGATAATTATTTGGCTGCAGAACCTAAAGTGCTGTGAAGCTGGAGTTTTAGTATGACATGAGCGCCTTGAAATATTGTAAAGTCCCAGCAGTAGCAAGCACCTGCATCTCTCCTCTCGTACAATTCTGAGATGGGCACCAGAGGGGCCAGTTGCTGAACAGAAGATTGAGAGAAAAGTCAACCTGGGCCATCGTGGACAAGTCAACTTGAATCTCATGCAATAAGAAAACTTTGTCAAGAAATGGGAAAACTCAGTTCCATTCTGCCTAAAAAAAATCCTGACTTTAGTGCTGTTGGTATTCAATATTAATTACATTAGGAGCACATAAGCTTATTTTAAAAGAGGAACAATTCAAAACTGCAACAAGCCCTTTCTGTGTGTTGACAGCGTGGGTTGCATGGGCAACGAACCGTTGCATTGCAGCAAGATTGGAAGCTCAGGCTCTGTTTTACCTGTAATGTAATGTCTACGAAATACAATCAATCAACAACATACTGTTTGTCTAGGATTTTACATTAGCAGCAAAGAATGCAATGTGATTCAAACTCAGAATGTAACCATTCATGATTAAATCATGTTATAATGTGGATTTAATCTGCAGAATCTTTAGAGGTTTTAAAAACATAATAAATTTTTTAATGGTATGTGGACATCACTGTAAAACTACTACTGGTTAGAAGGAGGGCAGTTCTTTTCCCTGCTGATGAACCAATGAGCCATTCCAACAGATTTACAAACATCCCCTAAAGCCCTGAAGAAGATGGTGGTGAACTGCTGCAATCTATGTGTTTTAAGTAACCCACCATGCTGTGAGGAAGGGATTTCCAGGATTTTGACCCAGTGACAATAAAGATATGGTGATATAGTTTCAAGGGAAGGATAAAGTAACTCACTTGACTGGCACCACATTCACCACCTTCAGCATTAACTCACAGTGGCAGCAATTGGTACTATCTACAAGATGCACTGCATAGTGGCATTTACATTCCATTCCAAGCCAAACATTATCCTAGACAGTGCAAGCTTCAACATGTTGTTGGAGTAATCCATCCATGGAAGTGGTGAAACACCTGACTTGTCTCATGGTGGGTAGTCTGGCACTGGGAAGACAGATAATAAGTTAATCATGCAGAATTCCTAGCCAAAACCTGGTCTTATAGCAACTATATTTGTAGAGCCATCTAGTTCAGTTTCTGGTAATGATAATGCCCAGAACTTTGATAGGGATTCAGCAACAATGTCATTGAATGTCAAGGTGTGATGGTTAGATTTACTCTTGTTTCATCATTGTCTGGCACTCATGGCATGAATGTCGCTTGTCACTTGTCAACCCAAGTCTGGATATCATCCAGGATCATCTGCAGATGATCATGCTTCAGTATCTGAAAGGTTGCAATTGATGTTGAATGTTAGGCAATCATCAGCAACATATCCAACTTTGATATTATGAAGGAAGGAAGCATGCAACAACTGAAGACGATTGAGCCGAGGACACTCCTCTGAGGAATCTATGCAATGAAGTACTGGAGACCAGGAGATGACTGATCTTATGTGCTTAAGTAGCTTATTTGGCTTATGTATTTGCTAGGACTCTATCCAGAAGATACTTTTACCTTAATTCCCATTGACTCCAGTTTGTTAGGTTTCCTTGAAACCATTGTCAGTCAAGTGCTGCCTTGATGTCAAGGCTACTCACTCCTGTCTCACCTCTGGAGTAGAACTCTTTTGTCCATGTTTGGACCAAGGGCTATAATGAGGTCAGGAGCTGACAGGATGTGATGGAATCCAAAGTGAGCATCATAGAGCAGTTTATTCCTGAGCAAGTGTTGCTTGGCAGCGTTGTCTGCAATGCTTTCCTTTGCTTTGATCCAGACTTGACTGATGAAATATCCAGTTTTGCTAAATGACATTCTTTTCTTTTTGGGCTCATGACTGGACAATCATCCATATTGCTGGGTATATATCAATGCTCTGGATGTGAGTTTTTTGCTGAGTTGGAAGGTTCATTTTCAGATGTTTCATCACCATACTAGGTAACCTCATTCAGTGAAGCACTGGTGTTAGTGACCCGCTTTCTCTTTATGGTGTTTAGGTTTCCTTGGATTGTTGATGTCATTTGCTGTAATATCATTTCCTGTTCTATTTCTCAGAGGGTGGTAAATGGGGTCCAGGTTGATGTGCTTGTTAATAGAGTTCTGGTTGGAATGCCATGCTTCTAGGAATTCTCGTGCATGACAATGCTTGGCTTGTCCTAGTATGGATGTGTTGTCCTGGTTGAAGTGGTGACCTTCCTCATCTGTATGTAAGGATACTAGTGAGAGTGGGTCATGCCTTTTTGTGGCTAGTTGATGTTCATGTGTCCCGGTGGCTAGTTTTCTGCCTGTTTGTCCAATGTAGTGTTTGCTACAGTTCTTGCAAGGTATTTTGTAAATGACATTAGTTTTGCTTGTTGTCTGTATGGGGTTTTTCCAAGTTCATTAGCTGCTGTTTTTAGTGTGTTGGTGGGTTTTTGGGCTACCATGATGCCAAGAGGTCTGGAGTAGTCTGGCAGTCATTTCTGCATATACCAATGCTGAAGCTGTACTGGAATAGTTTGGCTAGAGGCATGGCTATTTTTGGAACCCAAGTGTTGAGTAGTATTTCCACAATGTTATCCAAGCCCATGGTCTTTTCAGTATTCAGTGCCTTCCAGAGATTCTTGATATCAGGTGGAGTGACACATGATACCAATAAAATTTGTCTGTGATGCTGGGACCTCAGCAAAGAGATAAAGTGGACAGACCCCAGAGCATTCCTGGCTGAAGATGCTTCTGTCATCTTTTGCACTGTTGTAAAGGCTCCCCATCATCAATGGGAACACTGTTGATGAAACAGTGGGCTGTTTCTCACTGCATTCTCTCCAACTCTCATACTTTCCCCAGTTAGGAATTTAATGAGTTTGCCCAAAGTGGCCAGGTACTGCTTATAAGAAAAGGAAGACTCCCATTTACACGACACCTTATCCTGAAACAAGAACAGTCAGTCATTCTTTTAAAAATAAATAAAATCTCTCACGTGTTCAACTGTTTTATGTTTATAAGCTTGCAGTTTCTGCTATCACTTTTTCAATTCATATGGGCCAAACTATAATACTGGGATAAATGTATCCCAGCAATTTCCAGAGTGGAATTATGAACATAAGTACAGGGAGTGTATGAGACCAGTACAGCAAATATGATCCATTTTCCCTCAGACTTAGCTAATATGACTAGAAGTTCAGCCCACTATCCAAATCATAAAAATATAGATAGAATTCAATCACTCTTCTCTCAGCACCTGCAGTCTTCACTATTTGCTCTCAAAAGTACCACTTCGTATCTGTGACATGGTTATTCTAATCACCCAAGTGCCAGCTTGATCTTTATTGCTTGATCCAAGAGGTGAAGGAGCCGGTGTTGGACTGGGATGGACCATATTAAAAATCAAAAAGATCAGTGTCATGCAAATTACATATCGTTTCAGTTGCATGACACTATAATCTTTTGCTATAAATTCTGTGTCTTACGATCCTGTCCCACAGCTACCTGATGGAGGAGCAGTGCTCTGAAAGCTAGTGCTTTCTAATAAACCTGTTGGACTATAACCTGGTGTTGTGTGATTTTTAACTTGATCCAAGAGAACATTCTTCGAAACAGAATCACAGAATTACAGAATTATGATAGCACAGAAGGAGATCATTTGACCCATTATGTCTGTGCCAGCTCTCCATGTGAGCACGTCACCCAGTGCCAAAGAAACAAAGAACTCTGGATGCTGGAACTCAGAAACAAATGCCCTAGATACACCATCCAGGTGAAGCAGTGATTTACCTGCATTTCACTCAATTTAGTCAACTGTAATCATTGCTCGTAATGTGGTCGTCTCTACATTGGGGAAAGAAAATGCAGACGGGAGCAACTACTTTGGAGAACATGTATGTTCTGTCTGCAAAAGATATCCTGAATCTCCTGTTGCCTGCCCTTTCAACACACCATCTCTGCCTCAGGCTTGCTGCAGTGCTCCAGTGAAGTTCAGCACAAGTCCGAGAAGCAACATTTCACTTTCCACTTAGGGACTCTACAGCCTTCTGGATACAGTAGAGTTCAATAATTTTAGGGCTTGAGCACTTCTCCCAAATCCTTACCCCAACACACCAGGCCTGGTCATCACATGGGCTGCTACCCATAAATAACCCCACTGTCAGTTACTAATAGACCCCATTAGCAGCTATTTATCCTCCCAGGCTGACCTTTACCATTCCTTTATTTGTCCAACCGTTGTGCTCTCCCTTTTAGGTTCCTTCTCCACCTTTCATTCAATCTTCCACCACACCCCATCTTCAGTATATATACCAACCTTTTCCTAACTACGATCAGTTTTGAACAAGGGTCACTGGATCGAAAGCATTGTCTCTGCTTTCTCTTCAGAGGTGCTGCCCAATCCACTGAGTTTCCCCAGCAATTTCTGTTTTTATCTCACCCAGTGTCATGCACCAATCTTATCCTTCTAACCCTGCACATGGTTACCTGAAAAAGAACATTGATTATTTTTCTGCTTGAATTTTCCATTCTGTTTCCATCCCTTTTCAGATGATTTTAGAATGCTGCTTATTGTCATTTAACTCCCTGACCAAATTTCCTTAGAATTCTTCAAAGCTGCCTCCACCACACTCTCAGGCTATGCTTTCCAAAACCTAAACACTGGCTGTACGAGTACGCATTCCTCATTTCACGTTTGCATCTTTTTTGAATTACTTTAAGGCTGTGTCCTCTTATTCTTGATCTTTCATGATAGGAAGAAAATGTTTCCAATTTTCTCCGTCCAGACCCAGTGCTTAACCTGCTCACATTAAGTGGGGTCAGTAGATACCCTAGTTGTGTCTGTTTCTTGTTGTTCAAGGGGAGTTTCAATCACCCTGCCCCACATTGCAGAGACTGAACCAGAAAGCATTGTCCATCACCTTTGCAATTCTGCAAATTCTCAGAAGTCAAAATCAAATGAAGTGAGTGAAGCTCAGACTGACTCATATTTTATTCTCTCAGCTGGTGATATATCATGAGTTGATTCAAATCACTTTTGCTCAATTGGTACAACTTACTTTCATACAGAATAAATGCATCCATCATGACTAAACTCTAACAGACACCTTTCATTTAACTTAAAATACTCCATAGCCAAAGATTGACCCTCTCTCACTGCAGTCTCCAACTGTTTCTACAAGTACTTGACTATCTAGTTGAATTTTAGCTTTTCAGTGCAACATTAGCTTTGATCAAAACTGTACCCTTCCCCCACCCTGCATCACTCTTCCTGCTCCCTCCTGAGCTCCCCCTCCCCCCATCGACCACCATCCCATCCTCAATTAGAATCCACTTGCAATCTTTAGCGTTGATGCCCACTGAGTTCAAAGGGATAGGTCTGTCCAAGTGACGGTGGACAAATGCTGGAATGTCAAACAAAGTTTTATTGTCTTCAGGATGTTTAGGTTTCAAACGAGCCATATGAATCCAATACACACCTGCCAGCTCTGGTGTCTGGAGGAATACGGCAGTTTTCATCATAAAGGCTTCAATTTAGATTCACATTGTGAAAGAGGCAGAGAGATTCTTGCCATGGTAAAACAGTTGAATAATCCAAAAGCCTGCCAACCTGGTGAGCCTATGGTGAATCATAACAGATTATTATAGGTTGGTATCTCATGCTCCCCCCATATTTTACACATAACACTTTCTGACCCATAGTTACAGTACAGTGCTCAGCAAATTATACCAGACAATACATATATCAACTGACCTCTATTGGCAGTGGTGACAATTAGACTTTTACTAGATCATAAATAAAATTCAGCATTCAGTTTGCAAACAAAATATTGATGATGTGTTTGAGCTTTTGCTGCTGTTGAACTTCTGGTTACGATTCCACAGTTATATATATTATATATATCTTTATCCAAATAGTTTCTGCCCAACTGAATCCAGCAGTCCTCTTATTATCATAATGAACCTGTCAGCTACATTTCTGCCTTTAAGTGGTCCATGACATTAAGCAGCATTCTAAAAACAAATGAAGAGGGTTGGAAACAGAACTGAAAAATCAAGTAAAAAAAGAGAAAAGTAATCAAGGCAATGAGAAGCAGATGTACCACAAAGAGCTCAAATAAAGGAATAATGAACCAGAAAGGGTACATTTATTGTAGGTTTTAACATACCAAGTACTACTTTATCATGAGGTGACGCCAAGTGCAAAAAAACAGACTTTGAGACATTAAAACACAATTAAATGCGTAATTGAGCTAATTATTGCTTTCAAAGTAGGATTCATTTATTTTAGACAATTTATTTTGTTGTCTAGGATTGTATACCTTCACAGTAGTTGATTTGATGTTCAATAAAAGCTTATGTAATAGTCACATTTATATTTGTCACCAATAAAACACCTTAAATTAGCACTAAGCAAACAATACTATGCATTGTTGTACTTCAGAGATGGCAAGCATTAAAGTAAAGATTTTCACTTATATTTCTGAGGACAGTGACAGTACTACATTCTCGTAAGTTTTACATGGGACACTCAGCATTGCTGGTTACTCTTGCAAGCAGAGCTGATATCCTCTGCAGTTCAGAGTAGACCATCTACTGTCCAGCAGCTGGTTAAATGGCTTCTGGATTGATCACCAGCGACTGAATTATAGTTTAACAACAGCAGTGAGAAAGTACTCATTTGAAAAATTAGCTTCAAATTAAAAACTACTTTTGAGAAAAGTGAAAGTATTTACTTTATGCAATACTAATAAAAAAAAATCACAGTTCATAAAAAATGTCACTGTGCTTATCTATTCATGATGCAGAACTACGTTTAGCTGAGCTTGTCTAAAGCTATCAAAGTTTAGACCTAATATTTCCGCCTAGAAGCCGACAGTTCGGAGGTCAAGGGTGAGAGTGAGAGAAGTCAGTGGTGTGTGTGCGCATGTGTGGGGTGGAGGCTTAAAGGTCACATGACTACAGCAGACAATGAAGGCTACTTGTACAGGAATACATTCCATATACCCACTGTTTGATACAGAAGAAAAAATAATGGATTGCATTGCCATGCAAACTCTTCGTTATCTAAATTACTAAATATCCTACTGTTCTTATGATTTAACAGTTTAAATCAGTCTCAGCATATGTATTGCGCAAATAGTCATTAAATTATTCTGATCTTTTAAGTGTGTGTGCGTTCATTATTTTGTTGCCTGTTCATCGAGGTGATGTTGTTTCACTCAGGATTTCTTGTTGCTTTGGTTTGTTGCTTTTCAATTACTTCAATGGATTTCTGCAAGTTTCTGGCTCGGATAGTTGACATTATCTGTGCGGGAGATACATTCACGTCTCCTTGACCACCTCCCTGTAATTGAGAAATAGCCTCCGTAACTGGATGAATTTACCTTCAATTGTGCTGCTATATCCAATCATTCATTCCACTACATACGATTGAAGTGACAACTGATCCATGCAGGTTCCAAGTGGCCACCTGGGGGGTGGTTTTGTTTAGATCATTGTTTGTTTAAAACCTGAATGGCTCTTGAATTCTCTGCTCTGGTAATCATTTAGCAATCTTGTAAAGTTTGACTTTCTTTTAATTCATCTTGTTTTTCACTCACATCTGTTTTTCTATAGTTTGTCTACTATTCAAAGAGTCATGTGATGTGACATTATACTTTGTACTAAACTACTTTCCATGCCTTTAGTAAGTGTGATTCTCCACTTGAGGATTGCCTTGTGTGCATCTAAGCAGGATTTGCTTGATTTCTTAAATGATTCTTATGGCAATTTTTCACTGCCGCCTCAGATTTTCCATTTGTCTGGGGATATTGTGGAGATGATGTGGTGTTGCATTTCCCAATCATTCATGAATTCTTTACTCATGAACTGAAGACCTTTGTTGTTCATGACATTGTTGGGAATGTCCTAATTGCTGAAGTGTGCCTTCGGGAATTGGGCAATCTCAGCAGTAGCCATTTAAGTCACTTGGTTCAGCCTCTAGTGTGTGAATAATCATCACATTGTGCTTATCTACGATGTACACCACACTCAGTGGTTGTATGTTGTGACATGTTGCAAATCTCTTTTTACCTGTTGAGGATTACCAGTCTACAATTTAGACTTGCTCTGACTGCAATTATTGCTTTTTGCTTGCTATGACCTGGAATTCCAGATCCTCAGCCAAGCTATTCCAACAGACTCACAGAGTAATCAGTCTTCTCAACATTAACATGGTACTATCTTAACCCCATTTTCAAGAGCTTCATTTTTGGATCACTGTGTTGAGCCAGTTTACAAATATCTGTAAGGGTCATGATATTGCATGATGCACTAGTGTCGATATAACATTTTGTGTTGACCTGATGTTAGCCTTTTGCAGTATTCATTCAAACAGGCACAAACCATAAATTACCTATCGACCTGACTCTTGTATGGCATTTAGCAATTTATCAGAATCTTCAGTCACTATCTCTAATGACCATCTAGTGCTTATTATGCTTCGCTTTCGCCATACACTGTCTGAGATGATTCAGCTTTTTGTAGTGATAACACTGGTTTCCCCACACTGGATATGGCTTCTTCTTTTATACAAGATATCTTCTGTGGTATTTGTATACTACTCTTTATCTGTGATTATTCTACCCTGTGTGCCGAGAGTATCTATCAGAATAGTGCAAGTATTGGTCTGTCCTGCTATGAATAAACTCCAGCTATTCTTTCACAAGCTTGGCATCTCTGCACAGGTCAAGTGCTCTCCTGTGGTGTAAGCTGCCTTTTTCAGTAGCAGCACTTACACTTTGAATCCCCCATTCCTAATACAAATCTGCACTGAAACATTTAATTATGTAAATTCACAGGCTTCTACATTCTGAGCTAATGACATTATATATTGATCAATAGACTCCTTTTCCACTTAGTCCAAGTATTGAACATGTACTGCATTCGTTTGCACCACAAAACACACCTTCAAAGCTTTGAAAATTTCTGTTACGTCTTTTTCTGCACATGAGAGAATTAGGATGGAATATGTTTGGAACAGTTTGGTCCCCCCCCTTAAGAGTGCACCCCGCCAAGAGTGATAAAAGTGCAGTGACTTGTCTCGATTGCTTGACAAATCTATAACTATTGCTTTCATCTATGTTCATGGAAGAATTTCCAGTTGTGCAGCACATGATCAGTAATCCAAACTGGAGCTGGATGCAACCATCTTCATTCAGGTAGTGCTTCCACTGAAATTTACTTCCCCCCCCCACCCCCACTACGCTTTCTCACAGTGGCAGCTCAAAGTTTTGATATCACTTCCAGACACTGACCATTCCTGACACCATGTTTGGGGTGTAAAATGCAGCAATGTGTTCAACTGGAGGACTTTAGTAAAGTGAAGCTTAAGCTCTGGTCTCCTGTTAAAAAGGAAGAATATTAATATGCTGGAGAGGACTCAAAAGATTTTTCAGGATGTTGCCAGAAATAGAGGGCTTGCGTTATAAGGAGAGACTGGATAGGCTGGAACCTTTTTCACTGGAGCGCAAGAAGTTTTGGGGTGACCTTATCAAAATCAGAGTTGCTTAGATAAGTTGAATGGCAGGTGCCTTTGTCCTAGGGTAGGCGATTTCAAGGTGAGGGAGGCATATTTTTTAAAGTGAGAGGAGAAAGAGAGAATGGTTCACATGTGGAATGAACTTCCAGAGCAAGTGGTGGATGTGGGTACAGTTACTATGTTTAAAAGGCAACTACATAAACAATAAGTGTTTTGATGATTATGACCAAGTGCAGGCAGGTAGGACTAGTTTAGTTTGAGATTATGTTTGGCATGGACTGGTTGGACTGAAAACTCTGTTTCCTTGCTGAATGACTGTCTACTCACAACCTGTGCCTCATGGCAGAGGTCACATGAATATGACAGACAAAGTTAACAATCACACAGCACCAGATTACAGTACAACAGGTATATTTGGAAGCACTAGCCTTGAGTGCTGCTCCTTCATCAACCACCTGATCAATGTCTTCCCCTTTTTGCCCTCCTGAATTCCCTCTTAGAGTATATAGGCAGTAGGAATATACTTAAGAGTTCATTCAATCTATCTTGTCTCTACCTGACATATGCTTCCTTCTTTTTCTTAATCAAACCCTAAATTTCTTTAGTCATCCAGCATTCCCTACACCTGCCAGCCATTCCTTTCACCCTAACAACAGGAATATACTGTCTCTGGATTCTTGTTATCTCATTTCTGAAGACTTCCCATTTTTCAACCGTCCCTTTACCTGCGAACATCTGCCCCCACTCAGCTTTTGAAAGTTCTTGCCTAATACCGCCAAAATTAGTCTTCCTATTGAAATAGTACAAAATACTGCTTTGTGTCCAGTGATCATTTCAAATTATTCACAGTGAACTGTGTCAGACAGCTGATCTTACATTGAAAAAAAATGCAGCACACAGTCAAGGGAGATAACTTATTAAAAACTGACACTGCGAGGTTATTGTAAATTATGCTATCCAGTCAAGAAAACACAGGTGAAATCTTAATCTATTGCCTTCCTTGCCAGTTTAAATGCAATTGCAGACAGGTGGAGACTGACAGCAAAGGAATAGAGTATTACCAGGTTGAGTAATCAACCTATAGTTCTGTCTGTACAGGGAATAAAACATTTCATTTTAGCATTGCTTTGGTGTACAAAATGTACCTGGCAGCTAAAGGCTGCAAGTACAGAATGTGTAGAGGTGTTTTGTTACCTTTCTTAAAAATAAATTTATGTATTGCATCCAATTTGTCTGGTGCTTTTAATACCGACAAGTGCACCAGCATGCTTTGGAGGGAGAGATGTTGTTTTCAAGAGAGAGAAAAGGGATTTGAGAGGGAGGAAGAGACAGTGTGTCAGTGAGCGAGTTCCAAAAAACATGTCAAACATTTGTGCTAATAACAGTGAAGCAGAGGGGGTGGGGAGAATGAAACACAGCACTCATACCTCAGGGGCTTGGAAGCTATGGGGAGGGCAAAAAGGTTGGAGAAAGCTGCAGGAGTAAATTGATCAGGTCATGACCTGGAGTTTATGGTTGAGTAAGACAAGGATTTTAAATATGAAATAATGGGAACAAGAAGAAAGGGAGTATTTTGCATGATTTAGAATTTTTGTTTTATAGATCAAGGGGGAAAACGTAATTCTCAAAACGAGAGAGGTGGGAATGAAATGTAAAAATCTCAAACCCAACCTGCCTTGACCCTTCTCAATATCTGGTGAAAAGGGTCAGGAGGTGGAATTTCTTATTATAATGAAGTTGCCATACTGTTATTTTTCTCACCCCGTTTAAACAATGGTTGTCTGAATTTTCAAGACCTCAAGTTTCTTAGCAGCTAAAGGGAGGCCCTGACTGTTGCATTATTTTTGTTAATGTTTGTGGTCCATGATGAGCATTAGTACATTCCCATGTCCCACCCCCAACCACCAGGCAACACTTTTAACCACCATCATAATTGAACCCTTTTTCACCCAATTTCTCATGTCTTACGAATGACCTACAGAGCCCATGGTCTTCACTCTGATGCTCCACACCTCACCCAACCTTCAGTATCTATCCTGAGAGTGAAGATGTAGTTAACTTTACTTCACAGCTAATGTAGCCCAAAATGAAAGTAACCCTGGCAATGTATAACAGATATAGTCTTTTTAATGTGATAAAACATGTCAATGTCTCCTTGTCTTCCAGCACTTCATCCTTTCTGCCTACCAGTCCCTTCTCCCTTACACACGAGATAATTTTGACTCCCTTTAATATTTTCCGTCTTCCTCTCCAACCTGCCCTTTGTTAAGGAGGTCTCTGGCTGGTTCCCACCCCTCTAGTCTGCAGCCTGTTTCCGGCTTGTGGCTTGAAAATGGAATCTAGAAAAGGTAACTTGGCCCTACCAATTAGATTCAGCGACATTCAAGGGAAACCTATTCTTTCCAATGACAAAGCTTGTTGATCCTGGTTTTGACCTGGGCCCAAGAATCTGGTAAGCAAAATATTGGAAATTGAAACAATAGATAACAAAATTCTGCATTGAGATCCAGAAACAATAAGAATATGATCAGGCAGAGGTGGGTAACATAATGTGGTCAGGATTAAACTCATGTTAGTGATAATTATAAAGTATATTGAAAATAATTACATGCACTTGAAGAGGAGAGGACAAAATCCTTCAATGCCACAAACAGATCGCAACTGAAATGTTGAAATGGGCCTAGTGCTGGAAGGAGGGACTACTGTAGATTTCGTGTAACCTTGGTGGCACAGACTTATTGGGTTGGATGGCCTCTTCTGTGTGTTATATAATTCTAGAGATTGGGATCTAAAGGGCTGAAAGTTTGAATTTCAATGGTGGAGAAATTGAAATTACCTGGAATGCAAAGATCTTAGAGGATTGTTGGGCTAAAAGAATGCGAGGGAGAGGTGAGGCCAGGGATCAATCGATCTGTCATCAACTAGATTGACGTTGAAGCTCTGAGGATTGAGGAGGATGTCATGCACTGGTCAAGATGAAGTGAGCAGATGAATAAGAGAAATTAAGTTGGTGGATGGAATGAAAATGATCATTTTGTTTCCTTCATGTTTATTTACAAGAAATAGTCAAAGGTTACACCCCATTCCCCCTCACTTCGAAAATGAAAATTCCCATTCTCAGCAGACAGACACTTTGTAGTGGAGAGGCAGTTGTTGGCAATGATTGACAGGAAGCTGACATATGAGTATTGATGCTTTGCCTGTGGATTTATGCCATCCTGGTCAGGAAGCAAATGAAGCAGAGAATGACTTCTGTAGGAATGACATATATACTGTTTGGAATTGGTACTGACAAACTTTCACTCTTTGTACAAAAGCAGCTTAGCCTGGGCAATCTTCATTTCTCCAGCTTTTCTGGCATAGTTTCTCTTAGAATGATCTCGTAATGTAAACAAGGTGGCAAAATTGAGTTAACAAAATTTTTCTGGTGCTGCTGTTATATTAGTCTAAAAGAGTATAACCTGAGTACGGCCTGAGGTGGAAGAGGGGGATGAGGCGGTGTTGATGGCAGGAGATGACAATGGGAGTCTTACCTTTGGATACTGTCATCAATCCCTCCAGCTTGAAACTTTCTTATAAATGGAGTTAAATCAGGTTAAAGGGTAAGGTCTCTGATCAGATATATCAACCTGTTTCTTTGATTGTTCATTGCACTAATAATGGGACTTTTAACAAGCACATGTCAAGGGACAAAACTAACAAAACCAAACATTTCAACATCATTCCAAAGAAAAAACTTCTTAAAAAGGAGTGACTAAAATCTTGCTTCTTTAGAAGAGAATCTTACCAGGTAAAATCAGATCCCAAGAAGCAGCATGACATGAGTAAGAAATTTCAGAGCCTTGGCTACTAAGACCACAGCCACAAAAGGTGGGTCAAGGGAAAGAGTGTAGGCAAAAAAGGCAAAAATCAGAGGAATAGAGTTCTAAAAAGCCGTTGTAAGACTGGAAAGGGTTATCGAAATATGGAAAGATGAAGTCATGAAGGGACTGAAATAAAATGATGGGAATGTGAAATTTTCAGCAGTGGATTCATAATGTAGATCTTTGAGATGAAGGGTATTGTAGAATAGGCTATTGGCAGCTGTACTTCAGATTCTTGAATGAATAGATGTCGGCTCACCCAGAGAGCACCGGAACAGACAAGTCAGAGTGAGATATCAGCAGCAAATAGGCTGAGACAGTGGTAGATTTTGTGGGAGATGTAAGGATCTTGAAGGTGAAAAGTTTTCAACTCGTTATGATACGATGCCACATGCATTCAAGCAAGAGACCAACCTAGGATCTATCAATGTCTATCATAACATGAGAGTTACATTATATCTTACATGTTACATTGGTAAGGTTAGCAACCTAATGTATTTGTAACAAAGAAAGTTTGAGGTAGGAACTTCAGCCTAGGTTTGACATAATACCATTGGATGAAGTCAGTGATGCAGATATGGAGTTGGTTGTGTTGACTGAATTTAATGACTTCAATCTTCTCAAAGTTTAGTAGATGGAAGTTGTGTTATGTCAAGGTGGAGATATTGAGCTAGTAGATATCAAAAACAATACCAGTAGAGGATGCCAAGGCCAGGGAAATATAGGACTGGGTTTCATTAAAGTACATGTGAACACTGACCCAAGGTCTGAAGATATCACTCAGTGCTGCCATGTAGAAAAGAGGAAGGGGAGGCCACAGGAGAAGATGGAATTTATATCTATTTACAGCCATTTTAGAACAGGGGTGATGGGGAGGAAAGCTGGTTAGAAACATTCAGACAGGAGCTGGATTTTCTGCAACAAGAAAGTCTTTCTGGTGTAACTAAAAGCAGGAAGCAACACTGCATAAACCATAGGGAGAATCCAGGGAAACATATTCCCTGTAGCTTAGAGTCATAGAGATGTACAGTACGGAAACAGACCCTTTGGTCCAATGCCACCAAATATCCATGATAAATCTAGTCCAATTTGCCAGCATTGGCCCATATACTTCTAAACCCTTCCTATGTATATACCCATCCAGATGCCTTTTAACTGTTGTAATTGTACTAGCCTCAACCACTTCCTCTGGCAGCTCATTCCATACAGGCACCACCCTCTGCATGAAAAAGTTGGCCCTTAGGTTCCTTTTAAATTTTTCCCCTCTCACCTTAAATCTTTGCCCTCAGTTGTGGATTCCACCATCCTGGATAAAAGACCTTTCTATTTACTCTAGCCATGCCCCTCAAGATTGTGTGAGCCTCTATAAAGTTCCCCTCAGCCTCTGACACTCCAGAAAAAAAATAGCTCCAGCCTATTCAGCCTCCCTCCCAATAGGTGAAACCCTCCAACCCTGGCAACATCCTTGTAAATCTCTTCTGAACCTTTTCAAGTTCTACAACATCCTTCCTATAGCAGGGAGACCAGAATTGCACATTGTTTAAGCCACTTTTGGAATACTATGTCCTCTACAGCTTCAACATGACCTCCCAACTCCTATGCTCCGTGCACTGACCAATAAAGACAAGCATACCAAACGCCTTCTTTACTATCCTGTCCACCTGGAACTCTACTCTCAAGTATGAACCTGCACTCCTAGGTCTCTTTGTTTGGCAACACTCCCCAGAACCTTACCATTAAGGGTATAAGTCCTACCCTGATTTGCCTGTCCAAACTGCAACAGCTCACTTATCTAAATTAGTCTCCACCTGTATGATCAAGGTCCCGTTGTACTCGGAGATAACCTTCTTTGCTGTCCACTACAGTAGAGCATGATCGTGAAATTCTGAAAATGCTGGGGGTCTATTGTGCTTGTGCATGGCTAGATAGGAGGGACTGCATTCCTGGAAACTACTGGGATGTTGCCACCAATGGCAGCAGGCCCCTGACATGGACAAAGGAAAGGCTATAATTACCCTCTCATATAGCTTCATTGAGGTCCCTGTGACTGGCCAATGGGTCAACATTCCCACTGCTTGTAAAATGGCATGGCAACAAACAAGTGCTATGTAACACTTTCCAGTGCCTTTTTGATGGCCTTCCTACCTCCAAAAGGCTTGTAAAATTCCAGCCAGAGAGTTGGGGAAAAGTAAACACATATTTAATGATTGTCAACATACCCAACAACTTCATAGAGAAAAGGAGAGTTAAAAACGCAAAGATTTGCAAGGATAAAATAATTACAGATAGGTTTCTGAAGAGAATCAAAGGGAGAAAAGAAACCATCTGGTAAAATGGAGCAGTTTACAATATCAGAATGGGGTTTAAAAAAGTAAGGGATGCATCTCTTAAAATGAGATGAGACGGATCAAAGAAAATGTATGAGCAACAAGAAAGAGATATAGGTTCATGGCCAGAAGGAAGGTTGGCAGGCTAATGGAAGTAGGAAAGGAAGACAACAGCAACTGAATAAACAGCCATCATCTTTTACTTGGATACAAGGTTCAAAGAGAGTTAATGAGATACAAAATGCTGAACAAAAGAAGCCTCATCATTCCTGGAGCAACAGTTGATAAAATTGGTTTCAAAATGCTCGGAGGAGAGGGACGGAAAAATTAACCACATTTAATTTCATTATAGGTGACCCATAACCTTTGATAGAACGTTTAAACTTGTCTGTAAGACTGATTAGTGCATGGAGTAAACTTCCAGATAGATGATGTGAAGACAAACATTTAAGAAACAAATTGAATTAAAGCAGAGGCTGGAAATCGGAATTAAAAACAGAAAGTGCCAGAGAAACTCAGCAAGTCTGGTAGCATCTGTGAAGAGAGAAACTGAAGGCAGATGGAATGTGAGAAAGATGGAGTGCTGAGGTTATGCTTTGAAGATATACAATTCAAAATTGAATCCTAGAGGTGGTAAAGTGCCTCCATAGAAGAGGAGGTGTCGTTCCTCCAGTTTGCACTGTATTTCGTTGGAACATCGTAGCAATCCCAGGACAGAAGGGCTAGCGTAGGTCAACTGAATTCTGCAAGAAATTAGTATCTTTCATCTGGATGAATTAAATTAGCTGCAATATCCTTGTTCTGTAGCTATTTTGTGATGCCCACTGTTATGGTCTATCTATCTTAATATGCTTGGTTCATTCCCACATGTAAAGTATTGCATCATTTTCAGTGCTGAATGACAATAAAATGTATATGATAGAAAGTATTCATTTAGGGAAGCTTTTTAATCAGCTGTTTCAGATGATAACAATTCTTAAAACCCCAGAGACTATTTATTTGAGAGATTAATCATGTAAAGAAGCGATGAATTTAGAAGAAAGATAAAGTACAGCACAGATAAAGAAATATAATCAGTATGGGCTTCAGTAACAGCTCACTCAATTTCAAAATAATTCAGTGTAAATGAAGCCATTTGAAACTTTTCTGGGAAAGGTAATGAGGTGTTATGTAAGTGCAAGACTTTTTTTGTTCCTTGAAAGTAAGTGGTCTTACAGTTATAAAGTAGTTGTTGATATTCTTCTAAATTTCAACAATTATTAAAAGGGACTCCACACTACTCAGCACCTTCTTCCTCAGTGAAAACCCAGCTGAGATCATGAATGTTGCTTTGGAAAAATATGAACATGAAAACCTTGTGGAAGGGTAAGATGGCACATTCTGTAGTAATTATAGCTTTCTCAGTTTTCAGGTACAACATTGTGGGTTTCATTTCCTTGCAAGACTCCAGTGCAGAACAGAGAGAGAAATTGCAAAGTTGCAGTGTGATGCTAAACTGCTTTGCAGGTGGATAGAAAAGATTCTGTGACATCATTTGAAGGAAGACAGGACAGTACTCACTGGTATCCAGACTAATATAGACATCCCTCATCAATAACATTAAAATAAATCAACTGATTATTTCTTCGTTACAGTTCATGGGACCTTGCTGTGTTCAAATTGGTTGCTGAGTTTCCTACAATACAACTGTAAATTGATACCAAGAGTACTTCATTTGTTGTAGCATTCTTTGGAGTTGGCAAAGAGTGCTTCCTAAATGCAAGTACTTCCACTTGATAAGCCAGTCACTTCAATTTTGTAAGATACAAGTTGTCTCACATGAACAACAAACTGACATGACAGTCCCATAAATCTGATATGAATTTCAGCCTCAATCATAACTCATCACTCAATATGATTTCTTCCTGTTTAAATACTAAGCTTTTACATAAGCCAAACTTAGCTAAAGTATAATTGTGCATTCATTCATCTGCAGAAAGTAATCACACTTTCTTAAAAGTTACACATTTAAAATGAATGATGTCTTGTAATAAGACAAGATATTTAAGTTCTTCCAATAAGTACAAATGATTACTTTTGAGTGTGTGTAATTTCTGCAGTTTGTAAGGGCTCCAGAGGAGCAATTATAAATGAAATCACTGTTTAAATGCATATTTTTCTCTTTTCAAGCCAGTAAATAATGTGAGCACTTAGACTGAATAGAAATGCATAAGTGCTACTAGCAGCAGGTTTCCATGGTTAAAATAAGTGATTTCAAGACTCGTGCTCAAGTACCTCACTTCATAAACATCAGAGACCTCCAAGTCAAAACCATCAACTTCTGCAGAGTCTTACCAGCAATATCAAAAAATGCCATAACACAGCAGTAACCAACTCAAACTTTTATATACAGCTTACACCTCAATCCAAGTTGTATCTACCGATGTATAAAGTAATTGTTTGGTGTCTCCTTGCCATCTTCACTCCTTCTGATGCTTTAAAAGCAGAGATAACAGAACACGTTAAAAGGGAAAGATCAAGGGACTTCTGACAATGTACTTAAACAGATGATGTATAACAGATCAAATGATTTATCTGAAGTAGAGCTTTTAGCAGCTGTTACTTGAGTTGCCTACCTGAAGTACCTTTCTATTAGTTTTACTATTCCTCTATTACTCTCAGCAGAACAGAATGAAGAAAAGCCAAGCTTGTTTGATGAGAATTTGTCTCTAATCTGTTACAGCTGTAAGGGATCACACTGCCAATTAAAAACAACGGGTTGGCTCCAGCCCAGATGAAGCAACCATATGTTGTATTTTGATTGGTCACCCACAGGGACAGAGGTCAGGCATGCATCTTCTACCATTTCCTGTCACAACAGTAGAGAAAGAAAACACGACAAAAGCAAACAAACAGAACGTGAGTTTTCTTGAACAATTGGCATGTCCAGTCACAAAGGACCATTAGGTCATATTACAACACGATTACAAGAAAAGCAACAAACAGTCCTACTGTATGGTTATTGTTTCATGAGCTCATTCTAAGCTTTACCCAGTGCAATACTATGCAGCCTCAGGAGAGAAAACTCTAGGTTTGTAAACAATGATTCTAATTAAATAAATCACATGGTAATTGGAATTACAACCACAGATTTGCATTTGATAAAAAAAAGTGGCTGAATCGCAATGGTAGTGGTGATTATGTTGTGTTTTAGTACGTACTAGTCTACATAGCATACACCAAAGTTGGTTGGATTCTTTTTGAGTCAGGTGCCTAAAGTTTATTTACAACACTAACTACTTACAAGGCTGCAATATCAAAGCCTTGCACATGTAGTCTGGATTCCGTGCTAACTTTTGTTTCTGTACTTTCTTTTGCAAAAATATTTTTCATAAAACCAAAGTACATTACAAAACAACTTAAATTGAACATTGCAAGAAATATAATAAAAATGTCCAATTTCTCAGTTGAGCACTGTGAAATTGTAGGTGTCTTATTCCCAAATGCAAAATTGGAACTTTAACTGAATGTGCCATGAAACTATATACATTTCAATATAAGCTAGGTGGGATTCTATAAGTTACCAGTCCCTTGCTACATTATGGCAGAAAGACCTTAGATAGTGGACTTCCCCCAATGCACCTTGACAAGGACTGGCTCAAGCTTTAATACGTCCCTCAGCACATAGCCCTGGGCCTTCACATGTGCCACTCTGTTACTGCACACTGCACATGGCTGGCTGGCTTCATTACACAGAAAGAGTGATTGAAGCTGAGGCAGGTATTTTTATACAGGAATAGTACGTCATGTAGCCATCTCAAAGGTACAGACTTGACAGGTCTGGAATCTGTGCCATAATTCAACAAACAAATTTTCAAATGTCATTTTCCAATGTCTCCTTTCTATTATGGAATCACAGGAATAACCTGTAAGCGAATAGGTCTTGATCATTTTTTCTGTGGTAGATGTCAAATGCTAGTTGGGCGGGAAAACTGATGTTGTAGATTACCTTTTCAGTATTGAAACTGGGTGAGCCACCTCATCTCAAAATTCTTTACTATTTGAGCATGGAAGTTAGACAGTCTCTACATATCAAATGGATGATCTCAAAAAACAATTTTACACCCAGGCGGCGAATTGTAAATCTATTCTGCTGATTTTTAGAATCATAACTGTTCCTCTCTCTCATTGAAATAAAATTAAGCAGTTTCATTTCATTTGCAATTTCACCGCCAAAAATGAGAAGGTCCTTCACAATTAGTTGCAGGGAGGCATGGGGGCTCATTCAGCCCAAGGCCTTGTTAAAAGTCAGCTTAAAATCTCAATGATATCATAATATTTCTGATGTGGTCACCCCACTCTGCTAATGAGCAAAATATTATAAGTGCTTTATTAAAAGGGCTTTGTGGCCCTGTGTAGTGTCCCTACCTCTAAACCAGGAGACCTGGGTGCAGGTTACACCTACCTCAGAGGCGTACAATAGCATCTCTGAATATGTTGATGAGGAAAATATTGAAAATAGATGGGTCATAATATCTCTGAACATGTTGGTTAGAAAATATCTACAAATGCTTTATTGGGGCTATTATGGCACAGTGATAGTGTCCCTAACTCTGAGCCAGGAGGTCCAGGTTCAAGTTCCACATCCTCCAGGATGTGTAATAATATGTCTCATAGGTTGGTTAAAAATAGCCACAAAAACTTTCTTAATCATTCAGATCCACAGGAAGAGGAGGATTCTCCCAGTGCTGCTTCCGGATGAATTTATGGCCAGAGTTGTCAACGACATACAGATTGCAATAATGTTCCTCATTTTTTAAGGAGGGCTCCATATGTCTGGTAGGACACGACAATCAGGGACCCTTTGCAAATGGAGGGTGGTGCAGTTGATGGTGTGAGTTTAAGTTGGAGGGTCAATTGAACAAGAACTTAAGAGTTAGACAAGGTATTTATCAATTTAACTTCTCTTTGGTAACTATTTGCTTAAAGAAAGTGGAACCCTCTGGGTTCTTTACATTGAATAGAGACTTCCAGGTGTAAGGTAATTGCTGAAAGAATCTTCAAGTTCCCAGTCAATCCCTTTGGATTCTGCTACACTGGGGATTCCATATCTCTGTCAAGGTGAATAATGTGTGCTCTCTCTCCACAGACACCCAGGCACAAACATAGCCATGGAAGAGGTGCAGATGGTTAGCAGATATGACCCTTCCACAGGATGCTGCCTGGACTTGTTAATACCCAGCCTGGCCAAGCCCAGGAGCAGACCCACAAAAAGGTCCTCTGACTTGCCCATACCCCTCCATACCCAAAGGATTCTGCAAACACTATCTTCTTATCAGAACACTGGACTTCTCTCTCGTTAGAGGGAAATGACTGGTGGTCATTCAACCCGAGAGTCACCATATCTCAGGCGAGATGTCAGGCTGAGAAGGAAGGTCCTTCATGGTAACCTTAGCTGTTGTGAGAATATAACCCATGCTTGTTGGCATCACAATACATCACAAACTGGCTGTCCAGGCCAACCGAGCTAGCTGACCCTCATCACCCAGGCTCAAAATTCATATCAACCTGTTTGCAGATATCATTTCACATCTCCGGAGCAAGTGGGGTTTGAACCAGGGCCTTCTAGTTCTCTGGGAGGGGCACTACCATTATGTTACAACAGTATACTCTTGTTCAGACCTATAGCTCTGAGAGTTTATATTCTTCAGATGGTTCCCCAGTTTCCTTTTTCAGTCATGGATTGCTTCTGCTTTCACTTCATGGGAAGTATGTTTCAGGACATGACCATTTGCTGCACATAAAGGTTCTTCCTCACATGCCCCCTGCACCTCTTGCCCAAGACCTTGAAACTGTGTCTCCACCTGAATCACTGTAGCATCAATTGCCAAGAGTTCTTCATAATAGAATGCAGCTATAATTAAAAGATTTTTACTAAAGACAAAACAAACATTTTTTTTTCTGATGCACAGCTGTGAAATTGGCACCTTTGGTTCTCTCGTGTGCTGGATGTCATGTAATTAAAGTATTTATAACATGGCTGTGGGATGCAATGGAAACTAATTTTATCAAGAGCAATGTTTACCCTCTACTTGCAGAAGAACGACTGCCAGTGCTGATCCGGCAGCAGTCTGATTGAGCCCTTTTAAAACAGGACTTAAAAGGAATTTATTGCAAAATTTAAAGCAAATTCAGTCTGGCAGTGTCATGCTAAAATGTGTTAAAGACACTGTTCTGCGAGCAGGAACTCACAAACACCTGCATTTATTGCTATCTGGTTTCTGTGGACAGCAAACCAGGCGACTAATGTTGTCATTAAAAAGCAACTTGAAGACTCTCACCCTTGATACCAAGTTTGAAAAGTCCTAAATATTTCACACAATTCATGACTTTTTGTTTGTTTGCATTCACAACAAAGACTGCAGAAGATGTCTTAAATGAGCATTATTTCATTTTCTGTCCTCTAAGGTTTGAAACATCCTGGTCAGGGCATCTTAGGAAGGATGTGAGAGTCCTTGAGAGTATGAAGGTGAGATTTATCAGAATAGTACCAGAGATGGAAAGATTTTAGCCAGATTGGAGACGCTGAGGCTGTTCTCCTTGACAAAGGAGAAATTTGGGCGTGGTGTACAAAATCATAGCAGATTTAGACAAGATAGGCAAAAAAAAAAATTCATTCACTGATGCTGAAGGAAAAGGGAGCACATTTTGAGATTTTAGGCAAAAGGCAATATGAGGAATAGCATTTTGATGTGGGGTGACAGGGTCTGTGGATTATTGAACTTGTAGACTACAAGGGCAACAGAAGTCAAAATGATTAATGATTTCAGGTGGAGATTAGATGGTCTCATCAGAATGTTATAATCATAGGATTATCAACAGCCAACTTCTATCACCTGATTGTTACATATGAGACCCTTCATGGATTAAATGTGTTCTTTAATAGTGGAGTGAATACTCCCAACACCAACATGGATGATAAAATGACTACTGGCATATGCAGATGGAGCCTATTTTGGAACTCAATGCAACATCCTTTGGGTTTCCACATCCTGTGCACTATGATATTAGCACCAGCACATGTGCAGACTACCCTACCTTCATTTCACGTTACTAAGCTTCCAAAAGTAATGACTACTGCCATATACTGCCTTGGCCAATTGACACTCTTTCCTGACTCCTTGCCTGATTCAGTCTTGGACAGGGACAGAGGAGAAAATTACTGCTCAGAAGGAGAGAAAGCCACAGTTAGCCAAGATGCCCCAGAGGCATGTATAATCAGAAGCAGTGCGTAGAATCACAGTGTGCTTTTATTGGCTCTACCATATTTGTGATAGGCAGTAGTTGTTTCTCCATCACTGGATACTGTCATTGAATTTCAACGCTGTGTTCTTGTGCATGTAAGCTCATTACTTCACCTGATCCTGGTGTTCAAAACAGATGCAGCCTTTGTAAATAAGGGTAATTACAGACTGAGAATGGCTGTTGTGATGAACTGACCGCAGGTTGAGGCAAGTTCAAGGAACCCATATGGAACAAACAAAAGTGGCTACAATGAGATTACCTTGTAATCAGAGTCAAAACATTTGCATCTCTTGATGAATTCACGTTGGCATGATAAATTCACATATTGAAAGATGAAAGATTATCTGCAGAGTATTCAGTTTGGAAGGACCATGGAACAGACCCAGGAATATACAATGGATCTATAAGTGTACAGCCATTTTGGGCAGTAAAATGAGTAAGAGAGAAAGAAATAAGAACTGGTCCCAAAAAGGATACAGCAAGCATCTCTCCTTCTGACTACCTCAACCCTGAAGTCAGTTCTCTATGATATGGCAATTTGGGACAACAACCATGCACTCAGAACTCAGGATCGACATACTTCAACACTGCAGCAGAAAACAAGTCAATAAATAAATGGCCTCAGGTTTAAAATCTAACATGGCCAAGAATCTAAGCACTTAAAAAAAAGTGTAGCCTATTCTTTCTGTCTCGAACAGACACACACTCCATTTTAAAATTATTACAGATATTAGTGCATTTACTAGATGTTGCATTTTAATTATTTTTTCAGAGTAGTAGATTCTAATATTCCTCTTCCTTTTACTCAAGTAAACTTTAAAATTGGCTACTTCATTTTGATCTCGTTAGTTATACTTTAATTGAAATGTGGAAGCTGCGAGTTAAAAGTAAAATGAAAATATTTATAGTAATCAACCAGAAGGGGGGCTTAAAAAGAGGGGAGCCAATTCCACCTGCTTATCTGATATCAAGGGGAGCAAAAATGCAGAGTGATACACGAAAGAACTGATTGGATAGTACACAAAATGGCTTCTTCAGTGCAGTGATGACTCTATGGATGGAACATTGTGGAGTAGTTGGACTATTGGATGCATTTTAGGGTATAGACATACCCTAATTTCCTGATATTTAAAAAAAAACTTTTTAAAAATCTGCGCAGCTATGCTCAGCTGTCCACCTAATTGTGACATGGACAGAGTAATATTGGAGTCATTTGAGCTTTTAACAAGCCCCAATTATATACTTACATTGGTAAATGGACTAATAAATCCCGCCCATTACCTGAGGTGATCTTGGATTGAGTGGGAAGGTGATAGCATTGACGTACTTCATGTGCCCAATTCCTAAAAACACACTGAAGGGCACTTAATATCCAGCCCTATGAATTTTTTTATTGTGCCCCTCTCATGTATCATTTCTCATTCATGAGATGTGGTGGAGTTTGTGATTGAGTTGAGAGTGTGATGCTGAAAAAGCACAGCAGGTCAGGCAGCATCCGAGGAGCAGGAGAATCAACATTTTGGGCAAATGAGGCTTGGAGCAGAGGGTTTGTTGAGATAAATGGGAGGGGGTGGGGCTGGGGGGAAGCTAGCTGAGAGTGGGATACATAGATCGAGGTGTGGTTAATGGTGATAGTTCGGAGAGGAGAGTGAAGTGGATAGATGGGAAGAAGATTGCCAGGTAGGACAGTCATGAGGGCGGTGCCAAGTTGGAAGGTTGGAACTGGGATAAGGTGGGGGGAGGGGAAATGAGGAAACTGGTGAAATCCACATTTAAGGTGTAGGGTTGGAGCGCCCCAAGGCAGAAGATGAGGCATTCTTCCTCCAGGCATCAGGTGGTTAGGCAGTGGCGATGGGGAGTTTGTGATCCCGACTTCTCATTAACGCCACTCCATGTAACAAGCCAGAGGTTAGGTGTGTTGGGGGAATGTTGAATTCTATTCCAGTTTATTTCTCCCTTTACAAGAAATGCAGCTGCTTGGAAATAAAGCAGTGTTATTCAATGTCACATCATTCCCTGGAACAGTGTATTCCAAAAATAACAGATAAAATTTGAATCACGGAGCAATGTTCTCAACAGCAAACCTGGAAGTTGGTGCTACATTTCCTCTTTTATGAGTTCTCAAATGCATTTCCAAATAAAATGTAGTGAGATATCATGAAAGGGAAAGCTGTTCAGTGTTGGAACCTGCTGTCAGCTGACAACTATGGCATTATGGCCATCACTTTGCTGTAACATCATTACCATTAACAGTGATTAACAATGACTTGCTGACAGTACAAAGGTGGCTATTTCTCAAGTATATATTTCCCCATTGTAAATATTTCACATTAAATCTGTTTCACTTTATTCATGTGTGAAACATAGATTCATACAGCACGGAAACAGACCCTTCGGTCCAAATAGTCCACGCTGACCATATTGTCAAACTAAATTAGTCCCACCTGCCTGTATTTGGCCCATATCCCTCCTAACTTTTCCAATTCACGTGTTGATCCAAATGTCTTTTAACCAATGTAACTTGATCTGCATCCATCACTTCCTCTGGCAGTTCATTCCACACACTAACCACTCTGTGCAAAAACATTGCCTTTCATGTCCTTTTTAAAACTTTCTCCTCTCACCTTAAAAGTATGCCCTCCAATTTTGAACTCCCTCCCACCCCAACCTTAGGGAAAAGACCCTTGTTATTCATCTTAACTAGCCCCTCATGATTTTATAAACGTCTGTAAGGTCATCCTTCAATCTCCTATGCTCCAGTGAAAAAGTCTTAGCCTCTCCAGCCCTCGACTTGAAACTCAAACCTCCCATTCTCAGCAACATGCTGAAAGATCTTTTCTGAACGTTCATCAGTTTAAAAATATCCTTTTTAGAAGAGGATGCCCAGAACTGCACACAATACTCCAGAAGGGGCCTCAACAAAGTCCTGTACAACTTCAGCATGACCTCCCAACTCCTACATTCAAAAGTCTGAGCAATTAAGGCATGCAAGCTAAATGCCTTAACCATCTTGACTACCTATGATGCAAATTTCGAAGAATTATTCCACAACACTACTCATCATAGTTTGATATAGCAACTGCTCTGTCCAGGACTGTAAAAAAAACTACAGAGTTGTAAACACAGCCCAACTTTCCATCATGATTTGGAGATGCTGATTTTGGACTGGGGTTCACAAAGTTAAAAATCATGCAACACTAGGTTATAGTCTAACATGTTTATTTGGAAGCACTAGCTTTTGGAACGCTGCTCCTTCACAACCACCTGATGAAGGAGCAGCACTCCGAAAACTAGTGCTTCCAAATAAGCCTATTGGACTATAACCTGGTGTCGTGTGATTTTCAACTTTCCATCCATGGACTCCATCTGTAATTCCTGTTGCCTCAGGAAGGCAGTTATAATCTCTTCCAACTTCTTCCATTAGGCAGAAGATACAAAAGGTTAAACAACTGATTTAAGAACAAGTTCATCACTGCTGTTATCAGACGTCTGAAAGGACTTCTCAAATTTTAAACTGAAATGTTGATCTCACTCTTTGTGCACTTTCTTTGCAGCCATAACATTGTATTCTTCAATCTGTTTGATTACGCTAATACATTTTGTATGGTATGATCTGCCTGTACTGCACTCAAAACAAAACTTTTCACTGTACCTAGTTATGTGTGACAATAATAAATCAAATTAAAATGTACCCATTAATTGTATAATGTTCAACCATTAATTGCATAAGACCTGCCTTTGTTTGTTTTACCATTTATCCAAATTAAACTCCATTTGCCACTCCTCATTCCATTCACCCAATTGATCAACATCATGTTGTAATCTTAGATAACCTTCTTCACTGTCCACTATACCACCAATTTTAGTGTCATCCACAAATTCACTAACTATGCCTCCTATATTCTCATCAAAATCATTTATATAAATGACAAATAAAAGTGGACCAAGTAACAATCCCTGTGGAATACCCCTGGTCACAGGCCTCCAGTCCATAACTAACCCTCCAATACCTCCCTCTGTCTCCTACCATCAATCCAAGTTTGTATCCAATTGGCAAACTCACCTTGAATCCATTTGATCTAACTTTAATGATTATCTACCATGGGGAACTTTATCAATCTTTTTGATAATGTTCTCAAAAAACTCAGTCAAGTTTGTGAGATACAATTGTTCTCACACAAAACTTGTGGACTGCTCCTAATCATTCCTTGCCTCTCCCACTGCATGTAAATCCTATCATTCAGAATCACTTCCAACAACTTGCCCGCCACTGATGTCAGGCTCACAGATGTATAGTTCCCAGGCTTCTCATTACAGCTTTTCTTAAATAAAGGCACCATCCAGTTCTTCAGCACCTCACCCATTGTCATAGATGATACAAATATTTCTACACGGGGCCCACAATTTCCTTTCGAACTTCCCACAATGTACTGGGATATGCTAAATCAGGTCCTGGAGATTTATCCACTTTAGTGTTTTCTAAGACCTACAGCACCTTCTACAATGTGTACTGCTTTTAAAACATCAATATTTATTTCCCTGAGTTCTCTAGCCTCCACTTCCTTCTCTGCAGTAAAAGCTGATGCAAAATTTGATATCATTTCCATCTCCCGAGATTCAACCTCTTTGATCTTTAATGGGCCCTACTCTTTTTGTATATGCTGTTTTGCTCTTAATGTAGTTGTACAATCTCTTCAGATTGCCTTTAACCTTACCTGCCAAGGCTATCTCATATCCCCTCTTTGCCTTCTGATTTCCCTCTTAAGAATGCTACTAAACTCTTTATACTCTTCAAAACATTCACTGAATCCCAATTGTCTATATTTAATATATGCTTGTTTTCTCTTCTCGACTAGAACCTCATTATCTTTTGTCATCCATTGTTCTCTAATTTTAACAGCCTTACCTTACACTCTAATGGGAACATAATGCATCAGAATTCTCATTATCACACTTCTGAAAGCCTTCTACTTGTCAGTTGTCCCTTTACCAGCAATAAGGCTACTCCAATCAACTTTTGTAAGTTCCTTTCTCATACAATTTTCCCTGGAGTGTCGGAGGCTGAGGGGTGACCTTGTAGAGGTTTATAAAATCATGAGGGGCATGGATAGGATAAATAGATAAAATCTTTTGCCTCGAGTGGGGGAGTCCAGAACTAGAGGACATAGGTTTAGAGTGAGAGGGGAAAGATATAAAAGAGACCTAAGGGGCAACCTTTTCACGCAGAGGGTGGTACGTAAATGGAATGAGCTGCCAGAGGAAATGGTGGAGGCTAGTACAATTGCAACATTTAAAAGGCATCTGGATGGATATATGAATAGGAAGACTTTAGAGGGATATGGGCCAGGTGCTGGCAGGTGGGACTAGATTGGGTTGGGATATCTGGTCGGCATGGAGGAGTTGGACCAAAGGGTCTGTTTCCGTGCTGTACATCTCTATGACTCTTTGACTATGACAATTAAAATTTGCCTTAGTCCAATTAAAGATTTTAATTTTTATGGAAGGCTTATCCTTTTCCATAACTATTTTAAAACTATTAGAATTATAATCACTAGTCCCAAAGTGTTCCCCTACTAACATTTCAGTCACTTCCTCTGCCTTATTACCCAAGAGAAGGTCACGTTTTGCTCCTTCTCTAGTAGGAGGTGCACAGATTGATAAAGAAAATTTTCTTGAACATGTTTAACCAAATTCCTCACCATGCAAACCATTAACAGTATGGTAATCGCAGTTAAAATCCCCTCTTGTTCTTACATACATTTGAGCTCTGTCTACATATTTACTCTTCACGTTCCCTCAAGCTATTGGGTGGGGGCTTGCAGTACAATGCCATCAAGGTGATATTCCCTTTCTTATTTCTAATTTCAACCCATATATTTTCACTGGATGATCCCTCAGAAATATCTTAATTATGGTAGTAATGTTTTCCTTAATCAAAAATGCCACTCCTCCTCCTCTCTTGCCTCCCTTTATATCCTTCCCATAGCATCTAAAACCCGGAACATTGAGCCGCCAGTCCTTTCCTTCCTCAGCCAAATTTCTGTAATAGCTATGACATCCTTGTCCTCTGTTCTGATACATCAGCCTTATTTGTAAAACCTTTGCATTGAAATGAATCAGTTACCTCATTCTCTGAATTGCTATTGTATCTCTTTTCTAATTAACTTGCTCTTTTCTGATTCAGAAACAGCCTCATCTGTCTTTCTAATTTCATTGTTGCTTAAGAACCTACCTCCTCTCTCAAATAGCTTTCACATTCCTGAAATAGAACTAACAAACCTCCCCACCAGTATGTTGGTCCATTTCCAGTTCAGGTGAAACCCATCCCTTTTGAACAGGTCTTTTTCTACCCCAGAAGAGAATCCAATGATCCAAGAATCTAAATCCCTGCACATTGCACCACTTCTACAGCCATTGATTTATCTGCCCTATCTTTCTATTCCTACCCTCATTGGAACTTGGCACCAGAGTAAAGCAGAGATTCCTATTTTCAAGGTCCTGTTTTTTAACCTTTGACCTAAACTTTTATATTTATACTGCAAAGCCTTAACGCTTTCACAAACTAGGTCATTTGTACCAATGTGTACAACAAATTCCAGCTTCCCATTCTCCCCTTTGACAAGACGCTTGGCACATTTTGAGATGTCTTTAACCCTGGCACCAGGAAAGCAACATACTATCCTAGATTTATTGCTGTTTGTTGAGACCAGCTTCATCAGAGATCTAAATGTACTGATACACATCATAGCTGGCATGCAAAATTGGATCCAGAGGGGAGATAAGGTTATTTCTTCAACATGGAAGAAATTATGTTTTGGAATTTCACTGAACTTGCAAGCTCAGTTCGACTCTTTCCTATGTATTGTAAAGGACATTGTCTGAGACCATTCTCAGCAGAGAAAATTTAAATAAAGTCAATGAACTCAAAGCCTTGCAGAGTTTGTGCCAACCAGAGATGGACCCAAATTTGGACAGTTCTGACCCTGAGATTTAGACCCTTCATTTTTTATCTTGATTGATTGCCCTTTAACTATCCCTTCCACTACACCTGTGACCCTGAATCATCCCTCACTTTCAGTCCACCATGCCCTTGACCCCATTCCATGGAATCCCTCACCTTGCTTGCCCTTGCTTTGCCCAGGGCCCCATCCACCTGATGCAACAGAGTACAAGTGAAAATGCTAACCTCAGACACAAGAGCCAACTGTCACATGTCACCTGTAAACTAATATAGTCTGGGTGCCATGAGATTCTTGTGCCCTGCCAACTTACTCTTGAAAGTAATGTAATTGCAAAAAAGTTCTGACACCATGAGTACTCAGGGTGTGCAAATTTATTACAAATAGGAACCTGCCTGAGATGATGTGAATACCAACCCACCAATACGTCCAACTGACTTAATCTTTAATTCTGAACCTGCCGTCATGAATGCGAGACTTCTGCTCTCACCTGATTATTTCTCCTCACACAACAGCCACATTTCCCATACTTACAGCCCCCAAAATAGTCTCCCCAGTGTGCTGGATTTTCACTGCAGGTCCATAGGCTGACGCATATAACTGATTCAAGCAATGATTAAAAGTGCAAGGATTCATTCAATTATGCACAGTGCAACAATTTCTTCAGAGCTTTTGTGTTCTAGTCTGCATTTTTGTTCATTCTGCTATTGCACTGTTTAAGTATTTGTTTCACATTTGCACCAATTGGTTTGAAATGTCATATTCACAAAATAACTCAAACTGAATTATTAGAGATTGTTCCACTGAACCCCAGGATAAAGCATCCCATTAAAATCACTGGTTGTTTTCATACATTTAATCAACATAAAAATGTTCTGTCACATTGTGAATGCTAGCAATGTAGACAATAAATCAACCTTTGCATGCTCAAAAAAATCCCTCGAAAAATAGCGATTGACTAATAAAACAAGCAGGTCAGGCAGCATCCAAGGAACAGGAGAATCGACGTTTCGGGCATAATCCCTTCTTCAGAAAGGCTTATGCCCGAAATGTCGATTCTCCTGTTCCTTGGATGCTGCCTGACCTGCTGCGCTTTTCCAGCAACACATTTTCAGCTCTGATCTCCAGCATCTGCAGTCCTCACTTTCTCCCCTAATAAAACAAGCAGAAAAGTGAACCACTTTTCAATCACCATCTTCTTAATTCGATGGGAGTATCTTAAACTCCCATCTGTCTTTGCATTACAACCTGTATGACCTGCATGATCCCTTACACCTAATCATAAGATAAGTAAACCATCCACTTGTGGGGTGAAAAATTGAGACTAACTATTACTGTGAGAATAGCATAATGTAATTGAAAATTTGTAGGGGTGGAGCCCATTTATTCTATCAAGTATGTGCAAAACATAGATTTTTGGAGGCCAAAATATTGGGATGTTTTATAGATATTTTCTAGTCAAGATATTTAGAGATGTTATTATACACGTCTAGAGCAGTTAGGATTTGGACCGTGCAATCTGGCTCAGACACAGGGACACTGCTGTCGTCCACATGAGCCCTTGTGATTGCTTCATATGCTGGGTTGATTTATAGGTTGCAATCCATGGCAAAAATGAATCTTAGGAAGATATCAAAATTGCATGCTTCACACCATTAAACCAATTCAAAAAAACAAATCAACCACACAAGCTTAGGTCAACAATCTGAACAATTTAAGCTGAAATTGTACTTTTTCACCAGTTTGATTTTTGCTTTCCCTAGTGTTCATTTGCCTGCTTACTCTACTGGAGGGCCACTCACAGGTCACTTGGGATCCAGCTTCCATATCTCTTCTCTCATTTGGAATCTCCCTTGCCCAACCACTTTCTCACTTGTCATACAGTGAACAGTTTCCCCAACAGACCACCTCAATCTCTGAAAGTTATGAGTTCATTTTTCTTTGCTGAAGAAAGTTTTCTGAACAGATTTTGTTTTTATTCTCCACTTTCATCCAGACCTTTGGTCTGAAGTCAGTGAGTGATGGGAGTGGAGGCTGGGCTGATGAAAACCCTCATACATGTTGTATCATCACCAAAGTGATAGGCATACGAGTCTTATAAAGAAATCAAAAGCAGGAAAGGAAACATGTAAAGTGAAAAAGCATGAAAAAAAAGTTTGAATACAAGGATGCAAGTGTAAAAGGCAATATCAAAAAGTTTCAAAACTCTTAATTCACAATGCATGCCTTTTACAGGGATGGGCAGTAAATGCTGGCCCAGCTAACAAAGTCCTGATTCTGTGAATGAAATTTTAAAAAAATGCCTTCATTGGCAATCCCTGCAGTGTTTCTGAGTTGTTGAATTAGTCTTACATTTTGAGTAATTTGTAACTATTTGCGTGAAATTGCAATGGCATTTGCACTCATCAGGAGGTGGTTACAACTACCTAAATTTCCTTCGGTAACTGCCAGAGAAGAGGAGATTTTCATTCCATTACACTCAGCTGAATTTGATTCAAATCTGAAAGGACAATGAAAAGATCCATCATGTCACTGAACTTCATTTAGTTTATGACTAAAGGTTAACAGACAAAGTATTTTGATAGGTCTTCTGCATGAATACCCTCTACGTAAAATGTAATTGCACATTTCCCAGAGAAGGGAATATATTTGAAATGCTTTCTTTTTTTTTGTATAACTAAAATATGCTACTGTTCATTCCTGCTCCTGTTGCTCAGCTTCATCTGTGAATCATTACACTTTTTATGGTTAAAACTAAGCCCCCATGAATAATGATGGTTATAAATTCTTGACCTTATTAATATTCACAAGGTTAATATCAGTGTTACACATATAGGCTAATAATTAGTGTGTGATGAATCATGGCATTATCATTTAAGACAAAACTGTAGATAAAGGAACTCAGCATTTTGTGAGTGATGAAGAAATGACCACAAAAACCACTGATTACCTTTTAGACTTGTGTGCTACAATGTAAATCATGGTATGCTCACTGCTGAACACACAGGATCTGCCTGCTGATATGAACTAAAATCTCCCATGCTGGGATGCGGTTTTAAAACATGCTGTACTTGTATGAGCTGAAAAATTACAATTCTTTTCTACAGAAACAGTTCATTTCAACATTCATAAATAAAGTCTCAATATCTTACTTTGACGATTCTTTAACTGATGCTTTCAGGATATGGCAAAAACTGCATGGAGTGCATGGATTAATGCCTGCCTTAAAAGATGGAAGAATGTCACAGGAACAAAGGCAAGATTGTCATACATACTTTCCGCATTTGCCTAATCATCATTTGGTAAAACAAAAATGGTATGTTTAGAATTTTAATATTGCAGATCACAGAGGAATTGTACACTTACACTTAGACTATAGAATTTTCCCAACTGAAGACAAGAATTATGATTAGTGATTAATTCCGACACCATGATTCCACCTCGGTCCAGGAAGTGGCAGTGATAAGGGTTTTCCGGTGTCCTGGCAGTGGTCTAAAGTTTGGCCTGCAACCAGAAGCTTCAGTTGGAGGACTACCAAATCCCCAATTAGAGATCTCTTTCCATTCCCAGTCGAAACACTATAGAGAGAAGGCAGATGTTTACAGTGACTGGGTGATGGTAGAAGATGCAGGTGGATGAGGAATAAGGTGGAAATTAAGTCCATGGGGGCTAAGGTGACAAGTCTGTGAAGGATTGTCAAGTAAAAGGGAGTAATTAGGGTGTGTCTGTGTTGAGGTCAGGGGCGTTGATGGCCTGTGTCGGAGGGCATGTGGCAATGTCAAAGGTGAAGTTGACAGGCCAGTGGGTAGTTAGAAGAAAAGTTTTATATAACTCAGAGTTGGAAACTTCTTTGGAGCCAAAGTATTTGCCCATGAGAATTCTGAATTTCCCAGTTAAATTCCAGGCATTCTATGTGTTGGGCCTTCCTAAGGTTACCATAACAAACCTTTCAATGTACATTGCTGAAATTATTCTATGTTGAGAGTATGATTCTGGAAAAGAACAGCCGATCAGGCAGCACTGGAGGAGCAGGAGAATTGACGTTTTGGGCAGAAGCCCTTCATCAGGAAAATTTTTAATGGTTACGAATGAGAGATGGCAACTCTCAGAACCCTTCCAGAATGCTGTCATGGGATAACTATTTGACACCTTCAGTGTTTAACTAAGTACTCAAAGAGGAATTTCATTTGATCCTTACGCTGGTCAGGATTGCTCCACTGACTTTGTTCACATATTGGACCCCAACTGGATCTGGATCCTAGCTTTCCTAATGAAGGTTTCTTGCCCAAAACGTCGATTCTCCTGCTCCTTAGATTCTGCCTGATTGGTTGTGCTTTTTCAGCTCCTCACTCTCAACTCTGATCTCCAGCATCTCCAGTCCTCACTTTCTCCCTGCAATTATTCTATTCCAATTATATGATCTGATTTTTTTTGATCTAGTATTATATCTTACAGTGACGTACCATCCCTACCACCTACCATGAAAGTTCCCCTCTGCTGTCTACCCCCCACCTCATGCTGAAGAGAAGCGTGCATTTGATGAAATATATAGTGCTGCAGACAGTCTTGAGACAGAATACCCTGAGGTCTTGTTGATTGTTGCCAGTGACTTCAACCAGGTCAACCTCATGAACATGCTATCAAAGTAGCATCAACATATCTCCTGTCCTACCTGAGATCTGAACATCTTTGACCATTGCTATACAACCATTAAAGATGGCTACGATTCCATTCCCCATCTGCACTTTGGAAAATCAGATCGCAATGCTGTGGTCCTACACCCGGCTTACAAGCAGAAACTGAAGTGTGAGAATCTAGAATAGAAAGCAGTGTTGGTCTGAGGCATTGGAATATCTTCTACAAGACTGCTTAGTGTCAGCAGACTGGTCCCTATTCAAGAGCTTAGCAACCAACCTAAATGATTATGCCACTACTGTTACAAACTTTACTGATAGACTGTGTGCCAAAGAAGTTAATCCAAATATTCCTCAACTGGAAACCATGGATGAATCAGGACATTCACTCCCTACTGAAATCCAAGTCTGAGGCATTCAAGTCGGGTGACCCTGACCTATACAGGAAATCCAGGTATGACCTTCTCAAGGCCATCAGAGATTCCAAAAGACAATACTGTACTAAACTTGAAACCCAGACTAACCATGCAAACACCCATTGTTTGTGACAAGGCCTACATGACAGGCTACAATGTGAAGTTGAACAGAATCATGAGCAACAATACATCCCTACCCAATGAACCTAATGCATTCTATCCTTGCTTTGAAGAGAAGGTCAGTGAAATTATGTCACCTATTCAACAGCCTCAGATACACCTGCACCTATGGTTACCTCGGCAGACTTTAGATTGGCCTGGAAGGAGTGTCTGGCTATGCACTCAAATCCTGTGCTGATCAGCTAGCTGGAGTATTTACTAACATCTTTAACCTCATGTAACTTTGATCTGAAGTCTCCATTTGCTTCAAGAAGACCACCATCATCCTCTTTCCAAAGTTCATGCAGTGTACTTCAATAACTACTGCCCAGGGGCTCTGACTTCCATAATTATCAACTGCTTTGAGAGATTAGTCATGGCCCATACCAACTCCAGCCTACCAGATTGCCTTGATGCTTTTCAATTCACCTACTGGTGCAATAAGTCCATGCAGGTACCATCTCCCTGGTGCTATACTCATCCTGGATCACGAAGGTACCTACATCAGGCTCCTACATATTGAGTACAGATCTGCCTTCAACATCGAAGTTCCAAACAAACTCACCTCCAAGTTGCAAGGTATAAGTCTCGGCTTCCCCTCCTGTAACTCGATCCTGACTTCCTCACTCATAGGCCGCAATCAGTGAAGATAGACAACAATGCGTCTTCTACGGTAATCCTCAACATCTGGTTCCCATAAGGCTGCATACTCAGCCCCCTAATATACTCCTTGTACATTTATGACTGTGTGGCCAAATTCCATCCTAACTCTATTTAGAAGTTTGCTGACAACGCCACCGTTCTAGGTTGGATCTCAAACAATGACAAGGCAGAGTACAGGAAGGAGAATGAGTGCTTAGCGGCATGGTGTAAAGTCAGCAATCTCTCTATCGCCATTGGGAAAATGAAGGAGCTGGTTATTGATTTCAGGATGCAAGTGGAGGTTATAGCCCTGTCTGCATTAACGGTGCTGAGGTGGATATGGTCGAGAGCATCAAGTTCTTGGGAGCAATGGATCACCAACAATCTGTCTTGGTCCACCAATGTGGATGTAATGGTCAAGAAAGCTCAACAATACCTCTCCTTCCTCAGGAAGCTAAGGAAATTTGGTTTGTCCACAAAGACTGTTTCCAATTTTTATAGATGCACCATAGAAAGCATCCTATTTGGGTCCATCACAGTGTGGTATGGCATTGCTTTTCCCAAAGTCCATGAACGTAACCCAGTCCATTACCCAAACCAGCCTTCTATCCATTGACTCCAGCTGTACTTCCACTGCTTGAAGAAAGGAAACAGCACAATCAAAGATCCCACCTCAATTATACTCTCCTCCATCCTCTTCCCTCGGACAGAAGATACAAAATTTTGAACACCTGTACAAACAAGTTCAAGAACAGCTTCTTCCCTGTTGTTATCAGACTTTTAAATCGACCTTTCTAATGTTGATGTTGATCTCTCTCTCTCTGTGCACCTTGTCTACCTCTGCAACACAGCATTCTGCACTCTGTTTTGCTACCTGATGCACAGTATATGGTGCAATGTTACTGTACAGTATACACCAGTGTACCTCAGTGCATAGAGTCACAGAATCATACAGCACACAAACAGACCCTTTGGTCCAACCAGTCCATGACAAACCTACCTCTAAACTAAACTAGCCCCACCTGCCTGCTCCTGGCCCATATCCGTCCAAACCTTTCCTCTTCATGTATCTATCCAAATGTCTTTTAAACATTGTAAGTATACCAGCGTCCACCACTTCCTCAAGAAGTTCATTCCACAAATGAATCACCCTCTGTGAAAAAAAGATTGCCTCATATCTTTTTAAAATCTCTCTCCTCTCACCTCAAAAATGTGCCCCCTAGTCTTAAAATCCCCCAAATAGGGAAAAGACAACTACCATTAGCTCTATTTATACCTCTCATTTGTTTATAAACTTCTGTTGGATCTCCTCTCAACCTCCCACAATCCAGTGGAAAAAGTCTCAGCCTATCCAGCCTTTGTTTATAACTCAAACCTTCAATACCCAGCAACATCTCTTCTGAACTCTCTCCATCTTGCTCATATCCTTGCTGTAACTGGGTGACCAGAACTGGCCATAGTATGTGACAATAATAAATCAAATCAAAAATACTAATATTCTCTTGTTTAGTCTTACAATTATATTTGTACAGAACATAGAAAAGTATAGCACAGAACAGGCCCTTCAGCCCACAATGCTGTGCTGAGGCTTAATCCAAATCTAAAATAAAATAACCAAACCTATGCACCCCTCAATTCTCTATTGTCCAACAGTTGCTTAAATGTCCCTAATGACTCTGCTTCCATCATCATCACTGACAAAGCATTCCATGCATTCACAACTCTCTGTGTAAAGAACCCACCTCTGACATCTCCTGTATATCTCCCTCCTAACACCTTAAAACTATGACCCCTTGTGCCAGTCAATCCTGCCCTGGGGAAAAATCTCTGACTTTCGACTCTATCCATGCCTCTCATTACCTTGTCCACCTCAGGTCATCTCTCTTCCTCCTTCTCTCCAGAGAGAAAAGTCTGATCTCTGTCAACCTTCTTCATAAAGGAAGCCCTCCAGTCCAGGCAACATCCTGATAAACTTTCCTTGCACTATCTCCAAAACCTCTGCATCTTTCCTATAATAGGGTGACCAGAACTGGACACAATATTCCAAGTGTGGTCTCACCAGGGTTTCGTAGAGCTGCAGCAAAACCTTGTGGCTCTTAAACTTGATCCCCCTGTTAATGAAAGTCAAAACACCATATGCTTTCTTAATAACCCTATCCACATGGGTGGCAACTTTGAGTGATCTATGAGCTTGAACACCAAGAGCCCTCTGTTCCTCCACACGGCCAAGAATCCTGTCTTTAATCCGATATTCAGCATTCGAGTTAGACCTTCCAAAATGCATCACTTCACATTTATCCAGGTTGAACTCCATCTGCCATTTCTCAGCCCAGCTCTGCATTCTGTCTATGTCGTGTGCAGCCTGCAACAGCCCTCGATACTATCAACAACACCTCCAACTTTTGTGTCATCTGCAAATTTACTAACCCACTCCTCAACCTCCTCATCCAAGTCATTTATAAAAACTACAAAGAGCAGAGGCCCAAGAACAGAGCCCTGCGGGACATCACTCACCACTGACATCCAGGCAGAATACTTTCAATCTCTAACCACTCTCTGCCTTGTGTCAGCAAACCAATTCTGAATCTAAACAACAAAATCTCCCTATATCCCATACCTCCTGACTTTATGAATGAGCCTACCGTGAAGTCCATATACACCATATCTACTGCCCGACCTTCATCAACTTGTCTCATCACCTCCTCAAAGAACTCAATGAGGTTTGTGAGGCATGAACTGCTCCTCACAAAGCCATGCTGACTGCCTTTAATTATGCTATGCTTTGCCAAATAGTCATAAATCCTATCCCTCAGAATTCTTTCCAAAACCTTGTTGAGCACAGATGTAGGACTGACTGGTCTGTAATTTCCAGGGATTTCCCTATTACCCTTCTTGAAAAGAGGAACAATATTTGCCTCCCTCCAATCCTCGGGTTGACTCCTGTGGAGAGTGAGGAAGCAAAGATCTTCTCCAGCAGCTTAGCAACCTCCTTTTTCTCTTACTGGAGAAACCTAGGATAAATCTAATCTGGCCCTGGGGACTTATCAATCTTAACATTTACCAAAATTTCCAGCATATCAACTTCCTTCATCTCGATCTGTTCAAACCTATTTCCTGGCTCCTCAAAGTTCTCATTCACAACAAGGTCCCTTTCTTTAGTTAAAACTGAAGCAAAAACTCATTTAGGGCTTCCCCTATCTGCTCAGACTCCACACACAAGATCCCTACGAGATCCCTGACCCGCCCTACCTTCTCCCTGATCATTCTCTTATTTCTCACATATGAGTAAAATGCCTTTGGGTTCTCCCTAATCCTTCCTGCCAAGCCTTTTTCATGCCACCTCCTGGTTCTCCTCAGTCCATTTCTGAGATCCTTTCTAGTAAGCCTGTAATCCTCTAAAGCTGAACTAGATCCTTGCTTCCTCCACCTTATGTAAGCTGCCTTCTTCCTTTTGATGAGAAGTTCCTTTGTTCTCGTCATCCAACGTTCCTTAATCTTACCCCTTCTTACCTGTCTCAGAGGAACAAATTTGTGCATCACTCGCAGCAACTGCTCCTTAAAGAGTTTCCACATGTCTGTTGTCCCCTTTCTGTGGAACAGTTGCTCCCAATCTGTACTTCCCAACTCCTGTCTGATAGTGTCATAATTTCCTTTTCCCCAATTAAATATCTTCCCATGGTAACTGCTCCTTTCCCTCTCCATGGCTACGGTAAATGTGAGGCATTTGGGTCACTGTCACCAAAGTGTTCTCCCACTGTGATATCTGACAACTGTCCTGGCTCATTGCCGAGCACCAAATCCAAAATGGCCTCTCCCCTCATTGGCCTGTCGACATACTGAGTAAGGAAACCCTCCTGAACACACCTGACAAAAATGGCTCCATCCAAACCATCTGTATGAACTGAAGAATTACAATTCCTTTTTGAATATTGGTTACTACCAACCCCAATTCAAATAATTTAATGGTCATTACTTCTAGGCAACCACTATCACTGCTGAACTTTAGCTGTGCATCATTTAACAAAATGATACTACATTAGGATTTTGGAATCGAATTACAATTACAGAGGTCCATCATTCCAACTATCATTCCATCATTCCAAAACCAGAAGCTGGCCAATCATGTTTATGAATAAATAAGTTACAGGGGTATATTTTTAAACTAACAAAAACATGCATTTACAAACTGCCTTTAATATCACAATATATTGAAAGGCATTTCACAGGAACATAATTAGATATAAGTAAACGCTGAGGGAAGAGAAGATATGAGGAGAGATAATCAAAAACTTGGTCAAAGAGGTAAATGTCAAACAATGTTTCTAAAAGGGAGAATAAGTTGGAAAGTTTTGAGAATGAACTTAATGCTTGGGTCTTGGAACGCTGGAGCAATCTTCTCTCTTCACATGAGGTTGCTGATCCTCAAGGATGGGTGTTCCTCAGAAAGGAAGAAGAATCTCGTGGACACCTCAGCAAGCATTCTGTAGAGAAAATCAAACTGGCATTGAAATTATGTTTTTTTTTAAACTTGTGTTTTGTAATTCAAGATAAATATCAAAGTAGGAAGCTACATGATGAAATTTCCACCCAACCAGATTAATAACCCCCTAAATGACACACAGTCAGGCATCACATTATTACATGATCAAACATCAAGTGTTTATTCACCATGTGGTCAGTGTATTAAAAGCATCAGAAATGTCTCCAACCAGAGCTGGCAATCTCAGCTGAAACCATTACAATCCTTTCAAAAATGTCTTGCATCAGTGATCAAAAATGACATTTTCCAGTGCCTTTTAGTTTATATGCTTTACTGTTTTGTACTTTCAAAGCTTCATCACATTCTTTTCTGAAAATGCACATTGCTAACTTCACAGAAGCACCAATATTATTGAAACAAATTGCTGGATTAGTCGACTTCTAACTCTGATTCTGCAGTCATAAATTTTGGGGAGTGTACTGGAACACAAAGCTGACACCTTTCCCTCGGGACTACATGAGGCCCTGGCTATTTGCTCAAGTGGTACAAGATTGAGACTTTGGCAAATAGGTCATTGATGGCCTGTTTATCTTCTGTCTAAAACTACTTCTTTAAAAAAATGGTAATAACAAAATATGATTGCTAAAAGCTGTGTCTAAATATTAAGTATTGCCCTAGATAAGTGAACATTTGTTGATAATGGCTGACAACAACTATAAGAAGCTCTGGAGAAATATAGCAGTCATTAAAGATTCAGTGAAATTCTACCATCTATTCCTGAAATAAAATGTATCACTTCCTAAGATGTTAAAAAAAATCCAAGAAATTTAGCTATATCAGTGTAATAAAATGGTTGAATTAATAATAAGATTAATTGATGATTGCCAATTACAACAGCACTGGCTGTTCATGTAAAACAACTAATTTTCAAACCTTTTAATCTGTGCAGTGATGCCTAAATGCAAAAGCAAAGATGCATGGACTAAGAGATGAGTCAGACCCCATACTTTTGTTAGTGGAAATCAATTATGGGCATCAAAATAAGTAGGCCCAGTGAAAATTACAAAATAAATCAATTTAGCCATTGAGATACTAAACTAGAAAAGTTGTTCAATTTAAACTGAAATCATCACTTCATATATTTGTGCTGCTTTTGCATCAGTCTGTCAATTGGAATATTATTGCCCTGGAAACAAGTAAATTAGGATAAAGATTGCCTTTTTTATTGAAAAAAAGCAGACCACAGAGTACACATTCTGAACTTCTCTTGTGATCTTTGTGGGTGGGACTAATTGGACCAGGGAAAACCTTCTGTTTCTGAACAAGTAAATATTTTGCTTTTACAAATGATCATTGCAAGGAGTCTGGAGTGACAGAACCATATGTGGAAATAGGATCAAGGTGGAGTTAAAGGGAAAGAAGGACCTTTATACATCTGAACTTGTTTACTCCACTCAGAACACAAAGAATGTTTGGTAACACTCCAAGCTGACTTTGTTCTGATTTGCCAATCAGCTTTGTGTGGAATGCACAGCACAGAAACAGGTCATTTGGTAAAACTGATCAAAACTAGTGTTTATGCACCAAATGAGTCTACAATTATTCTCTACATCTAAATTTGTCAAAATAATCCTATAGTCCCTTTCTCTCTCCCTTAAATTTATCTCAACTACTTGTGAGAGCAACTTTATTATTGTAACCAGGCTCTAGGCTTCTGGTGAGTTTCCTATGTATTAATCATTATTTAATACCTACAGATCTTAGTTTTGCACTCTAAACCATAGAGATGTCAGATTTTAACTTCAAGCATTCACATGTCATTTCCTTCCCTGTTCTCATAGAAGAACATCACTCATCTATTTGTTTTGCCTTGCCTATGAAACTCTCATACCCCATGTGCCCATTTGCATACCCTCTCTGATTACTATTTTGGACCCATTTGGTCAGCTTCTTTTCTTTTTCCCTGACCAGTTTACTTCTATTTCCAAACTCTCTGTTGCCCCAGGTGTACCACGTTTTATTTCACCTCTACTGGGGGCACTTTGTCAACACAGCACACCTCACCTGAATCCAATAATTACAGCTCTTCATTCAACCTCCCAGCTAGGATTCTTTATTGGATAATCATACAGGCACCACATGTTGCTGATAACAAGGACATTCGACAGAGAGTGTATTGAGGCACACAATGCCACTGAAAGCAGCAAACCCTTGCCAGTAAGCATGTCAAGGACAATAGATCATTACTGTTGCAGGGGGTGGGGGGTGCAGTTTGTTGTCAGTTATATGGTGCTGTCAGACCAGACAGCTCAATATGAAGGTTTGAGACAACCACATGGTGGGCTATTTAAAAGGCTCGCATTAGAACCCATTCCAGCTACAGTGGAAAAGATAAGGCCAATTAACCCTCATCCATTATGGCTCCTCATCTCCGCAGACTGCCTATGTGCCACCTATGTCTCATATTATGTCCCTTATCCATTTTCCATAGCTCATATACTGCATAATGAAGCTTGATTTGAGAGACCAGGCATCCATTACTGTCTTGAAATATGTGAGTCCCTCCCTGAGTGACAGCCCTGGCTGTATGAAGTCACCTGTCAATTTCACAATGTTTATTCACACAATGCTAAGAGGTTTCCAGTGCTTGAAATTTCAGCCATTGACACCTTAAAGATTCTGGTCAATTGGGACTTTTATTGCTTTGCAGTATGAAGGCTTTTCTCAACATCATAGGAAGAGATGCATCAATTGTTGTTAGGCCTTCTTTAAAAAAAATCACACCCAGTTGTCATTATATGAATAGTCGATCATGAAAGAATCGGCATGGAAATGCCACCGCTTGATTTGGAAGGCGTGAGGGTACATGGAACTGGGTGAGGGGGATTACCTGGAATGGAAAAGTAAGAAAGGCAATGGTGAGTGAGTGAGAGAGCACAGCCTGGTTTGAGAAGAACCTTTGGAACTTAACTTTGAAAAAATTCTGTCATGTAGAGCCTGGTTCATTTCATCTGAGGTGTGCTTCTTTAAAAAGTTGGTCCGACTCATGAAGGTTTGGAAGGGTAAACTATGCCCGTCCCCGCAATGGAACCACTGAGGTCAGGGGTGCAGGGTGCACGGTCACAAAATGAATGGTTCACATGCTCAAAGGCACTCTAGAAAACAGGAACCCCAACAACAACGTCAGGAGGCTTGGAGTCAGGATCTGTCCACATTTTTGAAGGGCTCACAAGTCACCTTGACTTAGCAAAATTTCAGTTCTTTGGAAGGGTCACTTGACCTAAAATGTCAGCTCTGGTTTCTATCCACAGATGCTGCCAGACCTGCTGAGCTTCTCCAGCAATTCCTGTTTTTTTTTTGGCAAAACGTCAGGCTGACACGCTGTCTGTTTTTGTACTGATACTGCTGGAACTTCTCAAGTGTCTAATCTTGGCCTCCCTACCCTTTTCATTCACATACCGCTTGTGATAAAAATCTGAAAGCACAGGGTTAACTTCAACACGTATTCATAAAGGCATCCAGCTTCAACTCTCACACAACAATTTTGATTCTTCCATTTTGTGTTAGCAGACTACTTATGCAATACCACAGATATGTATCAGTTACAATTTCAATAAACAAAAGAACTGTGGATGCTGAAAATCTGAAACTAAAGCAGACATTGCTGGTCAATCTCAGCAGGTCAGGCAGCATCAGTGGAGAGAACTTAGAGTTAACATTTTGGGACTCTTCTGCAGAACAGATGGTAGCGAGCAAAAGGATGTTTTTTATACAAAAGATAGGGCAGGGGAGTGGGGAGAGTAAAGGCAAGTGGAGATAGAGCCCAAAGTAAGAGAAACACAGTTGGATAGACAAAGGAATGGAAAAGGTCAATCTGGGAGAATGAAAAACTGATAATGGGAGCTATTAGTAGCTAACAGTGGGTTATTTGTGATAACAACTCAAATGATGACAAGGCCTGGTGGGTGGGGGTGAGGGAAAGCATGGGGGAGGTGCTCAGGCCATAAAATTGTTGAACTCGATATTGAGCCCAGAAGGCAGCAGGGTCCCCAAGCGGAAAATGAGATGTTGTTCTTCCACCTTGTGCTGAGCTTGGCTGGAGCACTGCAGCAAGCCTGAGACAGAGACGTTGGCCAGAGAATAGGGTGGGGTTTTGAAGCGTCAGGCAACTTCAATTGCAGGGTATTTTTTTGTGGGCAGAAATGAGGTGTTCTACAAAGTAGTCATGCAGTCTGTGGTTTGTTCCCTAGTGTAGAGGAGACCACAATATGAGCAGTGAATACAGTAGATTAGATTGCGTAATGTACAGGTAAAGCGCTACTTGACCTGGTAGGTGCATTTGGACCCTTTCATACTGAGGAGGGAGGAAGTAAATGGTCAGGTGTTACAACTTTTGCAGGTGCAGGGGAAGGTGCCGTGGGGCTGTGGAGGAGGGGAGATATTGGGAGTGAAAAAGGAGAGGACTGGGGTTTCCCACAGGAAACGGTCCCTGTGGAAGGCTGACAAGAGAAGGGAGGGGAATATGTGTCTAGTGGTGTCATCTTGCTGGAGGTGGTGGAAATGGTGGCTAATGATCTTCTGGATGTGGATGCTGGTGGGTTGGTAGGTAAGGACAAGGGGTCCCAACACTGTTGCAGGAGGAGCGAGGGAGTGAGGGCCAAAGTGCAGGAGATGGGTTGGACCTGACAATGGCCCTGTAAACAACAGTGCTGGGGAATCCTTGGTTGAGGAAGAAGATGGACATTTCAGAGACTCCCTGATCAAAGTTGCCTTCATCAGAACAGATATGACAGAGAAGGAGGAACTGGGAGAATGGAATAGAGTATTTACAGGGTGTGAGGATGTGAGAGTGTGAGAGGGTAACTGTGGGAGTCAGTGTGTTTATAGTGGATATTGGTGGCCAGCCTATCCCCAGAAATGTCGAAGAAGGGAAGGGAGGAGTCAGAGATGGACCAGGTGAAGGTGAGAGCGGGTGGAAATCAGAAACAAAATCAATAAGCCTTTCCAACGCCAGGTGAGAGAGGGAAGCAGCACCAAAAATATCATCGACATACCTCAGAAAGAGTAAAAAAAATTTAAAACTAATTAAATAAAACAAGGATGGAGGGTTAAGTGATGTGTAGTTTCTGCATGGTGTGGGAGCTGGTGGACCCCATTGTGGTCCCCGGTGACCATGTCTGTAGTAAATGTTGGCTGCTGGAAGAACTTCAGCTCAGAATCGATGGAGCCTGAAACTTCAAACATTGTGACACATTAGGGAGGGGCAGAGTTACCTGGATGCTGTGTTCAGGAGACAGTAACACCCCTTAGACTAACGACCTTCGAATTCGACCAGTGGTCAGGGACCGGAGGGTATGGTTGAGAGGGAGGCAGGTAGAGGGATCCAGGAGGTAGAGTTACAGGTTCCTCAGTCCCTGTCCTTGTCCAAGAAGTTCAAGAGTTTTGCTTCCTGCGTGCTCGGGAGTGGGGACGGCAGGAAAGATGAGCCAACTGACTGCAGCACTGTGGCACAGGGAACCATTCAGGTGGGGGGAGGGGGGGGTGTAGAGTGAAGAAAAATGTTATTGTAATTGGAGATAGTATAGTTAGAGGCATAAACACTGTTCTCTGTGACCAGGATCAAGAGTCCCAAAGGGTGTGTTGCCTGCCTTGTGCTCTGGTTCGGGATATCTCATCTGGACTGTAGAGGAACATGGAGTAGGAGGGGAAAGATCCAGTGGTCGTAGTCCACGTAGGTACAAATGATATAGATAAAACCAGGGCAGAGGTTTTGCTAAGGAAGTATGAACAGCTCAGAGCTAAATTAAAAAGTGGAACCAAAATGCTAATAATTTCTGGATTACTACCGGAACCATGTGCTAATTGGCACAGGATCAATAAGATCAGGCAGGTTAATGTGTGGCTCAAAGACTGGTGTGGGAGAAATAGGCTTAAATTCATGGGACCTTGGCACCAGTACTGGAGAAGAAAGGAGAAGAAGAAAGTTCTGATGGGATGGTCTTCATCTGAACTGTGTTGGGACCAAAGTCAGAGCGAATCCCATAACTAGGGCTGTAGACAGGGCTTTAAGCTAAATGGGGGGTGTGGGGAAATTAGAAAACCTGAATTAAAGGAGGAGGTAAGAGTGTAGAATTTAGGAGAGCTTATTAAAATCTCCAGCAGAGACACATGTAGGACAAAGTGTATGGAAAGACTTCGCAATCAAACTTCCTGCACACTGGACAAATGATTGACAATGAGAAGAGGGGTGGTTAATACAGGACTGATGGTATTATGTCTGAGTGCATGCAGTATAAACAATAAGGTAAATGAGCTTGTGGCACAGATCAAAATTGCCATGTATGATGTGGTGGGCATCACAGAGACGTGACTGCAATGTGGTCAGGATTAGGGGCTGAATATTCAAGGATTACATCCTATCGAAAAGATAGGAAGGTGGGCAGAGGGTTGGGTAGCCTTATCAGTAAGAAATTATATTAAAGCAATAGTAAGAAATGAAGTAGGGTCAGATGGTGTAGAATTGGTGTGTGTAGAATTGAGGAACTGCAAAGGTAAAAAAAACATAATTGGCGTTATATAGGCCTCCAAATAGTAATCAGGAGCTGGGTGCAAGATACACCAGTAGGTCGAAAAGATGTGAAGGAAAGGCAAAGTTACAGGGATCATAGCAGATTTAAAATATGCAGGTGGGCTGGGAAAATCAGGTTGGTAGTGAGTTGCAAGAAAAAGAATTTGTGGTATGTCTATGAGATGGCTTTTGGGCGCAACTTGTGGTGGATCCCACTAGGGAACAGGCAATACTGGATTTAATGTTGTGCAATGAGGCAGACTTGATAAAAAGGTTTTTAAGAAGAAGGAACCCTAAGGAGGCAGTGATCATAACATGATTGAATTTACTCTGCAATTTAAGAGGGAGAAGGTGGAAACAGAGGTAATAGTATTACAGCTGAATAAAGGCGATTACAGAGGCATAAGGGAGGGAGAGACGCCTAGCAGGAAAGACAGTGGAACAGCAATGGCAGGAGTTTCTGGGAGAAATACAGGAGGCACAGCAGAGATATATCCTGAGGAAAAGGAAGCATGGTACAGGGAGGATGAGGCAACCATGGCTGACTAGGGAAGTCAGGGATAGAATAAAGCAAAAGAGAAAGCATATAATGTGGCAAAGGCCAGTGGGAAACCAGATGATTGGGAAGCTCACAAAGGGCAACAAAAAAATATAAGGAGGGAGAAGATTAAATATGAGGGTAAGCTAGCCAGTAATATAAAAGGAATTTATAAGAGTTTCTTTAGATATATAAAGGGCAAAAGAGAGGCAAAATAGACATTGGGCTGCTGGAAAATGACACTGGAGATAGTAGTGGGGAACAAGGAAATGGCTGAGGAATTGAATAATTACGTCACATTAGTCTTCACGTTAGAAGACACGAGTAATATCCCAAAGATTCAAGAGTGAGGGGGCAGAGATGAGTATGGTGGCCATCATCAATGAGAAGGTGCTGGAAAAACTGAATAGCCTGAAGTTGAATAAATCACCCCAGAGTTTTAGGGGTAGATAGCTGAAGAGTTAGTGGAGGTGTTAGTGGTGATCTTTCAGAAATTGCTAGGATCATGGAAGATCCCAGAGGACTGAAAGATTGCTAATGTGACACCCTGTTTAAAAAGGAAGTAAGGCAAAAACTGGAAAATTAGAGACCAATTAGCTAACCTCAGTTGTGGGTAAGATTCCAGAATCCATTGTGAAAGATGAGGTTTCTGAATACTTGGAAGTATGCGGTAAAATAAGGGGAAATCAGCATGATTTCATCAAGGGGAGGTCATGCCTGACAAATCTGCTAGAAGTCATTGAGGAGGTAACAAGCAGGTTAGATACAAGGAGAGCCAATGGATGTTATCTCCCTGAATTTCTAGCAGGCCTTTGATAAGATGCCACATAGGAGGCTACGAAGTAAGATGAGGGCTCATGGTGTTAGAGGCAAGGTGCTAGCATGGATAGAAGCTGGCAGAAAGCAAAGAGTGGGGATAAAAGGGTCCTTCTCAGGATGGCAGCCAGTGACAAGAGGTGTTCCGCAAGGCTCAGTGCTGGGACCGCAACTTTTCCCTTTACAATTATGATCTAGATGAAGGAACTGAGGGCATTCTGGTTAAGTTTGCAAATGATACAAAGGTAGGTAAAGGGACAGGTAGCATTAGGGAACCGGGAAAGCTGCAGAAAGATTTGGACAGTTTAGGAGAGCAGACAAAGAAGTGGCAGATGGAGTACACCATGGGAAAGTGTGAGGTCATGCACTTCGGTAAAAAGAATAGAGGCATGGACTATTTTCTAAATCAGGTGGAAGTTCAGAAGCCTCGAGTGCAAAGAGACTTGAGAGTTCCAGTCCACGATTCTCTCAAGGTAAACTTGCAGGTTGACTCACTAGTTAGGAAGGCAAATGCAAAGATAGCATTTATTTTGAGAGGACTTGAATATAAAAGCAAGGATGTACTTCTGAGGCTCTATAAGGATCTGGTCAGACCACATTTGGAGTATTGTGCACAGTTTTGGATCCCATATCTCAGGAAGGATATAGTGGTCCTGAAGCGTGTTCAGAGGAGGTTCACGAGAATGGTCCCAGGAATGAAAAGCTTAACAGATGAGGAAGGTTTGAGGACTCAGGGTTTATATTCAAAGGAGTTTAAAAGGATGAGGGGGATACGATTGAAACATACAAAATACTGAATATACTGGCCTGGACAGAATGGATATTGTGAAGATGTTTCCATTGCTAAGAGAGATGAGAAGCTGAGGGTTCTCATGAGAACCTGAGGCCTTAGAGTAAAGGGAATATCTTTTAGAATGGAGATAAAGATAAACCTTTTCAGCCAGAATGTGGTGAATCTATGGGATAATTACCACAGAAGGCTGTGGAGACAAGCTCATTGAGTATAGTTAAAACTGAAACATATAGGTTCTTGAGTATCAAGGGGATCAAGAGTTATGGGCAGAAAGTAGGAGATTAGGGTTGAGAGACTTATCACCCATGATTGAATGGTGGAGAAGACTTAATGAGCTGACTGGCCAAGTTTCTGCTCCTATATTTTATGGTCTTACAATATTTTGGTCTAAAGAGTTGTAGGTGTGGGCTGGAATAAGTCTTGATCAAAGTATTTTTCATGTAGCCCACAAAGAGAGAGGCATAACTGGGCCCATTTGGGTACCCATGGCCACACTTTTGACCTGAAGAAAATGAGAGGAGTTAGAAGAGAAGTTGTTCAGGTTGAGGATGAGCTTGGCCAGGTGGAGGAGGGTGATGCTGGATGGGGAAAGTTCAGGCCTTTTATCCAGGAAGAAGTAGACAGCCCTGAGACCATCCTGATGTGGGATGGACATGTAAGGGGATTGCAAGTCCATGATGAGGAGGACACAGCTGGAGCCTGCAAACTGGAAAATCTGAAACTGATGTAAAGTGTCAGAGGAATTGTGGGATGTAAGTGGGGAGGGACTAGATATGGGGAGAAAAAATGGAGTTGAGGTAGGAAGAGATGAGTTCAATGGGGAAGGAGCAGGCAGAAATAATGGGTCTGCCCAGGTCCTGTTTGTGGATTTTGGGAAGGAGGTAGAAGTGAGCCATGTAGGGTTGGGAGACCATGAGGTTGGAGGCAGTGGTGGGGGAGATCATCAGGTGAAATAAGGTTAATGACTACTGTGGACACATTGGCTTGATGTTCCATGGTAAGGTCATGGTCCAAGGGAAGGTAAGAGCAGGTATCTGAGAGCTGGTGCTCAACCTCTGCAATTATTCCATAGATTCACCACGTTCTGGTGAAAAGGTTTATCTTTATCTCCATTCTAAAAGATATTCCCTTTACTCTAAGGCCTCAGGTTCTCATGAGAACCCTCAGCTTCTCATCTCTCTTAGCAATGGAAACATCTTCACAATATCCATTCTGTCCAGGCCAGAATATTCAGTATTTTGTATGTTTCAATCGTATCCCCCTCATCCTTTTAAACTCCTTTGAATGTAAACCCTGAGTCCTCAAACCTTCCTCGTCTGTTAAGCTTTTCATTCCTGGGACCATTCTCTGCAACGTAGAAGCCAGTACGCCAGACAACAACAGTATTACCTTTTTGGGCAGGCTTAATTACAAAGTCATAGAATCATAGAGTCAAACAACATGGAAACAGACCCTTCTGTCCAACTCATCCATGCTGACAAGACATCCCAATCTGACCTAGTCCCATTTGCCAGCATTTGGCACATATCCCTCCTCAACCCTTCCTATTCATATACCCATCCAGATGCTTTTAAATGTTGTAATTGTATCCCGAAATAACTCCACGAAGGCCAGGATCTTGTCATCAAGTCACCCTCTGTCTACACATGCTACATAGATGAACTCTGACCAGCTAGCTCAGAGCCAGTTCCTGGAGTGAGGAGAATTCCTGAGACTCCCGTTTATTTTTTTTTCCTTTTTTTTCCCTTTTTTTTTCTTTTTCTCTTTTTTTTTTCTTTTTTGTTTTTTCTTTTTTTTTTTGTTTTTCTTTTTTTTTCTCGGTGGACACCGCGTGCTCCTTCTCCAAGGACACCCGGGCTCTAACGTAACCCCGGGGTCCTGCTTAAATTTTCTTTTTTTTAAAAATTAACCCCAACACTACCGCCTAAGTGCGGTAGTGCTTATTTTTTTCCCCAGCACCCATGGTGTGTGTGTGTGTGCAGATGTGAGACACAGTGAAAGACACAAAGTGCACAAATCTTTATTCAATTTCCACCACCAGGAAGATATGAAAAATACCCGAGTGGCCAGTGACAAGCAAGACTCCCGTTTATTTCTGACAGCCAGGACACTTTGATTGGCCCAGGGTAACAGCTCCAATCAGGGAACTCATACTCAAAGAGATCCAATTGCCCAAGATTGTTCCTATCACTACATATCCGCCTCCACCCACTTCCTCTGGCAGCTTGTTCTGTACATGCACCACCCTCTGTATGAAAACATTACCACTCAGGTCTTTTTAAAATCTTTCCCCTCTCTACTTAAACCTATGCCCTCTAGTTTTGGATTCCACTACCTAGGGAAAAAAGACTTTGGCTAGTCACCCTATCCATGCCTGCCATGATTTTATTAAGCCCTCAAAGGTCATCCCTCCCACTCTGATGCTTAAGAGAGAAAAACCCCAGCCTATTCAGCTTCGATTTATAACTCAAAGGTTGGATCTGAGAGGACAGAATGCAGTCAGTTCAGAGGGAGACTATATTGCCAAATTCTAAATGAATGTAATCTACAAGCTGATGACACTACTGTAGTGGTATGGATATCTAACATTGTCAAAATGCAGAAGGGAGATAGGGGGCTTGGTAACGTGGTGCAATGACAACAGCCTCTTTCTCAATGTCAGCAAAAAGAAAGAACTGAGTTTGACTTCAGAAAGAACGGAGGAGAACATACTCTTGTCTACATCAACGGAGCTGAGGTTGAGAGGGCAGACATGGTCAAGTTCCTCAGAGTGATGATAACTGACAACCTCTCCTGGACTTCCCACATAAATGCAACAATCGAGAAGGCACAACAACACCTCTTCTTCCTCAGGTGGCTCAGGAAATTTGGCATGTCCATATGGACCCTCAACTTCTACAGATGCACCATTGAGAGCATACAGTCCGGGTGCACAATGGCCTGGTAGGCCAACACTCTGCCCAGGATAGTAAGAAACTACAGAAGATGGTGTGCACTGCCCAGACCATCACAGAAGCCAACCTCCCATCCATGGATTGTATTTACATAGCTCACTGCTGCAGAAAGGCTGCTATCATCATCAAACTCCCATTGCACTCCACTAATGATCACCTACAACTTTTCCATCAGGTAGAAGATACAGAAGGATGGATACATGCACCAACGGGTTCAGGAACAACTTCTTCCTGGCCATTATTTTATTGATGAATGGACTGTCTAACCTCAAATAAAGCTGATCTTGCTAAAATTGATCTCGCCTAGCACATGTTGTGTGCAATGTAATACATATGCCTCTGTCTAAGTCTTTTTGATCTGTACATCATTGCTTACTGTGATCTGCCCATACTGTTAGTAAACAAAGCTTTTCAATGTACCTCAGTACACGTGACAATAAATAAAACCAACCAATAAATCAGGTCGGAATGGGTAAGTGGGAGGCAGAGAAATTGAGGCAGCCAATGTCACGTCAACAGTTCTCAGTGAACAGATCAAATGCATGTCAATGGCCAGAGGTAGGGGTCCAGGAGGGAGGGAGAGTGTTGGAGGTGTGTGAAGGGGTTCGAGGAACAGGGAGGGGACTCTTTTCCAAAGAAATTTCCTTCAGTTGCAATTTCTTGCAGTCGAACATTGAAAAGACCAAAGCTTACCATAAATTCCACGTTTTCCACCAAGCCGTACCCCTCACCTGCTGTAAAGTTGACACAGTTTTCACCCTTGGAGCCCTATCCAGTGCCAAATTGACTTTTCAAGTCCATATCCACTCAATCAGAAAGACTGCCAAATTGTTAGTCACAATTTAGTCTGTTTCAGTACATTTGCTGCTGAAGCTCTTATACTTTTGTCGCCTCTGAACATTGATTAGTTCAATATTCTTCTGGCTCACCTTTGTTAAGCCCTCATGAATTACAATTCATCTAAAATTATGTTTATCTATGGGCTTGCAAGCTTATGATGACAAGTGTTTCCCAAAGTCCTTTTGTCATAATGCATTAACATGAGTTCTCTGTAACACTGATTTATCACAAATATTCATTTTGATGTAGACTCTGCACAGTAATTCACATTACCAAAGTATACAATGAGGGAAAAGTGAATGAATTTATGTGCCATAATGTGCATCGATATGTCTGGTAAAATTCTGGGGACTTCCATTTTATTTATTCAGTTTTAAATTTTCTTGCTATCACTGAAGAATTATAACAAATTTTCACCTACAGGAAGCTGTTGATTTCTAATGCATCTAATTTCTGCAATGAGATTGAAAATCATATTTCCAACTTTTCAAGTGAAACGTTTTGGTATTGTAGAAAATAGATTTAGGCATTGGTGCCAGGCTGTGCTTAGATTCTGCTGAACTCTTCCTGAGGTATAATAAACTTGAGTATACAAAAACAGGAGCAAATATTGTAAACTGCTGCCTCTTTTTGCCTTAATCATGCAGATCACTGGAAAAGTCTAAATTTAACATCAGAGTAGGTTTATCATCTCCTTGAATTACCAAATACTTGGGATAGTTGGTTCACAAAACAATCCATGCAAACTAAAATGTTTGAAGAAATCTTTTAGCACTAATAGTAAATCCAGGTAACATGATGGCAGATTTTTGAGACATTAGAGTTTTCTCCGGGCTAATGTTTCATCAGCCCAAATTAATTTTTGAAATTGCCATCAATTAACAGTTTTAATTGGCAATAGAGTGGTTGTTCCACTCTAAGAAGGAGTAAGAAGTTTGCTTTACAACTGCATATGCTGAGGATGGGGGGGGGGGGCGGAGGCTAACCCTCACTCTATTAAATATAAATGACATGTGACCTACAATCCTGTATAAAATAGAGGGGAGATAACACCGTAACTGAAAAGACAGGGGGACAAAATCTATCTCTGAATTGGAAGGACTGCTCCGCTGCACTACTCAAACTGTAACTAAACCCACAGTGAACACACTTGTTGAAATGTTCCATATTCACCAAATAATTTAAGCGATATGCATTGAAATTGTGTTTTTTGATATACACGATCCATGTATATACTTGAAAATACTCTTCTATAACATATTATAGAATATGCTCTTCTATAACAATGAAAAATACTGCAAATTCTGGAAATTATTCCTGGGGAGCACGGGACTGAGAAATAAATGAATGCAGGCAGTGATGACAAGACTGTAATGAAATTAATAGCCTTGGAATGACATCATAAACAGCAAGAGCAAACTTTGACCAGTTCTACCTGTCATCTGAAACCTCGATTAGATTAGTTACATCATCATTCCCTATTATCCATGACTTGATTTATTAATGTCATGTTCAAATAATCTTCACAATTTGCAATTCCTATAAATAGTTCGAATATTTGAGAGATTATTTTGCATAACACTCTGTAAAGCAATATAATGTTTCCAGTTATTTTCTCTTCTTGTCTTCCTTGCATAAAGTGCCATTTATCAAACTTGGCAATGAGAATGTAACCCATTCCCAGGCCACTGCTACTGCTGCAAAGAGCTGCACAGGAGTAATCTATAAAAGTACCCCTCTGATTTTGCTCCTGTGGAGAAATGTTAGCTTCTGCATTGATAGTGCATTTCCAGACAGGAGCTTAATGTGTGTGAAACTGAGGATATAACAACCAATCCACCCTCCATTAGTTTGCTGCAAGGTAAAAGGTACTGGAGAACCATGGTTCTGTGAAACCATGCTGCCTTCTTTTCATGCCATCTTATTCTCCCAAGTTACTACCATTACTATCTATAAAGCCTTCATGTGGTTTTCTCCTCTCTCTTTCGATTAGTAATTCACCTTCACAGTGCAGACATTGCTTGCACACATCCTTAATCCATTGTATTTATCTCCAGCTTTGATAAGATATGGCAGGTGCTATAAATTATCAATTAAATTCTCTGAATGAAGGACTAGAAGTTTTTCTTCATGAAACATGCCATCATTGTTTATTAAAACCTCAGTTAAATTCATCACCCTGTGAAATATGTCTTTCATCAACTTCCTGAAACCAGTTACAGAAATTCTTGGTGCAGCTATTCAATGTTTAGATTAAAAAAGGAAAAAAAAACAAAGTTCAAAAGCTAAAGCTATTAAGCCTAACAAAGTAATTAATATAAATAATACTTAAAATCAAAGTGCACTGAGGCAAAAAATTATTCGTATCAGATGCAAACAATTTTGCTTTTGCTCCTATAAGGCTAATGAATAATTAGTTACAAGGGTATTCAAATGTATTTAAGTTTTATCAACCAAAAATCATTAATGTTATGGTTGCCTGCTTTGTGCTCACTGATCCATCCAAAGTGAAATGAATGCCACTTTCAAAGTTTTACTTAAACAATGCAATTGTTAAATAACAGCTTCTTGCAGAAAATCACACAAGTGCTTATTGAACAGTTCTTACTAATTATGACCCATTTTCCTTTATATGCTTTTCATATAAGTTTGATCAAATTTACTGATGATGGTCTACATTTTCACTGCATGCTAGTAATAGTTATGTTATTAGAACGGGGGGAGCGGGGTGGGGGGGGGGACAGGGCTTTTTAAAATGTAATTATTTACATAGTTATTGGACAATCAAGTAAAATGTTTTTCTGGTATAAAATTACTTGAAAGATTGTTTAACTCAACATTTCTGAGCAAATAAGACTAATTAATATACAATAAATTGATCAGTGGCATTTGGACCAGACTCTGATATAAGAAGATTTATATAGTCCATTTCGAGTAATCTTACATAACAAAAACCTTTGATGTAACTTTGTAGTAATTCACAACAACTCAAAATGTCTCAAAATATCTTCTAGCTACTCTGAAGTGTAGTCACTGTGGTAATATAGGGAAACAGCAGTTATTTTGTGCATAGCAAGATTCTACTGAAAAGAAAAGTGATGGATGGTCTTTCTTTTTTTTGATTGATATCTTTTACAATGGGAGACTGTTGTATCATTCAGTTAGTTCAAGGATGATTTCTACTACCACTCTTCATTCACTTGACTCTTCTCCATATCCCATGAGATCCTCATCTAATAGAAACTTATTGTTCTCAATCTTGAAAGAATAAGTTGACTCAAGAATCTAAGGCCAGTGGGCCAAGGAATGATTGATGGAGTTTAATTCAGATAATTAGTGTTGCATTTTTGGGAAGACAAACCAGAGCAGGAGTTATAGAATTAATCATAGGGTCCTGGGGAATGTTGTTGAACAGAGAGACATAGGGGTACTGGTACATGATTCCTTGGAAGTGATGTCACTGGTAGATAAGGTGTTGAAGAAGGCACTTAGTACACTTGCTTTCCTTGCTCAGAGCTTTGAGTACAGCAATTGAGATGTCATGTTACAGCTGTACAAGACATTGGTAAGGCCACATTTGGAGTACTGCATACAATTCTGGTCATCCTACTATAGGAAGGATGTTAATAAGCTGGAAAGAATGCAAGGATGTTACTGAGACTAATAAGTTTGAGATATAAGGAGAGGCTGGATAGGCTGGGGCTATTCTTCCTATTGTAACAAGTCAATTCATATTTCCCTGCACAAGATTTCAACTGCCACTTGTTCATCAATTCCTCCAGTCCGTTTAAGTTCTCTTGAAATATATCACAAACTCCTCACAGTGGACAATTTTTTCAAGTTTTGTTCCTACTGCTAACTGTTAAATTGTGTCCTTGGTCAACTGAAATGTAGACTGCTACTGACAGGACAACTAGCCTGATATTTGTTATCTGCACCATCTAATGAGGTGTGCCAGCTGATTGCAGCTTGCACAACAAATGGTGCTAAGACCATTTTAGGCCTGGCTGAGGCTTGTCGTGTAAGGCCTGTGCAGATCAGCCATGTCTACATCTGCAAAACAGGTTAGTCACTCATGGGACACTAGTGACTCAGGTGTTGCTCTCCTACCAGCGCTTATTGCCCATCCCTTGTTGCCCTTGAGAAAGTTCAGATGAATTTTTAACTAACTTTGTCAGTAACTGAATGCATTTAAAATCTTAACAACCCTGATGAGACCAACCATTCAATTTTCTAAAACCTTTAGAGAATGCAAAGAGGACAACATAAAATAGGAACAAAAATCAACCATTTAGCCTAATAATCCTGTCACACAATTTACTAATGCCATGGCTGATCTGTGATCGAACTTCACACACCTGCCTTTGACCCAATGTCTGACTGCCTTTGGATGCAAACATCTATCAATCTCAGTTTTAAAATTATCAGTTGATCTAGCAACACTGGCCTTTTGGAGAATATTCCAAATTTGTACCACCCCCTTCGTGAATTCACATTTCCTAACTCCACTTCTGAAACTTACTGTTTTTATTTTGTTTTAAACGATGTCTCCCATGTTAGATACGCCAACTAATGCAAATATTGTTTTTTACTTCTTTCACATCTGTTTCTTTTAATATCACAAATTCTTTCATCAAATCATTCACTGTCCAAATTCTGGGTCTTAACCCTGGGATTATGGGCATAACTCTTGTAAAATCAGTGCTGCGTAACCTCCAAACCAACATATCCTACTTTAGGAGCATACACAGAACAGCTCGCAGTAGTCCAGGGGGAGTTTAACCAGAACTTGGTCCAGATGAAACATGACTTGACCCCTTCAAGATAGTAATTTTAGAATAGGATTGTAATTTATTGTCACTTGTATTTTTACAAAAAAGTACAGTGAAATGTGCTTAATTCGCTATACTCCAGTGCCTATATAGATAACAGAAATCATATATAGAAAAAAAAAAGGCAAAGCTGTTTGGGAAAGCAATCAACATAATCAATGACCCCTCACACCCTCTTCCATCAGGCAGAAGATATAAAAGTTTGTAAACATGTACAGATAGATTCAAGAACAGCTTCTTCTCCACTGTTCATAGACTTCTGAATGGAGCTGTCAAATTTTAAATTTAATGTTGATGTTGATCTTTGTGCACCTTCTCTGCAGCCGTAACATTGTATTCTTCGCTTTGCTCTATTACTTTAATCTGCCTGTATTGTACATAAAACAAAACTTTTCACTGTATCTAGGTCAATAATAAATCAAATCAAAAAAATTTAAGTCTCATTGGTTCCAAGGTCGAGGAAAAGACAGGATCCACATTCTCCACCATTGCAGAAAGCTGGCATTTAAGCTGCCGACTGTCAGGCAGTCGGAATCCTGGTCTGGACCACCATGCTGTTGAAGAGAATTCCTCGATGATGTACCTTATCACCGAAGCTGCCACTGAAGCAGACCACCAAGGCTGAACCATTGGGATCCCAAGCTGGAAGATGCAACAGAAGTGGTCTCATGGATTCCTGGGCTGTTGAAATCCCGGGCTGTTGGAATCCCGGGCCGAACCCAGCTCTTCACCGAAACAGACTATCCCTCCACAGGTCACGCCAGGACTCAGACACAGTGACCACGAGGCACAGACCACACCACCTTCGCAGATGCAGCAGCCTCTTGACTCATTCTTCCTCCACTGAAGCTGTTAAAAGAGGGCAAGATATAAAAGATTGATAAATTCTTGATGTCACAAGGAATTAAGGGCAACGGGGAGAATGCAGGTAAGTGGAGTTGAAATGCCCATCAGCCATGATTGAATGGCGGAGTGGACTCGATGGGCCGAATGGCCTTACTTCCACTCCTATGTCTTATGTCTTATGGTCTTAAAAGGTGGCACTCCATCAGCCTTTTTCTTTGGATTGCCACTGTTTTCACCATTTGAAACGTTCTATTCTTTATGAACAAAAGTGCACAAACTGACATTAATTTACTTTGAAATCCATTTGCCACGGTAATGCCCATTCATTTAAACTATCAATATCTCTTTGTAATTTTACTCTTCCATCGACACTGTGTAAATCACTTTGTGTCATCATCTAAGGTTTTCCTGAATACAATGAATAGTTAAGGTCCCATCAGATTCCTGCAGGTCAGCAGTAATCACATCATGTCAATTACAGCATCTTCCTAATTCTCCATCCTTCTACTCTAACCTGATCAATAAATTCCCTTCAATTCCATGAGCAATGAACATTCCTTATGAGTGAATCTATCAAATATCTTCTGGACATCCTTATAAATAACACATGTCAACATTTCCGTGTCTTCTCATTTCATCACCCCATCACAACATTCGGATTCACCAAGCCTGATCTACCCTGTACAAATCAGGTTATTTCTGATCAGCTGATTAGTTAAGGCATTCATGCAGTCACCCTATACTTAAGTGTAGACACTTGCAATTTTCTGACAATACATGTAAAGCTGACTGGTTTTTAATTCGTTGTGTTTCCTCTTTTACTTTCCTCAACAATTTCCTAATTCAAAGGAATGATTCCCAATTGAGTAAATGTTGGAATTCCTTACTTCTCTTCAAGAAATATTTTTCATTCACTGGAGTTGGCCAACAGGGCCTCATTCAAACATCTCAGCTGAACAATAGCATGTCTAATACTACAGAAATTCCTCAACACTAGTCAAGTCTCTGGTGTGGGGCAGGAACCTGCTACAATCTGACTCAGAGCTGAGCCCTACCAAAGACTGAAGCTGACATTTTGGACTGCTGCATCTAAGACTCCAGATCATAGACATAGGAGCAGAAATTAGGCCATTCTGCCCATCAAGTCTGCTCTGCCATTCAATCATTCTCCAGTTTTCTCCTCCTAACTCTTGATCCCCTTGATAATCAAGAACCTATCAATTTCTGTCTTCAGCTTCAAAAATAGTTCTACACACTCTGAGCAGGAGAGTGTTGCACGGGAACAGGGTTTCTTTTTTGCAAATTAATTATGTGCTAAAAGTGGATTTCAAGCTTTTCGGTGAAATGTGCTCATGTGGTCAAATTGGTTGATACTTTGTACTTTTTTAGCATACAGCTTAACATATTTGTCTAAAATTATGACATTATTATGTCTCTTTGAAACAAAATTGAAAGAATTTAACACTCAGATGAAAATCCACACGTTGTGCTCAGCAATGATGTCCCAGTGAAGTGCCTGACAGCATGGACTATCCACAGTCTCATCAGAAAACCTTTCAGTAGGTAGAACTTTGAAAGAGGTTTTAGAAATTGAGCGACAGCTGCCTTGGCTCTAGGAAATAAAGGGATATCACTTCATTGTAAGGAGCAAGACTGATGTGAGGAAACAATTCTTCGCTCAGAGGGCTGAGAGCCATTGATAGATACTTAGGCAAGAAGAGAATCTAGAGATAACAGAATTGCGTGGGAAGTGAACTTGAGCTTGAAGGACACCCACAATCTTATTGGAATTGTGGAGTTGGCTGAATGGTATAAGCAGTTTATTCCTGCTTCTATTTCTTAAGTTCTTAACTAAGTGTACTAAGCAAGACTGTGTACTTACAGAGGTAGTGACATGTTGGAAGAATACCTTGCAGAATAAAGAAATGAAAACCTTCGAAGTTTTATTTGTAAAAGCATACAAATCCATTAGAGTGCTTTGTTTTGAAGTATTCTTTTATATAGCCATAACATGTTTGCATTTTACATTAAAAGACTCTCAAAAGCAATAAAGTTCAGCCAGTAAGTTCAGCACAGTTTCATACGTAATTGTATCTCTCCAGTATTCATGTTACATGCATTTTCAGCAACAGCCATGTGGTCTGAGCTAATAGTTTTCACCATGTTAAAATAAACAGGTTTCCCGTTAAAAAGCAGCAGACATGAGTTTTCTATTCAGTACATGCTGTGTGGGAGGCTGTCTGTGCAATGTCTGAACCCACTCTTTCTTTTTTCTGAACTTTAGTACAATTTAACTATTAGCCTGTTTGTTTTATTTGACTATTTCACAGGAATGGACTATTGTTCTTAAAGTTTCAGCATTCACTTTTTTTCACGAATTATGGTTTGGATTAAAACCTAGGATATGATAAAAGGATAAAACTAAAGGTGACAATTTTATGTATTGAGCTAACATTACATATTAACAAGGGCTATTTTAACAAAATGTATTATTTTAAGGTCTTCTAAGATCTAATGGTTTGCGATTTTTTCTAAAGGAGTGCTGGTGAGTTGTTCTCGGATATTACTGTCTAACAGAATTGTGGAAGCTCTGTTTGTTCAGGATATCAGAAAGGTTTGGTCTTGAAGTTATTGTATAGAAATCATAGATGGTTCAAGATGATCTGGAAAGCTGATCTGGAAACTGACAGAACAATGGAAAAAAAATATTTTTTAAAAAAGTAAAGTCGGTGATTTGGTAGCCGAATCTATTCACTGTGTTCATCACTTTGTCTTTATTTAATTACAGTAATCCTTTCTTAGCTGTTCCACATCCCTCTGCTGAACAGAAATAGAGAAAATTGTGATACAAATTAAAAAAATTGTTTTCATGCTCTGAATGTAGGCATGAACAGTAAAAACTCAATAGTTGTCAAAATGGAAAGGACTCTTGCCTGCTCATGCAAATTGCCAGATTATCAATGTTACACAATGGACTTACAGCTGCAGCATAACAGTATCTTAAACATAGCAATGAAAACCAAAGCAGCATAATTAATCAAACACACATTATGTGGTTTTATTCACTGAGAAAAGGAGATGAAATACAAATAAGGCACTAAGGCAACATCTCAAATAAAGTCTTGTCCTGTAAAGGTTCCGTTGCATAATTGGTATTTCAACTAACAAAACTTTGAAGGGTTGGATAAATTACTAACATTACTATTAGTAATGGCTGTTTAATAACCTCTGATAAAAATGTCTGTTTGTGCAAGTCAACTAAGGACAGAAACATGGCCAGGTGTGATGCTTTCTATCGTCTAATAGCTTAATGATAATCAGGGTTGGACATCTTTTCTACTATTTTAAATAAAATTAATTAAAGTGTTAAAACAAAATTAGCTCTGATATCTCCTGAAAGGCACTACAACAAAAATCACAAAAATAAATGAAATTTACAAATTCAGAATAATGAATAATATGGGGTGGTGATGGGTGTGGGGTGGGTGGTTAGTGTTGATGTATCCTGCAGTGACCCCATAGGCACAGAGGTTTTACTGATACCCACTGGCACTGTGTGTTCCCTCTCCTAGGACACCCTGACATCAATATACCAATCTTCCTTTCAACTATTTTAAAATAATTAGACAAAATTAATTAATAAGGGCAGTCCCTAAGAGATACTGCAGTACAATTTCAAACAGCAACAGAAACTTAAGAAATTTAAGTTAAAATATTGTTTTGAAAAGTGAGGAGCATTCCACCCCCTGCAATGCCCACCGGTCACAGAGGACCTGAATCATTCCACCTGACATCCGTGTACTTCCTCGCCAAGGACACCCTGGCATGGGCAGAACTAATCTTTCAATACTAAGTCTAAGGCCCTACCCAATTAACAGTTGTAAAGAATAAACTACCATTGAGTGTTAACAAGTAAAGACACTTACCTCACCCAACAAAATGTTTATTGCATGATTGCAACAGGTACAGGTTGTGAACTAATAATGATAATGATAATCAGGGGAAACAAATGACACGTCTCTCTCCATTGGAACTTTGTGCTGGACTGTTTCTTCTCCACTCAAAGATTCTGTCGCATCATCAAATTAGGTGGAACTTAATGCAGCCTCAACATTAAAATTTCAGAACCATTACATTGCACATCAGTCTTGCCAATTGTTTCACTTGTGTTGCAATGGAACAGATAGAAACAATATTCCCCTGTTTCTTAATGAATTGAGTTAATCATACTTGGAAATTTCAGAATGGCTAAAATGCTGTCAAATGAGTAATAGGTTAAATAATACAGACTTAAAAGAAACAATTGCATGTTAACCTCTTTACTGTTGAGTTCTCTGTACACTGTTAAATGTTTTGCCCTTCAGGAGACATCAGAGCTAATTTTGTTTTAACACTTTAATTAAGTTTATGAGAATGATTATTATTTTTATCTTGAGGCAATCTCAACCCCAGATTCCATTCCTCTCTCTTATATTCATTCACAGGATGGGGGCATCACTGGCTAGGCCAGCATTTATTGTATCCCTATTCACCCAGGGGACAATTAAGAACCAACCACATTGCTGTGGGTCTGGAGTCACATGTAGGCCAGTTAAGGTAAAGGTGGCAGTTTCCTTACCTGAAGGACACTAATGTATCAGATGGGTTTTTCTGACAATTGACAACAGTTTCATGATCATCGTTAGTCTCAATTTCAAATTTTTTAAATCCAAATTTAAGTTCCATTATCTGCCATAGTGGGATTTGAACTCAGGTCACCAGAATATTACCTGGGTCTCCAGATTAATACTCCAGCAATAATACCACTAAGCCTCCCCTTCTTACATACAGCTCTATATTTACATTGTGATCTAAAAGGAAGAGAATATAACAATATGATCTCATACTATTTTTGTCTACCAGACTACTAATTAGAATCAAGCTCCTGGAGAAAGCTTCCTTATTTGTCCTTCTTCATCCAATGTTTTTCTACCCACTTTTGAATGGCAACAGTTCCTGTCTTGGGAACAATAGCGGCTCCTAACATCCAGCCCATTGCGTTCTATTTCTGAGATACTAGTTGCATTTGGCACACACGTTGTAATATCAGTAAATATCTTTAGTTCAGTACAAATATCAAGGAATAGTTTTATTGTCAAACCACTAAAATTTCCCTATTATAGCATCAGTTTATATCACTGGATGCTTTGTCAAGGTGCATTATATAAATGAAATAAAGCACACATGCCTGTGTCTCAAATTTATTTTAAAAGTGTTATATGAAAGAGGTGCAACACAGGGTAAGTGGCCTGAAAGCTGTCAATTGTAGACAAGGGTGGGATATGAGGGCTCAAGTGTGCAGCCAAACAATCAAACCACCATTACCCATAATTTTCATCACCATCACAGTTTATAGTATCAGGAAATGGAGGTCAAGGTCATTTCTCTAACTACTGATTTTTGGAAGCCAAACACAAAGACAGGTTTCATTCTGAGTTGGGTTTTGTGGTATTGTGTCACTTAGAATGGTAAACAGAAGCTGAATCAGGCATTGATTTTCACTTCTGGTAGCTACTATGGAAAAGGCATGAGTGAAACTTCACTCCAGAGAACTAATTCCTGCAAATGTTATGTTGCATTTATTAAACTTTAAGGCTGAAGAATGGAGAATATCCAGGGTTTACCTGTTATCATTGAGTTTAAGTAAGATTTTTTTCAACTGCATTAGTAATTAGGTATTCAATTTGGCTCAATGGTCACAGTCTTATCTCAATGTGCTTTCAAGCCTTCTTCCAATATAACCTACATTTTGTCCCTTATTGAGGGAATGCTGCAGCATTGGAAATATTGGCGTTGTAGGGGCTGTTAAATCAAGGCTCAATAAAACTATTTGAATTGTATATACTTCTCCCAGTGTTTTAACCAATACTTTGACTCAACCAATATTGCTAAAACAGATTAACAAATAATTTCTGTTCATTGGACTTTATTGTTTTGCCAAATTCATTCCCCTTCCCAACCAAAACATTATTGATTTTTTAAGTAATTCATTTATGGGATGTGAGTATAACTGGCTAGACCAATATTTATTGCCAAAGCCTAATTGAGTGACTTGCTGGGCCATTTCAGAGGGCAATTGAGAGTCAATCACATTGCTGTGGGGCTGAAGTTGCAGGGAAGCCAGAGCAGGTTAGGAGAGCATATTTCAGTCTCTACATGACATTAGCAATGGACTTAGCAACAATTGACAATGTCAATGATAATGTGATCACTATCTGGTTAGATTTTAATTCCAGATTATTATTGGAATAATTTTTCAACTTCTGCCCTGAAATATTAGCCTGGGGTCCTAGATCATTAACCTGGTGATGTGACCATACCACTGCCTCCACTTACTTTATTGATTATAAGGTGATTTTGGATTTTCTGAGAACATGAAAGGTACTAAGTACAAAAAATGTTCTTTCTTTACCATTATAGCCTCCTTGTCAATTATTCCCAATATCTTCAGCCACATTTCTCAGTATAGGGATTAGTCTGTTTAAGGTGAAAGATCTGATGACATGTGAAATATCTGATGACAGATTAAATCAGAAATCAAGGCAGGAGTAGATTTTATAGATCATCAGCCCATTTGCAGCTTTGAAGAGAATTAAGACACATTCTTAACATATTCCTCCATTTGCTACCGTCTGCTGATTTACTCCAAATGCTTCAGTTGTTAATCTATTCTAAATAGTTAATCAAATGAAGAGAGGGATGTCAATATGTATAACCAATGATATCACTAACAGTTTCTAATATATGTTTTTAATATATTTTATGTAGTATTTTCTGAATTCTTTCTCTTAGTAGATTTTTTTCCCCATTTTGTTGTTGAAGTTTATAAGTTTTGGCATTTCCGATTGCCTTCAGGGCTGCTAACCAGTATATGTGCTCTGCCAATTTCACAATGTGACAATAATACTTATCACTACCAACATTTGTGTAATGCCTTTGAAACTGAAGCAAAATAACATCCGATGGCAGTTCAAAGCTGAGGTGAAAGAAAACAGATCTACATCAAACGACAGATTTTTAAATTCAAAATATATATCGTCTAAAAGAGAAAATTTTAAATTTATCCATAGATCAACATCCTCTAAAGAATATACAACTTAGCCTTATTTTCTAACTTGTAGTATGTCATCAGGTTTTGGTGTTGTCATAAAAAAACAGAAGAAATTAAGACTGGCAAATGTGATCTGAACTGTTTAAATTATGAATGCATGTCTGTATATCTGATTACCACAGTTACTAACAAACCAAACAAAATTCAGTCAGGAATGTCAATACATTTCCAGTTCTTATTGCAATATTAGGTATGTTTCTCAAACCTTTAATTTCATTAATTAATGTTATTCTCCTCTCTGAGTTTTTTTCAGCAGTCTTAAAGTGGGTGCTTGCAATCTTAAAACTATCAGAATTTAAACTATACTATCCTAAATGGCAATTAAAATGAAAAGCCATTTCAGCAAAGGCACAAAACAATTTCCAGCAGATCAGCCCTCGTTATACAATTCTCTTGACATAAAATTACCAGCATAATAGGTGGCTGATTCACAAAATGTATTTCACACTGGAAAAAAAGTTACATTTTACATCCATTTTCTGAGCAGTCATCAAATTCTCTAAGTACCAGATGACATATTCATAGAAATAACAATATGGAAAAAAAAGATGTTGAGTCCATGTTTGTATTCCTCCTCCACATAACTTATGTACCCATCCTCTTTTCATATCTCTTAATCTTCCTTGCAATCAGCTCACAGAGAGTTATAGTGTCATACAGAACAGAAAAAGACCCTTCAGTCTAATTCATCTGTACCAACCAGACATCCCAATCTGAGCTTGTATCTTTTGCCACATATCCCTCTAAACCCTTCCTATTCATATACACATCCTAATGCCTTTTAAATGTTGTTATTGTACCCGACTTCAACACTTCCTGTGCCATATACGCACCACCCTCTGCGTGAAATGTTTACCCCTCAGTTCCTTTTAAAATTTTTCTCCTCTCACTTTAAACCTATGCCCTCTTGTTTTGCGATTCCTCACCCTAGGAAAAAAGGATTGGCTATTTACCCAATCAATGCCCCTCATGATTTTATAAACCTCTACATGGTAACCCTTCAGCCTCCAACACTCCAAGGAAAAAAGCCACAGCTATTCAACCTCTCCCTATATCTCAAGCCCTTCACTTCCGGCGACATCCTAACAATTTTGTCATAGTTTAGTCTTCATTCACCAACTCTAATAGTAACTTCCATAGCATTATAATCTCATGTCTCTCCTACATTCAATAATTGAAAATTCCAAAATATACTTATCAAAATCAGCAAAATGTTGCAATCATAATAACATGATAGGTTAATGTTTTAATTGCATCAACTGACAAAGAAATGTAATACACATATATCCTCATCCTGCCATTTTTGTTACATGAGAAATCATAGTCAGAAGGAAGAGAATTCAATAACAAGAATTGGCTGCACAGTTAATCTTACTGCTAATTTCTTGACTTTATACAACTGTTTCAATGGATCTGGTTCAGAGAGACAGAAGGAAAAGAGAGAGAAACCACTTGAATTTCCATCCCACTGATTAGAGTGTATTAAAATAACATTATATACAAATTCAATATGATGTTAAAATAATATTGACATGATTTCATAAATAATTATGGGAAGATTTTGATTTTTTACTACTATGAATGAGTCCCTCAATTAAATTGTAAACGTAGCCTACTCCTATGCTGTTTCAATAGCACATACTTTATAGATGGCAAGACTGAAAAACTATTTTCAGATAAAAAGAAATCTCTGCCACTAATAATTTATTAAGAACAAATAGTTGAGCAGAATGTCTTGGAAATCCAAGCTATCCTATGTTAAAACTAATAAGCAAGCTCAAGACGCCAAACTAGGAGCTCATGATTTCAGAAGATTATGGGCAGAATTGTGTTTTTTGGGAGTGTGGAGGGTGGCCGAAAGGTGAGAGATACTTCTGTTCTCCTGAAGGCTGCCCACGAGGAAAAGTAAGTGCTTTCCCTACAGATGGCTACAGGAGGCTATCCTGACTGTCAAAGGTTGGATATGATGCAAAGACCAGCTCAAGACAACCTGGTTCCAGAGCCACTAGAGAATACTTTACTCTGCCAGTGTCTACATCATGCTTCATTCTCCTATGGCTGTGAATTAGCAATGTAAATTTGCAACCTCAGAGGCCTGTTAAATGCACCGTTGGGTGTCAGGTATCTGCTTTAGATGACTTCCATGGCATCAATGTTTGTCAGTTTGTTGCAGTTTGTTGCATGCATGAATATAGCAACATTGGCCCCACAGAAGTCCTACCTCTCACACATCTGCCAGGGTTTGCATTTGAAACATATAAGAAGCTACAATACTCAACAGATCAATAACATTTCATCACAACTAGGAGAATGAAAGTTCTGGGGAAAGGCCACTTGACCTGAAATGATAACTTTGATTTCTCTCCATGGATGCTGCCAGGCCTGCTGAGTTTTCCCACCAGTTTCTGTTTTTGTTTGTGTAGGAGAATGTACACATCGACAACTTCTCACCAAAGTTTTTTATGTCACGAGGCCACCATGACAAAAAAGATTTCATTGGGATGAATGTTATATTGCAATTTCAGGTATACACATAGATCATCAGTTCAGCCATTATTGATTTGCGTCAACCCTACTTATTTGACAGTACTGAGTCATATTTCAATCAAAATCCTTTAACTCCTAAATTTCTCCACACTACATTCACCTTAACATGAACACACAGAAATTCACAACTCTTTCTGTATCTAATAAGGCACATAAAATACTCATGGATCTACGTTACTGCCTTTTATGGCTACATTCCTGCAGGTGAACAATGGACATAACAATCATGAAAGTGCACAAACTGGGGGGTACCTGTCCTAAGGCTCTTCTCTCACCTCGAGAAGCAGGAAACAGAGCTGGCAGGAGAGCAAACCTATCCCAAAAGAAAGATTGGGAGATCTACAATCATCTAGTTAGAAAGCATCTAATCAGCTACTTTTGTGACGATACTATGACTTTAAAGAGATTTATTTTCTTCTTTTCTTTAATGAAGAAAGATTGAGACAAAGGTACTGAGTGGTATGCATCAAGCCAATAAAGTAAACAGCTTGTGAGGCCTTGGGCTTTTTTTTGAAGTTAGATCAATAGAAGCAGCCTGAATGGGTGGGGGTCGTGCTCCCACTGAACCAGGATTTTTAGTTTAACTTTCAGTAGCAGTTGTTGGGGTCTTGAAGCTAGATGTAGAAGCTCTTTTTTCTCTCTCTATTGCAGCTAAAAGCTGAGGTTTTCTTCCTGCTGCTAGAATTGCACGTGAGACAACCTATTTTACTGAGTTTACCTTTACCAAGGGTATGCTTACAGGATGTCACTACATTGGAACAGTTAATGAGTAGTTGATTACTTTGTAAAGGATTTCAATAGAGTTAAGCCAATTCTTTCCTTTTTTTTATTTTGTCTGCATTTTAACTACAGTGTATTAACGAAGTGTGTTTTGCTTCAAGCCTAGTAGTTTGACCAATCAAATTGTATCATAAATGCCTGGCACTTACCTTTAAAATAAAAAGAAAAGGATCTAGGCTATCTCCTTGACATGTTTTGTGGGGTTTTGCCTGGTCCATAACACTTACATCTGCACACCAAACGGCAAAATCATAATAAAATCCTTCGTACAAATCGCAGCTCATAACAATAACAAATCTTTATTTTAATTTTATTCAGCCTGTGGATGCCATTTCCAAGTCAGAACAAATGAGGATGAGCCCCAGATGCAAACTCATCTCAAACAGCACCTTACAGCTCACCGCTGAGAAAGAACCATTGCAAGCCTCAGAGGATTGAACATCAAGGCTTGCCTCCCTATCCCTTCACCAGCGCAGTGACAGTCACCTGGATAGTCTAACTGAAGTCGTGCCAGGATCATTGTAGTGAGCCTAGAACTGACACAGGCCCACAGCCAAAGTTGGAAGAAATGGCTGAGGTCTTGGGGAGAAGCTGCTAGAGAACATGCCCCCACTAATCCCGCTATACATGATGAGCTTAGGGACGTGGCCATTAAAGAATTGATGGAGTTGCAAAGCAAGCATGGTAATTTCTGACAGAGGAATGAAAGGTCGTATGCAAACTGAAGTGAAAGTCAGTTCCTCTGTCTGATGTTGTGACTCCAGTATATAGGTGTATGTCTATCTTTATGGACTGGGTGACAGCTCCCAGGGACTGCCAGGTCCAGGAAAATAGTCAGTTTCTGCTGGATGTATGTGGATACTCGATCACTCAAGCCTTAGATGTTTTCACTCTCTGGCTTGGTGAGATATGGCCAAGTGACTTTGATCTCCAGGTGCCCGATCCCCTTAAGTGATGAGGGAGATGCCATTGCACACAACTACCTGTACACCCATATGGGACACACACACACACACACACACACACACACACACTTCTTGAGGCCCAGGCACAACAGACGATGCCTGACAAAGACATGTGAGGTGAGGGGCAAAGCAATCAGGAAGTTTCATGAAGTTCAACTGCTGCTACCAAGATGGAACAGTAAGCAAAGAAAGATTCCAGTCATGGATGTCATCCCCTGTGCAACATTATACTTGAAACAAAAATGACTTTGTATGACAACTGTGTGGTCTATTTAAATACGTTAATACCTCTGACTACAGAGGGTGGTGCGTGTATGGAACAAGCTGCCAGAGGAAGTGGAGGAGACTTGTACAATAACAATATTTTAAAGGCATCTGGATGGGTATATGAATGAGAAGGGTTTGGAGCAATATTGACCAAATGCTGGCAAATGGGATTAAATTAATTCACGATATCTGGTCAACATGGACGAGTTGGACCGAAGGGTCTGTTTCTGTGCTATACAAACCTATGACATTATGACTGATATATTTCCCATTTTAAGACAATGAATATGCTGCCAAGGTACTTCATGAGTTGTAAACTGTTTAGAAGGGCCCTGTGGTTCGTGAAAGATGCAAAGTATAAGCAACTCTTCCTTTCCCATCTTCTTTGGCTCAGTATTTAATTCTTTTTAATCCTATGATGCATCAGGGAATATTTCTATAAACACAAGTCACCAGTGTCCTCAAGATTTGAATAGGGACTGCACTTGTAGGTATTATGCAAATTACACAACATCTCAAATGGGGAAACTCCTGATGCTGGGGCATCACAAATTTTGTTCCTGTCTGTTTCCATGCTGTGCATTTCAATGACTGTATGTGTTCCTTTAGACCATCTTGGAGAGGGGGGTGGTTGGTGCTGACATTTAAGTCATGTGCAGGAGTGCAAAGAGGGCTGACACTCTCATTTGCTGCTGATTCTGGAGGGATACAATCTCTGGAACACAGGACTTAAGATAGCTATTTGGCTATGAGAGTTAATCAGCATAGTGGAGCTCCTCTATAGTTCAGTGATAGATACATATCCTGTGCATTCAAAGGTTTGAATCATATCAGTGTAACATCAATGTAACCTTTCAGAACTCCATACTGAACTCATACTCCATTCTGGCCAGAAAACTGAAAATAGGTTTATTAGAGCATTGGGAACAAAAACACTTAAAATCTATATGAAAAAGATTGATTAATGTTTTAAAATTACTAGCCAAGCATTCTCTTGGTCTGTCTGCCCTGGCTTCCTCTGCATCTTAAGCGCCAGTGTTGGCTCCCTCAGCATCTCCGTCAGATTCTATGTCTTTCTCATTGGAGATGAGATGTGGCTGCTCCATCTCCTCCTCTTCTATGCTTTCATTCTGTTATTAGGCTAGAGATATGCAAAATGCAGCAAGAAATCACTATTCAGGAGATCCTGTCGGCTGGAATGCTCCTCCTAAGCTGGCCAGGCGATACCAACATATCTTCAGAAACCAATTATCCATTCAATTATGGCATTGTAATGCTGCTCACCACCAGTATGTGGGATTCATAATGGTGTCATTAGCCATGACATCTGAGCGCACCTCTTATCACTCATGAGCCAGTTCTGATGGTGATGGTGAGGAGGCAGAGGGAAACATTCAAGGGACTTTGCATTGTGTAGAATGTAAACATTGTAATTACATTTTCATAGAAGGTGTAGACATGAAGCTGCTGCTGCCTTTGACATTAAGCTAGACATTGAGAGAATAAAATCTCTTCCTGTTCAGGAATTTAACTGGATAATGCCAGGGAGCTCTGAGTGCCACGTGGGATGTAGTCGAAGGCCTCTTAGTCCTAAGAGTTAATCTGATCTTCAGTGTCACAGGTATCGTGTTTCCTCCCAAGCCATACTGCTGCAGGTCTGACTGTAAGGGGTGACAGATTTAAGTGATGCCATTCCTAGTCATGTGAAGGTTCCTCTGGTGCTGCCCTTCACCAATCTGGAGGAAGCTGATACACACTCTTTCAGTGGCCTTCTCGATGGTGCTGAAGACCCTGCAGCCCTTGAGCCCCAGGTCTCTGGTTCTGTTGCTGTTCTCCATTCTTCTCAGAATATCAGAATGAGGCCTTTGTTTGATTTTATTTGAGTTCTTGACATGTCTGCATGTTCTTTGGATCCTTAACAGGTTGTTCCAGTCTTGGGTGAAAGCCTGCCTTACAACTACATTGTGAAGTGGACCCTCCATGACCATGATTGGTTGTCCCTTTCCTGATGTAGTCAGGTATAAGATGTTCATGGCCTTAATCTTTATCTGAATGTAGGTAGCCTTCACAATTCTCTATTAGACAGGCCTACAACTTTGGAAAATGCAGCCTACATAATGGTTAAGTTAAAAGTCACACAACACCAGGTTATAGTCCAACAGGTTTAATTGGAAGCACACTAGCTTTTGGAGCGATGCTCCTTCATCAGGTGATAGCGGAGGGCTGAATCCTAACACACAGAATTTATAGCAAAAATTTACAGTGTGATGTAACTGAAATTATACATTGAAAAATTGATTGTCTGTTAAACCTTTCATCTGTTAGAATACAGTGATAGTTTCACTTCTTTCATGTGTAAATCACAAAACCTTTTCTTTAAAAAGTTGCATTCTCGGGTTAGCTGTTAACAATGGTGATAGCTAGACAATATGTTGAAGGTGTTGGCCCCCTGTGTTCTCTGATTACGCCATGATGTTTAGATTGATTCTAATCTAAAAAGTGAGATAACGGAGTTTTACATTAATTCATGCAGTTTTTGAGCAAAGTACAATGTAACCCTGAAAGTACAAATTCACCCCACAAAATGTATGAGTGCTTGTGGGTCTTTGTCTGTCTGTGTGTCTGTCTGTCTGGGTTGGGGGTTGTGAGTGTGAGAAAGTGTATGTGTGTGTGTGTAGTGAGTGCAGAGTGTCTTAAGTCTGTGAGGGGGTGCATGTGTGAGTGTGTGTGTGTGTGTGTGTCTGTAAGGGTGTGTGTGGGTGTCTGTGTGCGCATCTGTGTATATGTGTATCTGTGTGTATGTGTGTATAGAAGTGCCTGTGTGTGTGTGAGTGTGTGTGTGTGTAGGAGTATTTGTGTGTATGTACAGTGCAATGGTGGTCACCTCTAATGTGACATGAACCCAAGGTCCCCGTTGAGGCCCTCCCTATGGGTACCGATAGGGGACACACTACACACAGATACTCCTACACACACACTCTCACACACACACAGGCACTCCTATATACACATACACACGGACACACATATACACAGATACCCACACACACCCTTACAGACACACACTCTCACACTCACACATGCACACCCTCACAGACTTAAGACACTCTGCACTCACTACACACACACATATACGCTTTCTCACACTCACAACCCCAACCCAGACAGACACCCACACAGGCAAAGACCCACATGCACACATATATTTTGTGGGGTGAATTTGTACTTGCAGGGTTACATTGTACTTTGCTCAAAAACTACATGCATTCATGTAGAACTCTGAGCTCAAAAACTGGATGAATTAATGTAAAACTCCATTATCTCACTTTTTAGATTAGAATCAATCTAAACATCATGGCATAGACAGAGAATACAGGGGGCTAACACCTTCAACATATTGTCTAGCTATCACCATTGTTAACAGCTAATCCGAGAATGCAACTTTTTTAAAAAAAGGTTTTGTGATTTACACATGAAATAAGTGAAACTGTCACTGTATTCTAACAGATGAAAGGCTTAACAGTTTTTGACAATCAATTTTTCAATGTATAATTTCAGTTACATCACACTGCAAATTTTTGCTATTAATTCTGTGTTACGATTGAGCCCTCCACAATCACCTGATGAAGGAGCGTCGCTCTGGAAGCTAGTGTGCTTCCAATTAAACCTGTTGGACTATAACCTGGTGTTGTGTGATTTTTAACTTTGTACACCCCAGTCCAACACCGGCATCTCCAAATCATACATAATGGTTAGTTTTTGTAGACATGGGCCCTGTGAATGTTCTCTTTTTGGATGAAATAACGTAATCCTCTCTGAACCATCAGCATTGCTGGTGATTTTTAGATGTCTTTTTTATCAAAGGATAATGATTAATGAACAATCTTGTTGTTTGGAACTGAAAGAGCTTAATTACCTTTATTGTACAGGGAGGCCTTCCCTTCTGTGTAAAGCCCTTAATTGAGAACTTGAGCAATAGTATTTTTCAGTATCTGCTTCAATTGCCTCAGTTTGGTGTGGTTGTGTTGTGCAAGAACACATACAAATGGATCTATGACCTCTCCTGTTCGTACTGTGCATTCTCTGAGAAACCATCTTTTCCAAAACTTATTCCAAGTGGTGGTAGTAAACCTTTCCTTCTCCTTTGCCATATTTTATCCTCCCCCTTTAGAATACACTGATTACCCCTAGAACTGCAGATGATGTTTTACTTTCTTCTGGCCTTCCCTCTATCTTATTTCAATTACCCCTGTGACATGAGGCTCTTCCATTATCTCCCTCAATAATCCTGCTGATTCCACTCCCTATTCCCATCCAGACCTCCATGCCTAGTCTTTCAATTACATTGCCTCGCATTTAACACTGCCACTCATTCTCCCTCCCCAGCATTTTCCCCACCTTTAAAGTGCCCTTCCTTTTACACTTTGCCTGATCACTGTCAACCATTTCCACCTAACCCCACATTTCAGTTTGCCCTCGCCATGTCTAAGGATCCTCCCAGCGCCCTTCGCAATCACCCCTTCTATTTCAACTTTTTCTTTCTACCCAATACAACTTTCAGTGAACCTTTTCTGTTCACCTCATTTAAACTGAACACCATTTTTACTTCAGGTCACCTTTCAGTTGTGTCTGTCACAATCATGTTTGTTGGCATCATCAGGTGTAGTTGCCTTGCCTGGACAGGCTAATGGGACATGTGAAGCTTCAGCGTCTACACTGTAAGCATTTCAGCAAAGAAATGGTTTGACTATGAAAGAGTTAAGTAATGGAAAATGTTTGCACTCACTGGAGTTTGGAGGGAGAAGTCTACCATGCTAGGTATGCACTTCATGCATATAACTGGGTTTGTGAACACATGTGTTGACTAACAAGATTGTGCTTGTGAATGTAATTCCAGTGGACTGTGTGCTAATGCATACACAAGACCTTGAAAGTCAGGAAAGCTGACTCACCTGAAAGGTTCTGAGAAATTAATAGCTTTAATAACTTTAAATGCATTGTTGAGAAACTGAATTTTTACTTCCTGCCCAATTAGGTTCCCACGGCTGCGTATCCAAAAGCTGTGCGCGAGACCGGAAGATTCCGCCCAATGAATTCAAATCCCTTTCTGGAGACTTCAGCAAACAAGCTCTGCAGACACAATATTGGGACAATAGGGATTAACACAATTAGGAATGCCACAATATTGGAGATAGTTTTGAGATGAGGCATAAGTCCTCTCAGATGTATGCAGCAACTCCAGTTGCACTTTTTGGAAGAAGAGCAGAGCCCTTCTCCCTAGTTTATCTATCAAGCAATATCATTAACATAGATTAACTGGCCATTATCTCCTTGTCATTTGAGAGACCTTGCTTTGTGAAAATTGGCTGCAGTGCACTTAGGATTTAAAATATATTTCATTGGTTGTAAAGTGTTTTGGAGTATCCAAAAGTCACAAAATAAATAAATAAATGCAATTTTTTTTCTCTCTTCCTGTCCTTTTAACATTCCCTCATGACTAATCTTTGTCTCCACCATAGTGCTCAGCTGGCTTCTCCTGAGGCTGTTTAAACCCTCCATCTCTCTAAAAGGGCAGAACTAATACACAGTCTAAACTAAGCTCGTAATGTAGATAATAAACATGTCACCTGTAACTGATTTTTTAAAAACCTTTTCGTTGTCCTTCTCTCTGAAGGCACTAAGATTAGAGCACAGAACCACAACACCAGCAGTTCTCCACTAATGTACCCAAAGGACTGTCCCTCAAGTTTAAATCAAGGGAACATCACAAACAAGGTCTGACCTTCCGGCTTGTGTAGCTTAATAATACTTCTACACTCTAATCACCAGTGATAATTCAAAGTGAATCAGATGGCGACAGAGTCAATAGACATAATCAGGTTGTGATAAAACAGATAAAATCTTATTTACTTCAAGTGCATTTTCTGTTATCACAAAAACAAATCTCACCAGTTTCTGTGTCCTGGACAAAATGCTTTAATGAGCTTGTAATTCTCTTATGGAATAAAAAACAAATCAAAGTTTATAGCACAGCAGGAGGCCATTTGACCTATTATGTCTGTGCCAAATAATAAAGAAATATTCAATCTAATCCTACTGTATTCCAATAGGTTACTGCACTTCGAGCATGTATCCAAATATTTTTAAATGTGATAAAGGTTCCCACCTCCAACATCTTTTCAGGCGGTGAATCCTGGATCTCAATACCTTCTGGATAAAATAAATTGTCAACTCCCCTTTAATCCTACTACCAACTGTGTGTGGAATCAAGTGAACTCCTGAAGGTGGGAAACAAGGCGAGTGAACGAGAGGGCATCACTTTAAGTATCAGCTTCCTGATGTCAGAATGGAGTTTAAGAAATAGGTGACGGAACAAAGGCACATCATGTTTTGTGGCCAGTGGTAAGAACTTAATTTTAACAAAGTAGCATGTCATGCATAAAACACATGGTTATCAGTTTAAATAATAACCTGGCAATTAAGATGGTAAATGAGATACAGTCGTCTTCAGACTCACGGCACATTATGGTAGCATGCAGCCAGTGAGGTAGTCTTCCTGTTGCATGATGAGTGAGTAGAAGCTACTTTTCTTATGTAGGAACGTTGTGAAACATGTGGAGAGAAGGCTGAGCTCGTGCATTGAGCTCGGTTGGCTGGGAGATCGGGACATGGCTATGTGGGGGGAAGGGTGAATCACAGCTGCCCAAAGAAGGGAGAAGCCATGGAAACCCTGAGAAAGGTTGTGAGGGATCAAGGGAGGGAAACACCTAAGACAAGGAAGGCCAATCCCTACAGAAGGAACTTCAAGTGAGATAAAGGGGTGTTTGAGGGCAGATCATTGGCTTGACTGGGAGAGTCAAGGATAACAATGGACAAGTCAATAAATCAAGGGTAATAAAGTGAAGGTCATGAATGATGGTTGGCATTGCCAGGGTCCGGGGAGTAATGCAATGCTGATGTGATGGGAGCTTAATGGTGATGGCAGCAACTCTAGGTTGACTGATTAAGGCTGATAGTGGGTGGCCTGAGGGTCACAGAAAGTGGGAGGGAAGGTCAAAGGTGTTAGAGGGAGGATGCTAGGTGATGGTTTAGAGGTCCAAGGTTGCAAGGTGCAAGTTTGATGGCCAGGGGGAGCGATGGGAGGTGGTGTGTGCAGTGGCTACAGTTCAAGTTCAAAGTACTTCTTGCTGTCAGGCAGAATGTTGGCTCATGGGGATGTCTGGTTGCCAGTGAAAAATGGCACACAGACTTTCAAATACCTTGAGGTAATGATCGGATCCCACCACACAAATGGTCATGCCCTTCAATTGTGAATACCTTCTTAGCTGGCCAAAACTCACCATCACACCTCCAAGGAATGTCGTTTCTTTCCAGTGCTGCTATTCCAGTGCAATACATTTCCCAAGTTATTAACCTCTCTGCCAAGGGAAACACATCCTTCATTCTCCTTCAATGTTCTATACATTGTACATAATGGTTTCATACATCAGCTACATACTTCAGCCTCCTCTGTTCCATGCTAACAACCTCAAGTTATTCAATCTTTCTACCTACCTAAAATAGCTCATTGCCATGCTAAATGCATTCTGCAATTCTGTAACTTTGAGGAATTTGAGCATTTTACAGACGTAACTTTTTTAAGTACAGAATTATTGGGATTCATTTCTATCAAGTGACAGTTTATATTTTGTCACAAGGTATCACTGGCCCACAGTACAAATGTTTTAACAAATCTTTAGTGGGATTTTAACCGTTTTTTTAAAAAAAGCACTTACTCAAAACCAATAGACCAAAAATAAATCATTACCTTTTGATTGTAGGTCAATTAATTAAATATTTAAGGAAAAGAAGTAACAAAAGCCACTAAACAGCAGATATGTGTTAATATCATCCTCTGCTTTGGAATCCCAAGTATCTAACAGACGTGGCAAATCAAAAAGGGCTATCTGTCACCACAACTCTTTGAAAAAAACTAATCAAGCGAGGTCATCCATCAGCACAACTATTCAGAACACCCAATTGACTGTGCTCTTGAGGCTAAGTGCTGAAAAAGTGCATGGCTCAGTGACACAAGAATATTGGAAAATCGGTGCTAAGGGGACTGTGGATAAGGAAGCAATAGCATTTCTTACAAAGAATCCTTTGTATACAAACAATAGCGCATTAATAGAGAAAATCAAAACAATTTTCAGATAGTTGAAGTTCTATTGCCTGCCATGCTAATAACTAGTTTATTACAACAATACTGGAAAGACAAACTTGGATGGTTCTGCAGTTCACACAAAGTGTTCTAACTTAAAAACACTAGCTCTTTTTTTGCTGTACCATTGCTCAAACAATTCTCAGGAATGTATCTGTCATTTGTTAAAAAAAACATCCATTCATCTAAAAAGAATATGTGTTTTCAATCATTCAGTTTACTTTGCAATTTTGTTTAAAAGAAAATGCAAGTAATGAAAACATGTATTGGACCAGAATTTGTCTAGCATTTATTGGATTTACACAACTGTTTAAACTGAAATCATTTTCAATGAAAATTGCAGTAAGTTTGAGATTCAATCATTATGCCTCTAATCTGGGCTTTGTGTGAACAGGACAAGTGATTGTGTCAATGTACTGGTTCCAAAAAGGTTAATGTTGTAGAATGTAATAAATTCCACTCAATCTGATAGTGTCATAAAATCTTGGGTCAGTGAAATCTCGAGAATAGCTCTGGATCTTGAAGGGAAAATGTGTGCCATCAATGCTCCTCAATCATCCTAGTAAGAACATCTGACTAGCCAATGTAATTTGTACTTCAGTGTTATCACATAATAGATATAAAATAAACTATACCTTGCTAAGACTTCTCTTGTGAAGACTCTAGATTGATTGTTCCTCTATTACTGTAAACCAAACAGATCCTTAGACGTAGCTACAGAAAGAGGAGTGTGGTAACCTCCTTCTACCCACAAATACCACATCCTGCAGTGGTCTGGTTGTGGTATCGTTAATGAATACTGTAGAGTCTGAACAAGGAGGTGTATGTTAGAATCGTGAATTCAATGTCAAATTCAATGCAGAAATGGAAATAAAGCAAAGGAAATAAACACTAAATTGAAAGAAAACAAAAAGAGAAACATGTTAAAAATTGTCATTTGTTTTTAATTGTCCAAGAATTATTAAAATCTAAAGGAATGAGTCATCACACTTGCAAAAATAAATTTTCAGTTCCAGAGAGGCTGATTGGAAATAATTAAGAGATACCACATTATGAAATGGGGTATTCAGACTGAAATTAACAAGGCCTGACTAACTACTGAGTGGAGTTCATACCATGAAAGTATAGGAATTTCATGTCATTCCATGCCTTTGAATGGTGAATCAGACAGTGAGATGTTTGTACAGGTTACAAATGTGTGACACATTTTGTACAGCAACTTTTGGTTTTCATATTTATCTATGCATCAAACCTTACCTGAGGTTGCTGTGTGATCTACACAGAAATAAGAGTGATCAGCAATAGGCATTTTTTTAAAAAGTAAATTCCAACCCAATGCCTGTTTTGATCTATATTCCATATCAAGTGAAACATTGTTTTCAATCAATAAGAAATATAGTTATTTTCCTGGTCCATATTTTGTTACTTATTTTGTTATCGCTACTTTTTTAGGGCTCCATAGTCTATGCTCAGAGCTTGAGGTAAAGGTGCAGTCATATTCCAGCCTTTTCCTGTTCTCTTTCATAGCTGATGACAGTGGTATTAACAGTAGTATGGGAAGACTGGTTCCCTGATTATTTTATGTTTCTATGGGGAATACGTTGATTTTTGTAGAGGACTGCAGCTGAATATACAATGAAAAATGTTTTCACAGAGGGTATTTTCCATACAGTCCCTGGAGATCCATGAAGTTAGAAGGACCTGCTGGTTTCCCTGAGTGTTTCCAAATGTCTATATTAACCATTAACACGCAAACAATTTGGTCTCCTGAAATCACTGGAACTTTGCACTAAAAACTGTACTCTGTAGATTTTGAATAACTATCCCTTGACCTTCTCAAGGCTAAACTAGGAAGAGATAATAAATGCTGACCAACGAGCAACAGCCACATCCTATCCCAAGAATGAATCTAAACATATCTTCCAATGAATGCAGAGAGGGTTGATGTAGTAATGGACAACACTCGCATTTAAAATTTACTAATAGCTTGAACTCAAGTTTTCCAATTTAACATTTCCCCTTTTATGAATTAGTAATCCCAAAAGCAGGACTGAAATATAATTAAAAAATCAGTAGAACACAAGTTCTAGACTCGGATGTGTCTTTCAGATCAACAATGATAACGAGTTATATTTTTATGTAAAAGCAAAATACTGCAGATGCTGGAAATCTAAAAGAAACACGGAAAATGCTGGAGAAACTCAGTAGGTCTGGCAGCATCTGTAGAGAGCAAAGCAGAGTTAATATTCTGAGTCCCACATGACTTCTTCAGCGCTGAGAAGAACATTCTTCTGAAGAAGAGTTCTGAAGAAGAGTTGTACTGGAATCAAAATGTTAACTTTGTTCCTGTCTCCACAAATATGCCAGAACTATTGAGTTTCTCCAGCATTCTCTATACAAAGGAACCTCCATTATCCGAAGGACATAGCCAGGGAGTATTTCATTCAGTTAATTGAATGCTACATAATTGAATGCTGGCTAACATAGTTAACTAAGCACTGGGACCTTGCGATCTTGTTCAGATAATCCAAAATTTGGTTCATCGAATGCCGAATAATGGAGGTTCCTCTGTATTTATTCTCTATATTTTTTATGTATGTTTATATGGTACCTTACAATGTAATAAAACATCCTAATGTGCTTTACAGATAGTACAGATTGTGACACCAAGCAATATAATCAGGTATTCAGTCATAGGGTACAATTTTATGGGTTATCTTTTAAAAATAAGGTGGATAGGTGCATAAAGGAATTACCAGAGTTTGAGGCTTATGCAATGCAGGCACCAATGTTAGAGCAATTAAAGTTGAGATTCAAAAGATTCTAGAATTTGAGGAGCTCAGATACCTTGGAAGGTTATGGGGTTGGAGGAGAATAAAAAGATAGAGAGGGGTGAGGCCACGGAGGGATTTGAAAACCCAAAAACAGTGAGCTGAGCTAGGCGTGTGAATACAACGTCGATAGGTAAATGGGACTTGGTGTGGGTTAAGACAGGGTCTGCAGAGTTTTAGATGACCTCAAGTTTGTGCAATATGGACTGTGGTAGACCAGCCAGAGGTACACTGGAATGTTCAGGTCCAAAGCGAATACAAGTATAAATGAGGTGCTCAGAAACAGATGAGCTGCGACAAGAGTAACACTTGGCAATGTTATGGAGGTACAAACAGTTGGTGTTAGTTTTGGCATGAAGAGGGAGTCAGAAGCTCAATTCAGGATCCAATGTGACAGCAAGGCTGCAAGCAGGTTGGCTTAATCTCAGACTGTTGCTAGAGAGAGAAATGGAGTCACTGGTGAAAAAAAATGGAGTTTATAGCAAGAACCAAAAACATTGGTCCCAGTCTTCCCCATTTTTAATTTGAAGAAATTTCTATTTATTCTGGGGAAGATGCTGGTTTAATAATAATGTTACTGACTTCACATTCTGTGAGACCAGGCTGGGGCACTGGTTCACAGTATCATAGAGATATACAGCATGGAAACAGACTCTTTGGTCGAACTCATCCATGACTACCAGGTATCCTATATAAATCTAGTCCCATTTGCCAGCATTGGCCTATAGCCTTCTAAATCCTTCCTATTCATATACCCACCCAGATACCTTTTAAATGTTGTAATTGTAACAGACTACACCACTTCATCTGGCAGTTCATTCCATACACATACCACCCTCTGCGTAAAAAGACTTGCCCCTCAGGTCCCTTTTAAGTCTTTCCCCTCTCACCTTAAACCTGTGCCCTCTAGATTTTGACTCCCTCACCCCAGTGAAAAGACCTTGTCTATTTACCCTATCCATGCCCCTCATTATTTTATAAACCTCTACAAAGTCACCCCTTAGCCTTCGATGTTCCAGGGAAAATAGCCCCAGTGTAGTCAGCCTCTCCCGTTAGCTCAAACCCTCCAACACTGGCAACATCCTTGTAAATCATTTTTGAACTCTTTCAAGTTTTAGAACATCCTTCCTGCAACACTAAGACCAGAATTGCATGCAGTATTTCAATAGTAGCCTAACCAATATCCTGTACAACCACAACATGACCTCCCAGCTCCTATACTCAATGCACTGACCAATAAAGACAAGCATACCAAATGCCTCTTTCACTATCCTATCTACCTGTGAGTCCACTTTCAAGGTACTATGAATCTGCACTCCAAAGTCTCTCTGTTCAGTAGGACTCCTCAGGACCTTACCATTTAGTGTATAAGTCTTCAAATCCCATTTGAGCAACTGGTGGAATAAATCTGGAATACAAAATTAGTCTTCGCAATGGTGACCACTAGACTGTTAGGAAAAGTCCATTTTCTTCATTCATATCCTTTAGGGAGGGAAACCTACAATCCTGACTCAGTCTGATTCCAAATACAACAATGTGGTTGGCCCTTAACTGTCCTCTGAATTAGCGTTGCAAGCCACTTAGTTCAAAGAGTATAAATACTGGCCTTGCCTATAATTCCCACATTCCAGGAAATATAGATGCTGGAAAACAATTTGAGAAGTTAGTAGCAATGGGAGAGTTGAGGAAGCTGGTGTTCAGAATCATCCTTGGCATACATTTGAAAACTAGTGCATTTCATGATGTTATCAAGGGACAGCAAGTATACGAGAAATCAGAGGAGGCCAAGGATTGATCCTTGGGGGAAAATTAGAGACTCAGGAATAGAAAGATAAACCATTAAAAATGATATTCTGGTTATGAGTAGAGATGGAAGAAGCCATTTGAAGACAGCCCCACCCAAATGGATGACAATGAAGAAGAGGAGGATGGTGTCGTCAACTGTGTCAAAGGCTGCAGAAAGGTTAAGAGAATGAGAAGACAATTTGCTTTTGTCATAGTCATATTTGATGCTAACATACAAATATTTTGGCAAAAACAAAATCCTGAAGGAAGACATCAAAAAAGCTGTCTCTCTTTTCCCTTTGTCATTGTTAGAAAAGAATTTTCATGGCTGTTTTGATAGTTTTTAAGTTGCATGTAAGAATTAAGTTATGTCATTTTAAGTTTTAATTTTTGACAGCAGTTCGGTCCAATTTTAAAAAGAATGCATGACAGAATAGTTATGGTGATACATCTGACAATAATTGTCCATGCCATCAATTATGAATGCCTTTTAAATTTTATCAGTGCCCAACAAATATACTTCTCCTCACACACTCTTGAGCTTGCACAATGATGTCCTCATTAGTGCACTGCTTTTGCTTTTGCAGAACATGAGAGATTAAATTTGTTACACTTTGTCTGCCTGTCATATAAGCATCTTCGGGATCAATGACTACATAATTGCAAAACATCCACTTCAATAGTTTTGCGATGTAACCACAAAAAGGAGCAGCTCTTTTCCCTGAGCCAATGAAAACTACCACAATTATATCATGTTGGTATGGAACAAAGGAGCAAAGTAATACAAGATTCGACATGTCATAACCTTCTTCAAAGAATATTTCATAATATTGTGTTGATTTAAGCATTATTTGTACTCATATAACATCTAATCATGTCAAAATGTCTCAGTGCTTCATACAGAGAATTCAATTTGAAGTGCAGAGAATGCAATGTATGCAATTAGAGGAGCCACATTTGTCATGAGCAACCTTCCACAGTTGTGAGGAATCAATCTGTATTCTTTTGATGATGCTTAAGAGATAATCTTGAGCCAATCCCAGAAGTACTCCTTATTCTTTTTTCAAATAATATCATACAGTTCAATGTCTACTTGAAGCAACAGAAAAATAGTGAATTTGCAGAGTAGAATTTGACAGGTACATAGACAGAGGGATGCTATATGGATCCTTCAGTCGATCAAAGATTTATCGATCACAGTATAGAAAATTTTAGTTGACCCAGCAACCACCACCTTTTTGTGGGGGATGGAGGGGGGGGGGGGGGGGGGGGGGGGGGGGGGGGGGAAAAGAGTGGGGGTGTATTCCAGATTCCCACTACCCTTTCTTGATTTCACTTCAATTTTAAATTTTGATTTGGATTCCCTCACCACCCCCAATAAAATCTTTTAATTATTTTAAGCACCTGAATTGGATTACCCTCAACTTTGCAGATCCACGTAAATACATGCCAAATGTTTACATCATGCCTCACAATTAAAAGTGTTAAATCATAGTATCATGATTTATAGTCAGTAATTCTGTGCTGTTTAACCTCCAAGGTCAATATTTATGTTCCCTGACATTCTAAGTTCAAAATTGAATACAATACTTCAGAAAGGCCCTTATCAAGCTTCTCTACAATTGACATCTCTTTTCCTCGCTTTTGAATGCAAAGCCTGTTGAGCTAAAGGTCACACTCCATTCGCCTTTACTAATCATGGTTATTTTCTGGACCTCCGTCAGCAATAAGGCTGCATCAAGTCATTCCCTGGATGTCCTCTCAATGCTTTCCCAATCAACCCAACAGATCAATGAGCTGAAGAGTGGCAGATAGAGTTTAATTTGGATAAATGCAAGGCATTGCATTTTTGTAAGATGGCAGGACTTATGCAATTAAAAATAGGTCCTTGGGGGTAGTGTTGTGGAAGAGAAAGACTGCGGAGTTCAGGTACATAATTCTTTGAAGCTTGCATCACAGGTAGATAACAGACTTTTGATGATAGGAGTTGGAAAGTCATGTCGAGGTTGTACAAGACATTAGTGAGGCCTCTTCTGGACTACAGTGTCCAGTTCTGGTCATCCTGTTATAGAAAGGATATTATAAAGCTAGAGAGGGTTCCGAAGAGCTTTACCAGGATGTTGCCAGGAATGGGGGTTTGAGTTATTGGGAGAGACTGGATAGGCTGGGACATTTTTCATTGGAGCATAGCAGGTTGAGGGGTGATCTTATAGAGACTTATAAGGTCATGAGGGATGTGGATAAGGTGAATCTTTTACCTGGGGTGGGGGATTTCAGACTAGGGCCATATTGTTAAGATGGGAGGAGAAAGATTTTAAAAAGACATGAGGGGAATTTTTTTTAAACATTGTGGAGTGTGTGGAGTGAATTTTCACAGGAAGTGGTGGAGGCAGGTACTGTTCCAATATATAAAATACACTTAGATAAGTACAGGCATAATGAAAAGTTTGGAGGAATATGGGCCAAACACAGGCAGGTGGGACTAGTTCAGCTTGGGATTATGGTCGGCATGGAATGGTTGGACCGAAGGGTCTGTTTCTGTGCTGTATGACTCTGTGTTGGTACTTTTACAAGAGAAAGGTGAGGCTTGGGTGTGTTGATCTGTCTTGTCAAAACTGAGAGCCTTGAATGGACAGTTGCTGACCGCTTAAACTGTCATCTTTCTGCCCGACATTCATTTTGAGGCTGTTGGGAAGAATTCAGACAAATCATGCTGTTTGAGAAGTAAGGAGGCTGGTTGTCTCCCTCAAACAACTTCCTTTTCACATCAGATGTGTTCCCCCTATCTGCCATCAAGATCTACCCCACCCACAGTCACTCTTTCTGTCCCCAGCCTTTCCATCAAAATCTCCATCTCATACCCCCAAATATTTGGATCTCATTTCCCCAACCTAATGGGAGACCAACAGTACTTACCTAGTCCTGAATTCTGAGACTTGGGATCTGGGACTCAGTTGGGTTGGCAGCTCACAGAGGTAGGATCTCGTCTCTGCACTGGGATGGGGGGGGGGGGGGGGGGGGGGGGGGGGGAGGGGGGTGTGTGCTGAAGACACATTTCCAGTCAATTAAATGGCAGTATTCCCACTAGTTTTGGTAGGGAAGCCCTACAATCCAAAACATCCTAGCCCAAAAAACTCTCATTATTAAGAATGTATTTCAATTTGTCTTTCTTAAAACTATAATACAAGACTCCACACTTCTCTGTATTGAACATCATTTGCTATAGTTTGTTTCCATTCATTGGGTGGAATTTATGGAGGGTCAGCAAATCAAATTGGGAAGAGAAGGGACTGGGAATCAGGATTGAAAGTAGGTGCTGGAAGGTATTTGTGGTTTCCTAATACAATGTCATTCTCTCAGTGGTGGTGAAGCTTAAAGGTGGCCTGCACATCCAGAGGCCAAATGAGGTTCTTTTCCCATCACCTCAGGGATATCAGTGGACCCTCTTGTCGGTTGAGGAGAATGTCATGTAACAGGAGGCTATCAGAGAGGTGACCTCTCCCATTCTGGCTTCCTGTGGTCCACAGAGACTTCCCTTGGTGGCAATGGCCAGCCCATGCATTGGCCTCACTAAGCACCACCCCAATCCCCTGTGGTTGCCTTGCCAACCCTGATGTCTGCAAATCGAGGGTAGAATTCATTGTTGCTGAACTTGGTTGGCTGCAGCCCCAGAAATGGCCATTTTATTCCCTGTGATTCCACTGGGACCGAAGTACTTGCATTGGTCAGTAACTCTTAGTGACAGGATCTGTGTCACTACCCACCATAACAGCCACTGCCTTCCCAATAAAATCCAGCATACTTTCTCAGATATCTTTGCAACATCCTTGAACACGAGTGAGGTCCTGAAGGACTGGAAAATTGCTAATGTTGTCTCCTTGTTTAAGAAGGGTAGCAGGGACAATCCAGGTAATTATAGACTGGTGAGTCTAACGTTAGTGGTCGGGAAGCTGCTGGAGAAGATACTGAAGGATACGATCTATTTACAGTTGAAAGAAATTGGGCTTATCAGTGATAGGCATCATGGTCTAATGCAGAGAAGGTCATATATTACCAACTTCATAGAAATCTTTGGGGAAGTGAAAAAATGAGGGAAGGGCTGTAGATGTCATATACATGGACTTCACACAGGCATTTGATAAGTTTCTCTATGGTAGGCTGATGGAGAAAGTGAAGTCACATGGGGTTCAGGTGCACTAGCTAGATGGATAGAGAACTGGCTGGACAGCAGAAGATGGAGAGTAGTAGTGGAAAGGAATTTCTTAAAATGGAGAACAGTGAACAGTGGTGTTCCACAGGGGTCCGTGTTGGGACAACTGTTGTTGTGATATACATAAATGATTTGGAGGAAGGTATTGGTGGTCTGATTAGCAAGTTTGCAGATGACACTAAGATTGATGGAGTAGCAGATAATGAAGGGGACTGTCAGAGAATGCAGCAGAATATCAATAGATTGGAGAATTGGGCAGAGAAATGGCAGATGGAGTTCAATTCAGGCAAATGCAAGGCGACGTATTTTGGAAAATCCAATTCAAGAGCGAACTATATGGTGAATGGAAAAGCCCTGAAGGAAATTGATGGACAGATAGATCTGGGTTTTCAGGTCCATTGTACCCTGAAGGTGCAAATGCAGATCGACAGGCAAACAGCATGCTTTCCTTCATCAGATGGGGTATTGAGTACAAGAGTTGGCAGGTCATGTTACAGTTGTATAGGGCTTTGGTTCAGCCGCATTTGGAATACTGCGTACAGTTCTGGTGGCCACATTACAAAAAGGATGTGGATACTTTGGAGAGGGTGCAAAGGAAGTTCACCAGGATGTTGCCTGGTATGGAGGATGCTAGCTCTGAAGAGAGGTTGAGTAGATTAGGACTATTTTAATCAGAAAGATGGAGGTTGAGGGAGGACCTGATTGAGGTCTACAAAATCATGAGAGGTATAGACAGGGTGGATAGCAAGAAGCTTTTTTCTAGAGTGGGGGACTCGATTACTAAGGGTCATGAGTTCAAGGTGAGAGGGAAAGGCTTAAGGTAGATTTGCATGGAAAGTTCTTTACACAGAGGGTAGTGGGTGCTGGAATGCGTTGCCAATGGACGTGGTAGAGTCAGTCATGATAGTGTCATTTAAGATGTGTCTAGACAGATACACAAATGGACAGGGAGTAGAGGGATACAGATCCTTAGAAAATAGGCAACAGGTTTAGATAAAGGATCTGGATCGGCGAAGGCTTGGAGGGTCGAAGGGCCTATTCCTGTGCTGTAATTTTCTTTGTTCTTTGTTTATCTACCTTTCCGATGGTGATCATTTATATTGCAACAAACAGTTTAAATGAAGTCAACACTCCACCAGGAATGTCTCCTATAGATCAGTGTGTGAAATTTGTGTAAGGTTTTGTACCAACACATAAATTAGGAGATACAGGACATTCAGGCCCTCGGATCGGGTCCACTATTAAATACGATCATGACTGATTTGTTTGCGTTTCAAACTTCCAAAAATCTTTGACTTCCCTGCCTACCAACAATCTATCTGCCTCCACCTTAAAAATATTTAATGACCCAGCTTTTATGCCTTCGAAGGCAGTGTTCCAAAGTCGTACAATCCATTGAGAGAAATAAATTCTCCCCATTTTTGGCCTAAAAGAGTGATCCCTAATTATAAAATTATAAAATCCATCATTCTGGATTGAACCATAAGACAGGGCATCCATTTCTCACCCATTGTCAATACCATTCAGGATTTTGTACATTTCAATCAAGTCATCTCTCACTCCTTTAAACTCCAGGGAAACCAAGCCTAATACATCCATAATTTTCCTGATAGGGCATCGCTCTCTTTCCAGTACATCTCCAACACACTTACATGATTGCTTAAATAAAGAGACCAAAACTGCATGCTGATGTGGTTTTCATCAATGCCCTGTATAACTGAAGCATAACATGCTTAATTTTATGTTCAATTCCTCTCATAATGAAGCACAGCATCCCATTAGTCTTCTTAATTACTTGCTGTGTTAAGGTAACAGGAAGGTCTCAAACTCAGCCTTTTGTTCCATGTTAGTTGACCCGAAGTAAGAGACAATAATAACTGTTTATTTTGCTAACTTTCTCCTAATATGTAACAATAACAATGACACCACCTGCTTCTGCACAAAGTTTAGCAATATCCTTTGAGCTGGCAGAAATGCTATGGTAAGAAAATAATTTGTGATTTCAATATGCACCAAAGTCAAATGATTTTACAATCCAGCAGGTAATGTGACATGCACATTTTCCACGTTATGACAGCGACAACATTTCAAAAGTACTTCGATGGTTGCACGAACGTTAAAGGCGATAAGTAAAGCTCAAATCTTCAGTTTTAAGTTAAAAATCACACAATACCAGGTTATGAGTATTACTCATATTGGAAGGTGATTTTAAAAATCAAGTTATAGTTTGGAGGTGCCAGTGTTGGATTAGGGTCTACAACGTTAAACATCACACAACACCAGGTTATAGTCCAACGGGTTTATTTGGAAGCACTGGCTTTTGGACCGCTGCTCCTTCATCAGGTGGTTGTGGAGCATAAGATCTTAAGACACAGAATTTATAGCAAAAGTTTGCATTCTGTGTCTTACGATCTTATACTCCACAACCACCTAATGAAGAAGCAATGCTCCGAAAGCTAGTGCTTCCAAGTAAACCTGTTGGACTATAACCTGGTGTTTAAAAATGTGTTGCTGGAAAAGCGCAGCAGGTCAGGCAGTATCAAAGGAACAGGAGAATCGACGTTTCGGGCATAAGCCCTTCTTCAGGAATCTTGTTAGTTTCCTGAAGAAGGGCTTATGCCCGAAACGTCGATTCTCCTGTTCCTTTGATGCTGCCTGACCTGCTGCACTTTTCCAGCAACACATTTTTAAGCTCTGATCTGCAGTCCTCACTTTCCCCTATAACCTGGTGTTGTGTGATGTTTAACTTTGTGCAGGTGAGACTGTGTTACTGGAAAAGCACAGCAGATCAGGCAGCATCCGAGGAGCAGAAAAATCGACGTTTCAGGCTAGAGCCCTTCATCAGGAATGAGGCTGATATAACTTTGTACAACCCAATCGAACACCGATACCTCCAAATCATGCCTTTATTTTTAAAATCACCTTCCACTATGAGTAATACTCAAATAACACATTTTTACAGAGGCTGTGAAGTCTGAAAGATCTTAGAGTGAAATTATGCAGCTCACTTGGTGTCAAGTAACACATTCGTATCTTTTTTTTATAATACACAGGTCAAAGAAGGCACTATTATAAAGATTCACTTTTTTAGGCAAACTGGCAGGATATTTACAGTAATAAAAATCTAAAAGATGCAATGATTGTCAATTGTGTAAAACATGCAGCAAGCTGTATAGACTACAGCTGTAACTAGACAATTCATAAATGCATTTTCAATCCTGGAAAAGTCAAGTACGTCTCACCAAAGATACAAATGTGTCCAAGTTGCAGAAGGAGGCCAGTTTAGGCAGAACTGCTTTTGCAGTTAAGTGCCTCCTGCTGATTTACTCACAAGGCAACACTATGAGGAGGTAGAACTTTCAACTACAAGTACTTTATTAGTTTTAAACTATGCCCCTGGCACATTTACTTTATTTTTACTGTAGTTTACTTTATTGGATACAGTCTGCTAAGGAAATTTGTTAGATGTGATTATTTTTAACCAATGGAGATTTTGACTAGTAAAATGTCAGATGAGCTATTACATTTTTGGGTCACTAACAGCAGGTGTCTAGTGAGCATTAAATTTAAGCCTTACAGGGTGTTCCAGTCACTGCTTTCCTGACTAGAGGTTCATGACCTAGAAGATTGAGAATAAAACATAGTGAGAATGAAGAATTCCAAAGGAAGAAACTCCACATAAAGTCAAATGGACCTCCTGGTTTTTTTTAATAGGTGAGTCGAGTGATCTGGGAAAAGGTTTCTCATCCTAGCTGGCACTTCACGTTGTCAGGAAGGTCATGGGGAAGCAGGGGTCAATGTTGAAGGCATAACTTACATTTACATAGTCCCTTTATGACTTCAAAAAAGTACTTCACAACCAATAACTATTTTGAAATGTAGATGCTGTTAAAAATGGAAGGAAACCCAAATGGTCAATTTAAGATCCAGCAGCAATGAGAACAATTATTAGGTAATCTGGTTTTAGTTGCTGATTAATTGATAAATATTGCCCAAGATGCTGCACAAGATGCTGCCCTCTTCTTCTGATTGATGCCATAGGATCCAAAAGGTTGGGTAAGATTTTAATATATTGCCTCATTCTGCTCAACAATCACAGCTAACACTGAAGTATCTTTCTATAAACTGATAAATGCCGAGGAAGCTAATTAAACCAACGGCGTTTAATTCAGAGACTTGAGTATCATCACTAATCAGTCCAATTTTCCAACAACCCATTATGGGCATAAATGAAGATCAAGGTCTTTATCAGAATGTTATGATCAGGTCCAGAAGAGTGAATAAATTCTGTTCTTTTCATTCCAGACATTAGTTACGACCAAATTAGCATTTTTAAAAAGATAATTTTTTTTAACGCAGTTTCTGCTTCACCTGATAAAACTATAGAAGGAAATGTCAACCAGGTTGCTTGAGTTAAAGTTAACAAGGAATTGGTTTTGTTGTAAACCCCACTCAGGTAAAATGTAAGGCTTATTAAAAGGCTGAAACCCAACCTAAATCTCAAACCCCACAACACACATATATAAGCCAAAAAGAACAGGTTATAGGGTGAGGGAGATGGAGTTGAAAATAGCTAAAGCCCACAGGAGAAAAATAAATGTATACTTCATCAGTGCTCTTAAAACTCCAGGGATGTTCTGGCTGACAATAGCTGGTTGTTTTCTTCAACTGCAATCTATACCTTTTCCAGAGTGGATGGTATAGCACTTGTAGTTACTTTTATTTTCACATTTTCTATTTCTGAGAAATATTTCAAAATGGAACAGGAAAGGGTTCAAGCTTGAAGAAAGAAGCTGCTGAGAGAGAACTGGTTATGTTAAGTGCTTGCTGCAACAAACTGACAAGCTTAATAAAGATGTGGAGGTGCCTGTGTTACACTAGGGTGGACAAACTTAAAAATTCACACAACACCAGGTTATAGTCCAACAGGTTTATTTGGAAGTACTCCATTTCAGAGTGCTGCTCCTTCATCAGGTGGCTGGTGGGGCAGGATCATAAGACACAAAATTTACAGCAAAAGATCACAGTGTCATGCAATTAAAATGAGACATTGAACAAGCCTAGATTACTGTTGAGTCTTCCAGCTTTTCGAATGGGTTGTGGGTTGCAGGTTTCGGTTCATTAATCCCAGAACTTCTTTTCAGTCACATTCTCGAGATAACTTAAGGTTTTATAAAAAAAGGTGTCATCTCAGCTCAGACAATGTATTAAAGGTGTGAGGTTAGAGTCTGTCTGTATCCCAATCTTGAGTCAGACTGGTTCTATTTCCAAAGTAGGAATGTGTGTGTGTGTGTGTGTGGGTGTGCACATGTGAGGGAGGGAGGTGAAAGAGAGAGAGTGAGTGTGTGCATGTGAATATGTGTGTGTGTGAGAGTGTGTGTTTGCATGTCTGAGTGCTTGGTAGAGTGTGTGCGTGAGTGTGATGGAGAATAAGTCTGTGAGAGGGTGTGTGCGTGGGTGTGAGTGTGAGGGGTCTATGCTTGTGTGTCTGAGAGAGAGCGTGTGTACGAGAGAGGGTCTGCGGGAGTGTGTGGTTTGTCAGACTGTGTGTGTGTGTTTGTAGTGTAGTGGGATAACCTGTAATGTGGCATGGACCCAAGATTCCGGTTGAGGCCATCCCCATGGGTATTGAACTTGGTTATCAGCCACTGCTTGGCCACAATGCATTGTTGCGTATCCTGAAGTCCACCTTGGAGGAGGATGGTCACCCGAAGACTAAGGCCAAATGTCCCTGACCGCTGAAGTGTTCCCCGACAGGGAGGGAACACCCCTGCCTAGTGATTATTGCATGGTGTCCATTCATCCGTTGTCATAGTGTGTGCTCAGTCTCACCAATGTACCATGCCTCGGGGCATCCTTGCCTGCAGCGTATGAGATAGACAACGTTGGCCAAGTCACATGTTTACCTGCTGTGTACATAGTGGGTGGTGTCCCGATGTGTAATGGTGGTATCCATGTCAACACTCTGACACATCTTGCAGTGGTTACCATGACACGGTTGCACTGTGTTGTGGTCGATATTGTCCTGAAGGCTGGGCAGTTTGGTGCGAACAATGGTCTGTTTGAGGTCTGGTGGTTGTTTAAAGGTGAGAAGTGGAGGTGTAGGGTATGCTCATCCTCATCGATAATGTGTTGCAGGCTGTGAAGAACATGGCGTAGTTTCTCCGCTCCTGGGAGGAACTGGACTATGAGGGGTACTCTTTTGGTTGCATCTCATGACTGTCTCCTGAGGAGGTCATTACGGTTTCTCACTGTGACACGTCGGAACTGGCGATTGCTGAGTTGAGCATCTTATCCTGTTCTTGTGAGGACGTCCTTCAGCACTTTCAGGTGTCCGTTACGTTCATCTTCACATGAATAGATCCTGTGTACATGAAGGGCATGCACACACTCTACCAAGAATGCACTCAATCTGCAGGCAGTCAATGGAGGTAGTCAATCCATATAACATTTTATAAATTCCTATTTTGGAAATAGAACCAGTCTGACTCAAGATTGGGATACAGACAGACTCTAACCTCACACCTTTAATACATTGTCTGAACTGAGATGTCACCTTTTTTATAAAACCTTAAGTTATCTCAAGAATGTGACTTAACAGAAGTTCTGGAATTTACATCTTAATTAACCGTTTGTTCAATATATCATTTCAATTGCATGACGCTGTGATTTTTTGTTATAAATTCTGTGCCTTATGATCCTGCCTCATCAGCTACCTGATGAAGGAGCAGAGTTCTGAAAAGTACATTCAAGGATGCTTAATAATGTTAGTTCTAGAATCATAAAGTAACTGGCTTTTAGCGCACAGTACAGAGAACCCATGTTGTGGAAAAGGGTTTTTATCTCAAAGATCCAAGGTATTATTTAAAACCATTGAGGAATGGTCAGCACACCTTTTTTGCAATTGAAAGCTTTCTAGTGTTCTATGTCTGAACACCTCTTCATATCTTTTACAGTGTACCTACCTGGAGAGTCATGTTCTGATGACAAATCAGGCAAAAACTTTGCTAGGTAGCTCAAAAATCCAATAAATCATTGCATCGCTTTCATATTTGTTGGCCCCTGCATCTCTATAACATTTTCAGGTTCAGAGGTGATGCCCTTTTAATTATCTGTCGATGAGATATTTATTTCACTAAAAGCAGTTTCATTTGCATTTTTAACCTGCTCAGGTTCAGCTGACGAGCTGTCCCTAACTAGATTCCCTAACTAGATTCCCTAACTAGATTTTGATCACGGTCTGCAATAGTTTTCTTTGTATTTCCACATCCATATTTAGACGATCATCCACAATTGCTTCCATTCTGGAAAGATCATTGATTATGTCACGCTGTCTGTGTTGATACTGTTCCCGAGCAGTGGAAATGACAACTATCTGTACATCCCAAAATGGCATTCATGTCTAAGCTTTAGACTTACTTCAGCTAAGATGGCTTTCTTACAGCTCTCAAATCCATATAATCTCAGCTGCATACACTAATGTATTATAGAAGCTCCATCTTTTCACTTAAAGATATGTGCACAATCAGCATAGTTCAAATTTTCCAAGATGTTTTGTAGCTTCTACACAGAGACAAGGACAGTGAAGCAGTAACTGGCCACCCAAACACCTGATTATTCTATGAATACCATGAAAACATTTTACTCTCTTCTGAAAACCTGTCACTAAAGAGTTCCAATGGTGGGGATTTAGATGTTCAGTTTTATAAGATACGTGAGTATGTATGCTTTTGTGCCTGACTGTTAGTTTGTTAATAATTGCCAATGTGTCAACTGATGTAACTGTGGATAATTACTTTGGCTCATGTGTGTGTGTGTGGTGACATGCTTGTAACTAACAAAATGATCCCCTGTATCCATGCAAAACTGTATGACAGTCAATTTGTGCATCTGTCTGCATTTCTGCATATGTTTGTGCCTGCACGTCTATGTCTCCATGTGGTTCTGTCTCTCTTATGCTCGTATCTCCATATGTCCATCTCTGTCAGTGATTCCATCGGTCTGAACTCACTGTAAAGCTTTTATATAATTTACAAGAATATTGATTATTAGTTTCTAATAATGTAAGTAGATTTTAACATCTAGCTTTCAATGTTATTAACACTTGACAATATTAGATATTCCTTTCACTAAAAAAGTGATACATCTTATAGAACAGTAAAGTGAGAAAACTTAGCATTAAAGCACAACACAGAAAAGATGTAAGGGCGCATGGATTCTGCAAATTTGCATCAAGTTTCAAACTTGCTTATTTGCAGAAAATGGACAAGAAGGACATATGGTGCAATGAATACCACTCTGCCTCTGAACCAGGAGCTCGGTGTTCAGGTTCCAACCTGGTTCTTGCTTGTCAAGGAAGAGGCGTTCATTACATGGCAAAACAAGTCGATGATCAATGTTCAATATTCACCAATGTCAATGACAGGTTGTTAAGCACAGGTCATATTACCGGTCAGCCAGTTGATGGAAAAAGTTGATGGCCCTTGCCAACATAACTCTCACTTACAACATGAATGTAAAAGAGTATGGTGCCATACTCACACTCATTGGAGTACAAATTAATTAAGTTGGATTGATGGCCAGTTTGAAATAGATTGATATCAATAGCATGGTGTTTGATTTCCATTCCAACCTGAGTGGATTCAGGACTTGCTTCCTTGCCCAACCCACTCTGGGGGTCTGAATACCATTGTACAGACAGGCAAATGTCTTCCCATTTACGGCTGAAGATGATTGCGGTCAGAGAGGGATTATCTGGATCAGTTTCTTTTTCACGTGGTGGGCACAAAGACCATCTCAGGTCAAGAAAAAAGGATGTAAGGGAAACCAACAAGATCAAAGCTGTGAGAGAAACCACTTTTTGTGCCATGCTCCAGTTCTTTACAGGGGACTATACTCTGCATTATACTGCAAATCATCACACAAATATTTGGAGAGAGTTTATCTGAGAACTTAATAAACTTTTCCTGATTTCATCTTAATAAAATCAATTCACAGCAAAACTTTCCTGCCAATGCTGTTCCTGCCTTACAGGAGTGCAAAGCCTTTTAAAATCTTTTATCATTGAGCTGCAAACTCCACGAGTCCAACAGTCTGCCTGCCAACGCTCCATGTCAAAATGTCACCCTGTAAATTAAAGAATCTATCTTTACACATTTAGTTTCAGGTGCAAAGCTCATGAAAATGTAGAAACATAATTTTGTGGCATCCCCTTACATGTGGAAGTACTGCACATCTGCAGTGAACAGCACTGCTTTTTAACAGAGTGTAGCCAATAAACAAAACATTCCAGTGAAGGCAGTTTACATTTATTTGACTTTAGTATTGAAGCCAGGCTAATAACATCATATAAGTGGTGGCTTACTGCATGAATTTAATAGTGAGAAACAACTTGAAGTTGCTGTATCATTCTGGAGCATACACCAAAGAGATAAATGAATCATACTTTGATCGTTGGTATCCTATTTAACAACTGTGGAATCACAGCCAAACCTAATCCTTTTCTGGCTATCTGTGCACTTTTACACAGGAGTTATCGGATGATATTGAATTATGGACGCCTATTTTGTTCCTGCTCCTTATATAATACTTATGTTTCAACCAACTATATGATCAGCTAACCTAGGACAAATCAGAAATCAAGTCCACTTTCTTCCTGCCCTGTGTGTCTAAATTCAGATTATGTGATTTACTTGCCTATTAAGGCACAGATACAATGCTGTGAGGCCAATGCAGAAAGCTGGTTGCTTGACTGTTATTGTGGAAATACTCATACGCTGTAGGCATATCTAATTCAGCTGCTGAGATAGAGCAGTAAATTCTGAACTCATGCGACTCTTATTTTAATAATCAGCGACAAGAGGCTAAACCAACCTATTTTTAAACAGGAATGTCCTGAGACACATAATAGCAACAATTAAATGTAAGCGGTAAGATTTGTCTGACTCACTGACTCCGGTGAGTCTCACAAAACAAATGAAGAATGCTATTATCTCCACCCTTTATAACATTTGCTTACTCTTTCTGTTTGACAAATCATTGATTGTTTTTTGGAATTAACATAAATTTGAAAGTTCTGGGACATTCTGAAAATGTTAAGAACAATTTTTGACTTAGAAGGAAATTAATAAGAAAATTAAGAACATGTTCCTTTGGCATTTTGAAGTTAAAATCATCCCTATTAGTGAAAACATACTATCAAATAGTGCAAGAGGAAAGACAAAAGCTTCAATTTCACAGATCGCAACCTGCACACAAATTTGCTAGAAGTTAATCAAGGGCAATACTTTGGACAATGATATTGAATCATAAAGGGTGACAAAGCAAAGGTTAATTTAATTCTGTGATGTTTTGATTCCTGGAACTTCCTCATGTACTCATTCTTCATATCTAAAACTATTTGAATGCAAATATTTGTGTGAGTTATGGAACACGACTGGTTGACCATCTGGCTTTAAGCAGTCCAAACTTATCCAATGTGATTATTTACTTCCAATATATTCTGACATCCTTTTTCCCAACCAGCATTAATGGCCTGCGATTTCAGTTGCGTATTTCAACAGGTCTTGTTCATATTGAACAGGACAGATGTATTCGATGCAGAATTGCAGATGTTCCCAGTCATGCAAAAATCACTTTCAAACTGAAATCAATGGACCTACTACATCACTTGGTGTTAAAATGGGTTATACAATCAGAGGTGATCATTACAGGATTCTTTGAATGTACCTTTTCAGGAAATAATGTAAAAACACATCTAACATTTTGGCCTCTGGTGCTGAGAGAGTGCTGGAGTGTTGCTGTCATCAGTGGCAAAGGTCATCTAGTATTACCTGCACCATAGACGGGAACCATATCTGCTTTTGGTGAATAGCATGGAAAAATGTCAAACTGTATTTTGCAGTTTTTTAAAATGTATTTGCAATGTAAGAGGCAATACTTCTCTGTTTGTCATTTAAAACTAATTTTGTCATTTTAATGCATTGTTTCACAATTTCACGTTTTTATATATTTCAAATGCCTTTAAAACTGTATAATTGTAGGATGGTAATAGGTTAGTGAAGTTAAGGCAAACAGTGACATGGCTGCATAAAATGACTGGAAACTCGAGTGAAGCATGCATTACACCTACGAGAGAGTGTTAGTTGTGAATTTATCATTGCCCTTTGCTTTCTATTTTTCAGCCAGCATTGAATCTAACCAGTTAACTTGCTATTCATCTTGAGTTCTTTTACATTATTCAATGTCTCAGACATGGAACGTTATCACTTGCGTTATGCAAATTTAAGCAGGGCGAGTCTGTTTAACATCCCCAGGCCACTGATGGAATTGCCATCTCAGAGAAATCCGACTGATTCGGGGGGGTCGACAGTTTCTAAAATCTTGCTGTCTTGCCCTTTTGGCCTTTCCTTCTTTCAGATAAGCATTGATAATTCCCATTAAGATGTCCTTGCATAATACCTGAACTGTCGACACCTCCATCCCAAAATGAATTATGCTGCATTGGGATTGAAAGTGCCAACCTCCAACTGAATGTCTGGATTCTCAACATTCTGAAAAATGCTAACCAATGCCTCAGGTATTACTTTATTTCTGTCATTAATGATTTCAGATTGCAAGCCACGTGAAACAATTATTCTGTCTTTATGCAGTGATTTAGAATTTGCTTGTATTCTACACTTAAGAGCTCTTTCCACTCTTTTCCACTTATAACCTTTCGGTGTACAATTTCATAGACACTGGTTATGTCTAATTGCTTGACAAAATAGTTGCCATTTAGGTGTGCCTTTGACCATGAAAGGTATCAAAACTAAATCAAATAATTCTCACCAACACCATGTTTATTATTACTTTAATCAACCTGATCAAACATGTTATAACACAAGTCCAGGTCAGGTGGAACTTGAACCCAGACTTTGGGATGCTACCACCACACCACCAGATTCTACGGAGCATTTATATGGTTGGTTCAGTTCAGCTTTTGATTGATGGTGATCCCCAGGATATTGACAGTGGGAAATTCAGCAATGGTAATCCCATTGAATACCAAGGGAAATGATTAGATTTTTCTCTTGTTGGAAATGGCCATTGCTTGGCACCTGTGTACTACAAATGTCACTTGCTACTCATGGAGTCATAGAGATGTACAGCATGGAAACAGACCCTTCAATCCAACCCATCCATGCCAACCAGATATCCGTCATCTCATCCCACCTGCCAGCACCCAGCCCATATTGCTCCAAATCCTTCCTATTCATATACCCATCCAAATGCCTCTTAAATGTTGCAATTGTACCAGCCTCCACCACTTCCTCTGGCAGCTCATTCCATACGTGTACCACCGTCTGCATGAAACAAATGCCCCTTAGATCTCTTTTATATCTTTCCGCTCTCACCCTAAACCTATGCGCTCTGGTTCTAGGCTCCCCCACCTCAGGGAAAATACTTTGTCTATTTACCTTATTCATGCTTCTCATGATTTTATAAACCTTCAAAAGGTAACCCCTCAGACTTTGACACTCCAGGGAAAACAGATCCAGCCAATACCTCTCCCTATAGCTCAAATCCTCCAACCCTGGCAACATCCTTGTAAATCTTTTCTGAACCCTTTCAAGTTTCACAACATCCTTCCAATAGGAAGGAGACCAGAATTGCATGCAATATTCCAAAAGTGGCCTAACCAATGTCCTGTATAGCCACAACATGACCTCCCAATTCCTGTACTCAATGTTCTGACTAATAAAGGAAAGCATATCAAATGCCTTCCTCACTATCCTATCTACCTGCGACTCTACTTTCAACGTATCAACTAAATGTTGTCCAGTCTCATTGTACATTAAAATTTTTTTATTCCACTTTGCTTGTATCTGAAGCAGTATTGATAAAGATTAAAAGAGGTTTCGTTATCAGCAAACATCACCTTTTATTCAAACATGGTAAAAGCTAACCACCATGATACTGTGAGGGAGAACCATACCCACATAGCCATGTGATCTTACAACACCTCCCATTTTGATTTAGTCTATTTTTTTACATATTAACATTAATGCCTCATACAACATCCTTCACAAGACTTTGTCTCCTTCCAGTACATTACACTACATTATTTACATCTCCCTCTAGGGCTTTGATGTCATCTGATATTCAAACAGATAACTGCTGTGGCAGTTTCACCAGTCTTCCCAAATAAGTTTGCAGCCATCCTGAAGGAGGTCAAGAATTCAAGCTCACCATGCTGTTTCTTGAATATTTTTGGACAGAATGAGAATCTTCAGATGGTACCAGTTTACAATTAAAGACACCTTGTTAATCGATGAAAGCCTGGCTACATTGGCTGCTTTCAAAACAAATTCATTTGTGACCAACTGAGGGGGCTGAAGAAGAAAGGAGAGCCACTTTGACCCTCCTCGCTATGAGTTGACGGTTTACAGTATCCATCCAGGACCATAATACCTTGGGAAGCCTTGTCCAGGGTTGGATCATGACATCAGTCAAATGCTGTCTTGATGTTACACTTGGTCAAATTCTACCTTGCTAACAAGAAAAGTGTCTGTCATATTACTTTCAATTAAACAGTGCCAACTAGCTGTGTTCCCAGTATTCAGTAGAATGTCTGCCCCATGCATCTTAGTCCAAGTTTATTGCAGATCCAATACATTCATGCTTCAGTCTGCACGAAGTTGCTAAACCAATGGTGGTATACGCCTGTACTGCTACACGCTTTACATTCAGTTGCTTCGTTTCAAATGTATCTCCCATGAGCTTAGGTTGCGAACTGGGTCATTTACTTACTACATATGGCAAGTGATTGAAATGTTCCCATAATCCAATGATATTATTATAATTGTATTGAATAGCTGGAAATTGGGTGATTCCAGTCAGGTAAATAATCAGTGGGAATGCCATTCTTCAAATGCAAACTATTTCAGTTATATTATTGAGATTAATTTTGTCAGGCTCCAATCATGATCCTTTTTGCAGAGCTTTGGTAAGATCATTGTGTGTATGTCTTTTGCTTTTAAGCTGGGGAGATGACTCAGACTTTACAAAAGTGAGATCAATTGCTGAAATTTGTAGAATGTCTTTTCTTTTTAAATGAAAATGTGCTTATTAAGTTTGAATAGTGAGAAAAGCAAAATGTTATATTTATTAAAACAAGCAACCAAATTACATGATGAAACATTGCATTTGAGTCATTACTTTATTTACTTACAGATGGGTAAAGATTGCCAATGATAGGTATCCATTTGCATTTCATGCAGGTAGTCAGAGTTTGAATGTACTCTAACCTGCAGTCAAACAACCAGCATTCACTACATTCCAATGTGAAGATCGATAATACGTCAAATGGTTTTTGTGCTCATTGCTACAAGTGGAAAGGAACTTCCTTGGAAAGATGTCCCAATAAGGTTGTTGAGAAAGGAGGTTTTGTGACAAGAGTCACCATCTCTATATATGTGTTACAGCTGTCTTGACTGAAATCAAATTGGCAGGAACCACAATATTTTCCTATTGCTTTTCCCTGAAATTTTCACAGAATCCATTGCTTCTTCAGTGTATCTTGTCATTGGCCTTATGGCGAATGCTGATTCCATATTGTAAATAATTATAAAACAGGTAAAGGTAAAATCGCCATACTCTTACTAGATCAAAGAGTTGCTCTACCATTTAAGAGAGACAACTGGCGGTGGTTTAACCGAAGGGTCATCATGCCTCAGGCGAGGAGAGAGGCTGAGAAGGAGAGTCCCTTATGGTAACCTCAGCCAGTGCAGGAGTTGAACTCACACACGACTGGCATCATTGTGCATTGCAAACCAGCTGCATAGCTAACTGAGTGAATCAAAATACCAGAACTTTAACACATGAAGCTTAGCTTGGTGTATATAGTGGCATGTTAAGTAGATATATGATGAGATTTCTTTTATCTTTTGTTGCAGAGCCAGAGTCATAAAGCGTAGAAACAGACCTTTCGGTCTACCAGGTCTATCATGACCAACAAATGTTAAACTATATTGATCCCATTTGTATGCACTTGGTCCGTAAGCTACTGCATCTTGGCATTTTAAGTGCTCATCCACATGCTGCTTAAATGTTGTAAGAGTATTTGCCTCCACAACCCTCTAAGGCAACATATTCCATATTGCTAACACTATCTGGGTGAAAAATTCCTTTCTCACAAGCAGCCTAAACCATTTACTCCTCACCTCCAACTTATGCCTTCTGGTCTTAGACACATCTGCTACCGGGAAAAGATTCTCACAATCTACCGTATCTATGCCTGTCATTATTTGTATCCCTCAATCAGATCCACCCCTCAGCCTCCTCTGTTCCAAGATAAACAAACCCAACCTAGCCAGTCTCTCATCATAAGTGAGAGTTATCTCAGGCAACATCCTGGTGAGTCCCCTCAGTGTCTTTTCCAGTGTAAAAATGTCCTTTCGAGAGTGTGGCAACTGAAGGGGCACGTAGTAATCCATCTTGGCCTAAACAATGCTCTGGAAAGTCTATGGGTCAAGCAAATATGTAATACTAAGGATCATCATCCATTCTAATAAGAAGTAATTGACATGAAATGTTTCTCGCTCCAGAAATGCTTCCAGATATGTTAAGTATTTCTCACTTTTCTGGTCTTATTTCAGCTTTCCATAATTTTGTTTTCAGATCATTGTCCACCTTTACCTCAGCCACGAAAGGGAGTGTCATATCAGCCAAATATTCCAATACTTTTCCTTCAGCTCTGAACTCATAAATAACTCAAAGCAGCAACAGTATTTTATCTAGATAGAAGTAATTAATAACAATTGTCTTAAACTTGCAAGGATTTGCAAACTGTTGCAAGGTATTTGTTGATGTAAAAAGATTTTGCTTGATCTGAGAAGTCAGTTGCTGTCAGAACAGCTCTACTTAAAACAATAGTTGGCTCTATTTTTAATTCAATCAGTCTAACTGTATTTGTACAATATGGCAGTGAAATATAATTTCACATATTCCTGAAAAAAAAATTAAAAATTATTTTAAGGGCATTAAAAAAGACTATAACCATTAGAAAACAGATTAATGTACTTGCGTAAATTAAGCTGTGTTGCTACTTATCTACAGATGTGTTTTGCTATTTTATAATTTACAATTGGCAATACATATATTTGTTTTGTAATTGCAATTACACAGTCATAAAAATGTATAACATGATTCAACTCGTCCATGCTAACTTGATATCTTACATTAATCAAGTCCCACTTGTCAGCATTTGGCGCATATCCCTCTAAATCCTTCCTATTCATGTATTACCTAGATGTCTTTTACATGTTGTAATTGTCTCAACCTCCACCACTTCCTTTAGCAGCTCATTCCATACACACATCACCCTCTGTGTGAAAACATTGCCCATTAGGTCTTTTTTAAAATCTTTATCAGCAAGTGTGTAGAGGAAAGCATACCGAGGAAGTCGATCTGGGTGTTTCCCAACAGGAAACCCTGAATGAGTCTGGACATACAGAACCTGCTAAAAACCAGGCATGAGGCCGTCAGTATAGGAGACCCACTCAAATATAAGGAATCCAAGTATGACCTTCACAGAGCCATTAAGACAGCCAAAGACCAATACTGTTCCAAACTAGAGACTCAGACAGATACCCGGCAACTATGGCAAGGACTGAATGACATCACAGGTTCTAAAAAGAGACAGTGCAAGATAGCAGATGATGACACATCGGTCTCAGATTGTCTCAATTCCTCCTATGCTCTCTTTGAGCAGAATTTCGGCGGAGAATTAACACCTATTCCGACAAGTCCTGAACCTATCCCAACAGTCACTGCATCAGAGGTCAGATCAGTTTACCTTCGTGTGAATCCAAGGAAAGCAATGGGACCAGACTGAGTACCAGGCTGTGCACTCAGAGCATGTGCAGATCAAGTGGCAGAGGTCTTCTCAGACATCTTCAACCTTTCCCTGTAGCAGTTCACTGTCCCTGCCTGTTTCAAGAGGGCCAACATCATCCCTGTGCCTAAGAAGGCTCATGCAGCATGTCTCAATGACTACCGCCCAGTGGCCTTAACTTTAGTGGTCATGAAAGGCTTTGAAAGGCTGGTCATGGCATTAATCAACTCCAGCCTCCCCACTACACTTGACCCACTCCAGTTTGGCTATTGGACCATATCAGATGCCATATCACTTTGCCCTTCACTCCTCCCTAGAACATCTTGACAAGTACAGCTACATAAGAATCCTACTCATTGACTACAGTTCAACCTTCAACACTATTATCCCCTCGAGAATTATTACTAAACTTAGTGATCCCGGACTAAGTCCCAGTCTCTACAATTGGATCCTCAGTTTCCTGAACCACAGACCACAATCAGTGAAGATTGGGGACAATATTTCATCCTCACTAAGACTCAACACTGGAGTCCACCAGAGGTGCGTACTCAGCCCCCTACTGCACTCACTGTATACCCATGACTGCGTTGCCAAATACCAGACTAATGACATTTATACGTTCGCTGATGACACACCGTAGTCGGTCAAATCTCAGATGGTGACAAAACAGACTATAGGCAGGAGGTGGAAGTCCTGGAAAAAATGGTGCACTGAGAACAACCTAGCTCTCAATGCTGGCAAAACCAAGGAACTCATTATTGACTTTCAGTAGGATGTTACTCATGGCCCCCTACACATTAACAGCACAGAGGTGGAACGAGTGGAGAGTGTCAAGCTCCTGGGTGTGGTCATCCACAACAAGCTTTCTTGGACTCATGTGGACGCACTGGTTACAAAGGCCCAACAATGTCTCTTCTTCCTCAGGCAGCTTAGGAAATTTGGAATGATGGTGAATACCCTTGCCAACCTTTATAGGTGTGCAAACGAAAGCATTCTGTCTGGTGTATCAGTACCTGGTATGGCAACTGTACCATTCAAGATCGGAGATAGTTACAGAGAGCGGTGAACTCAGCCCGGACAATCACAAAGGCCAACCTCCCATCTATAAAATCCATCTACCAGGCCCACTGTCAAGGAAAGGCCGCTAGCATTCTCAAAGATCCATCCCACTCTGGCAATGTTTTTCTACAACCTCTACCATTGGGGAGAAGAACACACACACCAGCCTGTTCCGAAACAGTTTGTACCCTACTGTTGTAGAACACTGAATGGACTCAAAAACTCTTAACTTTTGTCTGTACCTGTGTTTTTGTTTTTGCCGCTGTTTACCTATTATTTACTATCTATGTTATTTAACTCTGCGATCTGCCTGAATTGCTCACAAGACAAAGCCTTTCACTGTGCCTCGGTACACGTGACAATAAATTCAATTCAATTCAATTCCCCTCTCACCCTAGACCAAATGTCCTGTAGTTTTGGACTCCCCATGACAATTACCCTGGTGCTTTTCACCGATCTGACAACATATCGGGTAGACAATATGTTCTACTTACAAAGGCGCAAGAGTCAATTGCTAACCAGCGACACACACATATGCACTATATCAATACTAACTTAATTTTAAATCTGTGATCATTAGATTTCTGCAAGACAAGAATATAAAAGGATACAAGCCACTCCCCCCAAGGGAGAATAATGATGCAGATTACACAAAATCCCATTGAATGTAAAGAACAACTTCACAGGGTTGAATGCATACTCCTGTTCCTATCATTCAGAGTTTATTTCTGCGCAAAAAAGTCAACTTTTGAAAGCTGACTTTTTAAAAATCAGGAAATGTCATGGAGGACAGGCAGGGCTAACACAGTTAAACTCAGGGCTTCTGTGCATAGGCAGCTAGTTTTCTGGGCTGGTATGGCTGGAACGATCATTCCATGCTCTCTGACTTCAACTGTATTTGTCATGAAACTTGTTCATGTGTTGAGCCGAGGAGCATCCATTAGTTAACACCTGCACTTGTTTGCTATCCAGAGTCTTCTTTCTATGTGAGAAATTTTTGAAATGAACTGATTACTACTGCAATCTTCTTCCCTTACCATCATTGATCTGTCCACACCTCCTCCAGGATGTTTAAATTCTCAACAATCAGCAAATTGCAACCTCCCTTACATGCCTGAACAATTTACTCTCTAACCAATCACCTTGAGATGGCAATCAATAGCAGTTGTCAATTACTTTACTGCCTTTATCATTATCAGGTTTCCAATTGCTTCTGCCACCTCCTTTTCTACAATCTTGCTTATTCTCCTATTAACTGTTATATCTTACTAATCATAGCACATAGGTTAATCAGACTGTCTCTGAGAAACATTTGATCCCAACTTAATCTCAGCTCCAGTCTATCTTCTTCACATAGTTTTGATGCCTCTAATGTCAATACTTTTGCATGCCATTTACATTACTGTTTCCAATAGGTTAGTCCAAGTACTCTCTGCATTAGTATAAATTGTGTTTGCTGAATGTTCCATCCTCTTGTTATTTGAAACTTCTTTTATCTTCACACTCTCAGCAAGTGTATGGTCTGATTTCAGCTTTATAGCAAGCATAATTTTATTTTCAGATCATTGTCCAGCTTTACCTCAGCCACTGAAGGGAGTATCATATCAGGCAATGTTCTTCTTCCTTTTATTTAGTGGTAGCCAATTGCACCTCAATGTTAATTCACTGAAATATACTCTTGAAGTGAAATAGAATATGCCCTTTGTGTTATCACAAATTGTTCTGCATTTTGCCAGATTAATGGATCCATTTCAAAACAAAAATCTGACAAGCCAGCATACTTTTATGCACATATTTCTTGTTCAGTCTTGCATGCAATATTACCACCTGCAGAAAAAAAAGATGTCACAGTGAATGCTGATTCACTTTATTCATCAATTCAGGTTGATTTTGAATTAACCTTTGTGCCCTCCATGAAATATCCTCTCTGACAGCTTGTGTTATCTTTTGATTGCCATTATTGCTCTTCCAGTAGTTTAAAGTATTGTGTCTGACTGCTGTTTTAGTCTGTGTGGCTGAGCACAGCATAACCATTCTTTAGTGTAAATCCATGCACAATGAACACGTGCAGCATTCTGAATATATTAGGCACAGCTGCGGTTCTGCAGTGTTTTTGTTAAGTTATTGAGGGGAGGAAAGCCAGATTCTGGCTACAAATGTATTTTATTGAACATCTAAATATAGTAAAGTATGTTCATTCCTCGGAGGCCAATGGCTTGTGTTATTAGATCATGGTGCTGTTTAATGCAAACTCAGCCACCTGAAATCAATCCTTATTCATCAATGCTACAAAGCCTGACCTTCATGGGATAATTGAAAGTGAATTTGGACTTGATTTTCATTCATCTATGTCAGAATATGCTCCAATTGTGTAATATTTTGAGCGCGTTTTATATTTTGAGCAGTTTTTGCAGCAAGGTGATAATATTTCACTGTGCTTTTGGAGGTGCAAAGTTAAAAATTCTTAGAGTTGTATGTGTTTGAACATGTGCAGGATACTTTTTTGGCTTCTTTCAAATGTTGTCTAAGAAGAATAACTATCAAGATAATGCATAAACAACTTAAATATTGTGTCTCCACAGGAGTTACTCATTCACTAAAGAATTAGGAGATGACCTTCATATCCAGGAGAGTAGTACATCATTATTTTATAAAGAAACAAGGCACATCAGAGGCTTTCATTACATTTGCAATAATGTTTGCATGCCTTCAATGCCTGAATGAACTAAGATATGATGTTTCTCCTTTGGAACTTTGTGAGTGTTGCCAAATGATATATCCAACTTATTTTGCCCATTTTTAATTGAGATTTGATCTATGTATTTGCGTGAAACAGTGATTGAATAATGAATGTGTACCAAGAGCACAATCTTTGTGCAACTGAGAAAAGGGGTACTAAAAATATTGTGTTACCGGTTCTGTTTCCTTATCTTTTTAGACAAAAGCCTGATTTTAAAGTCAGGCCAGTGTTGGGCAAGCAAGAATGATGTAAGTTAGAAATATACTTGTTCCTAAGGAAATTAGGACAGAAGTTAATAGGAAATTGCATCAGCCCACCAGCAATACATAAGAGTATAATTGGCTTCCAGGTCATCATCTTGGGTTTCATGATCAGAATGGTGGAAAACTTAATGACTAGGAAGATCAAAGAAGCATTTCTGTTCTTTCTAGCCCCGTGAGGGACTTTATGTTGATACCCATAGACTGTGCTACTTGCATTGACATAAGCCTGCATCATTATACCTTATTGACTCTGTGTCTTTCATTGGGCCTCTGTTTTGGTTGTCTGGTTTGCTCTATCCAGCTAGTATGTTCCTGCTTGGAGCCTCCCTATCTTTAACCTATCTAAGAGTAACTCTCCCTCAATCTCAATGAGGGCTGTAAACACTTTGGTTACATTCAACTATGCAGAATACTGACTCTAGCTCTCTAATATAGTGCTTCCATTGCTCTCTTCTCAATAGCTCGTCTGTTGCTGTCAGAAGTGCATGATGTACATCATCATTAACATTTTAATTTCTCATTATATATCCCCTCCTTCCAATGTTGTCTCTACTTCTTTCTTACATAATTGCAACAATTTGTTTTAACGGTTCACATTTTCACCATCTTCCACCCACCCACACCCACACCCACACCCACCCATCTCAAAGCTGGATATCAGAAGGTGAGACATTGTGAAACACTCATCACTTGCCCTGATCTTGCCTGATGGTGAATTGAAGAGAATAATCTTCCATAATTTCTGGAACTCTTACACTACCTTGTGATAACTGATGTAGTTTTATTATCCCTGTTCCATATTCAATGACAATCATGCTTGGTCTGTCTTCTGTTAAGATGAGTGCCTTGTTCTTCCTCCTGAATATTCGTTCAAGTGAATGAACAATACAAAGTCACAGTTGTTCTGCTCTTCTGAGGATTGTACCCTCTGCTTCTCTGTCCCTCATCCAAACTTTGGGACCTGCTGTCAGACATGGAGGAGATTTTGCCCCCAGCCTGGAATTGTATTACTTTAGTTGCTTTCTTCTGTAGCCTTTTCTATTCCCTTCACTTTCTGTTGATCCTGAGCTGTTATATTTTGTCTAAGATTGTGCCTTAATAAAGAGAGTTTTTAATTTTAATCTTCCTTCCATGAGTAATTCTACCAGTGAATATCCATTACTTAATTCTATGGACTTGCAGCTTAATAAATAGCAATTGCCAATCTATGTTTTTGGCCATCAGCGAATTTATGGTTTTGACCACTGTCTCTGCTTCTCTGTTTGTCTGTGAATAAAATGGAGGAATTGTGACCTGGTTGATAGTTTTATTTGTTGAGAGCTTCTTGAACTCTTCATTCATGACTTCTGGTCCATTATCTAAAACTACTTCAGCCGTGAAAATTCCCTTCAGTGTTGTAATTACTAACTCAGCTGTAGTTGAACAAAACTGAGCAATGTTTATCTACGAAGAGTGGAAGCCAATCAGAACCAAGTTTGCCTTCACCTTAAGAGGTAAATAAATCTAATCCCAGGGACTGCCAAGGACTGTCTGGGCGGGTTACAGACACTAATGAATCTGTTGGTATCTGATTATTGAGAACATGTGTGATAAGATGATATCGAGGTGTTTATATTTCTTGAAATACAAATTGATGAGCTTTATACAAACTGCTTCTTAAGTTTATTAATGAAGTTGTCTTAGCATTTCTTGTTTCATGTTCATTGTATTACAAGCCTATGGTCACACACTAGTGGATCATGCACTGCTGTTAAGTGTTGCCTCTATTCAAGAGTCCATCTTTAGAACTTTGATTGTTGGACTATATCTCAACCAACAGTTTAGACAAAGTTGTCTAATATTGGTGAATTCCTCATTTGCTTTCTATACTCTCTTTAATTCATTCTTGGCATTTGAGCATCGTTGGCTGGGCCACTATATTGTGCATCCCTATTTGCCTTTGAGAAGATGGTGGTAAGCTGTCTTCTTGAACTGCTGAGATGCATTTGGTGTAAGTATACTCACTCACAATACCATTAGGAAGAAAATTCCAGGATTTTGACCCAGTTACACTGAAGGAATAGTAATATGTTGCCAAGGATGGTGAGTGTATTGGAGAGGAACTTGTAGGTGGTGGTGTTCCCATGTATCTGCTATCCTTCTCCTAGATAGTAGTGGTTATGAGTTTAAAAAGAGCTGTCTAAGGATCCTTGGTGAATTTCTGCATTGCATCTCGTAAATAATACAAACTGTTGATACTGAGTGTCAGTGCTGGAGTGAGTGAAGATTTGTGAATGTGATGTCAATCAAGTTGGCTGTTTTTTTCACTCGATAGTGCCAAATATTGTTGGAGCTGCACCCATTCAAGCAAATGGAAGGAATTCCATCATACACTTGATTTGTGCTATGTCAATAGTGGACAGATTTTGGAGAGTTAGCACTTGAGTTACATGTCGCAGAATTCCTAATCTCTGACCTGCTTTTGTTGCCACAGTACTTGTATGGTTAGTTCAGTATCATTTCTGGTCAATGGTAAACCCCCAGGACATCGATAATGCCTATGTTAATGTCTGTTAGCTTCAGTTTTGTAGTTAGTAATGAACTCCTCATTCCTGTGGAAAATGAGAACTAAAACTTCTGATTCAACATGATCCACTGTCACTCAGGTTAGTGCATCAGCTGTAATCTATATTTTCCCTGGGATGTAAAGGTTCCATGGTTCTCTTCTTAGAGTCTAAAGAGCATGGTCCTATTAGAGTTGCATCATTAATTGGAAATTAAATAATTGAGAATTCAGATTGTTTCAGGTCTTGAATCCCTTTTTCTGGCATCTTCACAACTGTAAACAAAACCATTGTATTTTCCCACTCCACCCATTCACTTAAAATTATAGTCATGTCCTGAAGAAGGGCTTATGCCCGAAACGTCGATTCTCCTGTTCCTTGGATGCTGCCTGACCTGCTGCGCTTTTCCAGCAATACATTTTCAGCTCTGATACTCCAGCATCTGCAGTCCTCACTTTCACCCCGTCATGTCCTGATTGCCTTGTATGTAAGAAAGAAGACCTGATTGAGGTTATTTTGAGGAATAAACACTTATATTTTCAAATCACAAACTAAGTCTGTAAATAAGCTTTGCATAGTAATTGAACCAGTTTCATTTATTAAACACAAAATAAGTGATTTATTGTAAAGAATCCTGGTTGATGGATCTGTTTATTTTGAATACAGAGAAATGACCACATCAGGAATCAGGTAAAACAACTAAATTTTATGTTTCAACCCATGAAGTAATTGTGCTAGAGAAGAATAGTGTACCCCATTTGTCTTGGTCCTAGCATTATTCTATCTGTCCTTCCATCTGAGGTTTCTTGGCCTTTGTGGTGTTCTTGGGATTTGAGAACATTTTGATTTGGTCCAGAATATAACATTGGCTGCCTTTGTAACTCAGTGCTTTTTCTTGTCTTTCCTTACAACTCCATCTAATATTGTTATCCTATATAGTATCTTCAAGTGAACACTATATGCAAGTTACAATTTCAAGTCAGTACTACATCCATCCATTTTTTAGTAAAGAGAGACACAGCATGTTTCAATAATTTGCCTGTAAAGTTTAAACAATAAACTTAAGTGTAACTTGAACATTCAACTTATTTAGTTATTTAGTGAGATGAGAGGTTTATTCACAAACTGAAAATAGGTCACTTCATTATGCAGTCACTTTGGAATACTGGATATCTTCTGTGACAGCTAGAATATTGTCAAACCTTGGGGTATGGTCTCATTTAAGGAATGTCCTTCCTCTGAAAAGTCAGTGTCAGAATCAGACTCAATGCTTATGATTGGTGTTTTTAGTGCTTTGAAGAATAATGCATTTAGCGTGATGATTTATGAACTGTGTTTGACAGTGATCTTTTGTGTTGGCCACAACAAATGGCTGAATGTCAGAAGGAATTGCTTGCTTTCCAACATGATCATGATTTTTCACAAAAACTTTATTGCTGAGCTTTATTGATGTATCTCTGAACTTCTTTCTTTGGTCTGCGTTTTTTCTCATTTGATTTGTCTGGTCTTGGTGACATTCATATATATGTTGATCATGAGCTCCATAGACCAGCTTTCCTTTATATTTTGTCATAGCAGTGTAAAATGTGGACTATTGATTTTTGAATTCCATCATGAGATTTTCTGTCATAAAAATAGTTTTTAAAATGAACATTAACACAGACACAAAATGGCCCTTGGCATCACCTGATCACAAGTTGTCCACTTTTAATGTGGATAAAGAGGCAATCTAAAATTAACATTGTATCAAAAGCACAGAAGGTAGTCAAACCCTCCTGGGGCATTAAAAGATTTTCATCTCTTACTTTTGTTTTGCACCTTCATGAGAATGTTACAAGTTGGAGATGAAATCTTCACCTGCAATTATTAAGCTTGGATCAATGCATGCAGCCACAGAAATGCACAAACAAACTCATATTTCAAGAAGCTGTTTTGGGAGAAAAATAGATAGATGAGAACATGCATTTTTGACAGCAGAATTGAAAGCGCTTACTGCCATTTAAGGTTTAAAAAGTGTCCAATGATAAAATGAATTATAAAGCAATATCAATATCAACATTTCCTCCTGCTTATGATCCAGGGCACCAATAAAACAACCATGGTCTCAATTCGAAAACTTACACCTCAAAGACTCCCTAAGGATGTTAAACTGTATTTTTCTTTCAACTTCATTTGGAACTGCTCACTATCCTTTTTTTAACCTTGTACCTGTGGAAAAGTATTCATGATATTACACCTTCATTTGTTTTCTTGGAATTAACATACAATAGACTAACTCTTTCTTTCATTCAAGAAAACCTTGTCATGGATTCCTGACTGCTGCATTGGAGAGTAATTGATTACATTTTAATTGGAGAAGTTGATTATTTGTTGTGGCCAGCAGAGTGCTGAAAAGAGAGGAGCCAATTCACCTCAACTCACTTGGTGCTAACAGGCACTTTAATGTTAATACATAGAATCATACAATCTCTACAGTATAGAAAGAGGCCATTCAGCCCATCAAGTCTGCACCAACCCTCCAAAGCACTCCCATCAGACCCAGCTCCTCACCCAATCCCTGTAAACCTGAAGTTCCTGTGGCTAATCCACCTATTGTGCACATCCCTGGACATGACGGGCAATGTGGCATGACCAATTCACCTAATACACACATTTTTTGGACTGTGGGAGAGAACTAGAGCAGACGCGGGGAGAATGTGCAAACTCCACACAGGCAAACATTCAAGGCTGGAATTGAATCTGGGTCCCTGGCACTGTGAGGCAGCAGTGATAACCACTAGGCCAAATAAAACCCCACATGATTATGAACAAATTAAAACTATCAGAAAGCAAATCATGATCTAAAATAAGTTAAAAATACGTCCAAGTTTAAGATCATCAGATTTTAAGTACAGTCCACAGCATGAGGGAAAAAGATTTATTGCAGACTTTGTAGGTAAAGAATGAGTGAGCTGGGGTGGCAATACTTCTCTTATTGTTTTTCCACATAATTGATATTTCCTGGACAAACTGAGAACTCAAATGATAACTGCAACATTTCCTCCTGCCTATGATCCAGGGCACCAATAAAATAACCATGGTCTCAATTTGAAAACTTATACCTCAAGGACTCCCTAAGGATGTTAAACTGTATTTTCCTTTCAACTTCATTTGGGACTGGTCACTGGTCCTTTTTTAACCTTGTACCTTTGGGAAAGTGATCTTGAACTTGCCTCCCCACATCATTTGCTTCGAATGCAATCTGTGTCTACATCCAGAAAATGTAGACAGTATTTGATTGCACCTTTCAAACACATGTTCTTGTTCTTCTAGGTAGTAAAGGCCAACAGATGCATGGAATCAGCACCATCTACAAGTTCGCCTCAAAGTCACACAACATCCTGACTTGGAAATACATGATGTGTTGAAATCCTGGAGCTCTTTTGCTTAACAGTGCTGACCATGGCACCTATGCCTCATGGATTATAGTATTTAAGGAAATAATGTGCAATCACTTTCTCAAGGGAAATCAGAGATGAGAAATAAATGCAGACATTGCAAGCAGTACCCACGTCCCAAGAAGGAATATAATCATCAGACCAACGTATCTATGTCAAACAAGATAAATGAAAAACTAATGAAAGTGAAATTGCAAAGCTACTCCTTGTCACTCATGCTTGTGTTCCTGAAAGAGACATTTATAAAATTAGTACACCAGTATCAGGATTTCTGTTGGATTCTTCAGAAATAAGCATTTCCAAAAGATCACTAAATATCATAGATACTATCTGACAGATTAAATCACTGAACTAACAATTATTATCAACAAGACAGGTTCAGATGTTTAATGAAGTGAGGTGCTGAGTTTTGAACACATGGAAACAATAAATAAGTTTGCAAGTGATTCAAAGAAATAGATGAATAATTATAAAATGAGGTATTAGTAGTGGGATATGTTTCAGAGGAGGATCGCATCATAGGTTACAATTGTTGTGTGTATTCATTGTGGCAGCAAGGAGAAGAAAAATTGCAGTATGATGGAATAGGTGATTTGGGTTGATCCCAAAGGCGAAAGTAATTCTGTTGGGAAAGCACTTTGAAATATAACATATTTTTTGATGCGTTCCATGTGTGTCTTTTTTTCTATCTGCAGCAATTTCCACTGGTATTGAAGAGAGATAGTGTGAGCCATTCAATCTTTTGACCTACTCATGAAATCACTCCTGGGTTTTTTACGCTGGTCCCAATCCAGTCTAAAGGGGTGAAAGTCTCCTTTCTGACAGCTGCAAGATTCCCAGGTGAAAGCAGCTTGGACAGACTCATTTCCTGGTGCTTAGAAACAGTGCCAGTATGCCCATGATTCACTTCAGGTTGGCAATCTCACTCAAATTTGAACTTCACGATCAATTTAAGATGCCATCTGAGCCCATTAACATTCCAGATTTTTCTCGCTTGTCAATTATTCTCCATTTGCTACTGTCTTTTTGACTTGCCAGGGAGTACTTCATTGACTTTAATAAAGAGATTTAACTTCAGAAATAGAATAGTGTGAATATATCTGTGATCAAAACTAAAAGCCTGGCTCTCGTGCAAGCTTCCCAGAAACAATAAAGAATAAACATTTAAACTATCTGCTTTGTTCTATGAAAACAGGGGAATACTTTTAATTTAATGTGGCTCTCTTTGCGATACATACTTTTCTAACAATGTTGGCTAACCAGAGAAAAATATTGCTATCACATCAAAACATTTATTTTATTCATGCAAATATTCACAGAATTAATATTTCTGATAGGCCAATAAATGGAGAAAAATGAGAAATCTTATAATGTTGGGAAGTCTATAGAATCCCCTATTTCATTTTCAATATTTGTATTAGATGGACATGGAAACTGAATCTCTTATATGATCAGCTGAAAATGTAACAAATGGTAATTTCTGAACTATTAAGGTAATTGGCAATATCTCTGATTTTATAAACTATGTTTAATTTGACTTTTTACTAGGTTATTGATTTTTCCCCTAACTGCTGATGATAAATGACACTGCCCAGGAATTTTGGATTGTCTGTTCTCTGCACAAACTGTTTCTGAACCCCTGAGTGTTTCAGGCTGTTACTTTTGTTGTTTGAGATTTAAAGAATTGACAGTATTTTGCTTTGGTCTTTGCAAAATAATGGTATAATTATATAGAGAATTCTTTCATGTCCCATCACGAGCTTAAAATAAAGTACAGCTAAAATAATCAAAAAGCCAAGTTGATCTAATCTTTTCATATATTGAATCAAAATTCTTTTCCTGTTGTGCACCACTATATTGTACAGGACATAGACATGTTTATTCATAGACATGTACAACACAGAAACAGACCCTGCGGTCAACTCAAACATGCCAACCAGGTCTCCTAAATAAATCTAGTCCCATTTGCCTACATTTAACCCAAATCCCTCTAAACCCTTCCTATTCGTATCACCATCCAAATGCTTTTTAAATATTATACTTCTACCAGCTTCCACCACCTTCTCTGGCAGTTCATTCCATACATGCAGCACCCTCTGCATGAAAGTATTGTCCCTTAGGTCCCTTTTAAATCTTTCCCCTTTCATCCTAAACCTATGCCCTCCAGTTTTGGACTCCCCTATCCTCAGTAAAAGACCTTGTCTATCCCTGCCCCTCATGATTTTATAAACCTCAGTGCTCTAGGAAAAATAGTCACAGCTTATTCAGCCTCTCCCTTTACCTCAAACTCTTCAGTTCTAGAAATATCTATGTAAATCTTTTCTGAACCCTTTCAAGTTTCACAACATTTTCCCTACAACAGGGAGATTAGAAATGAACTTCTGGCTCTTTGACTTTACAAAATCAATTCAAAATTTATATCATTTTCTTTTCCCAAAAATAATATCCTGCTAAGCAAGTTAAAAAGAATCAAATACAGCTGTTTTACATTAGGTTAGTTGAAAACGAAACTCTTTTAGGACATAGTTGATATTTCAGATCATGGTATAAACAGTTTAATATTTAAGGCTAACTGGAGTCAATCCTTCAAACGTCAAAAAATATTGTTTCTCTTTATACTTCTTGTTAAGATAACTCAAGTAATAAACTAGTCAAATCAGCTTAACCTGATTTAGTTATGCAATCTTAAATTTACCTCAGGTAAATTTATATCTGTAATGGATGAAAGTATATGGCAGGGGAGAGGTGGGAGGGTCATGTCATTGATGTAGAAAATGTAGAAAACAAAGAATAAATAATTCAACAATGAGTATACTTTCTAAAATTGGCTCAAGCTAACTTCCAGGGTATGGAGCTTCCTGGGATGAAAAAGGTTGGTTAACATTCAAAATCTCTCTTCAGTCTTCACTGAAGCATTCAATGATTATTTTCTAGGTTGTACCAAGGGAAATCCTCCTCAGATCAAATTTGATCCATTAGAAACAATGCTGAGCTAATTAATGATTTAATTAGTTCAATGATGAAATAATCACATGCTGCTTCAGCACTTCAAGCTACTGGGGTCTTTGGTTTCCACCTGCTAATATCCATTAAGTAAAACGTTTTGCCAAATGCTTACATTGAGATAAGTCTCAAACTAGAGGAATGTTTTAATCACAATAGGATGTCTTTTTCACACGTGAAACCCAAACTTCTTGGGATGGGGTGGTAACTGTACTCTATCATCAGTGACCATGACAATTCTGTACTCACATCATTATCAAGAAATGACTGCAAACACTGGGAAAATATGGCTGAGTGGAAGCAGCAGAAGTGGCTTAAGGTAAAGTTAGGGCAGCATGGACAGTGACTGAAGCAAATTACTGAAGTTGTGAAGCAGCGTGGTTTTGGGAATGCAGGAAGACTAATGGTTGTGTGGGAGTCTTCAGGCAGTGAGGGATCAGGAAGGGATATTTAAGCTTGATACTGGGGATTATTTTGACTTCTAACAACATTATAAAACAAGGAAGATCATATTTACTGATAGTTAAACAGCTCATTTTTGGATATTTGAATTGAACAGCAACGAACATCGGGAAAAGTATAAAAAAGGGGATTGTTTTGATATTACCCATCTTAGGTCATCACCCAAAATTAACACGACCTCTTTGAGTGGGGTTTGGGATGCAGGATCTGACACTTCAAAGAAGTGTAAGCAGAGATATTGGGAGCAGAAACTTTTGAGTTGTTGAATAATAACTGATAGGTTCTAAAGCATTCAAAATAAAATTAAAATCATACAACACCAGGTTATAATCCAACAGGTTTATTCAGAAGCAGTAGCTTTCTGAAGAGGCAATGTTCTGAAAGCTAGTGTTTCCAAATAATCCTGTTGGACTATAACCTGTTGTTGTGTGATTTTTAACTTTATACACTCCAGTCCAACACCGGCATCTCCAATTCAAAATAAAATATGTGTTCACAAATGGTGATGGTTCAAAATCTTAGTTACTATAAGTATTCAGTATCCAAGTCTTACTTGTAAAACAATGTCAACAGTAAACGGAGGTTCTCAATCACCCGCAGATAGAGTGATTGAGGCATAGAGTAGTAGAGATGTACAGCATGGAAACAGATCCTTCACTCTAATTTGTCCACGCCAACCAGATATCCCAACCTAGTCTAGTCCCAACCCAGCACCCAGCCCATATCTCTCCAAACCCTTCCCCTATTCATGTACCTATCCAGATGTCTTTTAAATGTTGTAATTGTACCAGCCTCCATCACTTCCTCTCACAGCTCATTCCATACACACACCACCCTCTGTGTGAAGAAATTTCCCCTTAGGTCTCTTTTATATCTTTCTCTTCTCACCCTAAACCTATGCCCTCTAGTTCTGGACTCCCCCACCCCAGGGAAAAGATCTTGTCTATTTACCTTATCCATGCCCTTCATGATTTTATAAACCTCCAAAAGGTCACCCCTCAGCCTCTGACGCTCAGGGAAAACAGCCCCAGCCCATTCAACCTCTCCCTATAGCTCAAATCCTCCAACCCTGGCAACATCCTTGTAAATCTTTTCTGAACACTTTCAAGTTTCACAACATCTTTCCAATAGGAAGGAGACCAGAATTTCATGCAATATTCCAACAGTGGCCTAACCAATGTCCTGTACAGCCACAACAAGACCTCCCAACTCCTGTACTCAATAGTCTGACCAATAAAGGAAAGCATACCAAATGCCTTCTTCACTATCTTATCTACCTGTGACTCTATTTCAAAGAGCTATGAACCTGCACTCCAAAGTCTCATTGTTCAGTAACACTCCCTAGGACCTTACCATTAAGTGTATAGGTCCTGGTACAATTTGCTTTCCCAAAATGCAGCACCTCGCATTTATCTAAATTAAACTCCTTCTGCCACTCCTCAGCCCATTGGCCCATCTGATCAAGATCCCATTGTAATCTGAGGTAACCTTCTTCACTGTCCACTAACACCTCTAATTTTGGTGTCATCAGCAAACTTACTAACTATACCTCCTAGGTTCACATCCAAATCGTTTATATAAATGACGAAAAGTAGTGAACCCAGCACCAATCCTTGTGGCAGTCCTCTGGTCACAGGCCTCCAGTCTGAAAAGCAACCCTCCACCAACACCCTCTGACTTCTTTCTTCGAGGCAGTTCTGTACCCAAATGTATCCAGATGTGTGAGATGGATTTACACTGGCTTCCAAAAATAAGATTCTATTGTTCTCTGTGCAGCACCAGTTTAAGATGAGGTGGAAGAGAGTGGAGTCTTTCAGACGTTGAAAGTACCTCAATCTGTTACAATGTAACTCCCAAAGTGTGAGCCTGCATTGTTAGCAGTGAAAGTTGTTGATTTGCAAGAATGGATGGAGACTTCTCACTGATTGAGATAGCTGAGAAAATGGATTAGCCTCTTGATGTCAAATAATCAAAATAGACATGGATGCACTTCGTAATTTGCTAACTCTGACTATAGTTGAGAATTAAACACAAATTATTGCAAACTGCAGCAAGTAGCAACAAAGGAAAAGAATGAAACTGTGTGTAAAATGCTTAATGGCACATATAGCAATCAACTCAGCTTCTGGAAATTTGTAATAGTGATAGCAGGAAGAAGGAAGGAATCATGATCAAACTGACTTTAACATTTGGTGATGTGTGCAGTTACATCATTTTCATTAATAAGTCAATGGTGAAGAAGGTGAGAAATTCCTCAACACTTTTCCCATCACGTGCAAACTCAGAAATTTCCCCAAATATTTCTGTAATCTGTCCATCACGTGTAATTTACAGCACAGCATAGAGGCAATATTTGTGTGTCCTGAGACACTGGATGCAAATAGCATGCAGCCAGAGCAAAGGAAATGGACAGCGCACGTGCCCACTTGTTGGAGGATCAGATCACCTATGAGCTCTGCTGCACAGGACTGAGTGGGAGACTTCATTGGGATAGCCTACAGAAGTAAGCAGACAAATATGTACCATGAAATACTTGTTACGTTGGAAAGCCTATCGGAAAGCCAGCAGCCAGTGGTGAGAAATCCAGGTGGCTCAGTACTTACATGGGCAATTTTTTTCTGCAGCGCTTTAAGCACATCCTTTGTCATTCTATTTACATACTTGTGAATTCAACCATGCTGCCTCACCTGATTGTCAATGTTGCAGTTTTGACTGTAGCACAAGCCACAGGCTCAGAAGTTCTCAGTGCTTTCGTGAAAGCTGAGACATTTTCCATCTGCCTGCTCTGTACATTTGCACCAGATATTCACTGCACTTCTGCTATATGCCTGCATCTATACACTGTCCAGCTTGTTTCACACCATAAGTATGCACACACACAGTGTTGGGAGCTTTAAGGGACTCTCAATTTGCAAGGAAAGGATGCAAAACATCTCATGGCTCCTAATTTGAATTTTGAAGTTAGTTTGAAGAATATGTGCACAAAGTGTGTCAACAACAGTTTGAACTCTGCAGAAACAGAGAAGAATATTATTTAGTTTAATTGGTAACATTACTGTACTGTGGGCTGATTTAATTGAAAGTTATCCTTCAGTCTGGTGCGCTGTGGGCACATCAATATGTGCTTATTTAAACCACATATTTCACGCACATTAATGTTTTACTTAAAGAGAAACAGAAATCTTTACTCATTAGCATTACTAACTTCCACTGCGGGAATTAATGGCAATTCTGATGCAGGCAGCATCACTCACTGTATTGTCTTAAAACACAAATTACGAGGTTGGGAAAGAGAAGAGACTTGGGTATTACATGATTACTTTTCTGTCTTTCATCTCTGAGGTGTGTGGTTGGACTTTACTCAGAATACAGATGAAAGTCTCTCTTCTCTGTCACTTAGCAGGCTCTTACATAAAATAAAGTTGGGCAACTTGAACCCAATTCCTGTCAGGAAAGAAAAAATCATTCACATGATGACTAGTATGCAAAATGGAAACAAATCTGATACCACAAGGAAATGTTCCTCAGAGATTTAGGTTGAAATATTTTGAGTCTGAAATCTCTTCTGTCAGTGTGAGTACAAAGTGGAATATCCTGTACTCATATTCTTTTTTGACAGGAGTGCATTTCATTTCTGTATTTGGAGTGTCAAGTATTGCTTTAGATTCAGCATCATCACATTGTCATAAAATTGGAGTGAGTTGTGCTTGTTTCACGAACTTAGACAAGTTGAGTGAATGGCCAAATGCATAGCAGATACAACACAATGTGACAAAATGTTATACACTCTGGTGTGCTAAACAGAAAGGAAGCATATTATTTAAATGGTGATGTATTGAGAATTGTAGATGTACAAAGGGATCTGGGAATCCTTGTCAACTAAAGTATACAGAGATTCAACAAACAACTAGGAAGGCAAAAGATATATTGGCCTTCATTGGAAGAGGGTCAAGTTCAGAAATAGGGATGTCTGACTGCAGTAACACAGGTTCTTGCTGAGACGTGGAATATTGCATGCAGCGTTGGATATACTTGCATGGAGATTCACAAAGCTAAAACTGAGGCTGGCAGGACTGCCCCGTACAGATTCAGTTGAGCCTATATTCATTAAAGTTTAGAGTTTAAAATTTAAAATTTAAATTTAAAGTTTAGAGAGAATCCAACTGAAACATATAAAATTCTTAAGAGGGCTGGACAGACTGATGCAGGGAGAAAGTTTTCCCTTGTTGGAGAGCTTAGAACCGGGGATCATAGTCTCAGGATATCATTGAGGTAGACCATTTAGGGCTGAAATGAGAAAACATTTTTTCACTTCCAAGTTAATGAGCCTGTCAAATTTCCTACCATAGAAGTCTGAGAGGCCAGGTCACTGAATATATTCAGAAATAGACAAATGTTTGGTTTTTCAAGGCATCACTGGGTAAGATTAGAAAACCAGAATATAGCACTGAGATCGAGGATCAGCATCAATCATATTAAATGTTGGAGCAGGTTGAAAGGGCCAAATGACTTGCCCATGCTACTAGTTCCTTTGGGCTTCACTAGACCCAAATCATTCATTGACCCTTGAACATGTAAAGTAGTGGCTAACTTTTGTTTGTGGAACCATCTGCTGTGTGTGTTTCCAATGCAAAAGGTAGGTGTTGCCTTTAATTATGGCTGCCATGGTCCTTCTGCATAAAGCATGACTGTACCTGTGGTATCATGCCAGTTTTAATGATGTTTAAAAGCATCTGAAGTCTCTTTGACAATTTATTAATGACGAGCAGGTCAGACTCCGGATTCTCCACCAGCAGTCACCAATGAGATTCAGTTTATTCCATCACTTACCTGCCCCCGGCTCAAATCACAACAAGTAGGCCTTCTCTGGAAAACCAGGAAAAGCAGGAGTGCATTGTCTGGTGCCACAGCAATAACAAAGGCAGTTCTCAGCCTTCCCTTTACTTCGTCTCAATAACTTTGTTCCACCACTCCATCACCCTGTTCCACACAATCATCAGCAGCCTGTAATTTATATCCATTCACTGGTTAGCAACTGCTCGCCAATCTTATTCAAGTAAGTCCGAAAGGTAAATTCTGGCAGCCCTCAGGCTGACCATGTTCATTTTAATACCACTTTAAATTATAATTATTTCACTGTTACCAATTCCTTTTATTAAGAAAAATATTTTAATTTTTGGATAAAGATACTTTTGTTCCTGTCTTAACCCAGCAGGCTTTGGATATTTTGGTGAGATAGCTGAAATCATTGAAACCTCCTGCTTTGAGAAAAGGTCACTCTGCCCTTTCCCTGACTCTTGTATTATCAGCTGAAAAATGAGAAAGGACATCGGAAAATAGTAACATCTCAGCTCACTTCAGTTTAAAGGGTGTACTGAGATCGTGTGTTCATCAAAGCTGACACAAGGGTGATATCCTATCTGAAAAGGCTGAAAAATAACTTCACAGATGATTCCCTGTGTACCAGAGATCTGAGATATTGTTGTGAAATGGGTTCACTTAAATGAGTCTGTACTGCCTTCCCACTCCAGAACTCAATTGTAATACGATGATTGATATTGCATGATCTGATGCCTCCATATTAGACCCAGAGTGTCAGCTGTATCATTTTGACTGGGCGGCATGCTATAACTATACTGGTGCCTATATCAATCAGCTCATTCTGAGTTCATTGCACAAAAAGAATGTTTTTATCTTATTCGTCTATCATTTGTGACTTCAAAGGCTTTACATTTGAAAAGCAACCTTAAAATATATTTTAATACACAAATCTCATTACCATGTTAGGAAATCAAAGGAAAAAGCCAATTGCATTACATTCCAATTTTTAAAAAAAGTATGTTATTATGATGATAGGACCAGAAACCTGTCATTGTTCTGTACACGATTTGAGCTATAGGGAAAGGTTGAGGCTATTTTCCCTGGAGTGTTGGAGGCTGAGGGATGACCTTATCGAGGTTTATAAAATCATGAGGGGCATAGATACGATAAATAGACAAAGTCTCTTCCATGGGATGGGGGAGTCTAGAACTAGAGGGCATAGGTTTAGGATGAGGGGGAAAGATATAAGAGACCAAAGGGGCAATTTTTCACGCAGAGGGTGGTACGTGTATGCAATGAACTGCCAGAGGAAGTGGTGGAGGCTGGAACAATTACAACATTTAAAAGGCATCTGGATGGGTATATGAATAGGCAGGGTTTGGAGGGATATGGGCCGGGTGCTGGCAGGTGGGACTAGATTGGGTTGGGATATCTGGTCAGCATGGACGGGTTGGACCGAAGGGTCTGTTTCCGTGCTGTACATCTCTATGATTCTATAATTGCCAACACAGAAGAACATACATATTCTCTTTAAATGCATAAAGTAATAGAATCATACTGTACAGAAGAGGGCCTTCAGCCTATCAAATCTATACTAAAAGTACCCTACTAACCTGTACTCTATTTTCCATTTTTCCACACTAGGTCTATAGCCTCGAATGTTATGACACTTCAAGTGTTCATCCAGGTATATTTTTAAAGGTTATGAAGTTTCTTGCCTCAATTACCACCACAGACAATGCATTCTAGCCCCCTGTCAGAATCTGGGTGAAAATATTTTTTCCCAAATTGCCTCTAAACCTCCTGCCCTTCACTTTACAAGTGTGGCCCCTTGTTCTTGATCCACCGACTAAGAGGAACAGTTGCTCTCTATCTACCCAGTACATGACCCCCATAATCTTAGACACTCCAACAGGTCACACCTCAACCTTCTCTGCTCCTAAGAAAGTAAGCCAAGCTTACCTACCCTCTCTTCATAGCTAAACTGCTCCAACCTAGGCAACATTCCGGTGCATTAATCAGAATAAATGCAGAAATGCCAAATTTCAGGGGATCATAACAGTCAGCTGCCCTATTTGCTCAGTTCATAGATGCCTACTTTTCCTCACTGTACCATTATAAGCCTCAACCCCAAAATATCATAAACATGAAATAGGCATGGGTAAACCTAATTGATAACAATGGAATCACATTTACAGCAAATTATAGTTTACCACATTTGATCGAAAACATGGTCTCAGGTGAAGCACACACAGAGTTTAGATTTGAATACATAGAGAGTGGGATTCCTATGGACTGAACTATGCAAAAACGCAGTGAAGATATAGAATGTGGAAAAATCAAAGAAACAATTCCAGTGGTATTTGAAGAAGTGGGTGATTAGTTTTGTAGACTGAACAAATGCGTAGCAAGATCTTTTTGACCGAATTCTTTCCTATTTTGTTATGGAAGGTACTGACTGCTGGCCAGGCTATCAAACTTGAGAGGTCCAACATGTCTTTATGGTTCAGTTTCACGCTGGACAGTCTACTTGCCAATTGAACACTTTGGGCAATTAACTTAATTAAAAATAAAACACTATTTTCCATTAGAAACAGGAAATAATGATTGGACCAGTTTTCCAAAGATAGTGTTGTATAAAGGGCTTCCAACCAGGAGGTCACAAGTTCAAATCTTAGCTTCGATTGACATTTGACCTGGACTAACCTGACTGAATGATTTTTCCGAAGTCAAAGTTAAGCTGCATGATGGATCAAAGTATAAACTGTTTCATCTTGGAGAATGCAAATCTGATTTGCATCACATCCTGACTTATCACAAGGTAACATAGATAGTGGATCGTGAAAATGCTTGTGACCTAGATTGCCTTAACTTCAGGAAGGAGGAGTTTCGGGATGGGAGGTCATAGTGAGCAATTTCAAAGGTCATTCAGCAATGAGCAATTGCCAATGTAAAAGCTATAGAATATTAATTAGCGCATTAATATACAGCCCATTTAAATGCCTAAAAATACTTTGTATACTTATGTGAACAGGCTTCACTGTGGCATGGCTACTATTGGCATCTGTTATGAGTGAGATATGTCCTTGCACATTTAGTTTGTTAAATATTTTGTGAGGGAAGTTTGTGAAAGTTTGAGCTGATAAAACACAGTCAGGGATGCAGGGCATCTGTGACCTGTGTGAACCAAGCAAACAACTGCCTATCACCCCAACTAATGAGATGGAAGGATTGTAAAATGAAAGTGCAAGGATTGAGGAGAAAGAGTAAGTTAAGAGTTTGTGAAGTTAATGCCAGATCAGGTAGAGAAAGAGCAATAAGGATTGGAAAATAAGGATTGGAAAAGGAAAAGAAAATTAATTAATAATTTTTAAATAGTCAATAACAATTTTAAACTAGACTCCACAACTGTTAGTTAGTTTTCAATGCCAGAGAGCGCAGACAATAATCAAATTGTTAAAAGGACATTTCAAGTGAAAAAGAAAATACAACTTTCTGTCACACATCTAGTATATAATTTAGTGCCATTCAATGTATTGAAATGATGAGGGACATAGCAAAAAGCCACTTTTGTACTCCTAAGGTAGAATGGCACAACATTACAAAACAACATATTGATATTTGCACTTTGCTGTACAATATAATTGTCCCTCATCTAATGTAGTTGGAGTACTTATACTCAAGTACCAAAGAGTACAACTTGCTTCAGTCATTCTGAAAGAAAAGGCCAATTGTTTCCTTTTTGTGAATCAAAAGCTGAACTTTGAAAGTACAATAATTAATGATTAGTGAATGATTTAACAATAGGGAAAATATAAATGAACAAAATGTTTATTGTATTGATTGTACTTATCCATTTTAAATGTATTGGCCTCTTTAGATGTACAAAGATGAAGTAGATTTTTTCTATCTCAGGTGATCAGTTAATTCAGTCTTACCTCTTTGGTAGAAATGTCTTTGCATGAGTTTAATTATTATGCCTAGACTAATTGAAAATATAAAGATCCTGATGAATGTTGATGCCTTGATAATTATCCACCTGTATTACTGTTCATTTTCCATTATCTATCAAGAGCTTTAGCAGACATGCAGCTGCTTAATATTCTGCCCTGGTCTTGACTGAATGAGCCACTTTGTCTGGATCCATTTTAAGTCTATCCTCAAGGTGGTTAAAAAGAAATTGGTTCAAAATGAGGTTCTCTGTGTTGTTTGAAATCATAATGCACACAAGTCCAGCATTAACAAAAAGAAGCTAGATGAAGTTACCTTACTGCCTACTTTATTTCATGTCTATTTCACATTTTGATTTTCCCTTTTCTTATCAATTGCTTTTGTGTTTAATCATTTTTTCAATTAATATTTTACATTTTTTCATTTTGTCTATTTCCTTGAAGAGCCTTTATATGCTTCTTTTTGTTTTTTCCTTATTAATGCCTTTTTTAATAACATTTTTTTCAAAATTCCACCGATCATCTCAAATCTTATTTTCTCTTATTGAAAGTAGATGTGCACATTTAAGTTGAAGTGAAGATAAAGAACGACATTGTTAATAAAAACCTGTTTTCTCTAACATTGGCCAAGAATATGTTTTCATTTTGTTAGTTTTCTCTCAGTTTAAAAAAATACCTTCACCATTTGCTGCTCCAAAGCAGACCTCGTAAGTGATTGATTTTAATTGCCTTGTTTGATACTGCCTAGGCATTTATAACTAAATGTGCCAACAAGTGATATGTACAGGTTCCATTGGAGATACAGCAAGGAAAGAAATAGCTACTGATTAATACAACAGAAGTCAAAGGACACTGTCTTGATATCCTTGTTACATTTAATGTCTTTGTAAGTTCAATGAAGTCAGTTATAAATATGGGATATTGATTTTAAGCTATAAATTATAGCCTCCGATACACAATTGTATTGCTTCAAAAGAACGGACGTAATCTGTATGATTAAGAAAAGATGTTTTATAATCCATTTGTTCTTAGTTCTTTCTCTTACTCTCACTGCAAGAATCAATGACAGTCTCACACTCCTGAAGGGCAGCATGTACAGGGCGGTAAGGTTCTTTACTGAAGCAAAATCAGCTAATGAAATGTGTGACTACTGGTCCTGCTTTGTCACTTATCTTACTCATGGGAAATAAAATCACAACACCCACTCACCTCAGTAACATGTAACAGTGGGGGCCAGGACCTCGATGAGTTGAATGGGAGACAGATGTGCCAATATCATTAGTCAATCCAAAGAAAATTAATCATCTAAGTAGAAACTGTCTGCTTAATGCATTAATGTAAGAATAGAAATGCAAGCAGGAACTCTTTACTAATAGAAGGTGTCTTGCTTCCATATAACCTGAATTAGTGGAAGTGCAGTTGGTGTGAAGGTGATGGGAATGAAACACAGATCCTCAGCGACTTAAATAACTCAGATTATTGTAATAATGGAATATTCACTTGATATGAAACAGCCCTTGTGGACTGAGACTTCCCAAAAATTGGCAAAATGCCAATTTCAGGGAGTTTCATGGAAGGTTTCTTTCTCATGCAATTTTATGCTGCTCACCTTATTAAGTATGCACCAAGCCCCAAAACACTGAGCTGGCTTTATCTGCATTCAATAGCATCAGACATGTTCGTCACTATAGGGTCTTCCAGTGCCAAATTTAAACTCCAATTGTGCATCTATGAAAACACTGCAATGCAATCAAGGAATAGACTTCATAGTTACCATGTGGGAAGAAATGCCCCAAACATGGCCAACAGAGACATGTTAGCACCTGCTTTATGGGAAGGGACCTAGTGTTCCTCAGGATAGGCTAGTGGAGAGAACGGCCATCCTCATTCCTCAGGACTACCAGAGGCAACTACAGCACCAGGTTCTTGACCTATCACCCTTACCATTGCATGGAGCATCTTCTCTCAGTGGCTCTCAACCACTTTATTCTCCAGACTACTAAACCTGCATGTCCTCTGCACTTCCTACTCAGAACACCTCAGCACTTTTCTCCCACCTGTATCAACATTAATACTTGTGGCAGCCACACTCACTGAATTCTACTTCCCCTCCACTTTGTCTCATTTAGCAGAAAACAGCCCTTGAAAGAGCCAAGACATGTGGCTCGGTGCCTATTATTGGTTTCCTTGCCCCATAAGGGGAGAAAGGTCTTGAGCTCACAAGACAGGATAGGCATTGCATTTGTGATGCTGAGATTGCATGCCCCAGCAACCAAGCAAGATTCGGTGTCAGGTGTTGTGTTGCTATCCCATGAGCAACTTTATGAATGAATTATTGTCATGCCTAACTTTATACTCTTATTTTGTAACTCATTCATTTGCTTATCGTCTGTTGGCAGCAGTGGCACCTGCATAAGATCCATCCTGAAGACAGCAGCCAACATCTCCTCTTCCAATTCTGAGGAAGAAGTCACAGATCCCTCAGTGGAAGCAAAACAGCCTCCTGCACCTTTCATCAGTTCAGATACTGACACCTCCGTAGTACTTTAGCTAGCCTCCATTTTGAACAGAGCGGCGAGGAGAGAGGGCAGAGAGAAGTGAGGACTGCCAGGTAGGTCAATTTTTCCCAGTTAACAAGGGACTTACCGCAGGATTCGGTCCTCCATTTTGAACAGAGCAGTGAGGGGAGAGGGTGAAGAAAATTGAGGGCTGCTGGGAAGTTTTTAAATGTGTGAGATCTAAACCCGAGACCCTACACCGTAGGGCGTCCGTCCCAACCACCTCCTCTAACCTTACTAAGAGACTGTAAACTCAGTAAGTTTTCAGGTTTTCTCATGTTTTCTTTTCTTCTCTTCCTTGTTTAGTCCTGTGTGGGCTTTCAGATTAGCGGGGTATGGCTGTTAGGGCAGTTGTATGTTCCTCCCGAAGAATGTGGCAGGTGAGAGACACGACACATGTCTCCACCGACCATATCTGTGGGAAGTGCACCCAACTCCAGCTCCTCGAAAACCAAGTTAGGGAACTGGATGAACTGCAGATCATCCAGGAGACTGAGGAGGAAATTGAGAGGATGTACAGGGAGACGGTCACTCTTCAGACACAGGAGAAGGATAGCTGGGTTACAGTCAGGGAGAGGAAAGGGGACTGATGGACAGAGCAGGGATCCCCTGTGGTCGTTCCACTCAGCAGTAACTATACCATTTTAGATACTGCTGGTGTTTTGGCCTTCCAGGGGAAAGCCATAGTTGTCAGGTCTCTGGCACTAAGCCTAGCACAGTGGCTCAGAAGGGAAGGGGTGAGAATAGAAAAGTGCTAGTGTACTCAATAGTTAGATGGATCGACAGGAAACTTTGTGGTCAGGAACAGGACTCCCGGAAGATATGTTGCCTCCCTGGTGCCAGGGTCCAGGATGTTTCTGATCAGGTTTACAGGATTCTGAAGGGGGAGGGTGAGCCGCCAGAAATAGTGGTACCTATTGGCACCAATGATATAGAAAGTGAGGACTGCAGATGCTGGAGATCAGAGCTGAAAATGTGTTGCTGGAAAAGCCCACCACTAGGGATATATTTCCCTCCCCTCCCCTATCAGCGTTCTGAAAAGACCACTCCCTCCGTGACTCCCTCGTCAGGTCCACACCCCCCACCAACCCAACCTCCACTCCCGGCACCTTCCCCTGCAACCGCAAGAAATGCAAAACTTGCGCCCACACCTTCCCCCTTACTTCCCTCCAAGGCCCCAAGGGATCCTTCCATATCCGTCACAAATTCACCTGCACCTCCACACACATCATTTATTGCATCCGCTGCACCCGATGTGGCCTCTTCTATATTGGGGAGACAGGCCGCCTACTTGCGGAACGTTTCAGAGAACACCTCTGGGACACCCAGACCAACCAACCCAACCACCCTGTGTCTCAACACTTCAACTCCCCTTCCCACTCCACCAAGGACATGCAGGTCCTTGGACTCCTCCATCGCCAGACCATAGCAACACGACGGGTGGGGGAAGAGCGCCTCATCTTCCGCCTAGAAATCCTCCAACCACAAGGGATGAACTCAGATTTCTCCAGTTTCCTCATTTCCCCTCCCCCCACCTTGTCTCAGTCAAATCCCTCGAACTCAGCACCGCCTTCTAACCTGCAATCTTCTTCCTGACCTCTCTGCCCCCACCCCACTGTGGCCTTTCACCTTCACATTGACCTCCTTCCACCTATCGCATTTCCAACGTCCCTCCCCCATGTCCCTCCTCCCTACCTTTTGTCTTAGCCTGCTGGACACACTTTCCTCATTCCTGAAGAAGGGCTTATGCCCGAAACGTCGATTCTCCTGTTCCTTGGATGCTGCCTGACCTGCTGTGCTTTTCCAGCAATACATTTTCAGCACCAATGATATAGCCAGGAAAAGGATTGAAGATCTGAAAAGTGACTACAGAGAGCTAGGTTGGAACCTGAAGAGCAGGATGTGTAGATTAGTGATCTCAGGTTTGCTACCTGTGCCGTGAGACAGTGAGGTGAGGAACAGTCAGCAAATGCAGCTTAACATGTGGCTGCGAGGCTGGTGCAGGAGGGAGGGCTTTAGATACTTAGACTATTGGGATGTCTTCTGGGGAAGGTGGGACCTGTACATGAAGGACAGGTTGCACCTGAACTGAAGGGGCACAATTGTCCTGGGTGGGAGATATATTCATGTGGTTCAGAAGGGTTTATATGAGTTTGGCAAAGGGATGAGAATCAGAGCTACATATCTGCGAGGGGGGTAGTTGTAGATGGGGCAGTGACAGAATCTATCAGGAAGGCTTTTTCATGTGATGAAGCAAAAGGATTAGTTTAAGTGTAACGCAAGGAGTATCAGAAATAAGAGTGATGAACTTAGAGCAGGGATCAGTACTTGGGACTATGATGGTGTGGCCATAACCGTGATGTGGGTTTTACAGGGGCAGGAATGGTTGCCAGATATTACAGGGTTTAGAACATTTAAAAAGAACAGGGAGGGTCGAAAAGAGGAGGGGGTGCAGCATTGCTAATCAGAGACTGCTTCACAGCTACAGAAATGAAGGTTGTTGAGGAAGGTTTGTCTACGGAATCAGTATGGGTGGAAGTTAGGAACAGCAAAGGAGCAGTTGCCTAATTGGGGGATTTCTACAGACTCCCTAATAGCAGTAGGGAGATTGAAGAACTCATAGGCCGGCAAATTTTGGAAAAATGGAGATGTAGCAGGGTTGTTGTTATGGGTGACTTCAACTTTCCCAATATTGACTGAAACCTCCTTAGTGCAGATGGTTTAGATGGAGCCATTTTTGTCAGGTGTGTTCAGGAGGGTTTCCTTACTCAGTATGCAGCCAGGCCATTTTGGCTTTGGTGATCGGTAATGAGTTAGGACAATTGTCAGATATCACAGTGGGAGAACACTTTAGTGACAGTGATCAGAACTGCCTCACATTTACCATGGAGAAGGAAAGGAGCAGTTATCATGGGAAGATATTTAATTGGGGAAAAGGAAATTATGATGCGATCAGACGGGGGTTTGGAAGTACAGATTGGGAGCAATTGTTCCACAGAAAGGGCACACAGACATGTGGAGACTGTTTAAGGAGCAGTTGTTGCGAGTGATGCACAAATTTGTTCTTCTGAGACAGGCAAGAAGGGATAAGATTAAAGAGTCTTGGATGACGAGAACAGAGGAGCTTCTCGTCAAAAGGAGAAAGACAGCTTATGTAAGGTAGAGGAAGCAAGGATCTAGATCTGCTTTAGAGGATTACAGGCTTACTGTAAGGAGAAAGGTGCTCAGAAATCGACTGAGGAGAGCCAGTAGGGGGCATGAGAAAGGCTTGGCAGGAAGGATTAGGGAAAACCCAAAGGCATTTCACTCATACATGAGGAATAAGAGAATGATCAGGGAGAAGGTAGGGCCGATCAGGGATAGTGTAGGGAGCTTGCGCTTGGAGTCTGAGCAGATAGGGGAAGCCCTAAGTGGTTTTTTTGCTTTGGTTTTCACTAAGGAAAGGGACCTTGTTGTGAATAAGAACTTTGAGGAGCTGAGAAATAGGCTTGAACAGATCAAGATTGATGAAGTTGATGTGCTGGAAATGTTGGCAAACATTAAGACTGCTAATTCCCTAAGGCCAGACCAGATTTAGCCTGCATTGCTCAGGGAAGCGAGAAACAGGGTTGCTAAGCCTCTGGTGGAGACCTTTGCTTCCTCACTCTCCATGGGAGTCATATCGGAGGATTGGAGAGACATGTTTGTTGTTCCTCTTTTCAAGAAAGGTATCAGGGAAATCCGTAGCAATTACAGACCAGTAAGCCTTACATCTGTGGTCAGCAAGATTTTGGAAATAATTCTGAGGGATAGGATTTATGACTATTTGGAAAAACATAGAATGATTAAAGGCAGTCAACATGGCTTTGTGAGGGACAGGTCATGCCTCACAAATCATATTGAGTTCTTTGAGCAGGTGATGAGATGGGTCAACGAAGGTCAAGCAGTGGATGTGGTTTATATGGACTTCAGCAAGGCATTTGATAAGATTCCCCTCGGTAGGCTCATTCATAAAGTCAGAAGGTATGGGATACAGGGAGATTTCGCTGTCTGGATTCAGAATTGGCTGGCTGACAGAAGGCAGACAGTGGTTATAGATGGGAAGTAGTCTGCCTAGAGGTCAGTGGTGAGTCGTGTCCTGCAGGGCTCTGTTCTTGGGCCTCTGCTCTTTAAATTTTATAAATGACTTGGATGATGAGGTTGAGGGGTGGGTTAGTAAATTTACGATGACACAAAAGTTGGAGGTACCATTGATAGTATTGAGGGCAATTGCAGGCTACAGTGTGACATAGAAAGGATGCAGAGCTGGGCTGAGAAATGGCAAATGGTGTTCAACTTGGATAAATGCAAAGTGATGCAGTTTGGAAGATCAAACTCACATGCTGAATATCGGATTAAAGACTGGATTCTTGGCAGTGTGGAAGAACAGAAGGATCTTGGTGTTTAAGCTCATAGATCCCTCAAAGTTGCCACCCATGTGGATAGGGTTATTAAGAAAGCGTATGGTGTTTTGGCTTTAATTAACATGGGGATCGAGTTTAAGAGTCGTGAGGTTTTGCTGCAGTTCTACAAACCCCTGGTGAGACCACACTTGGTACATTGTGTCCAGTTCTGATCGCCCTATTATATGAAAGATCTGGAGGCTTTGGAGAGTGTGCAAAGAAGGTTTTCCAGGATGCTGCCTGGACTGGAGGGCTTGTCTTATGAAGACAGGTTGACTAAGCTCAGACTTTTCTCTCTGGAGAGAAGGAGGAAGAGAGGTGACCTGATTCAGGTATACAAAGTAATGAGAGGCATGGATAGAGTCAATAGCCAGAGACATTTCTCTAGGGCAGGACTGACTGCCATAAGGGTTCATAGTTTTAAGGTGTTAGGAGGAAGGTATAGAGGAGATTTCAGAGGTAGGTTCTTTATACAGAGAGTTGTGAATGCATGGAATGCATTGCCAGCTGTGGTGGTGGAAGCAGAGTCATTGGGGACATTTTAGCGACTGCCGGACATGTACATGGACAGCAGTGAGTTGAGGGGTGCGTAGGTTAGGTTATTTTGTTTTAGATTAGGAATAATCATCGGCACAACATTATGGGTCGATGGGCCTGTTCTGTGCTGTACTTTTCTATGTTCTATGTTTAGACTTGGTAGATTTGGTGAGCATCTCACTGCCAAATTTCTACAGACGACAAAAGAAAAGATGTCCCAGGTATCTGGCACTCAGGGGATTCAGGAGACCAACCACCAGCTCAGTTTTAGGCAGGAGATTTAGGTTTAGCAGGGCATTACTGGTGTCAGCCAGTAATAACCATCAAAATGCACAAGCAACATTGAAGCAGGAGGCAGGTTTTTTTTAGATTACATTACATTACATTACAGTGTGGAAACAGGCCCTTCGGCCCAACAAGTCCACACCGACCTGCCGAAGCGCAACCCACCCATACCCCTACATTTACCCCTTACCTAACACTACGGGCAATTTAGCATGGCCAATTCACCTTACCTGCACATCTTTGGACTGTGGGAGGAAACCGGAGCACCTGGAGGAAACCCACACAGACACAGGGAGAACGTGCAAACTCCACACAGTCAGTCGCCTGAGGCGGGAATTGAACCCGGGTCTCTGGCGCTGTGAGGCAGCAGTGCTAACCACTGTGCCACCGTGGTTTGTTCGGGGTCACTCAGAAAATGGAATTAAAGATTGGAGGAGTGCATCAATGCCATCTTGGCTCAAAGCCAAGTCCACCACACTAATCGTCTGCTAAATATGACCTCAGGTCTATCCTCCATCACTTCAGCCACCAATGTTCAGCACCAACAGCAAGGTGACGGGTGGGGGAGCAAGGGACTTTATCCTTACTCAAGGTTAAGCTAAGAGATGTAAGCCTGCATGGGGACTGGGTATTTCTGAGCTGTTGAGCCTCAAATGTCCCCATGGGTTGGTGCCCTAATGGTAATAGGTCCAATATAGATCAGGCTCCGTCTACACCAGCTGTGGACCCTGGGACCACACTTGGATGTAGTGGTAGGAAAAGGAGAATCATAGCCTTCTGAGGGCACATAGGCAGCATGCGTAAAACATCATTGTAAATGCTTGATCACATTTGTAATAAATCTTCACTTTTCATCATCAGCTGTCTGAACAAATGTCGCTTTCGCTGAAACTACAAGAATGAAGAAAGAGAGTCTTCCAAGTGTTAGCATCACATGATATTTTAATCCTGTTTGAAGGATAGGTATTCTTTCCACATCACCCATATGAACACGAAACTTTGTAATGATTGCAAGAGAGAGAGAGAATCAGATCACGTAAACATTTTCATCAGTTTGTCTCCTTCACTTTTACTGAACAACACAAGAAGCTAAGAAAGAACAAACTGGGATTTTCAGTTGTGATTAAACAGGACATGGACACCGTCAGCACTAAAGCACTTACAGTCACTGAGCACAGAGAACACAACTCACTTCCATTGAAAACAACAAATGCTGGAGATCACAGCAGGTAGGCAGCATCCACGGAGAGGTAGCAAGCTAATGTTTCGAGTTTAGATGACATCCACAGACTCTATCAACAAACACATCGACTTGGACTCAATATACCGGCCACTACAACGGACAGCTGGAACTGACAACCGGAAGTGGCAGAGACAAACCTCTATAAATGCCAGAGGAAACATCACAGAAGCGCTTCACAGGAGGCTCCCAAGCACTGAGGATGTCACCTAGATAGGGGATGAAACATCTGCAACACAAATTCCCACCTTGGCGAACAAAACCACAACAATGAGCACCTGAGCTACAAATCTTCTCACAAACTTTAGATGACTCTTCATCAGAGCTCAGCTCTGATCTCCAGTATTTGTTGTTTTCAATACAGATTCCAGAACCTGCAATAATTTGTTCTTACATTCAGTTCCATTGAAAGTAATTGCCAAACAAGTCCCACCTGCATTTTTTTGGCCAGCAATGCCAAGCTATTGGTACCGTGATACACCACTGATGAACATTCTAATTTTCCTGCTTACTGGAACAGAAGAACAAAAAACTGTATATCACAGAAACGGATGCTTTGGCTATGTTAATACATGATGCCTTTCTAAACTGAGAACCTTTTGCCTCTATACTGTCCATATCCTCTATGATGAAGGGCTTATGCCTGAAATGTAAATTCTCCTGCTCCTCGGATGCTGCCTGACCTGTTGTGCTTTTCTAGCATCACACTTTTCGACTCTATTCATATATCTGCCAAGTTGCTTCTTAAACTAATGCTGTGACTTACACAGATCCTCATTATCCAACATGTACACTTATTGTATCCTGCAGTTCTCCTGTAAAACATCTCAGGATTAAGTGGTGTCCTCTGTCAGTACAATAATCCCCAGACCTGACAAACATGGGAATTTGATGTTAAGGAGACATTGTGTCGCCTTCGTTGTTGACGAACTGCTGCACCACTTTCCCTAGTCTGACACATTCAGAATGACTGTCCATCCATCACTGAGCAGGGCAACATTGGATTGCTAATGCTTGACCACTTACACAGCATCCTTTTAAAGATAGCATGAGAATCAGGGATGTCAAAGTATTGATGGATATTGGTGAGTGGTCAGTTGTTCTGAGAATGAGGTAGAATCATACTAGAATCAGACAATTACCATACCAAAGGAAGGGGTTTGATAAGATGCTTTGAGAAAAATCACGGAGAGAAACTCTGTGAAACTGATATTTAGTGAAACAACCTCAGATTCAGCCCACGATATCCGATTATTAAGTCATTTGATTGCTTTGTATAGGATTTTTTTGTATTCAAGTTGTCTCTTGTATGTACCTAGATAACAATGCTGTTATGACTACTCTTCAAAAATAATCCTTAATGGTCTTTGAGTTAACCTGATAAAGTTTAATGAAAGCTCATTCCTTATATTGCAGCAGCAATACATTAACCAGCACGTAGGGAGAGGGCGGGAGAATACAAATCACGGCTCCATTCTCACACCAACTGAAAAATCATTGTTTTCAGTCTCAATTCTGCCAGTTCAAGACAAAACCAGGGACAGAATTGATCAAATTGTTGATGTATAGGTTCATGAATTATCATATTTCCCATTACTAAGAAAATATGTTTAGGAAAATAAAGATTCAAGCAAATGTGAATTTTAAATGTTGTAAGAAAGCAACTCACATTATGGAGAGGTTAGTGACCTAACCTGGACAGCCCTGCCTTTCATTCTACTGAAGTCATTAGGGACTAAACCTTTATAATCACCTTTATTGGATATTGTTAGAAAATGTATATGGAGTCAACAAAAATCAATGATATAAACATTCATCCAAAAATAAGTGACTGCAGTGAGATAAATGAACATTGCAGTAGTATCTGCTTCCTTTGCTAATACATTAGAGTTACAGAGGTTCACAGCACAGAAATAGGCCCTTCAGCCAATCAAATCTGTGCTGGTCCAAAACAATCAGCCAACTGTTCTAATCCCATTTTCCAACATTTGGCCCATAGCTCTGGCATCACAGGTGCATATTTAAATTCTTCTTAGATATTATGAGAGTTTCTGCCTCTACCACTCTTACAATCAGAGAGTTCCAGATTCCCACCACTCTTGAGTGAAAAACAAATTCCTCACATCCCCTCTAAACCTCCTGCCTCATATCTTAAATCTACATCCCCTTGTCTTTGATCACTTCACCAAGAGGAACAGCTTCTTCCTGTCTCCTCTGTGTATGCCCCTCATAATTTTCTGCATCTCAATTATGTATCCCTCCTTCCGTCTCCTCTCCACTTAGGAAAACATCCCCCATTCATCCAATATGTAATACTCAATCTCTTCACTAAACTAATTCTGAGAAATCTCAAAGGCAATATATTCAAGATTTTTCCTGCTTTGTGTTTCATTCATTGTACTAGTAAATGCAATAAATATTTCTTCCAGTTCATTCTCTAGAAATCAATGCAATAATTGCTTTTGAGCTTGATGAATTAAGTAATCAGTGTTCAATGTGAGCCATCATGAGGGCACCATATCTGATAGAAGCTTTTTTTGTCAAAAATGTCTCAGATGTTTTGCAAAGAGAAGAAACAAGAGAATAAATGGAATAAAGTAGAGTTACAGGTTTTAAAGGGAAGCACATTTGGAACTGACTTTATCAAACAAATGCATAGGGCACAATCTGTGAAAAGGGAGCTAGTTAATGGGAAAAGAAAAGTGCTGGATATGCATACCAAGAGGTAGAATAAGACTAAATGAGATATTAATGTGCAGGAAGCAAAATGACAGACCTGGTGGAGCGACTGGCATCCTTGTACTTTCTAACATTATTTGCTTCCTGTGAAAAAAAAATAATTTTACTAAGTCATGTACAACTCAGGTCTTTTTCACTGTCCAGGGAACTATGTATTTTGAACCAATATTAAAGTACATATTGAGTGCTGCTGCATCAGATAAGGACTCACAAACAATACTTAAATAAATGAACAAATAATTTGTTTTAGTAATGTTGACTGAGAGATAAAGGTTGACCATAATTCTGCACATGCCTTTAAGTATCAACAGTCTCCTCGATTTCCTGCCTTTCAAATCAGCAGATTTCTTTTATGGAGCATGATTTACGGTAATGTTATTATAATGTGACAATATCATAAGAAAGGATTAGGCTGTGATCATCAGGGTAGGTGAAGCAACCAGCTCGCCTGACATCCACCTGATTTATGTAGTACGCAAAAGTGAAGACTTTGGAGTCGCATCTTGTGAGGAATTAATGTCAATCATTGCAGACATAAAAAAACATCTGTCCAATGCCAAGTCAAGTAAATGATACGAAAGATTTGTTTCATGATAATGAGTACGTTTTCTGTTGCTGACTTGTAAGAATGGGCAATACTCAGCCACAAGTGCTAATTACCACATATTATTTTTAAAAAAAACCTACTGGATAATTATGTACAAATGACAAATAACATGTGTACCACACAAAAAGAGACAATCTAACCAATACTCCTGACATTCAATTGTGTTAACATTACTATCAGCATTCTGGATGTTACCATTGACTTGGAAGTGAAATGGATTAGCCATATAAATGCAATGGCTACAAGAGTAGGTCAGAGACTTGGAATACTGCAGCAAGTAACTCATCTCCTGACACCCCAAAACCTGTTCATCATCTATAACGTACAAGCCAGGAATGTGATGGAAAACTCCTCAATTGTCTGGCTGACTGCAGCTCCAACAACATTCAAGAAGCTTGGCTCCATCCAAGACAAAGCAGCCCGCATGATTGACACCACATCCACCAATATTCAGTCCCTCCGCTACCGAAGCTCAGGAGCAGCAGTGTAAACCACTTCAAGATGCATTGCAGAAATTCACCGAAAATCTTTAGACAGCATCTTCCAAACCCAAGACTGCTGCCATTTAGAAAGAGAAAGGCAGCAGATACATAAAAGCACATGCAAGTTTCCCTCCAAGCCACTCACCATCCTGACTTGAAAATATATCGCTGTTCCTTCTTTAGCACTGAGTCAAAATCCAGGAACTTCCTCCTTATCTGCACAAATGGACGGCAGCATTTCCAGAAGGCTACTCGTCACCATCTTCTCAATGGCAATTAAGGACAGATGGTAAGTGCTGGTCCACTCAGCAATACCCACATCCTATGATTGAACTAAAAGTTATATACAAGATGAGGCAGAAAGAATAGAAAAATAAGAGAAGTATAGGGTGAAAGTGAAGAATAACAATATTTAAAATCAAACTATGAATGGAGCTTAGGACAGACTATTGCCTTTACTGGATCACATTCCCACCAAAACACAATAAAACAGTGCTGCCTTTAAAATCAGGAACCTGTACACCATATGCAGATTGTCAATAAAGTGTTTTTAAGCATATGAAGAAGCCAATCAATTCCAATAAAATGTTCGGTCAGTCATAATAGAGTCTGTGAATGTGAGGAACACCACGTGAGGAACTTAATCTGTAATCAGTTACTTTGTCATTTAAGTGCAGCTGCTGCAATCATTGCCACACCTCAGCAATTTGGCCTGATGGGAGATGTGAGTTATTCAGAGTGCAAGTTTAACACAATTGTTTGCATTTGTAAGATTTGGACAGTTGAAAATTGCAGGCATTATTGCATATCAGCTGTCTCATCTGCACTTTACACTGTGAATTAGTTTGAAAATCGGGATAGTGGTCTCTATGGGAGACACAACCTCCAGCAAACAAGACATGGTAAGCAGGAGGAGAGGGAAAAAGGTGGAAGTGTGGGATGCACCAGAGAGAATAGAGGTTGCTCACCCAAATGTATTGGATGAAGGAGAAGCAATGTGCAGGATAGTGAACACTCAAAGGTGTTCCAGAAGGCATTTTGCAGACATTAGAATTTACTGCATCCAATCCATATTATTTGCAAATGTCTGAGGTACAGTGCCACAAGAGACTGAGGTCTTCATCCACTGTAGCATCTCTTTGTGACATACTAGCTGGGATATAGCCATTAACAGCATATGCAGACATCCAGTGTCAGTAACTTCAAAGTTGACGGTGGTCTGCATTTCTTTGCAAGTGAACCTTCACAGACAGCATGTCGTGACTGAAATGGAGCTACCCAGCTTGCAGCCCATCACTGCATTAAGGTTTTCACAAATGCAATATTCTGACAAACTGAGCTTACAATGGACTGTTACAGCCACTCTGATGGAGTGAGAGTGTTAGCTGCAATGGCAGGCTTCCCAAGGGTTCAGTGTATCATTGACTCTGCAAATGTTGTTATGGAGCCACCAGCAAACTAAGCTTGCACATTCATCACCAGGGAAGATTTCCATTGTATGAATGCCCAATTGATCTTCAATAATGAGTACTGCAATTGTGTGCCTGGGTGGCATCCAAGCCTCATATACAGGTATGTTGGAAGAACTCTCAGGAACCAGAAATGTTGAATGCCTAATGCTTTTGAAGAAATGGTTCCTGACCCCTTTCAGGGTGCTTACGATGGAAGGGGGATGATGCTACCAAAGTTAGAGACTTTTTTTTACTTACAATGCGGGAGTTACTAGGGGATCATTCTTTAACTATGACCTTCATGGTACACTGTTATCACCAAACATTGGCTATTTTCTCAAGAGCAAAAATGGGTGACTGCAGTTAGCCGAAAGCAATTGAAAAGCACATACCTATGAGTTAGGAATTACAGCCTAGCTATAACAGTTGCATCTCAGGGACATGGAGGCTAAATGCATGTGGCAGGGAAGATAGTCGCATATAACAGCATTTCAATTCTTCCTCTTTGAAAAAAAGCAAAGCTTGCTCCCAATTGCAAATGATTCATTCCAGTTTCAGACCTTGTTATGCAGTTAATTTGTGGTTCAATATGGTTACATTTCATTTCAATTGATCCCCTTGGGATCACAATTAATTTGTCCTCTTTACTCCCAGAGATCATGACTCTCAAGGTTCTGATATCCTTGCTGGTCCTGCTCCCTCCTACATCAAGGCCAGAATGACCATGACTTGTTTTAACACTTCCTTTGAAACCATAGTTCCATCTCTTACACACCCTGCAATCTGCATTTGTCACCATCACTGACCATTCTCTCAGCCAAATTCAAGATTTTAGCTGTCCGTAGCCTCAAAGATGTGATAGATTAAATCCTGGAAAGCTTCCTGATTACATGTGATCAATCTCCTTGATTGACCATGGCTTATCCCTCTGAGTGACTTGGCAGGGGAGTCCCAATTGACCACAACCTGCCCTCCAGTGTGATCTTGCAACATTACCTTGATGGACCAACAAGTATGACCCTGACCATTTTTTATTTATCTCTGGGACTGACTGTGGTTCATTCTCACAATGCAATGATGTGGATCCCAAACTCGTAACGGACCAATTGCCTGATTGACTATGGCTAAGTTCCTGACTAGAAAAGGTCCAGCCCATGACTGACTGTTGTCATGCCTTTGGCTGACTGGACCCCCCTTCATCTCACTAAACACTGGTTCCCCACTGAGTTTCACACATCACCATTCTGTTCAAGCCCTTGCAATGCATTTGTAGCATAAGCTACATCAGATATTGAAGTGTCACCATGCTCTACAATGACACATCCACCAACTTCAGCACTTTCAACCTTTATTCTGCACTGTTTCCAAGAGCCACAAGCTTCCTATTCCTCCTTCTGCAGAAAATTATTGTCTGAAAGCTCGAAGATATGTATCCAAAGCAATAGGCAATAGTTAGAGGATATCTGACTTCTCACCAGCAATAAAGAACCAGTCTGAAGCCAGAAGGTGCCTGGCTGCTCTTGTCCAAAAAGGCTGCTTCTAAGCCAAACAAGTGATGCCTATCCTGCCCAATAAAATGCAATCTGATATTCTGAGGCTGATGTGTTCAGTTGCTCAGTTGTTGAAAGGGGGATGTCCAAGAACACCATTGCCATTGAGAATGAAAGGATCTGCTACAACTGAAGCAGTTCCATGTAAAGTAGAAGAAGATGGCTAGCACAGCCATGAACCCATCAGGCCTCAATGCTGAGCTCCTTAGATAGGAGCTGCAAGTTTTTAATGTTGAGCTTTTGAAATGGTCAGTGCTTTGATTAGGGCTGAGTTAATTGAGAAGAAGTTGTTACGAGTTGTGTAATTAATGAGAAGCAAATGCATGCTATTAGGCTTCTCACCATCAAAAGAGGAAGAAATTAATTGCAAGAGGTTTTCTTGAAGGTGCGAATCTGACTACAGCATTCCCACCTCATTAAGTCACCATGTTCAACATTATTCTCAACATCCTGGGATGGGAAAATTGTGCCCTTGATGCTCAGTTGGGACAAAACATCATAGATCTGATGATAGCTGCATCATGAATCAAAGGAGTGGGATTTAAACATCATCTGCCTTTTTTACAGCCATGAACACAAAGGCAAATGTTAACCAACTTCTTAATGCATTTATATGATATTCCTGTCTGTTATATTAAGGCAAATATAAAGCTATTTTAAATGGTTTAACATCTCAGCTAATCCTACATAGGAATGCCATACAACTGCAGCTTATTGTGATCAATGAAATCACCATGAGTTTTTAATCTGTTTCAGAATAATAATTTGTTTCATACAGATCTGTATGTAATGTGTAATTAATAAAAGCTAGGCAAAAAAGGAAAGTTATCTTCATTCTTCTCTCACCATCTGACTTGGATCTGAATTGACATTTGGGGTTTGGGAGGTTCTATCAGTTGTGTCCATGCAGACATTTTGAATATGATACACACTGTAAACACAGAGCACTTATGGTGCGTGGATGGAATGCTGATCAAACAGAGTATTATGTACTGGATGGTTCCGATAATTTTGAACATTGTTGGAGCTACTCTGATTCAGATAACTGAAAGGTATTCCATTACATTTCTGACTTGTACTTTCTAGATTATGAAGACTGCTGCCTCACAGTGCTAGGGACCAGGACTCAATTCCACACTTGGGAGTTTGTCTGTTCTCCCTGTTTGTATGTGGCTTTCCTCCAGGTGATCTGGTTTCCTCCCCCAGTCCAAAACTGTGGAGCTAAGGTGGATTGCCTATGCTAAGTTACCCAGGCTAGATGAATTAATATGGTTACAGGGATGGGGTGGGTCTGGGTGGGATGCTTTTTAGAGATGTGAATTTGATAGATCAAATGGCCTGCTTCCGTGTTGTAGAGATTCTATGAACTTTATTAGAGTTTATTGAATGTAGCCCTAATCTCAGGAGCAATGATTATTGCCTCATCTTTTGGTTATATTTAGGCGAAGGCTGTAATAAGGTCCAGAACTAAAGAGGCCTGGCAGAATCCATACTGAGCAACCATAAGCAGATTATTTCTGTATAAGTGCCAGTTGATAGCAATACTGATGACTGTTCCTTATTTTTCACTGATAATTGAGGATATGCAGATTGGGGGATTATTGGCTGGATTGAATTTCCATACTTTTTGAGGTTAGGACACACCTGAACAATTTTCCACTTTCAGGTAGATAACTTTGAAAATATATTGTACATCAGTTTATTTTGATATTGTCATTAATAGCATTGCAGAAATTAAGACTGACAATTTTGATTTGACCTAAGATAATGGATAAATACATAATATATTGTTACCTGTAAACCAAACAGGATGTTAATCAGTTTACAGTTTCATTACTTTGTTGGGAATACCTTTCAAATCTTCATTATAGTTATTCTCCCCATGAGTGCCCTTTGCATTTTTTGTAATCTTAAAATCAATATCAAACTCTATTATCCTAAATTAAATTTACAACGGTTTTAAAATATCTCCAGTTGAAGTGGTGAGATTAAATATAGACTGATTTTGCAATTTATTTTGCAGGTGGACAGTTGGGTAACAAAGGCTGTCAAAACATCACTAACATATCCAGAAAGACTGCCATTTGGTCAGTTGTGTCCATGCAAGAGTTTTGAAAATGATACATCGAGAGCACTTATTGTGCGTATTCCATGAATACAGCAGAGGGGAGTGTAATAATAAACTTTTAACGTACAGGTAGTTCTTCTATAACATGGTAGTTGTGTTCTTGCGCAACCCTGCATCATAGAAAAATCACGCTTTAGAAACAGTGCTGAAAGAGTTGGCGATGTAATCACATTACAGCCAACACATGTTTTAAATGTTCAGACTTTAGAAACAGTGTCCCCAATTTGTCAATCACATTACAGCGAACTCGCATTTACAAAATGCGCATTATAACAGAATGACCTGTATATTCTTCCTACTGAAAAATGTTCAGTACATTTAAGAAATTGTTTTTATAAGGAAAAGGTTGAAGATAGCCAGTTAGTTTTATGAATTTTATTGTAGTTTTTGTTTCATTATTAAAATATACTTTCTGCCTTTTTATTAATTGGTGTTATATTATTAACATATTAACATTTTCTTAGTACATAGATTATTGAACCAGTGATATGACATTTCTACTGTTATTTGCTCTTCTTCAAGCATTTCTCCTTCAATTATATTCACCGGGTTTCCGATGTTCAACAATGGATTGTGGCATTCCATTTTAATTATTTCATAAGGACTGAGTAATGGGATACCTTCTCTTCCAACTTCCAAAAACATACAGCAGGTTCTGTGTCCTAAATGGTAAAATAATGTCCAATATGAACCAAAATGAGTAATGGAAATATTGTGAAAACATTTACTTTGAATCCGCGAATCCTTGCAATCCAAGCAAGCCATCTGACACTGGCTTGCAGCCACTACATTTTGACTCAGCAGTACTTCCAGTACATTAGACAATTGGATAAAGCAACATTTGCTGAGGTAGATGACACACCTGGTGTCAATACTTATCATACACATGGCAAATTGCTTGCATTAGAATTCAAAAGAGAAATGTTTTAATTGGCACAATTAACTCCCAGCTTCGTCTTATCTCCTGCTGATGATCAAAATATAAAGTATGACTTTTAAACATTTAATTATGCTATAAACCCATCCCTGTCAGTTTTAGCTCTGTCTATCATGATGTATCTTTTTGATATCAAATTTTGATTACTGTAGATTAAATATAATGAACTGTCAACAGAATGAGCGAACTACAATTGAAACAACTTTGTTATTGTTACAAACTGCATTTTACTACCAACGTAAATATTTGCTCATAAAACTGTCAGACTTCAATTAAGTACTAACACACATAGCAATTTATATTTGTCATTAATAAAAGGTGAACTGATTATATTGATTCATTCAGCCAATGTCTGATCTTTTATATTTGTCTTAATTTATATGTCCTTAAATATTACTGTTGGGATTATATCATACCATAAAGAATCTTAAGTGCCTTTTGACATTTGTTGAGGTAATGCCAAGACAGCACATTAACTTAGGTGAGAGAATTGTACAATTAAGCATAAGTGTATTAATTTATCGTGCAGTCAACTAGCATTCCTTTTGTTCTAAACATTTTTAACCATTTTACATGAACAGTCAACAATAAATAGCAACATTAATATGAAGTGAATTATTCATAGAATCCCACAGTGTGGAAACAGGCCCTTCAGCCCAACAGGTTCACACCAATCCTTTAAAGAGTATCCCACCAAAACCTATTCCCCATTATTCTACATTTACTCCCGACTAAAACACACTGTGTAAATATCCCTGAACACGATGGATAATTTAGCACAGCCAATTCACCTAACTTGCACATCTTTGTATTATGGGAAGAAACTGTTGCACCTGAAGGAACCCATGCAGACACAAAGAAACTCCACACAGACAGTCGCCCAAGGCTGGAATCGAACTTGGGTCACTGGTGCTGAGAGGCAACAGTTCTGACCACTGAGCCACTGTGGCACCCATTAATGAGCCAAGCCACCCATGAAGAGTAAAAACAATGCAGAGTATTACCACTTATTTAGGTATTATAATTTTAGTTTTAAATTGACAACAAATCTAAAACCACGGAAGAAGAACACAAAAGCACTAGGGTTTGCACCTGCTGTATTAGTTTACTAGCTACTGCAAAACCAATAATGAATGGTCATTAGTTGACTTTCTTATGTTGATAGAGCAACATCCTTTAGATATACCTGGATAAGATCCATATGCAAGTATTTTAAAATGAATTAAATTGCACATTTCACAATTGGAGAGACCCTAACATCACATCAATTAGCATTTTAAACACATCCTGGGTGTGCTTTTTTGAAAGAAATGTGCCATAGGATGGCATGTTCCCTATTTGGCCATGGGCTGCCAGTCACATAGAAAGAAGCAGACTTAGTGGAAACTGAGGAGGTGTGTCCAGGGCGAGATTAATACCACAATATCAGCAGCAAAAAAATTATGATGTTTAGAGATTTCACCAGATCAACCAAAATAAAACCAGTCAGCCTTTCTTTTCATTAATGAGGAATCCAAAACATGCATGACACAAAACAGTTTCTTCTGCCAACGCTCCCACAATGTTTGCACAAGAAATTTACATGAAAAATATTTCCTCCTTTAGTTCCAACCAAAAATGTCCAACTATCTGAATGTAACTGTATGACACACAAGCAGTGAACCAAAAAAAACAAAGCTGCAGGATTAATTTGACCAGTCAATGAATGTTCTGCTGTCCATTTCAATTGGTCAACTGTAAGAAGAATATTACATATCAGAACTAAGAATTGAATGAACACTTGCAGGGGAAGTTTAGGGGGATTAAGGGAAGACACAAGATAGATGGAATTTCTCAGGGGCTGCTCTCTGGCTTACCCACACTCCAAACTTTGTAGATATTATAATGTTAGCAGACATTATTGTGGAGTACCCTGTTCTCATTCTATGCCAGCACAAACTTCCAACTGGCACCATGATTAGATGTAAATGTTTGTCTAAGCAAGAGCTGAAAAAGCTGAAAAGTTAATTCATAGCCAAGTTCTAAGTTGCAACATCACTCATCACTTCTCTCTAATGCCTTCATCTATGAGTTTCTTCACCTGCATCTTTATCTGTATTTTCTTAACCCCTTTTCTCTCCAACCTTGGGAGATGTTGTTGGTGAGATGTTGAATGCATTTTGAGTTTTGTAAATTTTGTCATTTTAAAAAATTAACCTATACTTAGTTTGACAAGACAATTTCTCTCTTCAACCCAAAATTGACCTACTGCATTTGCACATGCAGTTGTGAATAGATATAAATAAATCTGCTCATAAAATGTAATCTTATTAGACATGAATTTCAAGCAGGTCCTTAAAAATACCAAATTGGCAATTGACAAGTAAAAGAAGGCAGAGAATGAAAATCAAACATTCGTGCTTGTAAATTTCTTTAGTGAAGTCATGTAAATATCAGAATGTATAACATTTGGTGATTTCTTAAGAAAGCATTCCTGGCTTTCCTCATAATTGGCAACTACATGTAACTGTGAAAATAAATGTGAAATGCTTAAGAAACTCCTGTTTTAGAATCAAGTTTTCACATGAAGTTTCTAATCTCACTCATCTTCCTCTCCTGTCCTCTTGCAGTTGCTAGTACTGGTCCAGTCCAACAAGTTATCCTTTCAACCAAAAGGGAAATCTTAGCAAGATGGCAAGGCTAAGCACCCTCTCTCCTGACAGCAAGTTTTCAGATATTATTGTGAAGTCTTCTGTCCCCAGCATTGCTGTGCAAGCACACATCTTAATGACATATGTCCAATAAGTACCATAGGCCTTAAGTTATTTACCAATCCTGTACCCTACACTGGACGTGGTCTAAATTGAGATTTCAGTTGAAAACTATTTTGGCACATCAGAGACATTTTAGCACCTAAGAGAACCATCAAAAAAATGACCTGCCAAATGCATTCGATTTTTTTTCAATTTGCAAAGCTAGCAGAAGAATTCTCTAGACTCCTGAAAACATTTTTGACTGATTACAAGAATTTTTAATAGGATATGCTGTGAAATCATAAAGGCGTGATTAAAATCATCAATCAGCACAGATGACAGGGCTGAAAGGTGAAATCTTTCACTGCAAGATATCTGACCACACTGTATGCTGCAGATAGGCTAGTTTAATATGATCATAATAATGTTCCTTCAACACTGAAGTGTTTTTCCTCGTTAATGCGACATTAGAACTTCATTCAGAAAAATACACTTGTTAGGTTTCTTTTCATGTGATGTGGATATCCTTGGCAAGTCTAGCAATTGTTACCCATTCCTAATTACTCTTGAGTAGCTGCTTCTAGAACTGCTGTAGTTAATCTGGTGTAGGTATACAATCATAGTATTGTTAGGGAGGAACTTCCAGAGTTTTGATCAAAGGGCTCTGAAGGAATGGCACTATAGTTGCAAGTCAGGATGATGTATGACTCAGAGAGAGTTTGCAGGTGTCGATGTTCCCATGCTTCTGCTATTTTTGTTCTTCTAGGTATAAGGTCACATGTTTGAAAGTTGCTTTTAAAGGAGGCTTAGCAAGTTGCTGCTGTGTGTTTTGCACATGAGACGGGCTGTTGGTACTGTGTGTCAGTGGTGGACAGGATTGCCAATCAAGTTCCTTTTTTCTTGGATACTGGTGACTTTCTTGGGTGTTGTTGGATCTGCATTCATTCAGGTAAGTGGACAGTATTCCACTACAGTCCTGACTTTTGCCTTGTAGATGGTATACAGGTTTTGGGGAGCCAAGATATAAATTATTCCAATACTCTCTCCTCAATATTTGACCTGCTCTTGTAACCACAGTATTGAAATGGCATCTCAGTTTCTATTCAACAGTATCTCCCGAATATAGACAGTGATGATTCAGCAAAAATGGTGCCATTGAACATCAAAGAGATATTGTTGGATTCTCTTGTTGTCAAGTAAATGCTTCAAAAAGAATATGGAAGTGATCTGCTTCCAAATTCTGTTAATGTAATTCTATTAACTGAAGATTATAAAGTGGCAAAACCAAAACAAGCTGATCTTGCTATAAGCTTGTCTTCTCTGGGGTCAATTTCTTGCTCAGAACTTGTCACAATCGAAAACTGAGCACATTTTTCCATTTACTCACACAGATCAGGAAGACCACATGTTCAAACTTGGACATTACTGCCTTAACTTGATGTCAGCTCAGACTATGGTTGGGTTTTGTAGAACTGGATACAGAATCACAAAGGAAAATAGATCAGGGTTTCTGCTTCTAATTGTTCACATGGACATAGTATGGATGTTAGCTAAATTCTGCCATAACTGTGAGGTATTGTCACAGCACAAAGCCAAAGCACAAAGGGATCTGGGAGTGCTAGTCAAGGATTCTCTAAAGGTAAACATGCAGGTTGAGTCCGTGATTAAGAAAGCGAATGCAATGTTGTCTCTTATCTCAAGAGGGTTGGAATATAAAAGCAGAGATGTACTACTAAGACTTTATAAAGCTCTGGTTAGGCCCCATTTGGAGTACTGTGTCCAGTTTTGGTCCCCACACCTCAGGAAGAACATACTGGCACTGGAACATGTCCAGCGGAGATTCACACGGATGATCCCTGGAATGACAGGTCTAGCATATGAGGAACGGCTGAGGATACTGGGATTGTATTCGTTGGAGTTTAGAAGATTAAGGGGAGACTTAATAGAGACGTACAAAATAATACATGGCTTGGAAAAGGTGGATGCTAGGAAATTGTTTCCGTTAGATGAGGAGACTAGGACCCGTGGACACAGCCTTAGAATTAGAGGGGGTCATTTCAGAACAGAAATGCGAAGACATTTCTTCAGCCAGAGAGTGGTGGGCCTGTGGAATTCATTGCCACGGAGTGCAGTGGAAGCCGGGACGCTAAATGTCTTCAAGGCCGAGATTGATAGATTCTTGTTGTCTAGAGGAATTAAGGGCTACGGGGAGAATGCTGGTAAGTGGAGCTGAAATGCACATCAGCCATGATTGAATGGCGGAGTGGACTCGATGGGCTGAATGGCCTTACTTCCACTCCTATGTCTTATGGTCTTATGGTCTTAAATTATCAGTGGTTGTCCTGACTCATGTGTATATTGAAAATTGGATAAGATATCAGAGGACTGTCTGCACCATTGGATATATTTCCCTAGCAAGGAAAAAACATGTTAAGAAGTAAGTAAATGGAACCATTCTGGAAATGTTGCTCTATCTCCAGAAGTGTAGTGGAGCAAGACTCCTAGATTCCTGTTGATTAGGGTATTTATCCAGCACTAAATAATTGGCTTGAACAACCCATTTTGTCTCAAAACATAGGAAAAAGCATAGGAAAAATGAATGGCTCTTCTAAGTGCTGGAACCAGAAGCTGTAATGGATCAAACAGAAAAACTGAAAAAGAGAAATCATTTGGCCCATTTGTTCAAAGGGGAGATATATAAAAGGGACCTATGGAGCAACTTTTTCATGCACAGGGTGGTGCGTGTATTGAATGAGCTTCCAGAGGAATAGTGGAGGCGGGTACATTTACAACATTTAAAAGGCAACTAGATGGGTGCATGAATTAGGAAGGCTTTAAAGGGGTCTGGGCCAAATACTGGCAAAAGAAACTAGATTAATTTAGGATATCCATAGGATATATGGATGAGGTGGACCGAAGGGTCTGTTTCCGTGCTGTACAACTGTATGTATCAATGAAAGCAGAAGGGATTGTTTTTAATTTTGGTGCAAATGGGGAAAGTGTCCTGTGCAGAGGGAACAGTGTTTGAGGTGTTGCAGGTTGGGATGGGTGAGGGCAAGAAGAAATGATGATGCATGCAATAATGAACATGGTAAAACATGAGTCTTGTTGGGAAGTGCGTGCAGGAGCAGAGACAGGGTGAGTGTAAGGCATCAGAGAAAACCCTTCTGCTGGCAGAGTGGGGAAGTACGTTGTCCGAAAGTGCTAGACATCCAGCTCGACAATTGGGTGGCAACATCAGACCAGGCTGGTGAGGTCTAGTAGCATGACAACGATAACTGGTCCTAAGGGAGGAGTAAGGCCACCTTTGCACCTGTCCAGGTGGACCTTCATGACCCTGCCCATCAAGTGGGATGCCAATTTCTACTTGTCTGCCAGATCTGGGATAAATGTCAGGAATTCTGAAGGACAGTTCCAGACTAACAGTACTAGTCGAGGCGCACAACAGGCTTTTGAAGACTATTCCTGTGCCAGATTTACCGGTCAATTCTGGGATACCCAATGTGTGGCGAATTGTTTTGGGATGAGCATAAGGTAAAATGGGACAGAAATCAGACGTGATACTCACTGCCAGGATGGCAAAGGCAATTAAGTCAACAAGTTTAGAGTGTGTTGCTGGAAAAGTACAGCAGGTCAGGCAGCATCCGAGGAGGAGGAAAATCGATGTTTCGGGCCACAGTCATTTTTCCTGAAGAAGGGTTCCAGCCCGAAACATTGATTTTCCTGCTTCTCGAATGCTGCCTGACCTGCTGTGTATTTCCAGCTACACACTCTCAACTCTGATCTGCAGCATCTGCAGACCTCACTGTCTCCTAATCAAGCACTTAGCAAAACTGAAGATTTAGCCACATATTTTTATTTTATTCAATACTGGCTGAGCCGGCATTTATAGCTCATCTTCAGCTGTCCTTGAGAAGGTGGTGGTCACCCAAAATGCCATCGGGGAGAGAGTGCTAGGGTTTTGAGCCAGTCAGGGAGGGAGCAAGACCTATATTTACAAGTCAGAATGGTGGGTGATTCAGAGGGGAACTTGCAGGTGGTAGTGGTGGTCACTGTATCTGTTGCCCTTCCCTGTTCAGGTGGTAGTAGTCATTGGTTTGGAACATGCTGTCTAAGAAGCCTTGGTGAATTTCTGCTGTCCATCTTGAAACCTTAAGTCCAGAAGATGTAGGAGCAGAAGTAGGCCATTTAGCCCATTGAGTCTGCTCTGCCAATCAACAAGATTATGGCTGATCTGAAAATCCTAAACTCCACATTCCTGCTTTTCCCCATAATCCCTGATCCCCTTACTGATTAACAATTTGTCTATCTCAGCTTTGAATATACTTAAGAACCCAGTCTCAACAGCCTGTTGTGGTAAAGTATTCCACAGATTCATTCCCCTTTTAGGGAGGAAATTCCTCCTCATCTCTGTCTTAAATGTGCCACCCCTTATTCTGAGGTTATGCCCTCTGCTGCTACACTCTTCCACAAGGGGAAACAACCTTTCCACATCTACCCTCTGAAGTCCCCTAAGAATCTTAAACAAGACCAGGAATTGCAGAAATCTGAAAGAAAAACAGAAATTACTGAAATTCTGTTACTGGACCCCAAGTTGTTAACTCTGCTTTCTCTCCACAATTGCTGCCAGTTTCTCCAGCAATTTCTGCATTTTGTGTCCCTGACAATCTTGTATGGTTTCATTAATATCACCTCCCATTCTCTAAATTCCAATGTGGACAGGTCCAACCTACTCAATGACTCCCCATAAGACAGTCTCCTCGTATCAACCTAACAAATATTTTCTGGAGTGCCTTTAATGCTCATATATCTTTCCTTATATAAGGGGTACAAAACTGTTCACAGTATTCCAGGTGTGGTCTGACTACTGCAATGCATAGTTTAAGCAAGATCTCCCAACCTTTATACATTGAAATAAAGGACAACATTTCATTTGCCTTATAAAATACCTGCTAAAATACCCTTCTTATGGATATACCTTATTATTCCATCTTATATTTGGCAAACCCTGCAGCTGCTGAGCATCAGTGTTGGAGGGAGTGGTTGTTTGTGGATATTATGCGAATCAAGCAGACTGCTTTGTCCTGGATGATCTCGAGCTTCTTGTGTGTTACACTCATTCAGTTCAGATGGTTAGGCCTGAGGAACTTCTGCACTGATATCCTGAAGCTGAGATGACTGATCTCCAAAACAAACACAACGTTCCTCTGTGCTATGTATGACTCCAACCAACAGAGCTCCCACAGTTTTTCTCAGATTCCTTGATGCCATAACAAATAATCTATTATAAAGAATATGATAACTGGAAACTAATGATCTGAATGACCAGAGTCAACACAAATTTATGAAAGGGAAATCATGTTTGACAAATCTGTTGGAAATATTGGAGAATGTTATCAGCAGATTGGGTTAAGGGAGTCGGGGAGGGGGGATCAGTGGATGTGGTGTATTTGGATTTTCAGAGGGCTTTTAATAGTACCCCACAGGAAAGTTCAGTGAACAAGATTCGAGCACATGTAATCATCGGTAATATAAGTAAAAATTAATGAAAAGGAAACAGAGTATAGGTTATTCTCAGGTTGAAAGTCTATGATTAGTGGGGCACCATAAGGATCAGCTGCACCACAACTGTTTGCAATCTACATCAATCACTTTGATGTGGATCAAATGTATAATTTCCAATTTTTGGATGACACAATACCAGGTGGAAATGTGAGCTGCAAGGAGGATACAAAGAAGTTCCAAGGAGCTTTGGACAGCTTTGATGAGCAGGCAAGAACATGGCAGATGGAATTAAAATGCAGTTAAGTGTAATGGCATCTATAGTACCCACACAACAGAATCATCTGAATAGCAATAACATGCATAGTTAGTTATTTGACCAGTTGGAAATATATTGATCTTCTTTGAATAAGATCATACCTCATACCTCATGAGGACAGCATTTTTCACAATGTAGCACTTTGTGTTTATTACACTGAATGGTGGCATCCGAGGAGCAGGAAAATCAACGTTTCAGGCAAAAGCCCAATCCCTGCTCTATTCCTTATGAAGGGCTTTTGCCCGAAATGTCGATTCTCCTGCTCCTTGGATGCTGCCTGACCTGCTGTGCTTTTCCAGCACCACTCTAATTTAGACTCTGGTTTCCAGCATCTGCAGTCCTTGTTTTTACACTGTATGGTCACAAGTGGAAAACTGGTGACTACCCTGCTGTGGCCATACTTAGGAGGCTTCATGAGATCAGTTCAGAACTGGCACCTACCTGTCAGTTGTCAGGCTTCCAGGTTCCTAGGTGACAAATCTTCCACCAAAGATTCCACCACCAGTAGCAGTAGGCACTGCCAGTTTTGTAGTGTGGCCTACAACTGGGTTTGGCAATGGAGTCTTAGGTAAAAGGGTGAGACAGTGGGGTTTTAGCAAGGAGGAGGTGGATTTAGAGGGGTGGAGAATTATTATCCTCTCTTTCTCTCCCTTTCTCTCAGTGAGCACCCAGTAAAGGCAGTCACCCATTACCAGTCTCAGAGCCTTTCTGACAGGGTTGTCAGGTTACAGCCCATGTAGTATGGTCATGTCTGCTGCTGATTAAATACTAGTTGTGGAAGGGTAATGATCTTTGGTGCCACTTAACAGCCTCAACTGCCAGTCCAGTTTTGCCCCCAATTTCATGTTGAATCACACTTGGATCCTTTCTCTCAATCAGATTCACGGGGAAACAGGCATTCAAGTTTTCTATGTACATGGGAAGCAACTGTGCTCAGTTCACTCAGCAGAAAGTAGAGGTTAAACCTATTATCTGCCTCATGTCTTCCTGCACAATTCTACATGGGCATCACCAATTGCAGCAAACTGAATTGGCAGCATTTTTTTGGAGCATCATATTTTTTAAAAAATGTTTTAGTAAGTACAATGAATTTTTGTCTTTACTAGTGTGGAAGTCCTTATTTGGTTCATTTCTCTGGCTGGAAACATCCTCACAACAAATAACAAGTTACATTACATCTCAAATCCATAATAAAAACGTTGCACTGCAGCAACTCACAAAGTTCCTTCAACAGCACCTTCCAAACACACAACCCCTACCACCCAGAAGGACCAAGGTACCTTTGCATAGGAACACCACTTTCTGCAAGTTCCCCTCCAAGAAACATCCTGACTTAAAAATACATTGCCATTCCTTCATTACCTCTGGATCAAATGTATGCAACTCCCTGCCGAGTAGTACTGTGGGTGTAGCTATATCCTAAGTACAAGAGTTGTTCAAGAAGGCAGCTTACCACCACCTTATTGAGGGCAATTAAGAATGGACAAGCTCTGGCCTACCTAGGGATGCCCACACCCTATGAATGAATATCAAAAAGAAAATCATGAGTTAATCTGGCCTATCAGTAACGCAGCCTTAGGAACCAGGCTGTTGGCAAACATGTTTGGGTGGGGGGAGGTTGCAGGGCAATGGTACCCAGCTTAAGTTGTTTTAAAGTCATGTGCCCTGCTACTCTATATGGAGCAGCTTGAAAACAGAGGGAATGATGGTGAATGTCGCCTGACTTGAGGGTTTCCTGCTTCTGGAAATTTTTCAAAAGAAATGTTGTGCTTTGACTACTTTATTCTACAAAATGTCAAGAATATTTTAAACAAAAAAAAATCTATTACAGACTTCCGTTCTTCTTTAAATAACATAGAACTCAATATGCAACTTTCAGCATACAGCAGCATCATGTAACTTATCTGTTTCAATTTTATTCTGAACGTCGTTCATTTTCTAAGTAAGATATTTAAGTTTGGATTCTAGAGTTAACCTTAAATATCTCCGAAAGCTGTCATTTACAGTCAAATAAATGTTAGATCACAACTGATGATAACATATTGGAATTACTTATAATAGTTTTCATATGTTCCTTTTTTTAAAATTAGATAAGGTCCTTCCAAAATTATCTTTGCATTCAGTCTTGTTGCTGTTATGCCACTTAATGCAGCACTGAGACAGAGCTCGTAACTGTAGAGCAGAGGTCTGGGTTGGATAAGGCCCCTTCAACATTTCCAAAATATTATAATTGCATCTGAAAATCATTTTATGAATAAACAGGCTCTATGTTTAGATATTGGTTTCTTAGATTCAATTTCCATTTCCCTTTGTAAATGAATCAGTGCCCTAAATGCACATACCACAGTTTTCCCAGAGATCACTTGAATGATTGCTGACCAAGGAACTGAATTAATTTCTAAACATTATTTCTCAGAACTAAGCAACAGTTGTAGTAAATTGGCATTATGTCTCTTTTTACCTTTCAGATCCATGTTTTGCTACAACCATATTTACTATGCAGTGATGTAATGGTGATGTCACTAACTATTAGTCCAGAACTTCAGCCAAATGTTCTGGGGACATATATTTGAATCCTACTATGGGACATGATAAAATTTGAATTCAATTAAAATCGGGAATATCAAGCTTTTATGTGGCATCCATGTAATCACAAAATCCCATCTGGATGACTAAGCTTTTTTAGGGAAGGAAATCTGCCATCTTTACCTTGTCTGACCTCTAAGTGACACCAGACAGACAGCAATAACAAAAAAAACTTTTTTTGACTTTACAAAAATATAAAATTATGGAAAATATGACAAATACCAGTATAATTAAAAAAACACACAAATTACAATACAACTACTGTCTACTAACTATGAACCTACCCTATAAAACAAAACAAAACCAAACACTATGCAAAACAACACCAATAAATAAGTAAGTGACTAAAAAAAACAGTAGAACACACAAAAAATACAAAATAACAATGCTTGACGCAGAGCTCCCAAACAAAAAACGAGAGCATTGTATATGTCCCCATATTAACTCAGGAGTCCCCCTTCCAGGGCCCAGGGCTCAGTAAACCTAACCATCCCGGTTAAACGAACGCCCTAGTTAAGATAGCAGACAAATCTGTGTCCAAATAACTCAAAAAGGGCTGCCATGTCTTATATAAAAGATCTGTTGTGTGGTGCACTATATTTGTGAAAAATTCCAAGGGAAGGTGCTCCATAATTAATTTCTGCCATCCCAGCAAGCCCGATGGGTTCTCAGACACCCAATTCATCAGAATATTCTTCCGTGCACAGTAAGTAAGAATATTGATTAGTTTCTTCCCATGCCCATCTAAAGATGGTAAATTCCGTAGACCGAGGAGGAGAGATATCGGGTCTACTTTGATTTCAGTCCTTAATACCCTCCCTATCTCTCCCACCACAGCGCTCCAATAAACATGGAGCCTGTGGCATGTTCAGAAGCAATGGGTAAGAGGACCTACACTTATTTTACATTTGAGGAACATTGGAGATTCCCCTTTTTTAAACTTCGCCAGATAGTCTGGTGCCAAATGAACACTGTGCAGAATTTTAACTGCATAGCATATGTCCTATTACAGATTGAGATCTTTCATGCATTCTCCCATATGTCCTCCTACGTTTCAGAAGAGATCTCCACTCCGAGCTCTTGCTCCCAGACTTCATATAACCAGTCAATAACCAGTGGAGGCTGGGACACTAAATGCCTTCAAGGCAGAGATTGATAGATTCTTGTTGTCTCGAGGAATTAAGGGCTACGGGGAGAATGCGGATAAGTGGAGTTGAAATGCCCATCAGCCATGATTGAATGGCGGAGTGGACTCGATGGGCCGAATGGCCTTACTTCCACTCCTATGTCTTATGGTCTTAATATCCTGCTAGGCCCTGCCACCCAGTAGGCAATGGAGGGCACTAATGGAAAGGGTGCTCGTGGCACGTAGCAACAACCTCTCTGTATCGGGCTTATAGGGCTTAGTGAGAAATGTAGTCTTCTTCTGGATGAATTCCCTAACCTGGAAACAAATGGAAAAGGTCTCCACTGAGCAGCCCGTATTTGCTGCTCAATCGCTCAAAAGACATCATAACCTCCCCCTCAAACAAGCCTCCCAAACTAGAAACTCCTCTCGCTGTCCATAGCTTGAACCCTGAGTCCATCACCCCGACATACCAACATTGGGGTGAGTAGTGAAGTCTAAGATAAGCAACCCTCACTCTGACACATCGCCCTCCATGCCTTGGCCATACTAATGATAATGGAGTTCCAGCTGTGGTCTATAACTGTCCTCATCTTATCCATGAACAACAGATTAATAAGAGGGCACTTTGCCTGGGAGGCCTCAATATCCAGCCATATTGAGTTCGGATCGTTACCAACCCAATCACAGACAAAGGACAGCAGGGAACTCAATTGATACCTCCTGATGTCTGGGAAATCAACTCCTCCCCCTCCTTGAAGCAACTGCAATTTAGTAAGTTTAATGAGGGGCTGCCCACAATGCCAAATTAAAGAATTAAACAAATCCATAAGTTTCTGCAACATTGACCTGGGGAAACATTATAGGGAGCATATGCATGGGATAAAGCAAACGAGGAAGGACATTCATCTTAATAAGGGCTATTCGGCCCAGCCATGAAAGGAAGAGCCTCCCATCTCTGGAGATCCCGCCTAATATTGTCAACCAGGTGAACAAAGTTAGTCCTAAATAACAGGTGAATTGGCCATGCTAAATTGCCCGTCGTGTTAGCTAAAGGGGTGAATGTAGGGGTATGGGTGGGTTGCGCTTCGATGGGTCGGTGTGGACTTGTTGGACCGAAGGGCCTGTTTCCACACTGTAAATAATCTAATCTAATCTAATCGATCAAACATGGGGTGGGGGGCAACAAAAATACCTAGATATTGGAAATCCACCCATGACCACTTAAAGGGGAATGTAGGGCCATTTTCAACCTCTGGCCCTTCCTTAACATCCACCCCAAAGGCATAGCCTCTGACTTTGCAAAGTTGATCTTGATCAGATTCCCTACAATGTGGCAACAGGCCCTTTGGCCCAACCAGTCTACACCAACCCTCCAAAGAGTAACCTACCCAGACCCACTTCCCTCTGACTAATGCACCTAACACTATGGACAACTTAGCATGGCCAATTCACCTGACCTGCACATCTTTGGACTGTGAGAGGAAACTGGAGCACCCGGAGGAAACCCATGCAGACACAGGGAGAATGTGCAAACTCCACACAGACAGTCACCCAAGGCTGGAATTGAACCTAGGACCCTGGTGCTCTGAGGCAGCAATGCTAACCACTGAGCCACCGTGCCACCCATTATATCCTGAAACAGCCTCAAATTAATTAAAACATTGTATCAGATGGGGTACGGAGGTCATTGAGTTTGATAAAAGCAGAAATCGTCATCCACATACAATGTAATCTGTGTACCCTCAATCCCATTTCCGGAGCGGTTATGTGGACGTTATAACGAATGACTCTGCCAGCGGCTCTATCACCAACATAAACAACAATGGTGAAAGCCGGCAGCTTTGATAACTACCCCTGCCACTCCTAAAGTTCCCAGACTTCACCGCATCGGTGATGACCACAGCCAGAGGGTGGCGATATAAAACCTCCACTCACCTAGCAAAGACCGTACCCAGCCCAAACCACTCTAAGAGACATGGCCATTCCACCTGGTCAAATGCTTTCTCTGTATCTAAGGAAATTACCAACCCCTGGATCAATTGTTGCTGACAAATTTGGACCATATTCAGCAACCTTCTAATATTATTAGAGGACATACAGCCCCTTATAAAAGTTCTCCAACCTCAGCGCCAAACTCTTAGGCAGAATTTTAAAATCTGAATTTAATAGAGAGATGGGCCTGTATGAGGCACAATCCTCAGGAATCCTCCTCTTCTTAAGAATGAGGGAAATATAAGCTTCTCTCAAAGGTGGTGGTAGGCATTCATGTATATAGGAGTGATTGTACATCACCAACATCGGCCCTGTCAGAATCCCTATAAACTCCTTATAAAACTCACCTAGGAGACCATCAAGGCCAGGCGCTTTCCCACTCTGAAATTGCCTAGCTGCCTCTTGTATTTCCTGAACTGTCAAGGGGGCATTAAGGAGAGAAACCTGTTCCAAGGTTACCCCCAGAAGGTCCAGCCTCTTAAAAAAGGTTTCCATCTTGGACTTCCTATCCTCACAACCTTCAGACCGATACAATTCAGAGTAAAAACTCTGAAAAGTTTCTTTAATCCTTTTAGCATCGTATATAAGGACCCAGGCATTGTCTCTGATTGCAGTACTGGATTGGGGAGCACACCTTTTCCTAGTCAGGTACGCTAAATACTTCCCTGGCCTATCCCTATACTCGAACAACCTTTGTCTAGCAAAAGCAAGTTCTTTCTTTGTGCTTTCTGTTTTGAATTCAGAGCAGCCCAGAGGGCCATGATCCACTGTAGCTTAGTCACTGAAGGCCTTGCAAAATGTGCCACCTCAGCGACTTCCAGCCGCGTCTCAAGTGGACGCTGCTATCCCTCCTTCTGTCGTTTCCAGCTAGCCAAATAAGAAATAGCTAATCCCCCAGCAAAGGCCTTAGCAGTCTCCCATAACATAGACAGACTACTAGCCGTGCCTGAATTGATAGTCATGAACTCCTGAAACTCCTTCAAAAAGTATTCCACAAATTTAGAATCTTTGAGGAGAAAAGGATCTAGCTGCCAATATCATGAACCTAACCCCTCACTCTTGGCCTTAACCTCCAAATATACCACTGTGTGTTCAGAAATAGCTATGTTTCCAATTTTTAACTATAATCGAATCGAGGAGGGTTGGGGGAGCCAGAAAAAGATCAATCCTTGTGTGACATTTATGTGGATTTGAAAAAAAGGTGAAGTCCCTGCCGGTAGGGTGAGGACATCTTCAAATGTCCACCAGCCTCAACTCCTCGCATTAGTCAGTCACCTGCTTGGCCTGCGAAGAAATGGTCGGCACCGATTTGGCATCCTGTCCACTGTCGGATCCAAAAAACAATCGAATCCTCCCCTATAATAATGTGTCATGTTCCAAGGGCACTCAGCTTAGAGAAGGCACTAATCAAAAACTTGAGGGGATGCGTCAGGATACAGTAGACATTTAAAATGTCATATTCCTCCCCATGTATCAGGGCCTTAAGTATCACAAATCACCCTTGCTCATTTTCACCTGCTCTAATAATGTGAACAGAAGATTTTTCCAGATAAGTATAGTCACTCCCCTACTTTTAGTAGTAAAGGATGAAAAGAATACACGGTCATAACCCCCCAGTTGTAGCTTTAGGTGTTCCCCACTGTCAAGATGGGCTTCTTGCAACAGGGCAATATCAACCCTTTCCCTCTTAAGGCTAGAAAGCACTTTCTTCCTTTTAACAGGCGAATGAGTTTCCTTGATGTTCCAGGTGAACCATTTAACAAGACATTTAGCCATATCCCCTTTCCTTCACCCTTGAACCCCTGGGAAGGTCTACCCTGCTTGCAATGCGCCGAGTACAAGTAAGTGGAGACTCATAGAGTTGTAAAATTATGTACACAAAACCTACTCTAACATAACTACAAATGACTATTGCTACCAAAAAACTACAAAGAAAACCAACTATAAAACCTTGAACAGGACACTCTCCCCCCTCTTCTTGGGGGCACTCACCCTACCCATCCCCTCCTGTACAGCTCCTTCAGGCCTAGACTGCGCCCCAGCCTTAGGCAAAAATAAATTAGCAAATAAAGAGATGATCCTTAAATTAACAAAAGAAGACAAAGTCAGGATAAGCACTCCACCCATCCCCAGCTCCATGTCAACCCCAAATATGGCTAAAAGAGAAAAGGAACAAAAAAAGAGGAAAACAACAAAGGGCACCTGTAAAATTTCCCATGACAAGATCCAGTTATAAAAATATAATAGGGATAAGGTATTCGAAGATTTTCTTCTAACAGAAAGAAAATTATTAGGGGGAGAGAGAAAAAAAATGGGAAAAGGGAAAACATAGGGAAAGAAGGAAAAGAGGACAAACATTAACCATATCCTTCAGATCAGTCAGACTATTGTAAAGTGTCTACAAAGCTCTTGGCTTGATCCGCCCAAGTCAAATGTATAAACTGAATCCTCATGGCTGAAATGAAGCACAGTGGGCTACCTCATGAAGTACTGGGTGCCCAGGTTCCTCAGCCTCTTCTTAATTTCATCAAAGGACTTCCACTTTCGAATTACAGCTGCTGAGAAATCTTGAAAAAACATAATTTTTGACCCCTTGTGCAGCAGTGCAAATGGATCTCTCCCCAGTGATCTGGTAACTTCTATCATTCTTTGCTTGTCCCTCTATGTGTGGAAGTGCACTAGGACTGGACGAGGGTGCTGTACCAGCCCAGACCTGTGCACTGCGAGCCAATAGACCCTTTCAATCCGCAGCTGGCTGGACTCGATGTGAAGGCCCAGGAACTGTGGCAGCCAGTGTTCAAAAAAGCTGACTGGCTGTCCACCTTCTTCACCACCGGGAACCCGACAATCCGTAGATTCGTCCTGCGATCTCGATTTTCGAGATCGTTGACCTGATCTCGCAAGGACTGTATTTGTTGTTCCAGGGTCTGAATCCATCCAGATGAGGACTCGATCACTGCTGCTGAGGCTGTGTTTCAACCCTCCACCTTCTCCATCCAATCCCCGAGGCCCTGGAGCTCCCATTCATGCTTTTGCAGCATGGATGCGAGGGGTTGAATCTGGGAATGGATCTCCTTGATTGTAGCCTCAACCTTCATGGTAAGTCTTGCCATTGCTGCTGCCAATTCCTGCCAGTCTGTTAAGTCCCTCAGAGGTTTGGGTGAGGCTGCTGCTGTGGGCTCTGATGTGCCTGGTGCTGCAAGGGAGTGTCCTCCCTGCTGCTGTTTGCTCGCTCCCTTTCCCTTTGGCATCCTTCCCGTTCCCAAATATTAACAAATATGTGTTCCCAAGGCTTTAAATGAACAACTTTCTCATAGGAGTTAGCCAGGGATGGCAAAACATATCAATATGCCTTGGCTGTTCAGCAAAACCATCCACGGCAGTTTGACTGAATCGCCGCCATCTTGCCAAGTCGTGGTTGATTCTTAACTGCCCTCTAAGCAATTAGAGATAGACAATACATACTAGCCTAGCTAGCAACACCCACATCCCATGAATTAATTAAAAGAAAATTACTTGTCGATTGACTGGCAGGTTTACACTTGATGAGAGTCTGGAATGTACAGCATAAATTGACCAAATTCATTTTGAGCAGGCTTGAAGCAGAAGGCAGGAAGGGGGTGTGCGCTTGAGGTAAGCCCCTCTCTCACCTCCAAACACAGAGAAGAGCGAAGGCTGATGAAAATTGTTTTTTTATGATACAATAAGAAACACTTCTGTGTTTGGAAATATTCATGCAGAGGAAATGGTTGGTAAAAGACAGACATCTGCTAGACATCTCAAAATAGCACTTGGGATAGTGATTGTTGCCAGGCAAGATAGCTGGAGGGTTCAACATGTCAAAGGGTTCAATCATTCTCTACTGAATACAGTCACTGAATCATTTCAGTGCTCTGATAAAGAGTCATCAGCCAGATCATTGTTTTTGTTCGAAGGTTAAGTTCTGTAACTGCTTGGAATTGGGCCATTTATCTATTGCGAGAAACCAGGAGGTGCTGCTAGATTTATGGAAATGAGAGGAAAAATAAATCAATTCACAGCAGTAAAAGTCATCAATGAAGTGAAAATAAAAAGTCATATTGTTGATTCTGACAAAGAACCTCACATATAAACTGTATCACATAGTATGGTATGATGGATAAAGAAGGGTTCAATGTTCTTGTACATCACATAACTGAAAATGGGTTACCTCAATAAGATGGCCCCCAATTAGATAGAAAGCATCAACTCTGTATTAGAATTGGACAGTAGAGCTGTGGTAATTTGAAAGATTGAGGACAGAAGACTTTAAATAAGGAGTAGAAATCTAATGAGGTTACAGGAATAAGATGCTCATGATGATTTGTGCACATAGTCATAGACATTTACAGCATGGAAACAAGCCCTTCAGCCTAACTTGTTCATGCTGCCCAGTTTTCACAATTAATCTAGTCCCATTTTCCAGTATTTGGTCTATGTCACTCCACACTTGTCCCATCCATTTACTTATCCAGAAATTTCTTAAATGACAAACTTGTACTAACCTCAACCATTATCCCTAGCAGAAAGTGAGGACTGCAGATGCTGGAAATAAGAGTCAAAAAGTGTGGCGCTGGGAAAATGTTGATTTCACCAGTTTCCCCAACTCCCCACAATTTTCATCTATCTATCACATCCCCAGCTACCTTCCCCCCAGCCCTGCCCCCCTCCCATTTATCTCTCAGTCCCTTTGGGCCACCCACATTCCTGATGAAGAGCTTATGCTCGAAACGTCGACTCTCCTGCTCCTCAGATGCTGCTTGACCGGCTGTGTTTTTTACAGTGCTACACTTGTTGACACTTTCCCTGGCACTGCATTTCAGACACTCACCACCCTCTGTATGAAAAAATTCCCCTCTGGACCCTTTTTGTATCTCTGCCCTCTCATCTTAAACCTATGCCCTCTACCATTGAGGAAAGGCTGTTCATTATTACCTACCTATGCCTCTAAGACCTTTAGACCTCTTCAGTCCAGGTAGCATCATAATGAATCTTTTCTGCACTCTTTCTAGTTTAATAATATCCTTTCTGTAGCAGAGTGACTAGAACTGCACACTGTGCTCTAAATATGGCCTTGCCAACACCTTGGACAGCTGCAGCAAGATGTCCCAACTCCTATACTCAGTGTTTTGACTATTGAGACCAAGCATACTGAAAGCCTTCCTCAGCACCCTGTCTACCTGTGACTCCACTTTCAAGGAGTATGAACTTCTATCCCTTGATTTATTAATTCTATAATGCTCCCCAAGGCCCCATCATTGACTACCCAAGTCCTGCCCTGGTTTGACCTACCAAAAAGCAACACCTTGTATTTATCTAAATTAAACTCCATCTGCCATTCCTCAGCCCACTGGCCTACTTGATCAAGATCTCACCGTAGTTCCAGATAGCATGCTTCACTGTCCACTAAACCCAACAATCTTGGTGTCGTCTGCAAATTTACTAACTGCACCTCCTAAATTTTCAGCCTCAAACTGTCTGTGTGAAGTTTGCACATTCTCCCCATGTCTGTGTGGGTTTCTTCCCACTGTCCAAAGATGTGCTGGTCAGGTGAATTGACCATGCTAAATTGCCAATAGTGGTAGGTGCATTAGTCAGAGGGAAATGGGTCTGGGTGGGTTATTCTTCAGGGGGTTGGTGTGGACTTGTTGGGCCAAATGGCCTTTTTCCACATTGTAGGGAATCTAATCTAATATAAATTATGAATAACAGTGGATTAAGCACCAATCCCTGTGGCACACTGCTGGTCACAGGCCTCCACTTTGAAAAACAATCCTTTCCCAACATGCTCTGTCTTCTACCATCAAGACAATGTTGTATCTCATTGGCTAGCTCTCCTTGGAACCCATGAGATTTAAACTTATTCAACAACCCACCATGCAGTACCTTGTCAAAGGCCCTTATAAAGTCCATGTAGACAATGTCTACCACACTTCCCTCATCTACTTTCTAGAGAATCAGCCTCATTTTGAGCTCTAATGATGTTATGAAAAATCAAGGGGGCATTATTCGCATGCTACAGGAGAAATGTATCCAGGCACAGTGTAATGTATAGGAGCATAAAATGAATACCTTAAACCCCAGAATTATGCCACACGCTTTACAGGAAAGGATAGTAGCAGAATTAGATGGTATGGAGTAGGATGGCATAATTGAGAAAATCTGCCACCATGATCAGGCAAGTCCAATTATGTTTGTGATAAAACTTGTACAGAGATGTTTAGAGTCTAGGTTTTTGTAGGTAAAAGCATGGAGACAGGCACTAAATAAAGCATTGATGCCGGTTACCATGTGGTTTCAAGAAATTGCAGTCATTTTATTATTTGTTCGCACAATGTGGACACTGTCAGCGGCATTTAGTTTCCATCAATATGAAAGGTGAGCCAGATTCTTGAAAAGAGCCGGCTGGCTTGCTAAGCCATTTCAGAGAACAGCTAATTAGTCAACCATACTACTGTGGATCTGGAATCACATTGAGGCTAGACCAGGCAAGGACAGCAAATGTTCTTTTGTAAATGTCAAGAAGGAACTAACTGGCTTTCATATCAAGCTCTTTAATAGCATAGTATTACTGATGTTAGTATTTTTAATCTAAGTGTATTTAATTTACTTTAAAGTCCCAACTACTCAACTGATGGGATTTGAGTTTATATCTCTGGATTACTGGACCAGTAAATTAACTTCTATGCTATCATATGCCTTGCTCAATCCATATAGCAAGAAGCATGAGCATTTCTTCTTACAGTTAGTTCATACTAGGCCCTATCCAGCAACCAGATACTTTCTCAGCAATACTGTTCAAGCTAAAACAAAATGTTGACAGGTTCTTTGGATCCCAAGCATTTGCTGGAGATCCAAGACTTTACACCGCACTACAGATTTCGGAAGGCAATCACAAAGTAGAAGAGAGGGAAATTTTGAGATTTCTGAAATCTGAGGAACATCGGCATTATTCTGAATAGTCACAAGTTTCCTAAACAAGACCATTCTACAGATGGTGCAATAGTTTATGAAGCAATATGACGATCTGACAGTTAATGTTTTAACAGTTGATGGTTGTAACTACTAACAAAAAAGCTTGAATATTTTGCCCATTTCCATGTGACAAATCACATCCAGGTACATTGTTTATAATCCTGAGCTGGTATGAACTCTCCAGGAAAGTTAGAAAAGTTGTAAACCTCAACAGTGCTTGAAACAATCCATCAACAACTTAGATTTATATAGTACCTTTAACATATTGGACAGTTTCAAGTTGCTTCACAGAACCCAACAATGCAAAATATGTCACCAAATGAGATAAACCAGATAATAAAGTATTCAATCACATGATCCAAAAGCTTAGTAATAGCCAGATTTTAGAGTGCCTTCAAATGAATCTGAGAAGTTATCAACTACTATTCCTATCTTTGGATCCAGCTCGCCCATTGTCAAACTCAAACATGTTACTTGTAATCATATAGCCCTACCAACCTTGCCTCATCTAAAAACCTCAACCATGCCTTTGTTACCACTAGACTTGACTATTCCAATGCACATCTGCTTGCCTTCCATAAACATGAAGTCATCCAAATTTAGTTGCCTGTGCCTTAGCTTGTATCAAGTTCCATTCACACATTATCACTGTATTTGATGACCTGGAGATATTTTAAAATTCTTTTCTTTATTTAAGTCCCACCGTAGCCATTGTTCTTTCTATTGTTTTAACTTTCTCTAGTCCTCTTACTCTCCAAGATCATCTCAGGTCCTTCAATTCTGGCCTCTTGAAAATCCCCAATTTAATCACTCTCCAATTAATGGGCATGTTTTAAGCTGTCATGGCCCTAAAATCTGAAATTACCTCTTTGCACTACCTTCCTACCTTCCTTCTAAGAATGTCCTTAAAATTTAATTTTTGACTGAGTTTTTGGTCATCTGCCTGAATTTTTCTTCATGTGGTTCAGGTTGAATTATGATTATGTTTGTATGAAAACCATTCGGAGACTTTGCTGCATTAATGATGCTTTACAAATGCTTCTTGCTTTGTTGAATTGCTTAGATTATGAAAAGCAATTAATCAGATTTGTCCTTTAGTGTTCACCTCAAAGGATAAAGTGTATTCATACTACTTGTAAGTTTTTAACAGAACACTAGACAATTTCCTGATGGGTATAATTAGAATGACCCAAAATATGAAATTATAAATTCACACAAATGTCAGCAGTTGTCAACATTATTATGTAAAGTCGACAACTATACATATGTGCAGTTAAAAGTAAAAATTTGTAAGTTGCTATCAGTAATGTCGTCCTCCCCCATAAGTCGCTATTTTGCCAAAAAAAAGTGTTGGAAAATTAAGAAGATTGGGTAGCATCTGTGGAGAAAGAAGAGTTAATGTTTTTAATCAAATATGATTATTCCTCAGAATTGACTGAAATGTGATGGGTTCCATGCTGTTGAAAGGAGGAGGGGGGCGAGAGAGAAATAAGGGGAGGGTCTGGAATAGGATAGTGGGTTGGAGAAATTAAATGACAAAGGTGAAATGGAACAAAAGGTAAAGAGAGTGGACATAACTATAGTGAAGAAACAAAATATCTCTCCAGAGTGAACATGAAAGAAACAGGTACATTTTCAGATTTTAGAGGCATCAAGATGTTTAGAGAGAAGTCAGGAATATGACATTGAGGTAAAGGATCAACCATGATCATATTGGATGATGGAGCAGGAGCACAGGGCCTAATTACCTACTCCTGCTCTTAGTTTCAATGTTTCTATCAATGATGGAATAATGAACATCTCAGTCCTAGAGTAAAACGTGAAAAACAATATTCTTCCTGTCTCACACACACATTTCTGTCATTGGTCTGCTGCACTGATCAAATGAATTTTCATGCAAATTTATCTTCCAGTTAAGTGATTTACAGCCCTCTGAATTCAATGTTGAGTTCACCAATTTCAAACCATGTCTTCATTTTGATTCTGGATTTTTTTATTGCCATATGCTGATATAAATCTTGCTTTATTCTTTATTAAAGTTTGTTCACATTTCAAATTCTGCCTTTATCTCACATGTTTAGCCCAATCATTATAACGTTTTCTGTAAAATTATTGAATTGTAGTCTGTTTTTTTACATCTTGGTTTGACATCCAGGAGAATTATTCAATGCAATTGCTTGCTTTCCAGTTTGCATCACTGGCTCTGTATGTCATATGAACAACCTGGTAAAGTCGAAAGTTAAAAATCACACAACACTAGGTTATAGTCTAATAGATTTATTTGGAAGCACTAGCTTTTGGAGCGCTGCTCCTTCATAGATGAATGAGCAGTGCTCTGAAAGCTAGTGCTTCCAAATAAACCTGTTGGACTATAACCTGATGTTTAGCGATTTTTAACTTTGTATACCACAGGCGTCTCCAAATCATGACTAGTGAAATAGAGCAGTCTCAAAAGTGCAGCCCAGACATCACAGTAGGCAGAATCCATATAGGTTTAACAGTGCAGGCTTGATGTGCGAGATTGACAGTCACATCAATATAGGGAAGGTTAACACTTCAACCTGAACCACAAGTTTCTTTGGACAATCTTTGTCAGAGTCAATAGCAAACACTGTCCCTATTCTGTTAACTACAAAATCTGGGCATTTGTCATAAAGATACTCCTCTGCAAATTTTGTTATTCCTTGGCAGAATATCCTATGGAATCTCATAGTTAAAAGAAATGCAACTAGTTATTACCAAAACAAATGGAGCACTTATTCAGTAATAACATAAATCATACTGTTTTGAGCTTTTAATTAACATACCTCTCCTTGATCCCTGTTCAACTACCTAGTTCTTCTGCATACAGTTATTAATTTGATTGTTTTATTGACTTCTAATTTATTGTTGACCCAAGTCGTCATGTACTTTCTTCAAACATGCAAAATCAAATCTAAACTCTGACACAATGCACTGGTTGCATTGGGATTGGGTTTGAATTTTTGATTGAATACTGTCCTCAGGCTTTTTATGATTTCACTGAGCTGATAGTGAAAATGGTTTAAACTGTTTCTCTTTTTGCTTCCCCTTCCAAGTACATCAGTATACTGTGACTCAACTCCTCTTTGGCAATGATTTGGAGATGCCGGTGTTGGAGTGGGGTGTACAAAGTTAAAAATCACACAACACCAGGTTATAGTCCAACAGGTTTAATTGGAAGCACACTAGCTTTCGGAGCGACGCTCCTTCATCAGGTAATTGTGGAGGGCTCAATCCTAACACACAGAATTTATAGCAAAAATTTACAGTGTGATGTAACTGAAATTATACATTGAAAAATTGATTGTCTGTTAAGCCTTTCATCTGTTAGAATACTGTGATAGTTTCACTTATTTCATGTGTAAATCACAAAACCTTTTTTTAAAAAAGTTACATTCTCGGGTTAGCTTTTAACAATGGCGATAGCTAGACAATATGTTGAAGGTGTTGACCCCCTGTGTTCTCTATCTATGCCATGATGTTTAGATTGATTCTAATCTAAAAAGTGAGATAACAGAGTTTTACATGATTTCATGCAGTTTTTGAGCTCAGAGTTCTACATGAATGCATGCAGTTTTTGAGCAAAGTACAATATAACCCTGAAAGTAAAAATTCACCCCACAAAATATATGTGTGCATGTGGGTCTTTGTCTGTCTGTGTGTGTCTGTCTGTCTGGATTGGGGTTGTGAGTGTGAGAAAGTGTATGTGTGTGTGTAGTGAGTGCAGAGTGTCTTAAGTTTGTGAAGGGGTCTGCATCTTTGGCAAGGTAGCAGAGGCAGAGTAATTTATTATTCTTCTGAACAGCTTACCATATTGTTATGATTCATAATGTGTATGATATCCCAGTGTCAAAATGATCCAGTTTCCTATCTCAAACAAGAATTTCAGTAAAAATCCTAATGAATTATATTTTCTAAGTTGATTTAATCTTAATTATCAAGAAAATAAATAATTTCTCATTGCATTCAAACCTTATCACACCTTAAAGCATCTAACGTGTGATAAATTATTTTGAACAGAGGTCCCTGTTGTTTGTAAACAAATACAGCAGCCATTTTGTTTTATACACTGCACTGTGCATGAAGATATGAGATAAATGAGAAAATAACCTAGTGTTAGCTAAGGGAAGAGTGTTCACTGAAATGTCACAAGAGCTCATTGTTCTCCCTTGAGAAGCCTTATGGTATCTTTAACATTTGTCTGAATCACTGGAGAAGTCAGACAGGGCTTAATGTTAATAATGATGTACATAATGATACAACTCTGTAACTCAACAGTCACATGATCAAGACTCTAAGATGAGAAAAATGGAAGAACCATTTGAGGGAGCTCTAACGAGTACTCTGTATATGACAAAGTGAAAACACAGTTTTACAAGACTTACTGAGAGTTGGATGATGGTTACACTTAGATAAGTTAAAAGACAAAAGATTCAGGGTAGGAAAAACCTAGTGAAGTAGAGCAGTCTCAAAAGTGCAGCCCAAACATCACAGTAGGCAGAATCCATGTGGGTATAACAGTGCAGGCTTGAGACAGTGGGAGCAATACAGTTCTTGGAGATGGACAGCTAAGCAAAAAATCAATTTTCATTTCGCATTTCATCTGATATACAACTCCATCAGTAATTCTAAATTTCTTCATTGGGGCCTGGACCAACAACGCTTGGAATGAGAATTCAAGATATTAACAACTGGAGAAAACTAACGTTCCTTAATTAAGCTTGCCAAAGGGTCGACTGGAAGATTTGTAAAGAAATTCTTCATGACTTTTGGGATTCAGTGTCAACATGACAGATTGTCACTTGGTCAACTGGTTATCCACTTGCTGGCAGTGAGAAAAAAAACAGGGTTCATTTTGCTGACCAGAATGATCTTTCAATAATAGTAAGAGTGGTGTGAGGTTCTATAAAAGTGGATGTATTTTAGTCAGATTTGGGTGTAGTTAAACTACTTTTGTACAATGTATCTCCAAGAATGTACTATTTGGAATTGAGCAAATGAAAATGGGAGCTACACTGGAAGAATGACCATGCTAAGGGAGGAAATGTGTTGTTGAACAGCAAAGGGGCTGGTGAAGTAGTGGTGGATGATGATTTATCCCAGAATAATGATTTTTTAAACAAAAGTTAGATTAACAACATTTTCCGTTGGAGTTACGTCAGTTTCTCACATGACTAAATTGGGCAGAGCCAGTAGATCACTTAGAAACCTGTTCAGCTAACTGCCTGTAGATTGCTATCATTTTTGCCTCAGGTGACCTACCCAATCACAGACAAAGGACAGCAGGGAACTCAATTGATACCTCCTGATGTCTGGGAAATCAACTCCTCCCCCTCCTTGAGGCAACTGTAAGTTTGATGAGGGGCCACCCACAATGCCAGACAAAGGAACCAAACCATCCCTTAAGTTTCCACAGCGTTGACTTGGGAAACATTATAGGAAGCATACGTATGGAATAAAGCAAACGAGAAAGAACATTCATCGTAATGAGAGATATTCGGCCCAGTCATGAAATTGGAACAGCCTCCCATCTGTGGAGATCCCACTTAATATTGTTGAGCAAGTGAGCAAAGTTAGTCCAAAATAATCAATCAAACTTGGGGGTAATAAAAATGCCGAGGTATCAGACCCTGCCCGTGACCACTTAAAAGGGAACTTAGGGCCACCTTCAACTTCTGGCACATCCTTGAGGTTCCCCAAAGGTAGAGCCTCCTATTTTGCAAAGTTAATCTTATATCTTGAAATAGCCCCAAATGAATTAATGCATTGTATCAAATGGGGTACAGAGGTCATCGGGTTCGATAAAAACAGAAGGACATCATCCGCATGCAGTGTAATCTTGTGTACCCTTGATCCAACTTCCGGAGCGGTTATGTGGATGTTCTGACAAATGGCCTCTACCAATGGTTCCATCACCAACGTAAACAACAACGGTGAAAGGGGGCAACCTTGCCGACTACCCCTACCAATCCTAAAGTTCCCAGACTTCACCCCATCGGTGATGACCGCAGCCAGAGGGTGGCAAAATAAAACCTCCACCCACCTAACAAAGACCCCACCCAATCCAAACCATTCTCAGACATAAAAAAAATATGGCCATTCCCCCTGGCCAAATGCTTTTTCTGCATCTAAGGAAATGACCAACCCCTGAATTGATCGTTGTTGACGAACTTGGACCATATTTATCAACCTTCTAATATTATTGGAGGATTTACAGCCCCTTATAAAGTCTGTCTGGTCCTCTTTAACAATGTAGGTCAATACCTTTTCCAACCTCAGCGCCAAGATCTTAGACAGAATCTTGAAATCTGAATTTAATAGAGAGATGGGACTTTATGAGGTACACTCCTCAGGAACCTTCCCCCTCTTAAGAATTAGGGAAATATTAGCTTCTCTCAACGATGGTGGTGAGCATTCATGCATATAGGAGTGATTGTACATCTCCAACATCAGCCCTGACAGAACCCTTATAAACTCTTTATACAACTCACCTGGAAGACCATCAGAGCCAGGCGCATTCCCAGTCTGAAGTTGCCTAGCTGCCTCCGGTATTTCCTGAACTGTCAAGAGGGCATTAAGGAGAGAGGCCTGTTCCAAGGTTACCCCTGCGAGGTTCAGCTTCTTAAAAAAGGCCTCCATTTTAGCCCTCCTGTCCTCGCAACCTTCAGACCGATACAATTCAGAGTAAAAACTCTGAAAAGCTTCATTAATCCTTTTGGCATCATATGTAAGGACCCCAGGCGTTGTCTCTGATTGCAGTAATGGATTGGGGAGCACGCTTTTTCCTAGTCAGGTACGCTAAATACTTCCCTGGCCTATTCCCATACTCTAACAGCCTTTGTCTAGCAAAAGCAAGTTCTTCCTTTGTGTTTTGTGTCAATATTGAATTCACGGCAGCCCGGAGGGCCGTGATCCACTGTAGCTTAGTCACTGAAGGCCGTGCAAAATGTGTCACCTCGTCAGCTTTCAATCATGTCTCACGTAGACGCTGCTGTTCCTCCTCCTGTCATTTCTGGCTAGTCAAATAGGAAATAGCTGATCCCCCAGCAAAGGCCTTAGCAGTCTCCCAAAGCATGGATGGACTACTAGACGTGCCTGAGTTGATAATCAAGAATTCCTGAAACTCCTTCAAAAAGTATTCCACAAATTTAGAATCCTTAAGGAGAAATGTCAGTGCCGCAAACCTCATGCCTCACTCTTGGCCTTAACCTCCAAACATATCGCCGCGTGATCGGAGATAGCTATATTCCCAATTTTACAACCCATAATCGAATCCAGAAGGGCCAAGGGACCCAGAAAGAGATCAATCCTCATGTGACATTCATGTGGGTTTGAAAACAAGGTGAAGTCCCTGCCGGTAGGGTGAAGACATCTCCAAATGTCCACCAGTCCCAGCGCCTCGCTTAAGTCACTTGCTTGGCCTGTGAAGAAATAATTGGGGGCCCACTAGGCATCCTGTCCACTGTCAGATCCAAAAGACAATTAAAATTCCCCCTATAATAATGTGCCGTGTTCCAAGGGCACTCAACTTAGAGAAAGCACTAATCAAAAATTGGAGTGGATGCGCCGGAGGACAGTAGGCATTTAAAATGCCATATTCCTCCCCATGTATCAGAGCTTTAAGTATCACCACCATCCCTGCTCATCTTTCACCTGCTCTAATAATGAGAACGGAAGATTTTTCTGCATAAGTACAGCCACTCCCCTACTTTTAGTAGTAAAGGATGAAAAGAATACCTGTTCGTAACCCTCCCCATTGTAGCTTCAGGTATTCCCCAAAATCAAGATGGGTTTCCTGCAACATAGCAATATCAATCCTTTCCCTCTTAAGGCTAGAAAGCACTTTTTTTTCCTTTTAACAGGCAAATGACTTCCCTTGGTGTTCCGGTGCACCATTTAATAAGACATTTAGCCATATCTCCTCTCAGGGACCCTTGAACCCCTCTGTGGGAGAACCCTGCTTACAAAGTGCTGAACACAAGTAAATGAAGACTCATAGAGTCAACAAATTATATATACAAAAACTACCCTATCATAAATACAAACAACTATTATGACCAAAAAACTACAAAGAAAACCAACTAAAAAACCTTGAATGGAAGAGTCTCCCCTCTGCCCATAGGGGGCACTCACCCTACCCATCCCCTCCTTCACACCTCCTTTAAGCCCAGACACTGCCCCAGCCTTAGATGAGAATAAAAAACACAAGGAGATGATCCTTAAATCAACAGAAAAAAGACAATGTCAGGATGAGCACTCCATCCATCCCTGGCTTCATGTCACTCCCTACTTTTGACTAGAAGAGAAGCAGAATAAACAACAAAAGGGGAAGAAAACAAAGAACAACCACAAAATTTCCCATTATAAAATCCAGTTATATAAAAAAGGAACAACATATTCCAAGGTGTTTTTTCTAAAAAAGAAATTATTAGGGAGAAAGAGTGGGGGAAAAAAAGGAAGGGAAAATTTGGGGCAAGAAGGAAAAGAGGATGAACATTAACCATATTCTTCAGGCCAGTCTGTCTATTTTAAAGTGCCAACAAAGTTTTTAACTTTATCCACTGAGTCAAATGTATAAACTGAGTCCTCGTGGCTGAAATGGAGCACTGTGGGGTATCTCATGGAATACTGGATGCCCAGGTACCTCAGCCTCTTTTTAACTTCATCAAAGGAATTCCGCTTTTGAGTTAAACCTGCCGAGAAATCCTGGAAAAACATGATTTTTGACCCCTTGTACAGCAGTGCTTGCGGATCATCTCCCTGTAATCTAGAGGCTTCTATTATTTTTTGCTTGTTTGTATATGAGTGGAAGTGCACTAGGACGGAGCGTGGATGCTGCACTGGCCCTGACCTGTGCACTGTAACCCGATAAGCCCTTTCATTCTGAAGCCTGCTGGACTCAATGTGAAGGCCCAAAAACATCGGCAGCCAGCTTTCAAAGAAGCTGACTGGCTGCTCACCTTCCTCACCTTCAGGGAGCCTGACAATTCGAAGATTTGTCCTCCCACCTCAATTTTCGAGTTCGTCAATACAGTCTCACAAGGCCTCACCTCTCATTCCAGCACCTGGATCAGACTGGAATCAGGACTCCATTGCCTCTTCTGAGGCCTTGGTTTAACCCTCCCCCTCCTCCAGCCGCTCCCTGAGGCCCTGGATCTCCTGCTTATGCTTCTGCAGCATGGATGTGATAGATTGGACCTGGGCACGAATCTACCCACGGATCTCCTGAATCAAGGTAAGTCTCTCCATCACCGCAGCCAATTCCTGAGAGTCTGTCAGGTCCCCGTGAGGTTCAGGAGAGGCTGCTATTGCTGCTGCAGTCTCTGGTATGCCTGGTGCTGCAGGGGAGTGCCCTCCCTGCTGCTGTTTGCTTGTTCCTTTTCCCTTTAGCATCCTTCCCACTCCCAAATACTAACAAATATGTGTTCTGTAAGATTTTAAACTAATTATTCACCTCATATGTTGGCCAGGGATGGCAAAAAACACCAGTATGCCGTGGCTGTCAGGCAGAGCTGTCCACCGCAGTTCTACAGAATCGCCGCCATCTTGCTGAGTCCCAACATATCATCTTTTAATAATGTCGAGAAAGTATTGAGCTCTATGAACGCTGGTGTAATGATTAGATGGAATAGCATTTAAAATTTGCTGAGGTCAATGGTGTGCAACAAGCTTTCCCTACTAACCTTTTGCTGAAGTAATAAATTGCTGCTAACAAATATGCATTGGCCTGAATTTTACTGAAACTAAGCTAAGTGTCAATTTCAGCAGCTCAAATCATTCGCCATGCCAAAAAGGCATAGCCCTCTCTTGCTATTGCCTACTCAGCAATGGCAGACATAATCGCCATCACTAGGTGATGCCAAGATTTCTGGTGGCCGAACCAATTAACAAGTGATGCCATCCAGAAGTTGCCCTTCACAGTGCACATAGTAAGAGGGGAAACAAACAAAACTCTCTCTCATGGCACACTGCATGACCCTTGTGTTGCAAATACAAGTGCACATGCACATGCGTATTGCTGTTTAAGGGCCAAGATACCCAGGTTCCCCATCGTTACCATTTCTCCATCTTAGAACCTGGCCTGTGGGAGTGAACGTTTTTCCCTTTGCCCAGTGCAGTTTAATATTTTCTCATTGTCAATGTTATTCAGTAAAACAAAGGAAAAGAAAGCAACAAAAGGCACTAGTTGCCCCTGGGAACAGACAGGGAGTGCTTAACTTTCGAGCAACAACAAATTTTCAGTCGATTAATAATCATAGTGCCATGGCCACTGCTGTACCAGATCCATTGGCCACACTTCCAACAAACCTGTTATATCAAACGGAATAAGTCTTTACTAATGTCAATGCTGACCATTCATATCATACGTGAAAGATCTAGCATACTCTTCTATTCAGTGGAACAGGGAGGACTCTGACAAGTTCCGATGTATGAAGCACGAGCAGTGCTGCGCAAACACAGTAAGAGATTGTGAGTGCAGTAGGATTACTGGGAAATTTTACCACTCCACATCACCCAAGAAAAACTGCATTGCACGTAAGAGCATGTTGGCAAACACAGTACTTGCAATTAAAGGTCAGATGAAATGAGTTCCATGGTCCTGTGCAGCCTATAAGATTTTGGATTGTTTCTGTAAATTGTGACTTCAATGGCAAAGCACTTAGTGAATTCAGGAGTTTTATATGGTTGTATTTACAACTACAAATGTCCAATCTAAAAGTCAGGAAATCCTCTTGCCTGATCAGATAAAGGCTTTTAAGCATAAACTTGATTATCTGTTGTCAGTATCAACGGAATTAAAAGCAAACAGGACGCTCTTTATGATACAGGAGAATTCAACCAGTAAAGTACTTTTATCTCTACAAGTGGCAAAAAAACTAAATAAAGCAATTAACACCATCATGTGACACTGTCAGAAATACTGGAGCAACTATTTCTTCCTGCCTAATTTGTGAAAGGCCAGGCTTTTGCTGTTAATAAATTACTTGAATTATACAAGTCTGTAGGGAAAGACAAAAGCAAATTGTTGAAACGATTATGTGTCTACAGACGGAGAGGAAATGTCATTTGTCCTTTCGCTTTCCATGGATCCCAGTCAGCTGTGACATACTAATTTCACCCCTATAACCTAGGTGTGAATTTTGACAAAATGCTGTGATCCATTAAGATTTAATCAAGGTATTGTTGTCTATTTATTGTTGTGTTTTGAATGTTACTTTCACAAAGCAGTTGTTTCAAATGAATTTGAGCAGTAAACAATGCTTGAATCATCTGTCTAAAAACACGATAAGAATTCAGACTAATCTGAGTTCCCGAGTCACCGTAAAACCCTTCATTTATCTCCAAATTTCTCTGTAGATCAAAACATATAAGTAGTCTCCATCACAAACCAGCTGCAAACCATTGTCCAGAAAATACGTTTGATGAAAATGATCAACTCAATAAAAGGCAATGTGTTGAACCAGGCACCAGTGTGATTTCCATCTTATATTGCATTAAATAAAATCATAAAAACTTTCTCTTTATCTATAGCTAAAACACTAATGTAAATTTCAAATAATGAAAGAAAGGTAAGTCCTTGATGCCAGGCTATAGGTGCTTTTTTGATTTGGAGATGCCGGTGTTGGACTGGGGTGTACAAAGTTAAAAACCACACAACACCAGGTTATAGTCCAACAGGTTTAATTGGAAGCACACTAGCTTTCGGAGCGACGCTCCTTCATCAGGTGGTTGTGGAGGACACAACTGTAAGGCACAGAATTTATAGCAAAAATTTACAGTGTGATGTAACTGAAATTATACATTGAAAAATACCTTGATTGTCTGTTGAGTCTTTCATCTGTTCGAATACCATGCTTTCTTGTTCTCACTGAAATGATAAGAATCTCTCTAAAGAGCCAAATGAAGTCTTAGTAGTCCAAGCATTTCTTGAAGTTCATTTGATGGTGGATAGAATGCTTTACTAAGTGGATATATGATTTGGAGATGCTGGTATTGAACTGGGGTGTACAAAGTTAAAAAATCACACAACATCAGGTTGTAAGTTCACTAGAGAATGTAATTTTAAAAAAGTTCTGGGATTTACATATGAAAGAACTCAAACCAACATATTCATTCTAAGCCAGGTCTTTTTTCAATATATAATTTTAGTTACATCACGCTATAAACTTTTGCTATAAACTCTGTGTCTTAGATCTTTTATTCCACAACCACCTGATGAAGGCGTAGTGCCCCAAAAGCTAGTGCTTCCAAATAATCCTGTTGGACTATAACCTGGTGTTGTGTGATTTTTAATGAAGTGGATATATGCATCAGATTAGGCTATACATTTGTCAATAAATCACCGGCTAGAATTCTGCTGCAAGATATGCATTTTCTTAAATACAAAATGGGCACAGGATCTGTCTTGCTTGTCAATATTAGGTAAAAATTGAAAAACATGTAAAACAAAATGCTGAATTATGAGGGCAACCCATATACACATGTGTATGTTTGCATTTTGGCTGAAAAATGTGTTGCTGGAAAAGCGCAGCAGGTCAGGTAGCATCCCAGGAGCAGGAGAATTGACGTTTTGGGCATTCCTGAAGAAGGGCTTATGCCTGAAACGTCGATTCTCCTGCTCCTGGGATGCTGCCTGACCTGCTGCGCTTTTCCAGCAACACATTTTTCAGCTCTGATCTCCAGCATCTGCAGTCCTCACTTTCTCCTATGTTTGTATTTTATCTATTTAAATCAGAAACAACTGATAATTTAAAGGTTATGATTTACAAGGAATCTCTTGCTGAATTTGATTGTTTTCTGTCCCATTTGTAACATGAACAGGATTGGAACCAAAGTTTAAACCAATAAACATAGAACAGATGAGATTAAAAAAAGCCACTGAAGGAAGGAAAATGATTAACACAAAGCATTTCACTGGCTGTTCCCTAACTATAAAATGATTCCCATAAACAGTGCCAATCTGGCAAAGAGTGTTAATTAGCAGAATCATACACTGTCTCATGAGTAACAAGAACATTATGACCATGAATACAAAATGTATCTGGTAAAACATGATGATTGTTAATTTATGACAAGTTATTTTGTATTTTTTAAATTTACATAAAGCTGTGCATTGTTGCAGCGTAACTGTAATAACATCAATAGGCTACATTTGAGCAGTAAATGAAGATGAAGGGAATACAACTACAATATGAGAGAAAGAGTTGTAATGTTAAGGAGAGCAGATAAAAGCAGCAGGAAAATTCAACATGAAACCGAAGCTAAAAGCAAGAGAGGAAGGTTAGAGAGAAAAAAATAATGACAGAAAGCAAACATAACAGAAAACAAATGGAAAAATGATAGAACGCCTGCAGAACAGTGAGAGTAAATATTGGACAAAAACTTAGGAACAGTTGTTGAAATAGAGAGTAAATAGCAACACTCAGTTACAGACAATAATTATTAAAATAGCACTGGATAGATTTTCCCAGCCAAATAAAAGTCGGTCAGGTACACACATGTGAGAAAGTCCCTGAAAATAATAATGGATTGGTCAATCCTCTTTCAATTTTCTCTGGGATGGATCGCAAGCCCTGTGTGGAACCCTGGCGAAAGCCAGTAAAGTGATCAGCAATTGAGAGCCTATTTAGCAAGCAACTGTGCCTTCTTTCCCAAAAGCACATACATCCGCATTGTGTCTGCATCTTTTGACATTGCCAAACAAGCACACAGCAGGAACGCCTTCTTCAGTGAACTCCATGAGCTGTTTTCAGGATCCATTGAGGAACTGCTATTCAAAGCACTTCTCTCACAGAAGTACCACAGAGGTAACTGCCAAATTCTTTGATCTCTCACAACACCAGTTATAGTCCAACAGGTTTATTTGAAATCACAAGCTTTTGGAGTGTTGCCTCTTCATCAGGTGAAGTGACATATGATTTCAAAAAAACATGTTGGACTATAACCTGGTATCATAAGACTTTTGACTTTGCCCACCCCATCCAAAACTGGCACCTCCACAACATAACATCTTGGAAGGCAGTTCATCTGACCAATATTTCATTCACCTTCAGCTGCAGCTCTTTGCTGCAAACTTTAATCATGTAAGAAAGCAGCTCATGTATCTCTACTTGCCATCTCTGCAGAGGATCAAAGAAACAATGCTCATTTACACAAATGAATTCGCTGTTGCAGAGAGAACATGATCAGAGTGATGTGGGATGCCTACCAAGTCAACATCAATGGCTTTGTAAGGGAAAGATAGAGAAAACCAGAGGGTGAATCATTTTGTGCAGCTTCTTGGGGATGCCAATAAAGAAAGATTGTCAGATGCCTGCAACTCTGGCTCATTCTTCTAACTAGGTATGTTTCATGACACAAGAAGATCAAGAGAAAAGGATCTGAAATGAAATGTTCAAGTTTTTTCAGGTTATAACTTACTTTTTTTTAGATTACTTACAGTGTGGCAACAGGCCTTTCGGCCCAACAAGTCCACACCGACCCGCCACCCATTCACCTAACACTACGAGCAATTTAACATGGCCAATTCACCTAATCTGCACATTTTTGGCTTGTGGGAGGAAACGAGAGCACCCAGAGGAAACCCACACAGAGAATGTGCAAACTCCAAACTCCACACAGAGGCAGGAATTGAACCTGGGCCTCTAGCACTGTGAGAAAGCAGTGCTAACCACTGTGCCACCATGCCGCCCACAAGTACTATACTATATATTTTAAGTACTATACATCACCAGAAATCCAGATTTAATTTTAGGTTGTCATTGAAAAATTATGGCAACGTTTTTAAGATTGTCCTCTTCACATTTCTTGGAGAGGCTATACTCTTGCTGGAGGAATGTAATTCATCAAGACAATTTCAAACAAGTAAACAATTTTACTTGTGGACTGATTAAAAATAACTTATGCCATAAAAGTTTATGTTACAGAGCAAATATCATCCTCAGCAGGAAGTAAGGACTGTTTCAGTCCAAGGACATTTCCAAAGATGTTATGTTGTGATTAGATTACGTACAGTGTGGAAACAGGCCCTTCAGCCCAACAAGTCCACACCGCCCCGCCAAACCGCAACCCACCCATTCCCCTATATTTACCCCTTTTACCTAACACTACTGGCAATTTAGCATGGCCAATTCACCTAACCTGCACATCTTTGGAGTGTGGGAGGAAACCGGAGCAAACCCACGCAGACATGGGGAGAATGTGCAAACTCCACACAGTCAGTCACCTGAGTTGGGAATTGAACCCGGGTCTCTGGCACTGTGAGGCAGCAGTGCTAACCACTGTGCCACCGTGCCGCTTTTCTCAGCAGAATATCAGCAGGCAGTTTAAAGCAATATCCCAAGGACCAACAATGCCCCTTTTCAGCAAAGAATTTTAGGGAATCTCACTCCCTAGGATAAGCCCAGATTTTCCATCTGATTCCTGGTAAGTTTTGATGGTGTAACCAGTGCCATGTCTGCTTTGCACATGTTGTAGGTGTGCTCACAGATGGCCTTCAGCTAATCCATTCTATCAGCAGCTCACAGCCCATGGAGAAGCTATTGTGTGGTGATTCTAGTCACTTTTCTTTTCTAATTAAATTAGGAAAGACAGACAGACTGAAAGTAAACAATATTTCAGACTAGGGAGTGATGTCAAGGGATGTCAAAGGGGAAGACTTGGAGAAGGAGTCCAGAAGATTCAGTCATAAATATGCTTTTAGTTAAAATCAGAATGTATTTTAATCACAGTGGTACTATCATTCGCTTGAAAATTGGCATGGTTAAATGAAGAAGACTGTACAATGATCAAATTGGTCGGCAGGCATTCATCAATTATTCAAATCATTATAGAAATAACATTATTATTTGTAAGTGAGATACCATCTATCATTCACTTTTTGGCACATCTTTTGTGTCACTTTACTATCTTTCTGTAGATTTAAAATAGTAGATACTAAGTATTTGTTAAAGAAAAATATTATTTACAATATAAAGGTCATGAATTTACAGTTTTCACAGAATAATGATCATGGTTGTGGAATTTAATAGCTTAAGCAAAAGTCCCATAATATATTTGAATGAAAATGTAATTCCATTCAGTCAACATAAATCATTGGTTATGGTGTTATACCCCACGTGGCACAAACACCCTTATTATAAAACAATTCTCTGCACAGCATGACGAAAGACATTGAAATATATTCATATTGCAAAAACATGCTATTTTGGGGAATGAGAGGCTGAAGCATTCCTTTTTTGCCACCTCTTTGAAATATTATGAATAATTAAAAATATGCTCATAAAGGGAGCCAAGGATTGAGTCTTTTATAATAGGATTGTTAATAATAAAATGTGACCAATAAAGTGACAGGAAGTAAGGGTGACATTTATATGAAGCATACATTAAGTGCAAGAATTGTAGTCCATTGTGTCAGAATTTGCTGAAAAATAATGCTGTGAGCAGGACATGTGCCATTATTATTGTGCAACTCAGACAGTAAGTATGTGGTCAGAAAGAATATGCTGTGTTTTGCAAATCACTGTACAGTGCTAGCCAGTTTTGTGTCATTCTACTGTTAATCTCATGCAAAACCTCATATTAGCCAGCCCAATAGTTTACTGCTGAATTGTCACATTAATATTTATGTCGGGTAATTAATAGTGCAGATCCCCTTTTAGCAATATGAGAGTTGTTAATGATTGCCAATCAGTCTCTCTGGCTCAGAATGTGAATAATTAAAAGTGTGTCATCGTTCCTTTAGGTTGTGAATTGTGGATTTTAAAAAAATTGCATGTGAAGGGAAAAAACAGTAAAGAAAGAGCAACATTTGGAAATTAATGTACTGGTCAAACTGCAGCACAATACATGACAAGTTAGACCAGGTGTCACATTCACCAGTTTTATTGGTTTCTCCTTCTGGGGTTTTATTCTTGGCTTTTTGTTCTGTTTCATTTTCTGTCCATTTTGATCGAATCTTTCTTTCTGTCATTTTATTTCCCATCTGTACCTGATTTAACTGAATTCACCTATTCTAATTCACCTTTCTACTTTGTCTTATTTCTGTTTCCTTCTCAGTCCTTGAATCACACAGTTAAAAAAAGAACTCGCTGGTCTCTCATTCACTAAAGTCTCAAATGCCCCTCCTGTCATCAACTTGCATTTCCAGCAATTTACAGGCCAAAATGGTTTTAAGCAGAAGAGTCCAGCCTGTGTTTTTTTTAAGTCGCTGTACATTCCAGCAAGATTTGGATCATTAAAGGCACTTTTAAAAATACAGCAGATAGTGATTTGAAGAAAACTGCAAAAAATAAGAGACAGTTAGATGTTTTATCTCTGAATTTTTCTTTAAATGAGAATCCATATAAGACAATAACATATATAATTAGGTTGAATTAGGATGATCCCTTTTTCTGATCATGGAAAAGAGATGATTGTCATCTCTTCAAATTCCAGAAAAGGCAAGATAGAGTTCACACATTGGAGTACATGCTCAGCTGGCAGAGTTGGATGCAAATATTTAATATTTTAGATATTAGACTGAAGAACGTGCACTTCAACATGTGTTTCATTAAGGCAAACTGCATCCAATTGAATATAATTCCATAAAGCATAGGCCCAATGGAAAATGCAGTTCCTGAGTCCCTAGAGCTTGTTAAGACCAGGGTTAAAATTAAAATATTGAAAACACAATGGCTCACTTTAGATTTCAGTAATTTTCTCATTATGCACATTGTTTGTAAGAAATGACTTCCTGACAGTCCCACTCTGCAGTCAGCCCATGTGTGCAGCGGGGATAAGCAAATCTTTTGTTCCCCACACAGAGTCTGGATATTACAGCTGTCATAGATCGACACCTGCCAAACTATTCTCTTAATACATCTATGTATGCCTTTATTATGTATATGAAGATCTGTCAAAGAAGGGGGACTGAAATAAAATCAGACACATCTGTATTATTTCTAAGTGTATACTTGCCAATTTAATATAATTGCCTCAGCTGAACAATTCCATCCAATGCTCATATATTTATTAATAAAGAAAGCACACTGTTAATAGGAGGATCTTGCAAGTTGTTTTTCATGTTTGCATTACAGTTTGTCAAATATATGCAGTGCTGTTAGCAGTATGAATGTAGATGTCCTCATCTGAGTAAGGACGGCAGGCAAGGAGAAGGGAATTGTCTTTTTTGTAACACATTAATTCTAGAACAATTAATTTGCTAGAGTAATTTATATTCCTAATCACAGTTGTTAGAATGAATAATGTTGCAATCCTGCCACCAGCAACCTGTAATGTTTAAAGAAAGTGAATTAATTAATTTCAGAATAGTATTCCTGTTACCTTACTCGAGTCATAGAGTCATAGGGATGTACAGCACGGAAACAAACCCTTTGGTCCAACTCGTCCATGCCAACCAGATTTCCTAAACTAATCTAGTCCCAATTAGAACCCATCATTTCTATTGTGGGGATATGGAGCAGACTACAACTGCCCTGACAGCCCTTGCCTATAGTCTCACCCCATTTTGAAGACTGACCTAGGCACAAGGAAAGGTTAGACCCACATTCATCTCTATTGTTCTGAATAGGTGGCTGGGGGAGGGGGAGAGGGGTCACTCTCTCAACATTGTTTTGGGAAACAAAAATCTTCACCAATTTTTTTAAACTTTTCCTCATTACTGATTTTGAATGAATTATACTCTCAGTTGTTATGTTTATTTTCCACAGAAAAAGAAAACATGACATTTTAATCTACTGCTTTCATGTTGCTCAACTGATTTTGCTAGTGCCAGAGGATTGTATATATTGTGAAAAGGATCATAGTCAGCACTTACAGAAAAATTGGCTCCTTCAATATCTATGTAAAAAAGAGTGACAACATAAAGATTTATTGATTTCACATTAGTTTTATCGATTATTACAGAAAACATTATATTTGATGCTTAATAATTCAGAATGAATGGACAAATGAAACATGAAGGAAGAATTAAGCATGCCTCCCCCATTCAAAAATGTATGCTATCACTGCAATTAATGCAAAAGCCCTATTCTAGCAGCATTACAGATTTCAGTTGCTAAATTATAGGCTTTGGTATTTTCCATAGAAAATGTTGACTTCCTCAAATTCATATTGCAAAACAATCTTCCCTGAAGCATTTGAGAAATATTGAAGTATTTGATCTTCATGCTGCACTCTTCTACTTTTGGGTGTCATTGCTTGTACAAATGCATATACCTTCTAGATTTTGAGATGGGGGTGTTGGACTGGGGTGGACAAAGTTAAAAATCACACAATACCAGGTTATAGTCCAACAGGTTAATTTGGAAGCACTAGCTTCCTTCATCAGGTGATTATGCTTCAAAAGCTGAAGCTTCCAAATAAATCTGTTGGACTATAAGCTGGTGTTGTGTGATTTTTAGAGTCATAGAGTCATAGAGATGTACAGCATGGAATCAGACCCTTCGGTCCAACCTGTCCATGCTGACCAGATATCCCAACCCAATCTAATCCCACCTGCCAGCACCTGGCCCATATCCCTCCAAACCCTCCTATTCATATAACCATCCAAACGCCTCTTAAATGTTGCAGTTGTACCAGCCTCCACCACTTCCTTTGGCAGCTCATTCCATACACGTACCACCCTCTGTGTGAAAAAGTTGCCCCGTAGGTCTCTTTTATATCTTTCCCCTCTCACCCTAAACCTATGCCCTCTAATTCTGGACTCCCCAACCCCAGGGAAAAGACTTTGCCTATTTATCCTATCCATGCCCCTCATAATTTTGTAAACCTCTATAAGGTCACCCCTCAGCCTCCGACGCTCCAGGGAAAACAGCCCCAGCCTGTTCAGCCTCTCCCTATAGCTCAAATCCTCCAACCCTGGCAACACCCTTGTAAATCTTTTCAGAATCCTTTCAAGTTTCACATCTTTCCGATAGTAAGGAGACCAGAATTGCACACAATATTCCAACAGTGGCCTAACCAATGTCCCGTACAGCCGCAACATGAGCTCCCAACTCCTGTACTCAATACTCTGACCAATAAAGGAAAGCATACCAAACGCCTTCTTCACTATCCTATCAACCTGCGACTCCACTTTCAAAGAGCTATGAACCTGCACTCCAAGGTCTCTTTGTTCAGCAACGCTCCCTAGGACCTTACCATTAAGTGTAAAGTAGAGGGCCCAGCACCGATCCTTGTGGCACTCCACTGGTCACAGGCCTCCAGTCTGAAAAACAATCCTCCACCATCACCCTCTGTATCCAAATGGCTAGTTCTCCCTGTATTCCATGAGATCTAACCTTGCTTATCAGTCTCCCATGGGGAACCTTGTCAAACGCCTTACTGAAGTCCATATAGATCACATCTACTGCTCTGCCCTCATCAATCCTCTTTGTTACTTCTTCAAAAAACTCAATCAAGTTTGTGAGACATGATTTCCCACGCACAAAGCCATGTTGACTATCCCGAATCAGTCCTTGCCTTTCCAAATACATGTACATCCTGTCCCTCAGGATTCCCTCCAACAACTTGCCCACTACCGAGGTCTATAGTTCCCTGGTTTCTCTTTACCACCCTTATTAAACAGTGGCACCACTTTTGCCAATCTCCAGTCTTCTGGCACCTCACCTTGACTATCGATGATACAAATATCTCAGCAAGAGGCCCAGCAATCACTTCTCTAGCTTCCCACAGAGCTCCCTTACACCTAATCAGGTCTTGGGAATTTATCCACTTTTCACCGTTTCAAGACATCCAGCACTTCCTCCTCTGTAATCTGGACATTTTGCAAGATGTCACCATCTATTTCCTTACAGTCTCTATCTTCCATATCCTTTTCCACAATAAATACTGATGCAAAATATTCATTTAGTATTTCCCCCATTTTCTGTGGCTCCACACAAAGTCCGCCTTGCTGATCTTTGAGGAGCCCTATTCTCTCCCTAGTTACCCTTTTGTCCTTAATATATTTGTAAAAACCCTTTGGATTCTCCTTAATTCTGTTTGCCAAAGCTATCTCATGTCCCCGTTTTGCCCTCCTGATTTCCCTCTTAAGTATACTCCTACTTTCTTTATACTCTTCTAAAGATTCACTCGATCAATCCTGTCTGTACCTGACATATGCTTCCTTCTTTTTCTTAACCAAACCCTCAATTTCTTTAGTCATCAAGCATTCCCTATACCTACCAGCCTTCCCTTTCACCCTGACAGGAATATACTTTCTCTGGATTCTTGTTATCTCATTTCTGAACGCTTCCTATTTTCCAGCCATCCCTTTACCTGCGAACATCTACCTCCAATCAGCTTTCGAAAGTTCTTGCCTAATACCGTCTAAATTGGCCTTTCTCCAACTTAGAACTTCAACTTTTAGATTTGGTCTATCCTTTTCCATCACTATTTTAAAGCAAATAACTTTATAACTCTATTCTGTGGAGTTAACACTGATAGCAAGAACATCCTAATTGGTGTCAGCACCATTTTCAATGCATTGGCCACAATTCATTTAATCTTCCTAATTCTCAAGTGAGTCAAGGTTTCAAGCTAAGATATTTAAATGGCAACAGTCTTACAGTTGAACTGTTGGCCATCGATTACCTTATAAGATAATGATTAAAACTTTTACAATATAGTGATAGTGTCCCTAATTCTGAGCCAGGTGAAAGAAATTTAAGTACCACCAGCTTCAGATGTGTGTAATAACTCTGAACAGGTTTATTAGAAAATATCAATAAGGTAATGGTTCTAAATGAGTCAGTATCTCATGTTACATTGAAGTGGTGCTGTCACAATCTTTGGGTGCAGAGGGCTGAATTCAGCTTAAGTATCAAAGTGAAGCGGATGCATGCTGTGCAGCTCCTGAGAGTTCTCAGTACTTATTTCTGACTTGAAATGTAAGCTTCCCCAATTGTTATCATGCAATAAACTATCTTGTTTTCTATACAACATGATGATTATCATTGGCAGACACAATCCATTTGACCCTGAAGAAAGAAGAAAACATTGTTTTGAAGAAAATTAAATTAACCACTTTGACAGCAGCACCATTTTACGAAGACAGTCAATAGCTGAAACATGTAAGGCAATAGCAATTGTATGAGCAGCAACAGGGTGAGTTGAGCACTCCAAAAGCAAAGCTGTAAAAGATGAAGGGACGACAGTGTAGGCTAGGGAAAGAGAGAAACACAAGCCGCACCGAGAAAAAGACAGAACTTTTAGAAAAGATTGAGTAAAGGATCCAGGAGTAAAGTTAAAGATCCTGATGGGAAAGGGGAAAGGTTTATGAATGTGGTGCAAAAGTTCAGAAGGCAAAAATAAGTCTTCACCTCTGGAAAGCAAGCATTGTCACCATCATCAGTAGGATCTATGAAGAACAGCTTCAAGGCACAGTGAAAGAACAATAAAACAATCTATTTTGGGAGCGCAGGGTCAAGAAAGGCCTTAGAATTTATTTAAGATAGAAAAGAATCTATTTAGAGAAATTTGGACAAAATGTCTTGCAAACAATTCTCAAGGAACAGGACGCAAATCTAAAATTGTGATTTTGATGAGAAGAATTACAAAGGCTGGAAAAAGACAATGCCATTTAAATATTTCTGAAGGACAAAATGAATTGTCTTTTGGCTTGAGAGGTAGGCAAAAAATCAATTTCTGTGTTGTGGAAGTGGCCAGATACCATTGTAGTGGCAAAAGGTGGGAAATATTGTAAAAAGTGAGAAGTCACTATTTTGATCATGACGAAAGGCAGAAAAACCCAGGTGCAAAGAACTATGGTACTGTATAAAATAGAATATAAAAGCAATTAAATCAAAATAAAACAGCATTTAGCAGAATTTGAAAGTTTTATTCAAGAATTTAGTATGGTATTAGTACAATACAGAGAATAAAAAGACTTGCAGATAAACAAGTTGCTGCAGCAACAGAATTTAAAATAGCATTGATGAATGCAAGAATATAATTTTAAAGAAGAGCTGATTACAAGCAGGATTAAAATGCTACAGACTTACAACTCTACAATAATAGAATTAACAAGCACATACGGAAGAAATGGAAGGAAAGATAGTATTTCCAAGTAGTTTCTCCAAGGTCAGACTTGGAGAATACAGGACAAGATTGACCATTTTAGACTTCTTACTATATAGAATTGCCTCACAATTAATTAACAATTCTGAAACTGAGTTGGTTAACAGTCTATTGAATTGTAAAATAAAACCCAAGTACAGCAAATGCTGAAGATCTGAAATAAAGCTAGAAATAAAATACTGGAGAAAATCAGCAGTGAAGAGAAAAACAGACATTGAGCTAGAAACAAACTAGGAATCCTTGAACCTTTGACAAAACAGGAAACATGTGGAAGCGTCACCAGATTACCAAAAAAGCACAAGCCACATTGGCCGGGACAAAATATAGACTAATATAATAGAGGCAAGGGTCTCTTGATAAGAATGTTTCCGTGGCATACAGGTCGTTCTGTTATAATGTGACACTTGTGTTTCTCCGCAACCTCACGCTATAGAAAATCACGATATGGAAAACCGCTACAGAAAATCACGATATGGAAGATCGCTAATAGATAATCATGATACCCGTTCAGTAGAAAGTTTGCATTATCCAACCAATGTTCACAATTTGGCAATCACTTTAAAGCTAATTTATACTGATGAAACATGTGTTATAGCAGAAAACCTGTGCAACTGGAGGAAGTAAACAGAATATGGTCAAGGGAACACAGAAAGAATAGAAGGTTGCATCCCAGTGAACTTGGAAGCAGGATCCATTGCAACCAAATCTCACTGTAAATTTACTGCCATGATTAAGTATTAAATTTGTATTTCTTTGCGATACTTACAATCTGACTTGTTTTAAGAACATGAGTTTCTTTACTCTGTAAATCCAAACTGGTTAATAGCTCTGTGTGAGAAGGTTAGAGTACCATACACAGATGATTCTGTCTCTTACACCAATGATATAAGTGGAACTTGCTTTCTGAGGATTTTTAGTCTAAACCTGTGGATTCTTAATGTAGTAACAGAGCTAGAACAACACTGTACTCCAAGTTCTGTATTGACACAATACATAGTGGGCCAAAGGGCCCATTCCCACAATGGGATTATGTCATCATGAATTTTGTTGCAGCAAACTGATTCTGTACAAACTCCACAATTGTTTACTAGGTTTATTGCAATGTTTTTTCTTGTTTCTGTATCCATCTGATTTATAATATTGTTTAGATTTTAAGAAATAGATAAACTACTTAAACTTCTATTTCAATTTACAGACTCATTAATTTGATATATTTTACCAGAACACATGTGAACAGTGCAGTAACATATTGTGGTGTCATTAAGAATGTCTTATGTTACTTACTTATTTTTTTCTGCTGGAAGTGGAACTTGCAAGACCATTTCATGCAGAGTGTCTAAAACAACCTTTGCTGAAAACATCTAATTAATGCGATAATGTCTTCATAATTAATAAAGTGGGCTGAGAAAAGGTTTTTTTTTTGCTTTCACCTTTAAAATTAATGCACAAACATGCACGGTAATACCTACCGCAACAATTAAAAATGTCAAGACATTACAGATATGGTCTCACAGGGTATTTAAGTAAACAGTAAATCATTATTATATGCATATCACTTAATCCACAGCGATTATTATAAATTATTAAATGTTACCAGATTAAGACAACAATTTGGTTTAATGCATGGAGGTGATAGACACAGCAGAGATGAAAGTCCCTCCACAGATCTTAATCTCAGCAAATGACTTTACAAGACACAATCTGTCAACTGGAAACATCAGGGGAATGTCCAGACAGAAAAATCAATCAGACATCATGTTTGATACTGATCAAAGGGAGTGCTACTGCCATTGCTGAAGTATAAACAGAAAAGGATCCAGTGCTGATAAGATACACTGATAAGCATGAATTAATTATTTGTTTAAATACTAGTAGCTGCTAGTAACTCTGCTTGTATGTGTTTATCAATTTTTACTCAGGGATTTTTTCGAAGGCAATTCTCTGCCAGATTTTCCAGGAGTCGTCTACTTCTACTTCTTGATAAAGGTTTAAGTGCAAAATATAATACAAGGATATTAGGAAGAATGGTCCCTTTTACTTTACTTGCCCTCTCCCTTAAATGCTGCTGCATTGGACAGAAGTCTAACCCAAAGCAAATTGATATCTAAAATTAACTTCCTTGCTACGCTATTCACTTAATGTTTCTCTTGGTCGCACATCTCATGAGACAGCATCAGTGCCTCCAACGATATAGAAAACAAGCTGAGGAGGAGATTTCGCTGGGTCCCCTGAAGTGACAACTCAGCCTCAGATTAGCAAACTGAAGGTACTATTCCCTTTGAGCATGAAATTCTTGAAGAATGAGACAAATGGAATCTCATACCCCATTGCTTTAGTTTTCCTTATTTGACTTTCTTCAGTAGTTGTTTCAGCTTAAGATCCAAAAAAGCTGAAATTCATAATTAGACTCATCTCACATTTTTGAATTACAAATGACTATAGAATCCCTGGAGGAACAGGAGAAAGCTGTTCATGGTCAGAGTACTATGGTCCTAATGCTGATAGTAATCTTCTATTATACAATGTGTGATGCAAGGTATGGGTTTATAGGATATATATAGAAGTGGCACATAAATTTTCTGTGAGACTGAGAGAGTTTAATTAATAACTTGTAAGTCTTTGTGTGGCCGTGGTGATTTATTAAAAAGAACATTCTGAGAGAAGTAGTTTCACAGGTGAGTAGGAACATATTTACAATGAGAAAGCTTACAAGCAGACAAAGTAAATTGTAGTGCATTAAGCTTTCAGATGGAAGATTGTGGAATATTTGAGGGGCTTAGGGGAAGCACCCTTAGCTTGCAGAATTTTATTTTTAATGTTTTTGGGCATTTCTGCCGGGTACTTAGCTAAAGCTAGATGCATAAAATGATTATCCTGAGAAGGGAAGAAAATAGTTTAGAATTGTTAAAAATAGGTTTAGTATAAGGTGCTTTGCAAATGTTTCAGTTATTTGAAGCTCAGAAAATTTAAGTTCAATTTTATGATAAGTTAAGAGAAAAGGTATCAGGTGTTAGCTGGGAATTGAGTCTCAGTTAAACCCTATGTGGCTTAGAGAAAACTCACTATTATTTGAGTAGTATGCTGTTGGAATTAATAAATTTGATTTTTTTTGAAATAGTTAAACTCGCATTATATGTAAATAATTTGGTTTATACTAATTTATCTTCAATTCTTTTGCATAATAAACTTCTGTTTTATTATTAAACCAAATCTGTGGCATTGTGTATGTATGTTTCTGTGACAGACCAGCTTATTAAAATCAAAAAGATAAGTATGATCTATCAAGCCAGGTTTCAACTTAGGATCTGATTTTTCCAGTAATAATATCAGACAGCATCATAACAAGTTTGTCGACTGTAGTTTGGTTGATAGCATTCTTGTCTCATTAATTCAGAAGTTTGTGAGATCAAGTCTGTCACCAGGGATTGAGCATGTGAATCAAGATCATCACTCCAGTACAGTACAGAATGGATGCCTCAGGCTACATGGTCCTGTCTAAACCGAGGCCCTGTATGACCTCTCAATTGGGTGTAAAATTCCTTTATAATGTTGATCAAGGATAGTTATTTCTGGTGCCCTGACCAACATTTATCCTTCAATCCATTTCATATGATTGGATGATGTGATCAGTATTACATTACTGTTTCTCGGACTTCTCTGTGAACAAATTGATGACGCAAAGGTAGGTGGAGGGACAGGTAGTGTTGAGGAAGTGGGGAGGCTGCAGAAGGATTTGGCCAGGCTGGGAGAGTGAGCAAGAAAGTGGTAGATGGAATAAAATATGGGAAAGTGTGACGTTATACACATTGGTGGGAGAAATAGATGCATAGGTTCTTTTCTAAGTTGGGAAAGCTTCAGAAATCTAAAGGGACTTAGGATTCCCAGTTCAGGATTCTCTAAAGGTTACTATGTGGTTTGATTAGCAGTCATATAATGTTAGCATTCTTTTCAACAAGGCTAGTATACAAGAGCAGGGATGTACTGCTGATGTTGTACAAGGCTGTGGTCTGACTGCATTTAGAATATTCAGAGCAGTTTTGTGCCCCGTATCTAAGGAAAGACTTATTGACATTAGAGTGGTCCAGAGGACGTTTATAAGAATGGGGCATGAAGGGCTTGTCATATGAGCAGCAATTGAGGATTTTGGGCCTGTACTCGATGAATTTAGAAGGATGGAGGGGATCTCATTGTAAGTTACAGAATACTGAGAAGCCAGGATAGAATGGATGTGGAGAAGATGTTTCCACAAGGAGGAATTACTAGGACCTGAGGGCATATCTTCAGGCTGAAGGCAAAATCCTTTAGAATTGAGATGAGGAAGAATTTCTTCAGCTGGAGGGTGTTTAATCCGTGAAACTCTTTGCCACAGAGGGCAGTGGACAGCAAATCATTGAGCTTATGTTTTTGATTAGGAAGGAGATCAGGGTAATGGGGAGATTGCAGGAGAATGCAGTTGAGAAACTTATCAGTCATGATTGAACAGTGGAGCAGACTCGACAGATCAAATGGTGCTGCTCTTACATCTTATGATCTAATGGTAAATAGGCTGTTGTGTTTGTATAATACAACATTGACAACCCTTCAAAAAATTGATTTGTTGTAAAGTGCTTTGGGGTGTCCTCAGGTTGCACAAGGTTTTGTAATAAATGCAAGTTCTTTTTTTAAAAACATCCACCGCAGGCCACCACTATAAACCATTCATTATGTTATTTACCTGAACGCTCTGTCTCATGTACTGACCAAGTTTGAAATCAGAAAGTTAATTTTTGAAAAATTGCAGAATTGAAAACTTCGCCAATTTACATGAGGCTGATGTCATTATAAAATTGTTTTTCTTGACTCCACAGTGTAAATCAGCGCTCCCCAAATCTTTTCCTTCAGTGACAACATTTTGAGGCTTGGAACTTGTCATGACCCCCATCATTGGGTTGGGTTGGGTTGGGGGAGGCGGGGGGGGACATTGGTGCTGCAGATATTCATGGAAAAGTCTGAGGAGAACCATGAGTGGGCTGCACCTCAAAGCTTGCAACCTCAAAATATCAGCTCGCAACTTCACTTGGAATCACAATCTCCACTTTGGGAAGCTCTGTTATAAGCACATGGAAGATTATTGCTTACCTTTTGTAAGAAGAAGTAATTTTCTGCAGTTTGATTATGAAGCTGTCAGACAATAACTGCCTGGTCTCTTCTTCAGACGAAAGCACATTAAAAAGAATAAAGTAAAAGATAAACAAAGTTAGTATCTGAATTCTTTAAGACAGAATCTATTATAGATCAATAGAAAGGATCTTTCAAATTTTACTCCCATTTTTAAAGTTATCAGATTAATGTCACTCCTCCCTTCTCTCAAACCTTGAATTTGAGGAAAGAGCGAAGGTTCAAACCAGGAATTGCAACTTTTTCCTTTTTTTAAAATGAGTAAATCAAAACCAAGCAACTGAATGTTCTATAAAACTGAAATTAAATGAATATTTCATATTTATTTATTTTTGTCTTTTAACGAGGTACTCCTTGAACTAGGCACTAATGTATTTTGGTCATTCTTGGCAAGCATCTTTACTGAGGTATTTGTGTAGGTTCTGGCACTCTGCTCCAGGGTGATCTTATCCCATTTCTAAATGTTTTTAATACTCTGTTCTCTTAATTCCACAAAAATCTAATAAATAGTTCACTAATAGAAAAGATATATTACAGCTTAGCTTTCCAGCTACATTTGTAATTATATTAGAGTTGGCACAAGATATGCTATTCCCCTGTAATATTCAATGACATGAAATCCAATATCACTGCACTTCTAATCATGTGGTACAATGACATCAGACCAAGTAATGTGATTTGATCTCTGCTGTTGGCTATTAATTGATATTCACTGTGACATCGGCCAGCAGCAGGAGAAAAAAAGATGAAGTGACTCAAGAAACCAGTCAACACTCACGTTGAGGAATGAGCACATCAACGAGATTCCAGATGGCTCATAATTCCTTCTTGTCATGTCAAAATCTGTTGAACTCAAATCAGTATGGTTTCGGACATCATCGTTCTGCTGACTTAACATTCGCAGACATCTTTGATAAGATATCGACTCCTTCATGCAAGAAGGACAGATAATAGGGATTTTCAAAGATCTCAGTGAAGCCTTGTACACAGTTAATTATTTTATTCTACTTTCTGTGCTAGGTCAGAGGAATTGTTCTTCCATGGTTCCATAGTTACATTATAAAAGCAATTTACATGCTTTGACTCAACTTGTTCTGATGTATTGAGTATTATAAATGGAGGACCATGGATTCCATTCTTAAATTAAATGCAGCATGTTACAGCAGGAAACTGGCAGCTGCATCCACTTGATCACGGGACAGGCTGTGTTTCAGCTTCTTTGCAGCAAAACCTTCCCCAATTAAGTGGAAGATTGGAAGACTCTGAAATGGGAGCCTGATCAACACAAGTTTTCTTCAAGTCTGAAATGAAACAAGTTCTTCTCCATTCATATTCCTAGTGATAACATACTTGCAAACATCTGACTATTATCTTTGTATCATCCATTATTTCCTTACATTCTAACGTAGCCTCAAGCACTGATCTCGATTCTCATTCGTCTTGTTTTCCTTTTTGAAGCAGTATCCTCTGATGATAAATGTGTAAATACAAGTATAATAATTAACTGTAATTATCTCCAATAATAATATTCAAATTCAGTTTTCTGGTTTGTTTCCCCTGTCGATAGATCATAACTCACTCAGCCCTCTCTCTCCTTCTCCTTCTCTCTCCCTCTTTCCCTTTCATCTTTCTGAGTGAGCTAACTTTTGAGCAAGTGTCATGACCTTGCCCTGCTGTACAAACTTATAACAATAATTAATGCAAACTGACATATTTGAATTCTGAAATTGTTATAAATTATGATTGTGCATATTGCATGCAATTTGTATGAAATAAATAACTAGATAAAAGGATAAAGGTAGTCATAGGAATCAAAGCTCAACAGGTATAGATGAGGGCAGGAAAGGAAATGTGCACAGAATTGACAATTTTTTTAAAGAATGCATGTTGTCAGAACAGTCAAATGCTTTGGAAATGTCCAATAGCTGGGTGTTTCACTACTGCTCAACCACAGAGCTTCAAGCGTGCATGACATGGACAAAATGATCAACAGTTGCAATCAAGCCAGCAATTGTCTCTATTGCAAGTAAACCAAAATGTCAGATTTGTTTGAGGAGAACAATGAATACACTCAGGACGGGGAGTAATGCTTTGACGGGGAAAAGATCTTTGTTGAATTTGCTTCAAATATTGCTTCAAAAACGGTAACGTTTATCAATGACGTTTGCTTATTAGCTTAAACAATACTTCCACAAATTCATCAAATAGGGTTAAATGTTTAACTACAATTTTGAATTTAGATAATACCACATGATGGAATAGTTATGTCACACACCTAAATATTCCACCAGCATTATAATCACTAATCAATAATTCCCATGTGATATACACTGAGGCAAGTGATCACAAATGTATTCAACTAATTATGAATTTATTTAATACATTATGGATAGAATATTTACACCACCACTGCATTTAATACTGGTAAGCTACTTGCACCATTGAAGCAAATGAATGAACAAACTATAAACATACATGTTCAGACTATTTTTCTCTCTCTCATGTACACACGCATTCTCTCTTTCTCTCTCACACACACACACACACACACCTACCACATGATCTGTCACATATTCAGACACACCTTTTGTTAAAACTTTCACACTTTCAGTCAGACAAAGAAAGAAACCCTTGATTTCATATTGTGCCTTTCATGACGTTAAGGTATTCCAAGTCTTTCCACAGGCAATGAAATACTTTACGATGTAATCACTAAGTAATGCAGAAAATGTGTTACTAACCAGACAATCTTGGTTAGTGATGTTGACATTAAGGGTAAATATCAGTCTGGTCGTCAGACTCAACCACACATCATTCAAATAATGCTAGGGCATCTTTGACATCCACCTGAGCTTCGTTTAATGCCTCCTTCAAAAGATGGTGCTTGACAACACAACACTTGATACCGAATGAAGTGTCAACCTGTACTTTGTGCTCACATCTTTGAGATTAACATATAACCTTTTGATTCAGAGGCGAGAGTGCTTCCACTGTAGAAACTGATCGAGATGAAGACATTTTCAGCTGAGTCACATTTACTGTCAGTAAACAGATTTTAACTTATAGTATGACATAGGACCCTTTCACAAGTGGCATTGGATAAATGCCTACCCTTTTTATTGAGATATATTTAATCACAGTCTGGTTCTTCTTGCAATCACAAAGCATTGATTAATGAATGGCAGATGTTTGTTTGCTCCAGTTAGAATCACATAATTTGTTTCATTTGGATTGTTGTTTGTTCACTGTTTAGATAACTAATCATACTTCTGGAGTTAGTGATTTGTTTCAAATTATTGTTCCTGCAAATCATGTATAATTCCTTTAAGATGGAAACAGGAAAAACCTTTTTAAATGTTACTTCAAAACTATAGAGGCAAGAGTAGTTTCTGAAGTCTTTAATATTAAAGTTCCTGGTTTAACTTCATCTCTATTTTTCCTAATGATATTTCATTCCATATTTGATATATTTCAGAGGTTTTGGCGAATGGCTTGTTTGGTGTATCCATTTTTCCTAATATATAAGTAAAACCTGCGAACAAATGTGGGTTCCTGTTCCCATGTCACCTTTGGCATTTAGTAGATCCCATTCTGTTGTCCCTAATATTTTCAAGTGTTCTTGAAATTACTGAGCAGAAGTAGAACCAGTCTCAGGCTGGGTTTTGTTTGAACTACCATATCATCCATATCATACAAATGTAAGGTCAACAGCAATGTTATCCTAATTTTATATCAGTATTCAATATCATGTTTACTTACAAGTTTATTCTGAAAAGAGTGCCTCTATTTCACTTTCATTCAAAAATTGCTAATATTAGAGCAGTATGTTTCTTTTTATCCCTCTATCAATGACTATGTTACAAATTTGTTCTGAATGCAGGAATACACCAGATTAAGGGAAAAGATGTAATTTAGTTAAGTAATTGGCTAAGGGACAAGAGGTAGAGATTGGTGGTGAATGGTTCCAGACTGGAGGGAAGTATGCATGGATTAGTATCAAAACCATTGCTTTCCTTCTAATATACACAAGGCAGTGTCACTTTTCAGGCACTTAACTGCCTGTGTGAACACAAGCTCAACTTCTCCGGCAGCTCTTTTGCCCTTTATCTTCAAAAATAGTGCTAATCTGGACAAGGAATCAGAAGATGGAGAATAGGACACCAACAAGTAATTGTTTATCTTTTGATTGAACAAGACCAGTTAAAGATAATTACTATTGCTCCTGTTGATTTTCTACGTACAAGAAACATTAAGGTGCAGTATTAGTAGCTTTGTTTCCTTGGTGACGATGTATGACTAGGTGAGATAATTTAAAAATGTGGACAGAACCAGAAGCCTAACTACATCCTCAGCATCACAACGGGTGAGCTTGGGCTTGGTCTCAACATCCATCCTTGCAGTGATAAGTTCATTCGCGTTGATTTAGATTATACTAGTTTTACAGATATTATCAGGCTACAGAAGGATTCAAACCAGCCACAATCATCCATTTTTGGATAAAGTTTGGAATGTAGCATGCTGACAATAATAAGTAACCAATTTTTCTGGAAGATTCTTACTCCTTTATCAGATTCTTCCAAGTCTTATGATCCAACATAAATGCAAACAAGTTAAAAAAGCTGACAATGGACTTTGGCAGCTGTTGTTAAATATTTTATGCTTCCAAAGAGCAAAATTTCTCCCTTGCTTTCCAAAGTCATTCATTTGCCTGTTAATTATACTTCAACATATCTCGACTCAATGGCCAATTTTATAAAGCTCTCCTTAGAGCTCCTGCTAATTTTCATAGTTAAGTCTCTCCAGACAAATAAAAAAATCTTAAGGAGAAAATTTTCTTGGTAAGCAAACGTACTAAACAAGAAATTTAACTGTTCTCAATGTCACAAACAAGGTTTGATAGAGTCTTTGAAGTGGTGCATTTATTTTGGTACAAATCTCAAATTTGTTTATTTGTTTTATATTTATTATGTGAGGTTCTTTAAACAGCACTGCATCATGGATCAAAACAGTGATTAAAACAATGAAACAAAAAACTCTGCATGTCTGGCAGCATCTGTGGAGAGGAAATTAACATTTCAGGATCAGTGCCCCTTCTTCGAACTAAGTATTAAACCAGTGAATTTAGTTTGAACCAGTAGACCTGATGTTAACCAGGATAACACATAGATTGCCTTCAGTGATTACAATGATGTTATAAGAGAAAAGAAAAGGTCGCTCCCTGGCCACCTTAATCTGTCCAATAGAATATTTCAATATTCGTCATTACCATGAAGCATATATGCAACAAGACTCATCTGTGTTTGAAAGGATGTCTTAAATTTGAAATATGCCTTTATGATGCAACTGACTGATCCTGATTTGTTTTTCACTGCAATTTGTTGCCTTTCTGTACATTTATCATCATATCAAATTCCAGTTTGAAGCACTTCCACCACATTTTGTTTGATGAAATCTTGATTTGTGAGAATCAAATTTCACAAAAGTCCCTCAGATATCTACAAAAAAGCTTTCAGCATGGAGTACCAACATTAATGGGTGTTGTTTAAAGCTTTTTTTAGTGCATAACTGATTTGCTAACAATGTGTTGATTGAGTATCACCTTTTTTTGCTGTCACCAAATGATAAATAGCAGTGCAAGTATAAATATCCCATCCCTGAGACATATTAGACAGATTTTCCAAATGTACTTGCTGGTCAAAGGGCTCAGCACTTTCCAAAAACAATTATACAATGCACTAAGGTAAAGCTGTTTGTCTCTGGTTGTCAACATGTACAATTGGAATGAATTTCATTTAGTCATAAAAAAAACTTCCAAACACTCATAACTACAATAGACAGTAATGATTGTCAGATGTTTTCCCATTTGGTCTCATTTTCAATTCTTAACATTATGTTTTCAGCAGAAACTATTGAATTTGTAACTAAACAACATTGCTCCTGGCAAGCTCAGAATTAATCATGCCAGAGCAGTCAAAATCACTTGTATTTATTTCAGAAGAATTGTAAGCATAAATCTACAAACTTACAAACTCAAATGGGCAATCCAGTTCTAATAGATATTTGGATTTTTACATGTAAATTCTCCACAGGTTTAACTGGAATTAAAGAAACAAAAGCAAAAGAAAGAGCAGCAATCTGATATAGCAGCAGCTCCAAACTTTCCTTGAGAACAATAACACAATCATGAGCTAAGCAATTATAAAGAAATATGTGGCGCAGTCAATTGAAAAAAAGGCAATCAACAGATTTATCATGATGTAAACAAAAACAAGGATCATCCTGCAAACAAATGTAAAAATCTCAGACCAGACATATACCCCTTCCATTTTCTAGCACTATTTTCCAGCACCTTTCCTTCCTTATCCTCTTTTCACCCCCTTTTCCCTCCCCATGATATTGCTCCTTTCAGCTCTCTCTCTCTCTCCTCATATACCCTTCTTCCTTCCTCTCATTTCATACCCTTTCTACAAAGTTCAACCTCTGCCTGTCCAGCATCTTCTCCTGTTTTGTCTCCTCCCACATCTTCCTCCATTCCTTGACCTTACACCCTTGTCACCTCAATTTCCCTTCTAGCTTTCTCTTATTTCTTTCCATTCTTCCTCCTTCTCATCAAATTTTCCTTTCTCTCCCCCCTCACCCTTAACCTTTTCATCCATTTCCCTAACTTCCTGTTACTTTTTCTCTCCCCTTCCACTCCCATTGATCATGTCTCCATTCCTTTCCCTTGCTTAATCTTTGTTTCCTCTTCCCTCCCTCTCCTTCCACATTCCTCTTCCCTTGTCCTTTCTTGTCCTGTTTTCCTCCCCTTCTCTCTCGCATTCCATCTTTTTTCACTAGACCTTTCTCTCTTTTTCACCTCCTCTTTCAGTTGTTACTTTCAACAGAACAAAGTGAAAATTGCTTTTTGGTTGCATTCTGATACTTACTTTTCAAATCATTACCATTGAATTTATTGTGGCTGCTGTAACTCACATTGAAAGAAAAGTTGCCTTAAGGTTGCCACCCATTCAGTTTTGGACTGAGCAGTCTGTCTTTTTTTATAAGTAGTGAGCCTAGAAATTGTAGTAGTTTGTGGTTTTCAGGGGTCCATATTTCTTACAATATGGAAGTATTAGTTACACAAGCTTCAATTCAGCAGTAAAGAAAATATTTCAAATCAATACATTTTGCTTTGCTCCATCCCATTCATGTTATTTGATTAGAATTTGACAGTAGGTTACAATGTAAACACTACAGATAATTATTTGCTTACCAGTCACAGTGATGGTGCATTGTTTCTATTTCCTTTCACCCTTAAGAAGGTGGTGAGGATGTGCTAAAAGTGCAGTTTGGGAGTGAGTTCCAGCAATTTGACACAGCAATAGTGAAAGGACAGCTATATGTTTCCAAGTCACAGGCTAAGAAAGAATAAACAGCCTGGGTCTCACTGCTCTTCAAAAAAAAAGGTCAAAACACGAACCAAGTCATGCAAAGTTTTCCTAGCATGGATTCAGTGAGTAAGTTTCAGTGAGTAACTAGAGTCCATCCGAAATAAGAAAGTCACAAACCACAATGGCAAGTTCAGAAAAATCTTCTTTAAGCAAAGAGTGGTGAAACGTGGGACTCGTTACCAGCTTTTCTTATCGGCTGCATGAACATCCTGCACCCATGCTCCATAATAACTTCTGGAGCCAGGATTCAGTGCTGTTCTAGGTGTGCTGACCCTGATCACTTGACATGGGACATGGAGCTATGGTGCACGCATGGCTTAGAGGGAACAAAGAGAACAAAGAAAATTTACAGCCCAGGAACAGCCCTCCAAGCCTGAGCCAATCCAAATCTACTGTCTAAACCTGTTGCCCAATTCCTAAGCATCTGTATCCCTCTGCTCCCCACCTACTCATGCATCTGTCCAGACGCATCTTAAATGAATCTACTGTGCCTGCCTCTACCACCCCTGCTGGCAACGCATTCCAAACGCCCACCACCCTCTGTATGAAGTACTTGCTGCATGTATCCCCTTTAAACTTTCCACTTCTCACCTTGAAAGCGTGACCTCTCATTATTGAATCCTTAACCCTGGGAAAAAGCTTGTCTCTATCCACCCTGTCTATACCCTTCATGATTTTGTAAACCTCAATCAGGTCCCCCCCAATTTCCTTTTCTCTAATGAAAACAAACCTAACCTCCTCAACCTCTCTTCATAGCTAGCACCTTCCATACCAGGCAACATCCAAGTAAACCTTCTCTGCATCCTCTTCAAAGCGTCCACATCCTTTTGGTAATGTGGCGACCAGAATTGTACACAGTATTCTAAATGCAGTCTAAACAATGTCTTGTACAATTTTAACATGACTTGCCAGCTCTTATATTCAATACCCTGTCCAATGAAGACAAGCATACTATGTTACTTCTTGACCACTCTATCCACCTGTGCAGTAACCTTCACAGTACAATGGGCCTGCACTCCCAGATCTCTCTGTTCATCAACTTTTCCCAAGGCTCTTCCATTCATTGTATAATTCACTCTAGAATTAGTCTTGCCAAAACTTTTCTGCCCAACTTTCTAATCTATCTATATCCTCCTGTATTCTCTGACAGTCCCTTATGTATTCTGCTACTACACCAATCTCCGTGTCATCTGCAAACTTACTGATCATACCAACAGTGCCCTCTTCCAGATCATTTATGTATACTACAAACAACAGTGACCCCAACACTGACCCCTGTGGAACACCACTGGTCACCTTTCTCCATTTCAAGAAACTCCCTTCAACTCCTACTCTCTGTCTCCTGTTGGTCAACCAGTTCTTTATCCGCCTAGCTCGAACACCCTATGCACCATATGACTTTACTTTCTCCATTTGTCTACCATGGGGAACCTTATCAAATGCCTTTCTAAAGTCCATGTATATGACATCAACAGCCCTTCTTTCATCTATCAACTTGGTCACTTCCTCAAAGAACTCTATTAGGTTGGTAAGGCATGATCTCCCCCGCACAAAACCATGTTGCCTATCAATGATAAGCCCATTCTTTTCTAAATATAAATAGATCCTATCCCTCAGTACCTTCTCCAGCATCTTTCCCACCACCCTCAGGCTCACTGGTCTATAGTTACCCGGAATATCCCTACTACCCTTCTTCTACAGGAAGACAACATGAGCAACCTTCCAGTCCTCCGGCACCTCACCTGTCGTTAAGGATGCCACAAAGACATCTGTCAGGTCCCCAGCTATTTCCACTCCCGCCTTCCTCAGTAACCTGGGATAGATCCACCTGGGGATTGTCCACATTAATAATCTCTAGCCTACCCAACACATCTTCCCGACTTATACCAACGTGATCCAGACTAATCAAACTTCTATCTCTAATCTCAAGATTCATCATGTTCCTCTCCTCAGTGAACACTGATGCAAAGTAATCATTCAGAATCTCATCCATTCTCTCAGGTTCGATATACAGCCTTCCTTCATTACCCTTTAGTGGACCAATCCTTTCTCTAGTTACCTGCTTGCTTCTTATATAAGAATTAAGTGCGCTGGGATTCTCCTTAATTCTGTTTGCTAAAGCTATTTCATGACCCCTTTTCGCCTGCTTGATTCCTCATTTAAGACTTGTCCTACTCTTCCGATATCCCTCCAGGGCATGTGCTGTTCTTAGCTGCCTAGACCTTAGGTACGCTTCCCTTTTCCTCTTGGCTAGTCGTACAATTTCTCCTGTCATCCACCAATCATGACCTTTCTACCCTTTGCCTTCAACGGGACATGCCTATCCTGCACTATCTTTAACCTATCTTTGAAAGCCTCCCACATCTCAAATGTGACTTCCCTTCAAATAGCTTGCTCATTACGATAGGGAGCAGTTGGTGTGAATGGTATAGATTATCTAGTGAACAATTCAAGTGCAGGCTACCAAGAATATAAGTAGGTAGTGAATAAGGTTTTGAAGGATATATTTAGATGAAGAAAGATAGGTTTGGACTTGAGTAGAGCCTAATCACTGGCACAGACTGATTGGCTGAATTAGTCTTTTTTTTGTGTTCTGTACATGCCAAATGAGATATGGCATGTGACTTGGACAGAACCTGTGGATGGTAATGCTGTCCTGTATCTGCTGCACTTGTCCTTCTGTGTAGCAAAGGCCTAGGATTTGGAAGGGCTGTTCAAAGAATTTATGTGAGTTACTGCTTTGTGTCTTGGAGATGGAAGGCAAGGTTGCTGTTCTGCACTAGTGGCGGAGGAAATATCCATTTAAGGTTGTGGATGAGTTGTTGATCAAATGGGTTGCTTTGTCTTGGTTGGCCTCTAAGTTGTGCTTTGGAGTTATAGATTGCAAAGTCATGTCGCTAAGGCCAACCTTAGGCAAACTATCAAGGGGAAGCTCAACTGCATTGATTTGTACCCAGAGTTTATTGTGAGACTCTATTGCTCTGGACAGCTCCAATGCCTTTTTTTCTGGGTCCTATCTAAAATTTGTAGCTTCACCACCAATTTGCAGGATTTCTCTGAGCCATAAGTTCACAAAACATGCTACATCAACATCTTTTCAGGAAAGAGCCTTTTTCCTGCTCCTTCGTACCTGACTGTCCAGCAACTGTGTTCTGCTTTAGCTGCCTCTCTCATTAACTAAAAACTGACTGTTTTGACCAACTTGTTGAAAGCCTCACAACAATCGATGGCTTTGCTCGTGTGCAGGATTGAATGTAACAGCCAGCAAAGGAACACCCTATTCTTTAATGTTACAATATTCACAGGTTGTTCGGATCCACAGCACAACTTGATAAATAAATCAAAATGAATTTCTTCAGAATATCTGGAAATATTTTTTAAGTCAAACTATTGTTTAGAAATGTGGTCATTGCGTTGTATAGACAGACTTGGATTTGGACTAGTGCTACTTGAGTATATGTAACCCATAAATTATTGCAGTATCAGATACAATTTGCAGCTTGCTTCAGGAATTCATTTTTGCATGAAGTACTTGTTCCAAATTGATTAAAATTTCTGTAAAGAAATTCTCTAGCTACATTAAATGGTATAATATTTTGTTATTCATTAAACTAGAATTACCTTAAGGTAAGTGTAACAAATACTAGTTGGCAAACTCTTCCCCTGCAATGGCAACATTTACCATTGATTTAAAACAGTTGTGAGAATTGACCATGATTTTTAATCAATATGCATATTTATTAATGTACTTATCTCTGAATAGCAACAAAATACTAACATAAGTTCAGTACCTGAACAATTCATAGCAAGAGATGAGTTTGCTTTAGTTATCTGAGCAAACGGTTAGATTTTAGGAAACAAATAGCATTTTTTACTCTGTTGAATGATGTGTTAACGTTCCACAAAAAGGGGGTACATTGCTTTGTTGAATGATGCTTCAACATACCATACAATGTAGTACAATAACATAGGCTCTTGTTCTTGGTAAAAACAATGACTCCAGATGCTGGAAACCAGATTCTGGATTAGTGGTGCTGGAAGAGCACAGCAGTTCAGGCAGCATCCAAGGAGCAGTAAAATCGACGTTTCGGGCAAAAGCCCTTCATCAGGCTCTTGGTCTGCAGAGCCCTCACATTGCCAGATCTGTGGGACTATCAGGAAAAATACCTGAACGGATGTTGTCCCTGTGAAGGAAAAGTGGGGAAATTTTCATAGCAATCAACTTCAAGGAGGACATTCATCTCTGTCTTCCAGTCAAAAATTGAACAACCTTGTGACAGGAGTAGTGTGATAGAGCAGCTGCCAGGATCTCTCTCCTATCAATTTGGCTGAGAGCATTGTGAACAGGATCCACTCAAAGAGCAGCAGAGATGGCAGCAAGCTTTTTACCTCATTGCCCATGTTTCCCAGAATGACCTTGTCAGAAAAAAAATGAAATACCAGCGAAAAGAAATCAGTGACATTTGGAAATGAGCACACTGGCATACTGGAGTTCATTTTGAAGTGTACAATACGATTTGGGCCAATAACTGTCATTTACAAGTTGGACTACATGTCCTTCCAGAATATGGATAGGAAGGCTGAACAAGCACCACTGTTAGCTAGAAAATGGACCAGTCACTGAGTGTATGTGAAGAGATAGAAGGAACTGCTCTCCAAAGAGGCTTCTCACTTGCCTGCATGCCTCCCCCCCACCCCCCACCCCCAAACCCCATCATTACTTCTTCTATTAGCTCTTAGTTGTTGAATGTAATCATGATGGAGTGGTGATGAGGGGCAGTGGGGGAAGATCTGAGAAAATATCTAAATCTCTTATGAATGGAATCTAAGTTCTGAACAGTAGTTTATTTGAAAATTAGACTAAAATTGGAATTATCCAAGAAAAGTATGCAAGTACAGAGGCTATTATTATACATATCGAATACAATGTTGAGAATCTCAGGGAACCTCACATCCCCTGGGCCAGCAGAGAGTTTGTGAGCAAGCCTGCCAGTACAGAAATAAAACATATTTAGGAATCAGTCATATGATCCAGAAATGTCAACTTAACCACCAAGTAATGATAGGAATAAATTTCAAACAGCTGTTTTGTGAATTAAAGTTTAAAACCTTGTTCCCATCATGCTTCACTTCATAATACAAAAGGCATAAAACTATTGCAAGACAAATGGTGCATTGAGTATAGCAAGGATTTGCAGCATATCTGATCAAAATTCAAAGTGAGTTAAAGAGACACTATATCTCCTAGAACATCTTAGGATATATATTCCTGTTCAGACCAGTAGTTTCAGCTACTAAAGTCACTCAGCTCAGTTCTCATGTAAAGAAAACAATTTTATTACTCTAAGACTAGGATCCCTCTATTGGTCACATATATAATTGCTTAATCCTTTCACTCAGAAGAGTAAAGCAGAAAGAAATCAGATTTCCATGTTATCAATATCCTTTTTTTAAACAGGAAATGGTGGCGCCAGAAAAGATTTGTTAGGTATTTCAAAAAGGGCATCAGTGAACATGTCACAAGTCTCTTAAGATACAATTAGAATTTATGGTGATAATTTACAAGATAATGAATTAATGATCTTAATTAGACTGTGGAGAAGAAACAATATTTGGAGGAGAGATACTAAAGACTGGAAAGTTGTTTCCCACAAAATACAAGTCTTCCAAAATGAACACTGAGTTGCTCTCATAGAAGGACTCATCCAATTGCTGTGCAGTCAGCTACTCCAGCAAGAGAGCTATTCATAGCATCCCCCCCTCCCCCCCCCCACACCCCCCCCCCCCCACCCACCCACCCGCAGCCCTGAAGAAGGGTTACACCTGAATTGTCGACTTCTTCACCTCCTGATGCTGCCTGGCTTACTGTGTTCTTCCAGTCTCCTGCCTGTCTACCTACATACATTTTCAGCATGCACCATGCACAATGATATAACAAAAATATATTTGGTGATCTTTGTTTACTCAGGATGCAACACAATTTGGGGACAAGAATGGGGTGAACGTTAACATATATTAGCAGTGAACTGGGGCATCCAACACCCAGTGATTTCCCCGCTTAGCTGGCAGAGGTTTTGGTGAAGTTGCATGGAATCCCACCATTTCAATAATTGCATAGTTTCACTCGAGCAATATAATTTGGAACAGGTTAAGTCCTGTACCGAGTAAAGATTGCAGATTTTGCCTGATAGAGGCTGCTGATCCTGCATCTCAGAAACTAGGGGAGGTCAGCTCAACAGGAACAAGAACTATAGTGGTATCCATATAAAGTCAGGGCAGTGTCAGCCACCAACTAGACTGGATTTGGATAAGTTATCTAAACTGACTTGCTGAGATCTTTTTTATGTACAGTCATGTTTAATCGTATCTGCCTCATACTCACAGTATGTGTACATGAGACTCTTTATTGCTGATAGAGCTGAAAAGAAGTGTCAGCATTGAATTTAGAACTGGGATAGACAATATGTCAATGTCCACAGGATACATCAGAAAAGTTGAAACTTACTAGAGGACTTGAAGCCATTCAGATCATATATTGAAAGAGTGGACAGGTTTTTCAGAACTATTCACATTTTGAAACTTTGAAGTGAGGGGATCAAGATTCAAAATACACAAATTCAATTTGAAGATAAAGTAGCTTGAGAGAGATTATGTAATTTTGAACACTCACCACAGTGCTTGGGCAAATCAATTGCAGCACTGCCCAAGTCAGACAAAACTGTAAGAATGTGCAAGAACTACAAAGTGAACCAGACAGCAGATGGTGATTAGTATCCATTGCTGAGCCTCTAAGATTGTCATGCAGAGTTAGCAAGACTTTGGAGCAGCGTTACTGTATTACATGAATCACTGAATAAGAGATGACAATAGTCTAAAGGATTAACAAACAGTGAAATTCACAACTAATTTTGGAGGAACTGTTGGGCGAAGTTCACAGGACAGAGTCAGATAAGTTAATTGTTGTTGTACGTCGGTCCAAGAGAAAGGCTGCAGTAGTGAGTATAGTGGATTCTTTTTGATTATATGTTTTTGGAGATAAGTATCTTGATTAAACTTAAAATATAAGCCATAGCTATTAATTTAACCTGGGGCAGTGTTTGTAGAGGAATAAGACGGTGTTATTTTCTGGGTCTGTAGATTGTGAAGGAACAAAAATGTCCTTTGCAGTAATATGTGCTTCTTGTCAGATGTGTGAGTTTAAAGAGAGTTTAAGGGTTACCGCGGATTATATCTGCCATAAATGCTGTTGGATGCGAATCTTATCAGATCGAGTGGATCGGTTGGAGAGACAGATAGAAGCAATGAGGAATTTGCAACAGCAACAGTATGTGATGGATGGCAGTTATAGGAAAGGGGGAAAGTCTCAGATACAGTCACATAGATGGGTTAATTCCAGGAAGGGTAAGAGAGGCAGGCAGCTAGTACAGGAGTCTTTTGTAGATATACCCATTTCAAACAGGTATGCTGTTTTGGAAAATTTAGGGGGTGATGGATTCTCAGGGGAAAGTAGCATGAACAGCCAAGTTTCTGGTGTTGAGACTGGCTCTAATGCAACGAGGGGTATGTCAGCTTCCAAGAGATCAATTGTGTTAGGGGATTCTGCAGTCTGAGGTACAGACAGACGTTTCTGTGGCCAGCAGAGAAAAAGCAGAACGGTATGTTATTTCCCTGGTGCCAGGATCAAGGATGTCTCAGAGAGGGTGCAGAATGTTCTCATGGGGGAGAGGGGCCAGCAAGAGGTCATTGTACGCATTGTAACCAATGACATTGGAAGGGAAAAGGTTGAGATTCTGAAGGGAGATTACAGAGAGTTAGGCAGAAATTTAAAGAGGAGGTCCTCAAGGGTAGTAATATCTGGATTACTCCCAGTGCTATGAGCTAGTGAGGACAGGAATAGGAGGATAGAGCAGATGGATGCATGACTGAGGAGCTGGTGTATGGAAGAAGGATTCACATTTTTGGATCATTGGAATCTCTTTTGGGGTAGAAGTGATCTGTACAAGAAGGATGGATTGCACCTAAATTGGAAGGGGGCTAATATACTGGCAGGGAAATTTGCTCGAACTGCTTGGGAGGAGTTAAACTAGTAAGGTGGCGGGATGGGGGGGGGGGGGGGGGGGCTCAGGGATGGGCAGGACTGGCAGCTTAATGTCCCAGGATACAAATGCTACAGGAAGGCTAGAAAGGGAGGCAAGAGAGGAAGGGGAGTGGCAATTTTGATAAGGGATAGCATTACAGCTGTACTGAGGGAGGATATCCCAGAAATACATCCAGGGAAGTTATTTGGGTGGAACTGAGAAATAAGAAAGGGATGATCACATTATTGGGATTGTATTATAGACCCCCCAATAGTCAGAGGGAAATTGGGAAACAAACTTGTAAGGAGATCTCAGCTATCTGTAAGAATAATAGGGTAGTCATGGTAGGGGATTTTAACTTTCCAAACATCGACTGGGACTGCCATAGTGTTAAAGGTTTAGATGGAGAGGAATTTCTTAAGTGTGTACAAGACAATTTTCTGATTCAGTATGTGGATGTACCTACTAGAGAGAGTACAAAACTTGACATACACTTGGGAAATAAGGCAGGGCAGGTGACTGAGGTGTCAGTGGGGGAGCACTTCGGGGCCAGCGACCATAATTCTATTCGTTTTAAAATAAGTGATGGAAAAGGATAGACCAGATCTAAAAGTTGAAGTTTCAAATTGGAGAAAGGCCAATTTTGACGGTATTAGGCAAGAACTTTCGAAAGTTGGTTGGAGGCAGATGTTTGCAGGTAAAGGGACGGCTGGAAAATGGGAAGCCTTCAGAAATGAGATAACAAGAATCCAGAGAAAGTATATTCCTGTCAGGGTGAAAGAGAAGGCTGGTAGGTATAGGGAATGCTGGATGACTAAAGAAATTGAGGGTTTGGTTAAGAAAAAGAAAGAAGCGTACGTCAAGTATAGACAGGATAGATCGAGTGAATCCTTAGAAGAGTATAAAGGCAGTAGGAGTATACTTAAGAGATAAATCAGGAGGGCATAAAGGGGACATGAGATAGCTTTGGCAAATAGGGTTAAGGAGAATCCAAAGGGGTTTTACAAATATATTAAGGACAAAAGGGTAACTAGGGAGAGAATAGGGCCCCTCCAAGATCAGCAAGGCGGCCTTTGTGTGGAGCCACAAAAATGGGGGAGATACTAAATGAATTTTTGCATCAGTATTTACTGTGGAAAAGGATATGGAAGATATAGACTGTAGGGAAATAGATGGTGACACCTTGCAAAATGTCCAGATTACAGAGGAGGAAGTGCTGGATGTCTTGAAACAGTTAAAGGTGGATAAATCCCCAAGACCTGATCGGATGTAACCGAGAACTCTGTGGGAAGCTAGAGAAGTGATTGCTGGGCCTCTTGCTGAGATATTTGTTTCATCGATAGTCACAGGTGAGGTGCCGGAAGACTGGAGGTTGGCAAATGTGGTGCTACTGTTTAAGAAGGGCAGTAAAGACAAGCCAGAGAACTATAGACCGGTGAGCCTGACCTCAGTGGTGGGCAAGTTGTTGGAGGGAATCCTGAGAGACAGGATGTACATGTATTTGGAAAGGCAAGGACTGATTCGGGCTAGTCAATATGGCTTTGTGCGTGGGAAATCATGTCTCACAAACTTGATTGAGTTTTTTGAAGAATTAACAAAAAAGATTGATGGGGGCAGAACAGTACATTTGATCTATATGGACTTCAGTAAGACGTTCGACAAGGTTCCCCATGGGAGACTGATTAGCAAGGTTAGATCTCATGGAATACAGGGAGAACTAGCCATTAGAAACAGAACTGGCTCAAAGATAGAAGACAGAGGGTGGTGGTGGAGGGTTGTTTTTCAGACTGGAGGCCTGTGACCAGTGGAGTGCCACAAGGATCGGTGCTGGGCCCTCTACTTTTTGTCATTTACATAAATTATTGGATGCGAGCATAAGAGGTACAGTTAGTAAGTTTGCAGATGACACCAAAATTGGAGGTGTAGTGGACAGCGAAGAGGGTTATCTCAGATTACAACAGGATCTGGACCAGATTGACCAATGGGCTGAGAAGGGGCAGATGGAGTTTAATTCAGATAAATGCAAGGTGCTGCATTTTAGGAAAGCAAATTTTAGCAGGAATTATACACTTAATGGTAAGGTCCTAGGGAGTGTTGCTGAACAAAGAGACCTTGGAGTGCAGGTTCATAGCTCCTTGAAAGTGGAGTCGCAGGTAGATAGGATAGTGAAGAAGGTGTTTGGTATGCTTTCCTTTATTGGTCAGAGTATTGAGTACAGGAGTTGGGAGGTCATGTTGCAGCTGTACAGGGCATTGGTTAGGCCACTGTTGGAGTATTGTGTGCAATTCTGGTCTCCTTCTTGTCAGAAAGATGTTGTGAAACTTGAAAGGGTTCAGAAAAGATTTACAAGGATGTTGCCATGGTTGAAGGATCTGAGTTACAGGGAGAGGCTGAACAGGCTGGGGCTCTTTTCTCTGGAGGTTCGGAGGCTGAGGGTTGTCCTTATAGAGGTTTACAAAATTATGAGTGGCATGTATCGGGTAAATAGACAAAGTCTTTTCCCTGGGATCAGGGAGTCCAGAACTAGAGGGCATAGGTTTATGGTGAGAAGGGAAAGATATAAAAGAGACCTAAGGGGCAACATTTTCACGCAGAGGGTGGTACGTGTATGGAATGAGCTGCCAGAGGATGTGGTGGAGGCTGGTACAATTGCAATATCTAAGAGGCATTTGGATGGGTATATGAATAGGAAGGGTTTGGAGGGACATGGGCCAGGTACTGGTAGGTGGGACTAGATTGGGTTGGGATATCTGGTCGGCATGGACGGGTTGGACCAAAGGGTCTGTTTCCATGCTGTATATCTCTATGACTCTATGACCCTATAATTACAAGATGCTTAGGATAAGACTATATGCCCATTAAACTCTCGGAGCAGATGTAGGCTATTCAGCCCACAGATTCAACTCTGCATTCAATGAGATAATATCTGATCTGATAGCCTTCAACTCCACCTTCCTCCTGTGTTACCATTACCATTAATCCTCTTTCTGATTAAAATCTCTCAAGCTCAGTCTTGAATACAATTAAAACTCAACCTCAACAACCATCTGTTTTCAGAATTCCACAGATTCACTGCCCTCCGAGAGATGAAATTCTTCCTAATGTCTGTCTTAAATATGTGACCTCTTATGCTGAGATTATGCCCTTTGTACCTGGACTCTCCCACAACAGGAACTAACTTCTATACATCTACCCTGTTAAGTGCACCTAAGCATGTCATATATTTCATAAAGTTATCTCTCATTCTTCTAAATTCCAATGAGTACAGGCTCAACTACTCAACTTCTGCTCATAAGCTAGTCCCTCGATATCTGATATCAATCCAGTGAATCTTTGTGGAAGTAAGGCCATTCAGCCCATCGAGTCCACTCCACCATTCAATCATGGCTGATGGGCATTTCAAAGCCACTTATCCACACTCTCTCTATATCCCATAATTCCTTGCCAGATTAAGAATTTATCAATCTCTGCCCTGAAGACATTTAACATCCCGGCCTCCACTGCGCTCCATGGCAGTGAATTCCACAGATCCACCATTCTGGCTGAAGAAATGTCTCCTCATTTCTGTTCTAAATTGACCCCCCTCTAATTCTAAGGCTGTTCCAAGGATTCCAAGTAACCCTGCCTGATGGAAACAAATTTTCCAGCATCCACCCTTTCTAAGCCACGCATTATCTTATAAGTTTCTATTAGATCTTCCCTCAACCTTCTAAATTCCAACAAATACAATTCCAGGATCCTCAGCCATTCATCGTATGTTAGGCCTACCATTCCAGGGATCATCTGTGTGAATCTCCACTGGATATGCTCCAGTGCCAGTATGTCCTTCCTGAGGTGTGGGCCCCAAAATTGGACATAGCATTCTAAATGGGGCCTAACCAGAGCTTTATAAAGTCTCAGAAGCACATCTCTGCTTTTATATTCCAACACTCTTGAGATAAATGACAACATTACATTTGCTTTCTTAACCATGGACTCAACCTGCAAGTCAACCTTTAGAGAATCCTGTACTAGCATTCCCAGATCCCTTTGTACTTTGGCTTTATGAATTTTCTCACCGCTTATAAAATAGTCTATACCTGTGTTCTATTTTTCCAAAGTGCAAGACCTTGTATTTGCTCACATTGAATTTCATCAACCACTTGGCCCTCTCCTAAACTGTCTAAATCTTTCTGTAGCCTCCTCACTTCCTCAGAACTAACTGCCTGTCCACCTAACTTCATATCATCGGCAAACTTTGCCAGAATGCCCCCAGTGTTTTCTTCCAGATCATTTATATATAAAGTGAACAGCTGCGGCCCCAACACTGAACACTGCGGGACACCACTTTTCAACAGCTGCCATTCCAAAAAAGAACCTTTTATCCCAAATCTCTGCCTTCTGTCAGACAGCCAATCCTCAATCCATGCCAGTATCCCACCATAGGCCCTCCCCTTACTCAGCAGCCTCCCCTGAGGCACACTATCAAAGGCCTTTTAGAAGTCTAGGTAGATAACATCCATTGGGTTTCCCTGGTCTAACCTACTTGTTACCTCTTCAAAGAATTCGAGCAGGCTTGTCAGGCATGACCTCACCTTACTAAATCATTGCTGACTTGTTCTAATTCGACCCTGCACTTCCAAGAATTTAGAAATCTCATCCTTAACGATGGATTCTAGAATTTCACCGACAATCAAGGTTAGGCTAATCGGCCTATAATTTTCGATCGTTTGTCTTGATCCTTTCTTGAACAAGAGGATTACACAGGATTTTCCAATCATCTGGGACTCCCCTGACTCCACTGATAGTTAAAAAATTACAACCATTGCCTCCACTATTTCTTCAGCCACCTCCCTCAGAACTGTAGAATGTAGCCCATCCGGGCCAGGAGATTTATCAATTTTTAGACTTATCAAGTACTTTCTCCTTTGTAATGGCCACCATAGTCAACTCTGCCCCAACAAGCATATATCAGGTATAGACAGGATAGATCGAGTGAATCCTTAGAAGAGTATAAAGGAAGTAGGAAACTACTAAAAGGGAAATCAGGAGGGCAAAAAAGGGGACATGAGATAGCTTTGACAAATAGAGTTAAGGAAAATCCAAAGGTTTTTTACAAATACATTAAGGAAAAAAGGGTAACTAGGGAGAGGATAAGGTCCCTAAAGATCCACAATTTTTGGCTTTGCAGGCAAGGGATGTGTTGGCACTGACAAGCTGGGGATCTTCAGACCTTGCTGCATGAGAAGGCTCAGTTCCAGGGTGCCTGGGGAGGAGCAGGTTATTAGAGGTCCTGGGTGTGAAAGGTATTAGGGGAGGTGTGATTGGGTGGGTGTGTTCTATCAAGGTGTCAGTTTAATAGCTACCAAGGAGCTACACTCTGCTTTCAATTATTTAACTTTCCCCAAGTAACTATTTATTTAACAGAAGTGGAACTCTCTAGATTTTCTGACGGAAAGGGTTTCTCCATCGGTTTGCAGATTCAGAGAAGTTGCCCATCAGAATCCTCAATTTCCTGGGCAATTCCCATACAGTATGCTGCATCAGGGATTCCATAGTGTCCTGACACATAACTCCAGTCCGTGATTCTCTGACAAATAACAGAATTCCTGGGCCAATTCATCTGAGAGTATAGTGGAAAACAAAACATCTGGAATCAGCTTCAGAATTAAAATCCTTCATCAGGTTTAGTTGTGTAAAAACTTCATGTTGATAATAAATCAGAAACCTCTTATAGCTCTTCTAGGACCAAGGTTTGATGGTGACAGATCTCTAGTCATTTTGAACTTCAACTCTTTACCACAAAAATGAGCATTTTGAAAAAATTAGATATGACAATTCCATGAACAAGACAAATGACAAGAACCCGATTTCATTTCAATTGCATGTAAGTTCAATTTCCAAGGTAAATTCAACTTGGAAAATAATCCTTTATCAGAACAAATATCATCACTCAGAGCAAGATACTTCTCAACTTATGCCCACCAGTAAATAGTCACACATATGGACCACATATAATTCTTGTCTTTTTTTAGTTAAATGATATTGGATTTTTAAAATTACCTTCGATTTGCCAACTTTTCACTGGCAAGAATTCCATCAGTTTTGACATCTCTGACACTGATGTTTCACATTATTCGATTCTCAGCCGCAGCCATACTTTGTTTGGAAGACAGAGAAATACATTGCATCCTAATTTGCAGAAAGTAATTCTATGCCATATTTCACAAAGGTGCTGGTTTTTATCATAGATTTTAGTTTCCTTGTGCATTTTACAAGATGCTACAATAATCTGAAATAATTACTGTAAAATATGCATGCACAAACTAAAGGAAGTCTATGTACTGTAACCACCATTGATGCACTCAACTTCATGACAGCACCATCTATAGCAATAGAAAAGTCCATTATCAATTCATTAACTCATTGAAGTTAGTGAGAATTCATCGGTATATCCAGTTGTTTAGGAGACTACAGGGAAAAATTGTGAATCGACTTTCTTATTAATTTATTCAGAGCAATTATCCATTGACACTGGGAAATTGATTTATTTATGCAAGAGGCACAGGGAAGAGGCTTGGGAACGTATTCATTTATTTTCGTGAACTTAATAGTTTGAGTAGATTTAATTTAAGTAAAGAGAATGCAAAATACTGGACTAGTGAGGTGAATGTAAGACTAGTCAGCAGAGAGGCTACAGTCACTGAAAATTTGCAGATTCAGCAAGGCCTAAATACTGTGTTGTGTCAGATGTTGTCAATGTTTCTGCTTGTGCACAAAAGACAGCTTGACACGGTACATCTGCTTGCCCAAGAAGGTGCTCTGAGGAGAGGCAGTGCATTAACAAAAATTGTCTTTTAAAAGCATCAATAGCCCAATTTATTAGAGGGTCAAAGAATTTTACTCGTCTTTTTATTATATTTCTGGAGGTCAAGACAGACTTGATCATACTCAGGATATCAATCCATTCGTTTTATTCCACATCCTCTGATTTAGGGTATTGCAGTTACGGTAGATGGAGACTAAAGGTAAATAAGATGCATAGAAACTGGCAGGGGAGGCCACTTAAGTTATGTTTGTACTTAATTTCTGGCCCATCCACCACATTCCTGCAGGACCTCCATCAGGTGTGTATGGCAGGTGACAGACATTTGGATGTTTTAGTCCTCTGACTAGGAAACTACAACAATTGCCGATATGTTCCTTTAAGCTAAGTGAGAAAAGCAAGTTTCTAAAAACACTGCTTCTAACATAACTATCTTAACTAAGTGTAAATTTATGCAAAATTATTGATGCCTTATCCTATGCATTGAAATGAGCAAGTGTTTAATATAGAGTATAACATAGGTAAATGTGAGGGCTTGCATTTTGGAAAATCAAATCAAAGTAGGAGTTTTATGGTGAATGGTATTGCCTGAAGGCATGTGGTGGAACAGAGGGACCTTGGAGTTCAGATTCGCAGAAAGTGGAGTCACAGGTAAGCAGGGCAGTGAATAAGGATTTTGTCACACCGTTCTTCATTAGTCAGGGCATTAAGTATAGAAGTTGGGAAGTTATACAGGACGTTGGTGAGGCCGCACTTTGAGTATTATTTTCAGTTTTGGTCACTTTGTTATAGGAAGAATTTTATTAAACTGGAAAGAGTGCAAAAGAAATAACTCAACGGTCTGATTTATAGGGAGAGGTTGGACAAACTAGGAGATGTTTTCTTTAGGGTGTAGGAGACTAAGGAGGGACTTGATAGAGGTGTATAAGATCACAAGAGGCATGGATAGTGTGAATGCACTCAGTGTTTTTCCCCAGGGTTGGGGAATTGAGAACTAGAGGGTGTCAGTTTAAGGTTAGAGGGGAAAGAATAAAAGGGAATTTGAGGAGCAATTTTTACACAGAGGGTGGTACGCATATGGAATGAGCTGCTAATGGAAGTGGTTGAGGCAGGTACATTAACAACATTTAAAAGGCATTTGGACAAATACGTGGATTGGAAAGGATTGGAAGATTATGGGCCAAGTGCAGGGAAATAGTGTTAGCATGGATGGACATTTTAGTCGGCATGGACAAAGGGCCTGCCTCCATGCTACAGGACTCTGTGACTCTATGACTATGAGCCTGGTACAATTACAACATATCAAAGGCATCTGGTTGGGTATATGAAGAGGAAGGGTTTAGAGGGAAATGGGCCAAGTACTGGCAAATGGGATTAGATTAAATTAGGATATCTGGCCAGGATGGACAAGTTGAAGGGTGTGTTTCCAATCTGTACATGTCTATGACTATGACTCTAAGTGCTTTAAAAGATGCTGAAACGGCAGCATAATTTGGGATTGTTATTTCTCTCAATTGCTAGTAATTCCATTCTTTTATTTATTCAAGTTGAAAATATCCAACCATGTTGGACATCTTAGCGTGAGCAGTGACAAAGACTTCCATCCCATCAATCTGGGCAGGATTCAACTCCAAATGCACTAATTAACTTCATCACCCACTTTATATCAGAATGAGCAGTAGTTTAAAGCTGTATATTACCAGAATATCAACAGTGACAATACAGTTATTACTCAAATGGAACATTGTCTAACGTGCATTTCCTAGAATGTTACTTTTTTATTAAAAAATTCTAAAATGTACTATGGCCAATGATGATAGACATTAGAATGATTGATTGAATATATAAGTTTGACATGCTTATTTGCTAAATAGCAAAACAAAAGCAAAGTTAATTTAATTGCTATGGCAAATGCAGGAACTTTTTCATTCTATTTCCTTTGGGAGTCATACAGAAACGCGTTAGAGGGAGGCATGTGTTATAAATGGCAATTTTGTCTACTTTCCTTATTAATAAAAGAGTTATAAATAATGCATTTAATTTCAGAGTCTGCATTCTATCAGCTTGTGCCAAGGTGAAGGGATTACAAAATCATGTGATTAGGTCATTTTCATTGCTAGTAATCTGTACCATATAATTTCAAGAAATCTACAGGCATCCCTCTATTTCAAGATTGCCTTCACACTGAGGGAATGCATCTCTTTTTAAATATTGAAAAACTGACTCATCCTATCATTTCAGTGCATGTAATATGATAAAAATGGTTTCAAGATGCAAGTTTAAAATAACTATAAAATAGAGCCATCAATAAACAGGGGAACCATGTTTGTTAAGTTCCTGGTAGAGTAATCACAATCTCAGGAAATATTTCTTTGTAGTGATAAAAATGAGGTAGAGGCAACAACGATAGCTCTTTTAATTATTTAAATTAAGTCCCCCATGTTCAATTACTAAAAACTAATTGAATTACTAAGAATCGTGACAAGTAATGAATCGCCTCATTCAAACTGCCCTTGCAACTTATTTTTTAAAAAATTCCCACTTTGCTTGATTAAATTCTATAGTTATTTATGCTTCTTTGAAACTAAACCTAAATTAAAAATTCGCTGAAACTTGCAGACATAGAGAAATGTTTTGATATTGAGAAACTTCCTTCATAATTATTGTAAAGCATGACTGATGCAGTCCCAAAAAATAGAGAGGGAAGAAAATCTAAAATCATCATAAATTAAAAGGAGAGTAAAGATTCTCGTGCAGAAGGTACTGAACCATTTCTAACGTACATTGGCAAAGCAGAGTCAATTTTAGAAGTAGACTTTTGGAAGCTGATGACAAAGAAAAACAGAAAATCTTGATAAGTTTTCCCAAAATTCAAGTGAATCAATGTATCATATCAGTCTATAAATCACACAAAAGAGAAACCAGACACACTCGGAATCACTCTGTGTTGTTTTGATGTAATTCATTAGAATTGGGGAAATCTCTCCAAAGCCCTGTTATTGAGTCATAGAGCATGGAAGAGGGACCTAGTTGTTGCTGTTGGAAACCAAGCAATTCAGTTCACCAGAGTGGATATTTTTAATCAGCCTGTTCAAAATTGTGTAATAGCTTGAACATGGCCTCCTGGTCTAGAGGTAGGCACATGATACCATGCCACAAGAGCCCTAAGTTCAACTGGGTTATTTTCTAATCCACCTGTTCAAGAGGTATTATCTTACACTGCTGGAGCAAATGGAACTTGAACCCAGGTCTTTTGGTGCAGAGGCAAGAACCCTAGCCTAATGCTACAACAGCCCTTTAAGTTCTACAGGATAAGTACTGTTAATCAACCTGTTCAGAGTTGTTATGATACACTACTGGAACAGATGGGACTTGAACCCATGCCTCTTGGTCCAAAGGCAGTAACACTACCAATGTAGCACAAGGGCTTTAAATTCAATAAGGTAGTGTCATTGGCACAACCATCTTTGGCTGCATTATTAATGAGCGTATCCAATCAAGGGATCAGAAGCGGGGATGCTCATTGTTATGACCAAGTGAGGAGGGAGAATCAGCTCCACTCATTTTAATCCCCTTTTGATAGGTCACAACAATTTTAAAAATATTATAACTCACAGCTATTACATTGCAACTTAAGTGTAATTAGCTAGATCAAAATGAAGGATCTAAATTATGAGATTTGTTTAGTATAAGAAAGCAATTTCACTACTTGCTTGTTACTAAAGAATACAAATGCACATATATAAATGCACAACTTGGGTAATAAGTTTAAAAAGAAAAAGGTGTTGATAGAGCCTAGAAGTTTAGGCTATACTGGTTTTCAAAACTCTTTCAAGTGGTTTGGAGCTTTAGATATTAAACCTGAGGCCAATTGCTTAACTTGACTTGTATCCTATGGCAATGGCAAAGTTTGTCGTTCTTGAGTTCTCAGTGAACAGCTATTGGCCTAGTACACTTTTACACTGGCCACTGACATTGAGGTTGAGAAACACAGAGGAGAATGAGGTTTTCAGTGTACATTGCCTTTTCCCTCTCCCAACTGCTTCTGTGACAATAAGAAGTGTATTTTATCCTTTTTTTTAATTTGAAGGGAGGTTTTGAGCCATAGGTTGCGAGCTATCTCTTCACAACCAATAAAGTAAACAGCTTGTGAGACCTTTTTTTTTAAAAACGTTGGAACAATAGAAGCAGCATGAGTGGGTGGAGTCAGGCTGCTGCATAGCTTTCAGCAGTTGTTCGAGTTTATTGAAGCAAGATGGGGAAGCTGCTACATCTCCTCTCTCTCTGCCACAGCTAAAAGCTTGGGTTCTCTCTCTGCTGCTAGAATCACATGTGAGACAATTTGTTTAACTAACTTTGCCTTTATCAAGGATTTGTCTATGGAGTGTTACTATATTGGAACAGTTGTGGTTTTGTAGTTCGATAATCTATTTTTCCATTAAGTTTTCCAATAGAGTTTATGTTATACTAGTTCTTTTGTTTGTATTTTAATGGGGTAAGATCCTGATGAAGGGCTTTTGCCCGAAACGTCGATTTCGAAACTACTGGGATTGCTGCCTGAACTGCTGTGCTCTTCCAGCACCACTAACCCAGAATCTGGTTTCCAGCATCAGCAGTCATTGTCTTTACCTCGTTAAGAATAAAGTATGTTTTGCTTAATACCAAGTAGTACAACCAATCGAATTATATCTGGAACACAGAACCTCACACTTGCCTTTAAATAAGATAAAAGTTAGAGTCATGGCAATCTCCTTGATATATTTGAAGGGTGTTTGGTTGGTCCATAACACTGCTGAAAGTAGTTGTTGCTGTATATCTATTTGCATGTTTATAAGTCTGTTCCACTGTCATTCCAAACTAATCCCCCACAGGGAACCTTTCCTCTCCCACTGAGAAATTACCTTTTAATTCTGAATTAGTCAGTACTGACTTCATTTCTGCTTTACTCGGCCATATTTTCAAAGGAGTGAAAATCATAGTCAGATTGCTACCCCATTCCTACATTTTTGCATTAAAACTGAGCTTGTCCATGTGCATGGAAAAATCAGCCACAATATCGATTCACAACTCAGAAGTTATCTTATATGAAAGGAAAGGTTCTTTTGATTGTTAATGTTCTCAATTTAACATGTTTGATATGTTTATGTCCTTATTAATGATGAGTCATTATTAAGATTATCTTCTGATTCAGATTTGATAATATTGACATGTAAAGGAATCTCTAAAAGAATATCTTTTATCTTAATAGAGTTCATTAGCCAGTTAAGTCGGGGATAATAACTTGAAGGCCTGCCTTATACTGTATTTCTAAATTATATGCTTAGATCTTTACATGTATATGTTGTATCAATGGAGGTTTGCATGTGAGAGGTTTCTGATAATCTTTCTAATTGTTTGTGTCCGGTGTGTGAATAGTGAAATGCTTGTCACGTAGGTGCATATGAAAACTATTGTATTCTGAAAACTAATACAAGAGTCTCTCTTTTAATGTTGAAGCAGTTTGCCTGAGTTGTCATAAGGATCTTAGAGGCAAATGGGATCAGCGTATCATCTTGTAATAACCATGTTCCAAGACCTTTCTGGAATGCATCTCATTCCAACTTGGTGAACTTGATGAGATCATAATATTGAAGAATACACTTGCTGGATGATAGTGCACTTCTGGAAGATTGAGATGTGGGCCATTTCAATTATCTGTTTTTGGCAGAGAAGCAGAGACACCTTGATCACAAAATTCAGAATACATGGATGAAAATTTAAACAAACTGTGATACGTCTGTAAATCAACTTCTTCTTGCAGTGTAGATATTTTCTGATTTTTAAAAATTTTGTCAGGATCACTTCTAATATTGCTTGGCAAGTGGTTTGAACCAAAAAATGATTTGGTTCATGTTTATTTGACATGTTTTACTGATGAAAACAGGACCATGTTTCCTTCCTGCTATAATGAGTTGATAGAGGTTTCTGTCAAGCTCATGTTTAGTTTTTCCAAAAACTGCAATGCCATTGGCAGTACAGAGACATCTGAAAGATTCTCAATGGTACAAGTCATTTATTGTTCAGATATGTCCTGGCTGATGGATAACACAAATGGTAGCTTGTGAAAGAGTATGTACCAATGTGTCATAAAACATGTCAGTTATTGTGACCCAAAGGAAAGATATACAGACCAATATCCATTGAGCTTGGAAAGTTATTTGGTGCCTGAGAATTTAGGATTTAGCTCTTGCAGGAGTGGAACCTTGTATGGACATCTCTTTAATGCATTTTACAGTTGCTCAGGATCTAAACATACACAGAGTGATATTTTTCTTCAAAATACGAGTCGTAAAGATATGTCAAGCATTATGATGTTCAGCTCTCCAAATGGTGTTTTACACCATGGAATTCAATTCCATTTTGTGAATGTGAATATTCTATTTATAGGGAGGATCAATGCCAGGTTGGACATCATTTTTCAGATGAAACACTGCACTGATTTTAAAGTTGTCGATAGAGTCAAAGCAGTCTGGCAATAGGATAAAACAAACTTCCCAATAATAAGACTGTTTTTGAACCACATAGTAATACAAATTTGTAAATGCTCAAGTGTTTAAATGTGGTCGATTGATGTACATATTGTCTTGCCTCCGTGGAAATGAAGTCTCATCTGGTAGAGCTCACCAGCCTCCTGGAGCAGTTCTGCATTACTCAAGCAAAAACAAAAGCCAGGGAAATGTTTTTAAATTCAATTAACAAGCCTTTTGGCACAATTTTACCTCCTGTCTTACGCTAAACAAAGGAATATTGGTAGGTCTGGGAATCTGCATTTGTCAAATGCTAACCACAAGGATAGCTTGTGATATTGTGAAATTTCATCTGCATACCTGGAAAACAGCTGTATGACAAATACTTGTATCAGTTTTGCACATAAAGCCACAAAATGTTGATCTGCATTTATTTAATTCCAATTTTGAAAGGAGTAACTTTCACACTTTGTGTTGACTATTTTTCTGATTGATAGAATAAACCTTTTAAGTAACAATATATAAGTAACTCCAGTTTAAGTAAAGGAGTGCATTTTTAATTATCCTCCTTATTTATCAAAACATATGGAAGCATTGGTATAGTTTTTAATGTTTTAGCTTCTGTTCAATGCATTAAATGTGCATAAGATATAGATAGTTCAGTTGATATAGCAATAGCATATATAGCATTAAAATTGTAAAATAAACTTGAATTAATATACAGATAAGCCTCTGAGGACTGTTGTGATATTTCTGTCTCTTTAGTAGTCATGTAATATGACTCTGCTGGAAGGTTGGAACTGGTGCAACTCAGAGCAGTGAGCTCTGCAGCCTTATCATCATGCATTTGGCATCAATAAACCATTTGACATTAATAAACATTGTTCAAAATAAATACTCAAGTCTGGCCAGAATTTCCATGACTAACAGAAGGTCCTGGGAGAAAATATGGTACTATCAGTGGAGACACAAATTTTGGGCAGATGCTGTTTTTCTCAAATGAATCTGAAGAAACATGAGGCAGATTGAACAACTAAGAGTCAAGGTTGAGGAACCACAAGGTAAATATCCTTAGAGGACTTCAGAATACTGTAAGTTGCAAGTTTACCAGAATGGAGGTATATTGCAAATGGCGGAAAGTCAGCCAAGCTTCCCAAAGTCTTCTGTAGCCCTTTGACATCATTGAAGAACCAATACAGGCATATAGATGGGAGTTACAGAAGACACATTTGCAAAGGTACAGGAGAGCCTTGAATCCCTATTCAAAGCAGCAACATCTGCATCTCAGTTTCTTTTATGTAGAGTGGACCCCAATGCTAAGGATGTCCTCATTTGACGAGATGTCGATGAAAACTCAGCAGATCTGCAGTTTGTCCTGACAATGATCAAAACTGATTTTAGTCCCAAGAAGGACTTGATCATTGAAATGTGCCTGGTTCAAGCAGGTGGTCCAGTACATGAGGTAGGCTGAGGTATAGCACAAAACCAGGGGCGTGCATTGATGATTCAGTGTAACTCACTGGTCAGTCCTAGTCTGCTGTTAAGCTGAACCCAAACATGAGCTTTTCACCCAACAAAAAGCTTGCCAAGTTCAGGGAAAAGAAGGGAAACATCATTGTAAAATGTTGACGCTGTGTTACAACAAGGCAACACAAGCAAAAAGATTGACCAGCAGATGGCACCCAATGTTTTTGCGATTGCAAAGTTAAAAATCACACAACATCAGGTTATAGTTGAACAGGTTTATTTGGAATGACTAGCTTTCAGAGCGCTGCTTCTTCATCTGGTAGCTAGTGGGGCAGGATCATAAGACACAGAATTTATAGTAAAAGATCACTGTGTCATGCAATTAAAACAATATATTGAACAAACCTAACCTAGATTGCTGTTAAGTCTTTCATCTTTTAGAATGGGATGCAGGTTTCAGTTAATTAATATGTAAATCCCAGAAATTCTTTTAAGTCACATTCTTGAGATAACTTAAGGTTTTATTTTAAAACAAGGTGACGTCTTTGCTCAGACTTCCTACTTTGCAAATAGAACCAGTCTGACTCAAGATTGGAACACAGACAGATTCTAACCTCACACCTTTAAAATATTGCCTGAGCTATCACCTTTTTTTTATAAAACCTTGAGTTATCTCAAGAAAGTGACGTAAAAGAAGTTCTGAGATTTACATATTAATGAACCAAAACCTGCAACCCATTCTAAAAGATGAAAGACTTCACAGCAATCTAGGTTTGTTCAATATATCATTTTAATTACATGACACTTTTGCTATAAATTCTGTGTCTTATGGTCCTGTCCCACTAGTTAACTGATGAAGGAGCAGCGCTCTGAAAGCTAGTACTTCCAAATAAACCTGTTGGACTATAACCTGGTGTTGTGTGACTTTTAACTTTGTCCACCCCAGTCCAACACCAGCATCCTCCACATCTTCACTATTGCAGATTTAGGAATTTTCAGCAATTAGGCAATGTAGGATCATTTCTTGAAATGGATCAATGCCTGGCTGAAAAATGAACCCAAAAAAATTAACAAGATGAAGATAGGGAAACTCCACACTTTCTTGGTCAAGTGGAAAAGATATTGGAGCGGGAGGGGGAGGATCCAGTTGTTGTGGTCCATGTTGGGACTAACAACCTAGGCAAAGCTAGGGTGGAGGACCTGTTTGGGGATTATCAAGCACTGGGAAGGAAATTGAAGTACAGGTCCTCAAGGGTCATAATCTCTGGCTTACTGCCTGAGCCACATGCCAATTGGCATAGGGACAAGAAAATTAGGGAAGTAAACACGTGGCTAAGGGATTAGTGTGGGAAAGAGGGATTCCACTTCATGGGTCATTGGCATCAGGTTTGGAACCGGGGGGATCTGTACCGTTGGAACGGTCTCCACCTGAACCGATCAGGTACCAAGGTTCTAGCGAAGAGGATAAATAGGGTGGTCAGTAGGACTTTAAACTTCTGAGTTGGGGGGAAGGGAAAGTGAAAGCGACAGGGCGTATGCAGTTAAATGGAAAGATAAGCAGCAGGATAGCATGTGTGCAGGTGGATTTAAAATTGAGGCAGACTGGGAATGCAGCAAAAAGGAAGGATAACTTAGGACATCTTATGACTTCCAATATCTCTAATGATAAGAAAGTTAGCATTAATACATTTTACCTGAATGTTCGTAGCATTCGTAACAAAGCAGATGAACTAATGGCACAGTTCATCATGATTGTTTATGATGTGGTAGGCATCACAGAGACTTGGTTGCAGGGGGGTCAGGACTGGCAGTTAAACATCCAAGGATTTTCAACTTATCGAAAAGACAGGGAGGCGGGCAGAGGTGGCGGGGTTGCCTTGTTAGTTAAGAACAAAATTAAATGTATGGCACTGAATGACATAGCGTCGGATGATGTGGAGTCTGTGTGGGTGGAATTGAGGAACCACAAAGGCAAAAAAACCATAATGGGATTTATGTACAGACCTCCTAACAGTGGTCAGGAGCAGGCACGCAATATGTACTGGGAAATAGAGAAGGCATGTCAGAAAGGCAAGGTCACGGTGATCATGGGAGACTTCAATATGCAGGTGGACTGGGTAAATAATGTTGCCAGTGGATCCAAAGAAAGCGAATTCATGGAATGCTTACAGGATGGCTTTTTGGAACAGCTTATCATGGAGCCCACAAGGGAGCAGGCTATTCTGGACCTAGTGCTATGTAATGAACCAGACTTTATAAAAAATCGTAAAGTAAGGGAACACTTAGGAAGCAGCGATCATAATCTGATAGAGTTCAGTCTGCAGTTTGAAAGAGAGAAGGCAAAATCAAATGTAATGGTGTTACAGTTAAAGAAAGGTAATTATGAGGGCATGAGAGAGGAACTGACAAAAATCGACTGGAAGCAGACCCTAGCGGGGAAGACAGTAGAGCAAAAATGGCAGGGGTTTGTGGGTATAATTGAGGACACTATACAGAGGTTCATCCCCAAGAAAAGAAA